>NC_086285.1:33991652-34622472 GCF_963924245.1 Chroicocephalus ridibundus
TACCAGTACGCTTCACTGGGAAAAAATATTTTCGCATAAATCCAGGTGACAGGAGATTCTATTGATTCTGTTATTTTGCACTAACCCGTGAATGAAATGGAATCCAAAAACAACTTTCTCCTCAGATGCAGCTGTCATTATTTCACTGATAAGAGTAAGCAGTATTTTAGAAGGGGTGCAGAGATGAAGCATATGGATAGGAGATGGTGAAGGTAAGGAAGAGATACAGTGAGTGAGAAGGTGCCCTGTAAACTCCCGATACACAGCTGTTAACCTTCCTGCAATGTCTCAGACAAAGTCCAGCTCCCTTGTCAGCCCCTGCTTCTCCAGCCCCCTCAGCTATCACAAATGCCCCGCACATATCCTTCTACACATACACACTGGTACTGTACACATACATATTTGGGCTGACAATTAAGAATTACGTTTTTTTTTTTAGTGTTCTGCTTCAAACATCTGGACACTTTCAGGCCGTGGTCTGTCTAGAATTTATTTTCAATGTATTTTGAAGGCAGACTGCAATTAAAACTGATCTTGGTAGCACAAGGTGTTGGTACCTTTAGATGACGCTAGTACACACTAAAATTTTCCAGGGAATGGAAGACCCTAAGAAGGAGAGAAACTATAAAGCCAGTTGTGGTGTTTTTATTGTTGCTTCAACAATTTAGTCCTTGAGCTGAAAGGCAGAGAGAATAACAGGAAAAAGCTGGCCACAGAACAAATAAATAAGACATTGGCTTTTATTTATTACAACACATTGGACAAAAATGAACAACGGCAACTATCAGCTTTCATGCACTTCCTTGGAAAATGCCAGTGTTGTGTAACTTGACCAAAAGGACCATGTATACCACTGCACACGTGCAATGCCAGAAGCACTAGCAGAAAAAGGCCATTTCATGTGGAGGTCCTGTTTAGCTGGCATATTTGTTGTGTTGATCCAAAATTATCAGTTTAGCATATCATTGCACATTTTCTACTCTTTCAATTTTCAGAAGAATTCCAATAAACTCCTTTTGCTGCTGAACAAGAACGATATTAGAAAGCACTGTCCAGAGACTTGGAGGGATAGGAAGGAGAAAAGAAAGGTCAATGCAAAAGAAAAGGCTTAGATGAAGAAAGGTATGTCAGAGCAAAGCTTCCCATGAAAGATTATTAAGAATAAAGCTTTTTTTTTAAACAAACATAAAAAACAATATATAAATCAAGAGCACAAAAGCCCTTTTTTATGATTTTTTTGGTGCTGTTTAATTCCTTTATATCTTTTTTTGCCATTGTTAAAAAACAGCCAGAACTTCAAAGGCAAGCTGCATGTGTTCTAAATCAGGACTTCAGTGCTGATGTATGACAGCACAAAAATTAAAACTAAATAAATGTGCTGTCTAAACTCCCATATTTCTCAAAAAAACTGCTTTAAAGGCTTTAAAAAATTAGAATTATTGCTTGATCTTACTTTACCAACCATAATGTTTTCACCAGAGTAAATGACAAAATATTATATTAAAAAGAGAGAAAGAAAAAAGACTGGTGTCTGAATATATCGGAACACCTGTATTTGGCTGTCTTGCAGTTTTGTCAGACATGCAAGGGGGAAAATGAAACTTTGCAGTGATTTGCCTGATAGGGAATATGAACTGCATAAATTCTCAGCTTATCCACTGTTTCTGGAAGGCTCCTTGACAGTCAGGGTAAATCAATGAAAACAAGGCAGTATGTCTAGGAAGGAAAGAATAACATTCCTGGTTTATCACATAAAGATGGTTGAAGGACGGACAGATTCTCATGAAAAATCATGAAAGTTTTCCACTATTTTATTTTCAAAATATGAACTTTGTAACAGGTCAAGTTATTATTCCATTTTATTTTACTGTCTTTGGACCTGATCTTGCTGTTTTCTCTCCTTAAGTGAAATGGCATGTCTGAGACTAAAGGTGTCTGATCAGAGTACAGCAGTTAAATCTGCTTGCAAAAATTTGCGGAACTGGGGCCTTTGTGGAGTCCCTTTTCCTCTGGTATTTACTTTTACAATGGCCATTTGCTCTTCTGCTACTAAGTCGTCTTGATTTGTATTGACTCATTTGTTTTATCAGGTTGCAAAAGGGGCAAGTGGCCCAGGCAAATAGGAATGCAAACACTGTTCTTTTTAGTAAACAGTTCTTTGACTTTTAAAACTCATTTATCCCATCCCTGCTTGTGTTCCTTTTTCATTTCCTATTGAGAAATAGTCACAGGATCTAATTTGTGTTCTTGCTGAAGTCTGAGGAGTGACATTTCTTTGCAAAGATTCCTGAATGTTAGTGTGATCAAGAGAACTGGTTATTTACTAGTTATCTTTTTATCTTAATTAATCCCTATTCTGTTGTATATAAAGTTTCAATTACACATTAAGAGAGCAGATACTATAAGATGACATTTTATGAGCACTAATAAGAAATGCATAATTAGGGTTAGGAAGTCAAGGTAAGCATTGTGTGGGGAGAATCTAAGCTGAACAAAACATTTGGCAAATGTTAACAGACATCTTCAGAAACAACTTTATGAACATAACAATTGGCAAATACTAACGTATGTTTACAAACAGTATTATGAATATGAAGCAGGGCTACACTATTTGAATTATTTCTTTGTAATTAATACTCCAATCAGTCCTAATAGTGTATAAAAGATTGGCGATGCTTACATGTAACACAAGGACAGGGATAACCTCCTAGTGAGTTTGAGGTATTCTGGGCTACCCTGACTTTAACCACCCAACCTTGGTGTCTGAATTGAAAGCTCAGATCCTTTAGATG
The DNA here is from genome assembly GCF_963924245.1 of Chroicocephalus ridibundus. NCBI lineage: Eukaryota > Metazoa > Chordata > Aves > Charadriiformes > Laridae > Chroicocephalus > Chroicocephalus ridibundus. Next base: position 33,994,445 of record NC_086285.1, read on the forward strand.
GCCAGTGAATCTCCAGAGGATGACTGAAGAGTACCAGAACTCTCCAGCAAAACAGCCTGTCAGCCTAAGAGAGGTTTGAAGACTCTCTCAGGGTTAATTGCAGATTTTTGGATATTTACTAAGTGCTAAAGTTGCCTCTCCCACATATGGACTTCAGAGTTTGCCAAGATTCCTCTTGGAGCCAGTTACTTTGAGATTTTTAACGTGCACTACTGATATAGATAACACATTTTCATTTTTGTTAAATTTTCTAATAAAGGCTTTACAATGTCTAATCAAGGAAAGGGTTTGTCACTGTTTCCATACAGATGTCACCTAGAATGCACAAATGGAAATTATATGTGTGCTTTGCATATTGAACGTTTTAAAACGTGGCCTGAAATTTTGTTTATATTAAAAAGAAATAGCAAGACTTTAAGATGCTGGATAGTTAGAGCCGGAGCAAGCAGAAGTTACATTTATGTTGCCTATGTTTTCTCTTCTGCCTTTTTCTTGGAGAAGTCCTCAGAATTTTTTATTTGTAGCAGTCCTTTGATGACCGACAAGAGAATACTCTTGGGCTGGCAAAGTGTCATTACCTTTTCTTATTACAGTCTTTGCTGTCCAATGAACTGCTAAAACTTGTCGTTTCTCTTCTCCTCATTTAATTCCTAATTAAGATATCATCAGCATGTGAAAATAAATAAATAAAAAAATTGAATCTGGATCCACTGAAAGTAGCATCAGTAGAGGCTCTTTCCAGAGCAAGCTTTCCAGTTTGGCACAAAATTTCATCCAGCTGTAGGATGAATGAGTTGCTCACTTTAGGCTCAGCTGAAATTGTTTACACACTCTTTCTTTGAAACAGTAAATCTAGAAATTGCATGTAAAAACTGTGCACAAAGGAACATTATTTGGGTTGCAAGGTCAATTGCTCTGAAGTTAGGCCAAGTGAGATTTATGATTGCTTGCACAATGGACCCCTTTTGCATATGCTTTAAGATAGAGTTAATTGAATGAACATCTACTATTCTGGACTTTTGTTTTTCTAGGTATAGAGAAGGCCAGGTTCAGAGTTTAACTATAAACCAGCAACAAACGTTAACTTCAAAGTTTCTGCCTAAATCTGAAAAATAGAGGAAATAAATGTTCCTCTACCTTTCTTCTATACATCAGTTTTTTCTGTTATCCTCTTTTCTATAATGAAAAATAAGCTTAAACACCATGAGCTCTTTTTAAAAAAGTTGTTGATACAATAATGGTCCCAGATTTCTTGTTTCTTGAATCTTAATTTCAGATTAAATAAAAATGTTTTTATTTCTCTATTTGTCCAATTTGCAATATCAATCAGCAGGTCACCTATGCATTGCAACTGGCCATGAAAAGCCACAGCCAGAAATTCAGAGCTCTGATCCAAATATTAAATTGGATGCACGATATAGTAGTCCCATAGAACAGATAATAGTCATGTTGAAACAAATTTATCTTGAGCATTTCCAGACATATTGAGGAGTCAGGAAGACACAATACAGCAGGTACAAGAAGAAGTAAAACCATCCTAGTCTGAAGGGGTCACAAGGAATATTCCTACCTGTTTCTTGGGCAACTGAAACAGGATAGGATGAAAAAGCTCCCCGTTTTTTTACAACCCCCTCTGCCTGCAACCACACACCCGCTCACTCACACTTGTATGAGCCTTGCCAGCTGCACATGTTGGATTTCACACCTCTTGAATAGGCAACATCCAGGTCTTACTCTGATTTGTATAGATTTTAGCACTAAAGAAATGTGTTTTATTAATAGCTACCACCACCAAAAATTGTCTGTAGTTTGGAAATGACTTTTTTCTTTACTTACCTGCAAGCATTTGCCCTCAGACATGTTTTCTACTCAGATCTGAGTACTCAGTCCTTGCAAGTGTTATAATAAATACATAGATTTACTGTTTGGGTTCACAATGGGTATGAGGGAAAGAAAATGAAAGCTTTTTGTTTGTGGTCTTTGTTAAAAAGACTTCCAGACTATCTTCGAGCTGTTCCAGGTTGAGCTAGGTGTATGCCAGGGCTCATCATCTTGAGATGGTGTTACACAGCACATAGGAGGGAGATAGAAGCCACCTTTTCCACTGCCACTAAGGATTCGTATATACGGAAAGGTAATTTGAATTTATTTATGATAACCCATTAGAATAAGACATGGTCTGGTAAGACATATAAGTAGCTAAAAGGTTAGAAAGAGCAACTGCTGTTGGCTCCTTGAGTCCAGATGAGTTCAGGAAACTGTTGGGCATTCACTGTAAAATCTCTGTTCTTGTTGATAAAATGTGGATCTCCAAATATGCATTTGAACTTTAATGTGGATTTCATTCCCAATTTCTAAACTTATTTTACTGTTGTTAAAAGAAGAGAAAGGTTTGCACTTACTTGGCCAAATTTTGCTCACAGTTACAGAGGTGTAAATACATTACAGCCATGGGATTACTTCAGATTTTGTCTCTGTGACAGTATGGTAGTACATCTGAATAAATGGCAAGTGATGTGATTGCTCCCAGGGAGAAGTACCAGCTTATTTACATACCTTATTTACTTTGAGTGTTATCACTGACATTTTTGCCTACACATACAAACCTGTCACCTGAAACACACTGTATTTTCAATTCAGTACCAACTACCTCTGTTTAGACCTTGTATGAATTAGTAACCAGTCACTGAGGAATCCAGAGTTCACTGCAGGAAAAACCTGAATCACGTTCATGTCAATACAGCTGTGGGACTGCCTCACCTTTCTCTGTATATGAAGGATACAAAAGTATATCCCTGGAGAAGGATTCAGAAATGGTCTGCATCCCTTTGCTGAAATAAGATCATAAGCTTTCTCTGTTCTCTTTCTTGTCATTCCTGGTGGTTATAACAAAATCTAAGTCCTTGAAAATATTTAGTTTCATATTCATTTTGTTCTTGCTCATCCACTTAGTCACCCTGTAATTTCACTTATATGCCTTTATTCTCTTTTAGACACAGATGTATTTATTTGTTATTCAATAACAATATGTTTTATTAACCCAACATACATTTTTATCCTTTCCCCAAATCTATTATGTCTAATTTTGTGTTTTCTTTCGTCTTTCTCTCTCGTGTGTAATTAATATTAATTAATTAATTATTACCCTCTAACATAGCATCGAGCTGTAATATTTAGGTAAAAAAGTGAAAAGATGCTAGAATTTTTGTCCGTGACCATTTCTTTTATGAAATTAAATGAGCACTTTGGCTAAAACTGAGAATGACTAAAAAGTGCATCTTTCTCTACTGGAGTGACCGCTGTATACTCTGATAAGTGGAGCGGTTCTGAATTTGATATTTTTCTTTTGTTGAGCTTCTTTATTTATCTGTAGTGAGACAGTCAAACACCTTTGTTATCAAGGGTTTCTAAGTGACTTTGCTATGAAGTTTGGATAATTTTTGCCCAGGCTTTCAGCTGCTGTGGCTCTTCAACTTTGTCAGAAGGAAGAATAAATGCAATCCTCATGTTGCAGTTTGGTATACGTTGTTTGCTAAGTTTCTGGAGTCACTAGGGAGCTTTGAGCTCTGACAGCAGGTTGTTTTACTTCTAGTTGTTAAAACTCTGGAGGGAGAAACAGTAGCTATTCTGTTAGTAGATTTTCAGTGTCTCCATTTAAAAAAGCCCATGTAGTGTTTTCCCTTGAAGAAAAAAATTACTGATGTTGCTCAAAAACTGTATTTTAACACTGAATGAATGATTTTTGCCCTGTTCTGAACTTCCCACTTTTAAGGAGAATGACTAAGATGACTGTGGTAATGCAGCTGCAACAACATCTGGAGTCCTCAAATTACCTTGACACTAGTTAGCTGGATTTAGGTCTGAGTGTAGCACAGAAATATCATTGTTTGTCTTGATGTTTCTATTGTTCAATGAAGACCAATTATTTTAGGCCTGCCAACTTCCCGTAATGCTGCTGTCCTGCTATGGTAACAGGAGGGATATTGGTCATTTGCTTACCCATGGATCTTGCAGAATCAAGTCATTCCTGAGTGACTCTGCTCCTCACTCTGAGAAAATCCAGAAAGTAGTACTCCATAACTGCTCAGACAACTGAAGGCATTTTTCACCCAGGTCTTTTTATGATGCACCTGCATGCTTATTTCATTGTTTTAAATTTCTCTAAGAAAAGGTAGAAAACCACTGGGTGAAGAGTTCCATGAGAGTTTCTGGAGCACTTGTTCTCAAGCGGTAATTAGTGGGTCACTGCTTGGCTGCAGAAGTTCACAGAAGGACTCTTTCTGAGAACTGTATGTCAGAAGACTGGAAAGACAGGAATGAGATATTCAATATTCTAAGAAAAGATTTTATACTCGTATGTGTTTCCTCGGGGGGAGAATTTCTGGGGAAACAAAAAGACCACTCCCATTCCAATTAACTTGATCCAGATCACAAGTTGTATCATACACGAAGCCCTCTCGTTCACCCAGCAGACAAACCTCACCCTAGTGTCTACAAAATGAAAAAAAAAAAGGAAAATCTTTACTCTCATTCTTTAAAAATTTTACTTATCCGTGATGAGGACGAGTCATATATTTCATTCTGGGGAACAGCCAATAAAACTATCTTCTACATCTTTCCACCTCCTGTGCATCAGAACAAAGTGGCGTCAGTCCTGCCTTCACCTGAGGCCTATGCAATTCCCCGCCACCTTTTCTTGTGCTCCGAGCAGGTTAAGGCTCTTGCAAATTCTGCTGTGTAATAACATGAGTGACAAAGTTCTGACATGACTTCTCCATTCAAGAAGAAAGTTGGATAGAACCAACTATGTAATTCAAATGGTAGCTACAGTTTCTTTTTCTCTGTGGGGTTTTACCCTCCATTTCAAGGCATCTGTCTGTCCTTTAAGAGTATGAAAAGGGACAAAGGGGCTGTTGTATGGGTTGAAATCACATCCTTAATTCTTACACATTTTTGTAATAGAACAGCATAATAGAAAGTTGCTCAAAGTATTTTGCTTGGAAATTGCAATTAATCAGAAGACTGTAAGGAGTCAGACCTCAAACCTAGTTTCAATACCATTTCCTTTAGTGAGTTTTACACATTACCTTTTCAATAAGTGGTGACAGGCAGTGCATTTCTGGGTGATTATAGCATATGTCAGGTGGGGTTAACGGGCACAAGGCCAGAGGGAAAGTGAGTAACTACTCGAGATGTACAGTAATCCCTTAGAAATGCACTGCCTTATTCCCTTCTGATATTATAAAATGATGTTTATTAAACAAAGTTATCCAAATCCTGAGGAGCACTAGACCTCTGATAGTAATATTGAGTTCACCAGGAGACTTGATGCCAAATTGCTCAGGAAATAGATATTTACCTCAAGTCTATCCACCTACAAGAACCCATCCCTGATATGCTTGTTGTATCTATGTCCCTAGTCTTGCAATGATGAATGATCCACATCTGGAGGCCAGGTCTTTAGATAATGGTATATGCTGATTAACACTGGCTAAGGAACTAGCCCTTAATTTAATGCGCTATGTTGATGTGGCGGGGTCAATGAATGACTGCAAATAAAGTGAGAGCCTTAATTTGTAGACTGAGAAACTGTATATGTTGGAAAGATCGTTTAGTCCATGCTGCTTTTCTTGGCAGAATTTTGTAGACCATCTTCAGAAAATGGCAGTCAGTTCTCAGCTTCTGAGTGATTGGCTTTAAATCAGATCCTTCGTGTTAGTCTCTTGGGTCAATTCAAAATTAACTGACTTGGCTTTTCATCAGTTAAAAAAAGAAATAAGGCTAGATCTTCCCATCAGATTGTTTTCAGTCATAACTCAGTGCCCACATTTCAGCTATACTCATTTATAACAGCAGAAACTTTGCCCCACATATTTTAAAAATGTGTCAAGTTGATTTTATAGGCAGTAGCATTATAATAAACTTCTCCAAACTTTATCAAGCTTACTGATTTATTTGGATAGTCAATAGTAATATCTGATTTTCATTCCAGTGTGGATTAGAAACAAATTCCTCATACTTTGAATTATTTTTTTTATCAGATATCTTGTTTTCTAGCCAACCCGTTACTGAGTCTGGACTCAGATTTGGAGATATAATCATCTGTAATTTGTAACATCAGATGCAAGTATTGTATATCAGTTTAAATCAGACAACTTGATCAGATTTGGAAGAAGTTATCATGATAACAGTACTACTACTTACACTATCAGCTTGTCAGAGTTCACAATATGTGGGACAGATTTTCAGGAGATAATTATCAGTCTGATTAGGCTATCCCCATAGAATCCCTTTAGAGGGATTTTTAATCTCCAGGGAAAAAGAAAAAAAGAAAAAAAGAAAAAGAGAAACCCCAAGTCCCATGTAGAATCTCCACACCCAGATGAAGCAACAGCCTTTTTCAGAGAGATCAGAACCCAAGTTTCTGAAGGGCCACCTTGCTGTTTGCAGTTCCATATTTCCTCTCTTGGTTTATGCTTTCTGATGCAGAACAGCTAAATGTTCCTGAAAAAAGCATTGAAGAACTCTGAGGGACAGATAATCTTGCTTCCTGGGCAGCTTTACTTAATAGAAGATTTACTAAATGGGAATCAAAATTAAAAAAAAAAGGGGGGGGAGGATGGCAGGACACTGGAGAAATTAGTACTTGGGCCAGGTGTGGGATGGGGTAGAGATGAAGAGAACGTGAAGAAAATGAGAAGAAAGGAAGGCAAAAGCAAATAGGTAGCAAGAACAGGTCTAAAAAACATCCAGACAGTCTTGGGAATGTCCAAAAGTTCCTGCTTTGGCTCTGGCAGCTGAAATCTGTGGTTGAATATTTTCCTTCTGAATCCACATGACAGCATTGTAACAGCTCTAAAACCATCATCATTATTTTGTACATTGCTGTGACCTTTCCTGGACGATGCAGAATCCCTATTGCTTAATAGCACAGGGTACAAAAGAAATCCCTTCCCCTTTTTTAGTATGAATGAACTGGGAGAAGGGTTTGGGGGAGTCTTCTTCCTCCATGTGTTTTCTCTGATCAACATTTTGTCAGGTGGCCAGTGCTGCCGTTGTGTGATGGAGGTGCACAAGTTCCTCCTTCCCAGAGGACTAAGCAAACACAATGGACTATATGACCCGCTTGGGTACATGCATACCTCAAAAGGGCTGAAGATGCTCAAACCATCCTACTGAGCATTGTGGAGGTGGGCTTTTGCTGTGGTGAGACAGGTTTGCATTCTTCAGCTTTAGAAGAGGTATTCTATGTATCCTTGAGTATGTATTTAATAGAGATTTAGGAAGTTATGTTTGGTGTAGCAGCTAAAGAGCAGTTAATTATGAAAAACATATTACTGTAGAACTAACAGGCATGCAATAAAAACATCTATTACATAAATTGTTAATCCATAAAAAGTGTGTTCCTAAAACGATTGGTATTTATTTAACGTACAATTACTGTCTAATTTAATCTAAATTAAATGCCTGCTCAAGACATGTAATTTGAAGTGGTACTGAGCTTCCTTCTCCAGTATTAGAAGCAAGAAATCAGCAGCTAATGCCTGGAGGCCACATCTCTACCATTTAAATTTAGGTACCTCAATACTAACGTTCATAATTTCAGCCATTTGGAAAATGTTTTTCATAAGAATGTATTTGGCATTAAAATATCCCTTTCCCCCTCACTCAGGGACACATCCTGCTAACTGAGTCAAACCTCTGACTTAATCCAAATGAAGTTTTGATTGAATAAAAGGTCCTCAATTAAGACCTGAGAAGAAAATGTGTTTTCTTATCGTAGAACACAAGCTTTGCAAAATGTTCTATCCCCTGCCAGTGCTGGAAGGGTAAATTATCATTTGATTCCTGTATGGACATATTTATTTAGGACACATACCCTGATGACTCAGGAAGTTATGTAAAAACTGACCCAGTTAATTTTAGATGCTATTGTTGGAAGAATATCAATGAAAATTAATCAAATAGTCACGAAGGAACCACAGGGAAGGAGCACAGAACACTGGTGGGTAGACTTTTGGCAATGATCATCGCAACAGTTTTAATGAGAGAAAAACACATTCTCAAGTAAATTAGAGAGTAATGACATGATTAAATGGTAAATAATAGTTAAATACATGCTTGGAGGTCCAGGACAGAGACTGTGGAGTTTTTGTGTTTTGCGTGTATTCCTCTCCAGGCTGCTCTGAGTAGCCAGAGGAGCTCACCAGAACTCTGCCTGCAATTTAGGGTCGGGTTGTAGCTTTTAAGATGTTGAAGACGGAAGAGCTGTTGAGGCCCCGCTGCTGAGGCTGAAAAAGCTGAGACTTTCTCCATAACTCCAAAGCTTCACCAACCTTTCGGTTGTCGACGTGTCCTTGTTCCTCCACCAGCCACCTCCCCTGAGCAAGGGCCAGCGCCACAGCTCTGCTCTCCTCAGCCTGCTGCCACACAGAAAATGACTGCGCAGGAGACATCTGCTCTCCTTATGTACATTGGGGGAGAGGCAAAGGGTCTGTCTTCTGCTGAGGCAGGATTAGTCCCCGCTAACTGGGCGTTTGCACATTTGCTGGCGAGCAAATTGAGTTGCCTACATGACTGTTTATGCAAACAAGGAGTGCTGCGGTGCTGGTGGGGAGTGTACCCTGTCCATATGGTTCCTTTCCTTGTCTTCTGAGGAAAGGATGTGGAAAGAATAATATTCACAAGTTGTCTTCATTCTCAAACGTTTCTTTCTCAAAATGGGAGGCTGTACATACAAACTCTGACTTGTTAGCTTTACTTCGTCTAGCTGTAACACACAACACAGTTGTGTGCTGAGTCCATTGGAGAGGAACTGGCCTGATTAAGATGTGTTTCACCTGCTCTCTGTCCACCACTTTCTATTTCAAGTTGTCAGACTAAGGATACCTCAAAAATAAAAATAGAAAACTGAAATAAATCTGGGTTCTCTTTTTATAAGGTTTAACATTTTATTGGTTTTCAGTAAGTCCAGGTAGTGTTGCTCCAAAAAGTTGCTCCAGCAGCTTTGGTCAAATGAGGCAGAAGCTTCACCTATGTCATTCCTTGTTTGGCAGAAGTAGAAGGAGCACATGGGGAGCTCATCTGTTACAAAGAAAAAAAAAAAACAAGCAAAACCAGGGCTCCTTAGTGTTATACTGGGAGACCAGTCCACTAAGACCTGAATTACTTGCTTAGATGGTAAGTGAAGTGATCAGCACACTGTGTCCTTTAATAACAGCCTGGCAGCTTGCTCATTAGTATAATACAGTATTAATTTTCTCTCTTTCTGCCTTCCCACAATAGAATATTTTCTTACATAAGGCTGAATATTTCGTCTCCTCCACTAATAGCATTGGAGGAGGGGAAAGGGTATAATTAAAACTGTTCTGGTTTTGTTTCAGAAGTTCATATTTTTACTTCAAAGTCCAGCAGATAACAGCTCATATACTGCATATTTCTCCAATAAATAACATGGTTTATAATGGTTTCCATTTTAATCTGGTTTTTCTTGCTCAGATGCACAATTGTGTGCCCACAGGTTTTTTGTTATGAAAATGTAAACCAATTGGTGAGTAGGATTTTCCAAACTACTTAGTAGTGTTTTGATGTTGTTTCTTATGTAAAGTGAAGGTTTATCATTGTCTCTACTAAGATGATAGCAAACGAGTATTAAGTGCTTTTGCAAATTCTACCCTGAATGTCTAAATATTGGATCTGTGAAGGAAACAGGTACTTTTAACATTTAGATTACAGAAATTATGAAAAGAATAGTTGGCACAGAACCATGGTCTCGATTTCCTGGCACACTGCATGAGCCGAATTTTAAAAATTTTGACACTTTTGAGCACGTTTATGAGATTTGAGAAATACCCCTGTATGTGTAAACTTTTCTCACTTATTGGCTGAAATTATTGGATTTTTAAGTACTATTTCTTTTTATTGTTATTAATTTGTGACATTTTTACTCATGTTTATGACACAAATAATTATGGATACTGCCAGGGCCCTTTCAAGTCCTGATTAATAGATGCCTGTCAGGCACTCAGGCATTCAGACTCTAAATGGCCTGAAGGCACCTGCAGCCTCAAAGAAGCAATGCCCATTTAAAGCTGGACCAAAAATCAAGTGCTGATGTTTCAACATGATGTTCCACTTTATAACTGAACTTTTTCTGTTTTTATAAAATGCCACTAATCTATAACTGTTATGCACCACTGCAAAAGTATGAAGTTTTAGAGTATGCCAAATCCAAACCAAAACCCATCTTTTAAAGCCAGTATCACAGCTGGCACCTTTGTCAGCAGGCACAATGGAAGGGCCAAGAATTGCTGATGATTTCTAGAAATTCATGTGAGTTGGAAGATCCAGGATTCAAAATTCTCATCTGACTCCTTTCTCACCTTAGAGTTGGTCAGTGGGGTGTCCAATATGTGCTTGATCTCCTTATAGCAGGGAAGATGACTGATTCTTTTCGTGGTGCTTGTTACTATTTTCTTCTTGTTTTTCTTAATTATTTGGCATGAACTGCAGTCCATCTTAAAACCATTACTTGACTGGGATTCCTTTCTTTCCATTTTGTTACTTCTGCACTCCAGGGGATTTCCTTGAGGAAGCTAATAGCTTTCTTAGGTTGCTGCAGTGGCACAGGATCCAAGTTTCTTTGTTAAGAATTTCCATAACTCATTTGGTCACCGGTGATGTTGGTACTGTTGGCTAAAGTTATTTCCTCCCTTTCTAGCAAGTCACCTCTACTTTCTCAGGGTAGTTATGCTGAAGAAAAGCCCCCATCATATAGATTTGGTTTGGCAACACTTAATCTTGTTGCCGTGATCTCTGTTGGGAAAAATGTTTTCTGTATGGCTCATTGCACGGATCCTGACTCAGCCAGGGATGGTTATTATAACATTGATACCAGGAAAATCATTAGGAAACCAAGCAGACAAACTAACATTGTAACAATGTCTATGGGTTATGTTACGTATGGTTGCCTAAAAGAAGAAAAAGGCATTGAGAGAGTCTTTACATTTATTGCCACACATACCTCAGAAAATTACGACGTGGCTGTAGCAACATTTGCGGTCATACAAAATTTTCAAAATGTGCAGGGGAAACATGGTAGAGCTTTCCCTTCTTCACAGAAGCTGTATAACATGAAGGATAATGGTGTCTTAAAAGTGCTGTTGGATTTCTCACAGACCCGAAGGGTAAGTTGTAGATTTTGTGGATGTGAGGAGTCTGCGCCCGTTCATTCTTCTTCATTTCCTTTAAATGCTGTATGTACGACTCACTTTACGCTGCTGGCACTCTCTTATGAATCCAAAGATCACATGTGTAACACGCAGACAGAAATAAATCCTGTAGGTAAAAGAAAGTAGAAATTGGCTAAAGATCAAAGGTTATCCTCATTCCACTCCTTCCTTCACTTTTATTATCCTGTCTAAATTTGGTCTTTTGTAGAGAGGATTGGGTGGTGGGTTGTTTTTTTTTTTTTTTCATGAAGAAAGGTTGAACTTAAATGAGAGTTTAAGATTTTATTTGTTTTTCAACCCTGTATGTAATTTGAACCACTTTGCTAGAATCAAACCTGCAGTTCTTAGACGGCACAGAAGATTCCGGAGTGGCTTAAGGAAACAATATTTCACCTCAAGAGTTCTGTGATCATCTACAGATTAAGTGGCAAATAGATCTTTTTTCTTTTTCTTTTTTCCTTTTTTTTTTGGTCTGAACAACTAAACCAAGTCTGGTATTATTAAAGTCCCTCAACAAAAATGGGCAAGTGCTTAACAAGGTCCTAAGACGTAAACAGAACGAATGGCCTGATTGCTGTTTTGCCAGATCAAGCCTTAGGTCTCCATCTTGGAAAAGTACTCTAGAAAATATGCTTGTAATTTTTATAGTTTTTAATTTTTGCTGACCTTCTTCACTGGAACATAATAAAAAGGTGTTGATTTTACTGTCTTTATAGAGCCCCAAGCTTTAGCAGGTACCTTCTAAATGCTTTATTTAAGGCTATGAAATGCACTGGAATGAATAGTGATGATCAGTAGAGCAACTAGAACAGACCCAGTAGAAAAGTTAAGAACATGATGTGAAAGGTATTTGACTCAATAGTTTCAAAGCTTTAATTATCATTACCCGCTTAAAGGAGATTAATCAAAAATAATAACCGTCCTGTTATTTGAAACTACCACAAAAATTCTCTCTAAAATCTTCTCTCCAAATTAACATTTTTTTCATGCAGTTTTTCTTGTTGCTAAAAACGAAATAAATTAATTTGACTTGAATAATAGATGAAAACTTTTTGGTAATGTTTATGTAGTTATAGATCACCATAAAATGAAGCACTATCATTTTTGGCTGTGGTGTAGAATTACTTAGAACATGGTTGGTCAGGAGTGAGTGATGCTGGTAGAAATATCTATGAAGTTCTGGATGGTTTTAACTTATACCAAACTCTTGAATCAAAATAAGTGATCCAGTTGTTAATGCTGCCTCCAAAACCACTTCAAAATAGAGCTAAGAGGTAACTTACGTTTACGCTATTTTTCACTCTGTGGTTGTATAGTATACTCAAACCCCAAATACAATGGAAGAAGCAATTTGTAAACACAAATTTAATTTGAAAAATAAAATCACTTTTAATTTTAGTTTCATAGTTTAACTGCAAATAGTACTTGTCGCTATATATGTCGGATATCTCTAAATATGATATGTCAGATATCTCTAAGTAACATGGGTAAATGTCACACCGATGTGCAAGTAGGAACTGAATCTGGGGCGATAATGGTTAATGAGGGCAAGAAGAGAAACAACTTCATGTTTCAACTAATCTCCAGCTACTAGGGATCAGCATGAGGGACATTATCTCACATCTGCCTCGTACAAAATTCCATGTACCTAACTCCAAAGCATCTGGTGTGGGCCATAGTCAGAAACAGGATACTGGACTAAATATATCCCGAGCTCCCTGTGCAATATCCGTGAGCTTTCTACATTCTCATGCAGCAGATGTGAAATATGCCAGTAATATCTGTTCTACTTTAATTATTTGCACTACTGTATTTGAATACCAGGTTTCGGTCACCTAACCAAGCAATTGCTGAAGCTAGCGGATGGCCGTGTTGTGCTGGCACTGGAGGGAGGACATGACCTTACTGCCATCTGTGATGCATCTGAAGCCTGTATAAACGCCCTTTTAGGAAATGAGGTAAAACATAAATCACAGTAGGTGGAGAGAATAATCCAAGTTTGCTGAAACTCCTATCTTTGATTTTCTTTTAGTAACAATAGCATCAGTCCGTTTTTCATTTGGTATAACACAGGCAATTTGAACACATCTTAGAAATGAGCAGACCTCAGATGAGCTGGTTTGGATAAATATGTCTAAATTAGGTGATTATATAAATCCTTTAGTATTTGCCTAAATTATTCCCAGTTCTGAGTCAGATTTAATACCTCAAAATTGCTTTTGGTGATGTTGTGCTGAATACCAGACTTTACATCATTGGTAGTCATTGGTCTGCATATCATCTATCAGGATCAGACCTTCTGGCCAACTATCATTGACAAAAAATAGCTTTTGCAAGGTATCTGGTAATCTTAGGAACTGGATATTGCAAAGACCCTTTTTTGCAGTATTTTAATCCTTCAACTGACATGTAAAAGAACATATTTCAGAGGCTTTTGAAATTGAAGAATGTTGATAAAATGTGTCCAAGACTTCAAAATAATTTTTTAAGTTATAAATGATAATTTGGGTTGATCTGTATGTAATTTAAATGAGTGCCCAGGATTTATTGAATACTGTATATATTATGTAAACACTGTATATATTACGTAAAAACTTTTGAGAGTGGACTATCAGACTAAGTAAATATGAGTACGTCTTACTTGTGTACGCAAACACAAGATAAGCGTTCAAGTTAGCAAAAATTGGTTTTGCTGTCCACTAGAAAATATCTTTTCTCCTACAAATATGGTGAGAAGGAAAATAAGCTTGCTGAAGGTACAGCCAAAATCATTTATGAAAGGACAAAAGCCTTTACCATAAATTGTGAATTTTGCAAGATCTTGTTATGAAGTGCAACGTGTTACTTTCTTTTCCCCAGGAGAAGTGCTATATAATCAACATAACAGCTATATAATCTTTCCAATCAAATGTATTAGAGCCAAATTGCAAGCCAGTCTGCCAGTTCCCTTCCACTTCAAGACTTCATACCTATGTGAATATATGTGAAATAATGCGTCTTCTGATGGATATTGCAAGGAAGGATTTTCTAAATGTTCCTTTTAACCACTGCTTTTTATCTTTATCACCCATCGAGAAAAATATTTTTATGCTTATTGTTTTTTACATTATACATGCAATGGATAAAGTGATAGTTTTTTCAAAAATATTCTCAAAAATGTAAAGTAGACGTGTCCACCAAAAAAAGTAAGAAAAGCTTTCATTGGGTTTAATCTACAATCACCTTTGACAAGTCCCGTAAGGAGAGTTTTCCAGTGTGGTGACATGCACTATCAAAATAGATGCTCAGCTCAATGTTGGTCCTTTTATTTGGGTGCTGAAATGTGGCTTACAAAACCTAACTTCAGGCATTTGACAATCTTAGTACATACAGTGTTGCCTTCCTGATCAGCTGCCATTCCAGGGCACTCTCATTGATATCCCCTGTCATCACCTTCCCTGTGGTAGTATCTTATGGCACCAGTGGCTTTTCATAGCCCTTCTAAACCCATTCTCTGAAATTTGCACTCTTGTGGGACTCATGCAAATGGTACAAAGCTGATGATATGATGTGTCTTCCTCTGTGTAGGTGCCTGGGTCCTTCTATCCAGTTATGACCATTTGGTGGTGCTACCCATTTATGAAAACTGCCTTGTTTTGTTTTAACACTATATCACACCAAACTACTATTTCTGCAGTCACTGACTAGCCATTATGTGAGGAAAAAATACCAATTGTGAGAAAAAGAAATGGCATAAGTGTACCGGAGTAGAGACTTTCTTCTATTTTATTTTAGAACAACTAGAGACTGGGAAATTAAGTAAATTATGAGTCTATCTGTTTGCAAAATACAGCAAAGCAAATTTCAGGAGAGGCAAGAATTTAATAACTGAGAATTAATACAAATGTAACCACACAGCCAGTTTTAATTAACTTGTAAAAGAACACAATCTTTAATAACTTGAAACATCTCGTGCAATAAGAGTTAGTCTCATGTGCTCTTACTCACAGCTTTGTCTTCAGGGACATGCATTAAATGGTCTGGCGCAACAGAATTTCAAAGAGAAAATATGCTGTGCCGCTAAGAAGAGAAAAACACTCCAGAGAGGATGTTGTTACCCACACTTCCATAGGAAACTGATTTTTGCTTAAAAGAATAACCAAAGGTGTTGCCAAGGAGCAGATACTAATGAGGAAGTCTGATGCCTAGTTAGCAGTTAGAAATCTGCACGTCTGTTGACATCTATAGATTTATGGCAGTCAACACCACATGACCCATAGCATATACATTGCTTGATTTCAGCATAATATTCGTGAACCTGCACAGCAAATTCAAAGCGTGTTCCTGCCAGGCACAGAAAAAAATTGTTCTTCAAACAACCAATTATTGTAATTTGAGGATGCATACTTCCTTGAATGCAATTCTTTACAGGTGATTAATAGGATAATTATAACCTATTATCTGCCTTTCACTTTTACAAATAATAGTATGTAGTGCAACCCTAGTTTAAAAACATTGGCAAGATGAACTTCATTTTCTAAACGCTACACATGTAATTGAACTCAAATTAGAAAGGTTGGGAAAGGCCTTTGTAAGGTACTCTGCAGTTTGTCAGATGTATTTATTCATGTGCTGAGGATTAGAATTCATAAACATTTTGCAGGGCTTTTTGAAAACTTTTTCTTTTCTTTTGTTGTTTTTGGCCAGGAGTTGTCAATACAGAAATTCCCTGCTTCGTATGTTCTATTACCAGCAGAATAACATTTTAAAAAAAGAGTAATTGTAAAACTAGCCGCAACTTCCAACTTTCATGGAGAGCTGGTCTGACATGTAGAGGTAACATCAAACTTACAAGTGAAAAATGCGTTCTTTTCTTAATTTGTCTCTGAACACCAAGAAGAAAAACAGACTGACATCCAAAATAGATATATTTTGCTCTTAGTTATACGTGGCCTATAGCACAGTGATCTGTTTAACAAGATAACTTTTTACTCTTCTCTTAACAAATGCAAGTGGAGACACTAGGAAAAGAATACACTATCAAGTTAATCTTTTTTAAATAATTTGAGCATGGCACAGGAAATTCGTGCATACAGTTGTTGATTTTGAAGACTAACCAAAAAAACTATTAAAAAGGTCTCTTTTTCTTGGAAGAGCTCAGAATTTAAATGAGCTATCAGCCCCATCTATGTATGGTCAATACTTCTGAACTTCTCTGCAGAAGTACTTTTGAACAATAATTTCAAATTTTGGCAGAAAAACAAATGGGATTATAATTGTTGGTTTTCTCTGATTGGAGGTATTTCTATTGTTAAATGTTTCTTTCTAAGACCCAGTTCCCTAAACAGATGTGCCTAGTGCCTTCTTATATAATTTAGGGTATTCAGGACATCGGCTCAAGATTAGTAAACAGACTTTAGAGGAGACCCATACCCTTTCTGAGTGGCAACTGTCAGGCAAGACAACCTATAGTATCTGAAATGTCTCAGTCTGGTTTGGTTGTGTGAATCCCTCCTTAAATGATGAGAAAAATAAAAAGGAAATTAAAGAGATAAAGATAAGGATACTTTTTATAAGGATAAAATTATTAATTAGAAAGGTTACATATAAAATTATTTTTTAAAAAGTAATTAAGATCTTGGGTTTTCTTGTCCATGCTTCTGTGTACAAGCAGAACATTTCCGTGTCATTTTGTGAAAAATCCATTTGACCATTTGCAGAGCTAATTAGGAGCACTGTAGGTTATCTCCTTGGAAGGAAATCTTCCTAAGAGGTGAGAACAGATTAAGCAGCTGGATTCCTTGAAATCCAAAATGAAAACATGGAAATCCTTCTGGAAGGTAAAAAGGCAGGATGAGCATCAGTTGCTTTAAAATATCCCTGAATCTTCTCAACTTGTCCATTAAAAGAGCATCTGTCAAAACGAAGGAAATTATGGATTCAGATAATTAGAAAACAGGCATTACTTTTAAACCTAAGCATTTATGAGATGATTATATAGTCTTCTGCTTAAAATTCAATTTTCTCATTGATGGTGATACTCTTTAAATGATTCTACAGTTTTTCACAGATTGGTTGTATAGTTTCAAATACTTATTTTTAAAGCATATATAGATATATATCTTGCTTCAACTACGAAAACAATTACATGTTAAGATTTGTATGTTATTCCAAGAAGTGTCTGAAAATTGGGTTTAATATTGAGATTTTTCTCTGAAGTCTTTGTCATGGAGAATAGAAATTCCACGCTATTTTGTCCATCTTAGCTTCAGTGCTATAAAGAACTCTGCTGTGTCTTTTGGTGCCAGGTGGTGATGAGTAAGGCTGCTCTACGCACGCAAGGATAGGTTCTGCTTTCTTTGCTCCACATTACTTTTGAAGAGGCACTACTTGGATGTAAAAAGTCCTCAGCAATAAGCTTTCCTTGAGTTCAGTATCCTAAATCCTGCAGCTTATTTCCAACATAACTACATTCAGCTGTGGATTCTTCTGCAGCCAGAGAGAATAAGGAAGGATTTCTTCAAGCACCTCTTTGAGTTAAAAACTATGGATTTAGTTCTTCCTTCATCCCATCCCCTTTTAAGCAAGCAGGTGGGATATTGCCATGGGACATAGAAGTCAGTCTAATACCACGGTCCCTCTGATATGCCTACAGGTTTGGGCGGTGTCTCTCAGCTCTACATGGTACAACAGTTTGCCGTGATGTATAACAAGTGATAATTAGTCACAGATGGGGTCATGCTCCTCTTTGCATAGAGGAAGCAGAGAAGTGCAGTCCACAGTGTGCTCTGCCCAGCGGGACCCTGCAACAAAGGCACACAGAAGATGCGTGTCTGCTCTCATTGACTGTGGCGGCCAAGGCTGAATTTGGCCCTGAGTGCAAAAACATTTTTAAGTGACTAAATTTAACATCTTCTAGTAAATATTCTTCTGGCTTGAATTTCAGTCTGAAGCAGAATTTGACAAAACATTGTGATTGGTTGGCTCCCAAACATGCTTGAAGACTTATACTGGGCAATTTTCTTGCAGAGTGTGAAGTATGTGCTTCTTTCTTGCAATCTGTTGAGCTGGCATTTAGGAGGGGACGGTAATTTAAGTGGAAAGCTCATACTCTGCAGCTTTCCTGCTGATGATGAAAAGTTGGCATTTTATCCTTTGTGGAATTCAGTGTGAATCTGGGGCTGCTTGCCAGCTAGGCAGCGAGTTCTGCCAAGAGGGCCTGGACTGCATTAAAAAGGGGTTATTTGCCAGAACAGGTAAGCATTTCTCTCTCCAAAATGGAAATATTCATGGAAGTGAATACGGCCTGAGATCAATTTTAAATTGCATGGTAAACTTGGTCACAATCTCACATCCTCATTGTTAATCTGAGTCTAATACTAGAAAATAATTAACACTGAGTCTAAGACACCTGTCAACTGCTGCTTGAATAAACCCGGAGTCCTGAAATTGGCCCAGAAATAGAGAATTAGATGGGGTAGGAAAGTGGAGCAATGTGCGTGCCACAGGTCAGCACAGCGACATCAAAGTCCCCAGTGTGGGCAGTGCTAGTCAGGAAATTGTTTGGCCAAGGAAACAGAGAATATTTTGATTCCAAAACTACATATTTCCAAGGCATCCTTTGTGTTTCAGGGACTGGTAAGTCTTAATGACCCTTTGTGACTTTGAACATATTCCCTACTGAAATTGTTTATGTGATGTGTCGTAACGTGGATCACAAAAATACCTGCCTAAAGTGCTTGTGTATAAACAGAAAGTGTAGAAACTTTGAGAAGATTGCTAATATAAGAACAGAGAGGACCTGTGAGATCTTTGAACTTAGCCCTCTTTAATCATAGGCAACCCTGAGAGCAACAAACCCCAGATGCTGATGTGCTTCTTGTACAGTTTACCTGGGAAAGGGAGGTTGTAGCACTTCTCCTGCAACCCAGGCATCCCTGAGGAGCCTGCCTGCCTTCTCACCTTCCTCTGCTTCTGTCAGGACTCTCCATACTCCTTACCTTATGCTTGCAATTGCCTCACTTTTCCGTTATCTCTAACTACACTCTGCAACAACCTTCTCTGAAGCTAATCTTGGCACTTAAAGACGTGACAGTGCTTAAAGACAATGCAGATACTTCTAGAATTTCTAAATTTTCCAGCACAGTACAGACTGCTGTAGTTTCAGATTCTGTCCTTGTTCCCAAGGATCATTTTAGATCACCTTCTGGGCACTTGAAATTTCCATCGTTAATTCCTTCTTCAAACATTTGTTGATATGCCTCTGGCAGACTTTGGCAGCCCAAGTGATTTTTGCCCATTTACATTGTTTTTCCTACTTTGAAAATGATTAGTGGACACAGTTTCTACTTTCATCTGCTACTTTGGGCACAAAAGCCCAATTCAGCTGTATAAAAGCTTTGAAAATGTGACCCTTTATGTCTGGTCCAAACTGTCTCTCCAGTGGTTTGGTTATTTCTGCACTGACTTGAGCTGTTCTTCTCTGAAAGGTTTCTTTCCTGACAGTCTATTTCCAGTGCTCTTTTCGGCTTCCTTTCTGTTAGCCTCCAGATTTAATAGGCTTCATGATCTGAATGCCAGTAAGTGTAGGAGGGAAGGTGATGGTGCCATGTATGCCAGGTGTAGAGTAATTTCTTTTGTTCACTGTTGGGTCTAACTGCTGATATTTTCCAGGGACACCCCTATGTCTATACAGTTGTATCCAACCAGTGGATAGCTGCCAACAGAAACCATTCTTTTGAATGCAGACAGTCTCATTTCAAAGTGTATAGAAATAGCTGCCATAAACCACTGGCTTTATTTCTACAGTGCTCCTGTAACAGTACTGCATTTGGGCTGGACAGGGTATATGATGTAATGAACTTACTTCTGGAGCCTGATAAGGTTTCCCCGATATGGAAGAGGATCCAAGTTCTGCCTGGCTATCCCTAAGGGCGAGGAGGCAGAATAGCTCCAAAGCAGAAGCTAAGCTTGGGCTGCAACATGAAAGTTTTGTGGAAAAACTTAAGGAAATGATCAAACATGACTATTATACTCACATCACTTACAGATCTGTTAGCAGAGCTAACAGATGGAGTAATGATGGGGATAATTTTTGGATGTTTGACACTTTTTCTTCTTTTCTTTAATAATTCATCATCTTACCCTGATTTCTAAACACACATCTGACATTTCTAAATATTCATCTGATATGTATAATATTCAAACGTAGCCTACTCATTAAACACTTTATTTCTACACTGATAAATAAAGAGGTGCCATTGATATATTAGGAAAAAAACAAGACAATTTTTTGGCTCCTGCAGAAATCTTGCTCTGGAAAAGGCAGCAAGATATTCAGCTTTTAATAGGAAATCTCCTCTAGCTGTCTCTACACCAGTTACTCCCCGCTTAATAATTAGTACAAGAGGTCTGCAGAAAGAATCTCAAGGTACTCAAAGGGCAAAGCAAGACACAGCTATCACTTCTTGTAATCTGGCAATTCCATACCTTGTACGATTGTTCCTACTGTTGCAGCCTGCAGCTATATTGTCCTACTTCAGGGGAATTAATTGGTCATCAAAGCTTTAGGAATTAGGAAATTGTCCGAACAGAACCTTAAGCTACTCTTTCCTTCCCCTTTTGTGCTCCAGCACCCAGTATGGCCAAACAGAACTTCAGGATTTTGTCCTCTTCCTGGCCAAATGAAAGATTGCTTTAAACAGAAAATAATAACTGATAAAAGCAAGTGCTATTTATCTACATGACCCAAGGTACAGATTAAGATTATTGTATCGATTATTGTAAAGCTTCATCTGTTGGTGGGCATTTTCATAAATAGGCAGTTTTCCCCCAGGTACCTGCAAGAGTTACCAAATAGAGAAGCCTATGAAGATCGTGAAGGCAATGTGGTTTAAGTATTGCAATTTTACCTGTAAATATTATTTTTACTGTAATTGATCTCTTCATTCTAAGCCACGATACATCTCAGATAGCAACAATCCTCCTTTGCAGTTTGGCCTCCTTGGTAACCAGATAGAGCTGGGACCCAGTCAGGTCCTACCAGCACTTCCTTGCACACTTGCTCACTGAGCAGAATGGAGTGATTTATGCTATTTGAAAACAAAACATAGTGCTATTGTTTCTAGCCACAAGGAAATCTTCCAACTGCAATCCCATATGGGATTCTAAGGAAATAATGACATGAACAGCCCTATTCATTTTGTTTACCAAGGCTCCAAAAGACTGGTGATATTTGCAATGGCTTTATCACTGACAGGCATTTACCGCTGATCGTATTGGTAGGATCCCAAAAGTTCTGGGATTTGTAGCTGAGCTTGCTTAAAATAGCAGCACTAAGGGAGTATCTACACTACAGTTAGTTCCCACTTTGTATACTTGGATCAAAGCTGATTTTATCTAGTTGGTGGGTAGCAATGCGGCGGTAGCAACCCGGAGGACAGTATATGATGGCTACTGAACTATTAACTACACAGAGGAAGCTCCTTGGGTGGGCTCCACTTGACCTAGTTTAAAGTAGACCCAGGCATGCTTAAGAAAGGAGTTTTGTCTGCAGTGCAGATGTCTCCTGTCAATGATGGTCGAACTTTCTTAGCTTTAGAGAAGAGAGATTGGTATTGATACCGCTCTTCCTTGTCTACCTTGACACGGTGGCTACTCCTGGCTCCGCAGGAAGCACGCCTCCACCCCCAGCCATCCAGTGCAGTCTATGGGGGGAAACAGAAAAACTGGCAGCTCTCTAAGCAGAGTTCAAGGAGACTTTAATTATTACAGTACAAGAAGAGACTTTTAGCCCAAAAAAAGTTTTACCCTTTTTCTAGGAGAAAATGTATGGAAGGTGGACGAAAAAAGCACACGTGGATGAATTTCAAAATACAGTTTGCTTGGTATATCTATCCATTCCAGGGCAAAAATAACTGTGCAGTAACTGAACGCTTCCTTCTGCTCATTTATTATGATGCAGTCCTACTCAAAGAATATACAATTAAAACTCTTTAATTAAAATGCAGCTGACCATAAAAAACTTAGAGAACTCTTACTGCTGATCTGCATAACCATTTTTTGTCTACTACTTTATTTGAAATTAATGCAAAGCTAGTAAAAGCAGCTGTGTTTTATGGTTTTCCCCTATAAATCTGAAAATGTGTAAGATGGTTAGATGTAATAACACTAGAAAAATAAAGATAATAGAGTGCACACTTCGGTTCCAGTGTGGCTTCAGCAAGGTTTTGTTTGGAGTGCCCAGCTGCGTATACAGACACAGTGGAATTTGGTTTGTGAGGAACCTACAAAAATTACACAAATAACTAGCATTTTTTTAATGAATAATACACAGACATGCACCTGCTTCAGAGACTCCATAGATTAGTCTTGCAGCCAATAGAAAAGCCCCTTGGAATTCAATTACATGGCTGGAAAACAGAAAACAAAATCACGGCTATACTTTTAGAACTGATACCAGCAAAATGTTAACCAGTTCTTGGGCTGAGCTTTTCCTGAGGATTAGATTGTTTCAGTTTGTTTTACTTCCCTGTGGCTTATTGAAAATTTATATTATTCTATTCTATTCTTGCAGCTGGAGCCTCTCCCAGAAGATATTGTGCACCAAATCCCCAATATGAATGCAATAGCTTCTTTAAAAAAGACCACTGAAATTCAAAGTATGTTTCCAAGTTTGGATTGGTGGGTTGGTGGGTTTGGGGTATTTTTTATTTTTAATTGATGTCATAGACATTAAACTTGTTGTTTCAGAGAAACGAGAGGGCAAATGTTTTGTGTATAAACCAACATGCTGTGTCTACTATGTATATGCTTTTATTTTTGTTTCTTTGACATCTTTGTTTCTGCTAGGTATTTATCCCTGAAAAACTAACTCATTGAAATTATTTAGAGCTTTCTGCTTCCTGAATATTCCCAAATCTTTCCATTCCAGAGCAGCTTGGGTGAAATAGATGTTTGCCAGTGAGGGACAGGAAGAGACAGGTAAATTAGAGCTCTAACAAATAGTTTCTTCAGATTCTGTTTGTGCAGCCCTTTACAAGTTACTTGCTTTAAGATGTATAGGAGCTTGAGATAAAAAGCTCAAAATCGGCACGGATCCATGGAACAATGCTAACAAATACATTATTTTATTTTGTTTCTGGTGCAGAAGGTACTTGATTGTTTCCCTTGTGTGCCCTGACCCCAACCCTTTACTACCCAGATGCTTTAGGGCATTCGCTCTGCTCTCACTGAAAGATTTTGTCTCAGCCATCAGTTGCCTTAATCCAACTGAGCAGACTGCCCTTAAATTCTCTAATCTTCTGCTCTCTGCCATTTTACCGAGACAGTGGGAGCTTCCTGACTTCTACTGTTCGCTGGCTCCTTAACAATAACAAATGGATAACAAATGTCTTGCTTCATGTTAGATGAATCACAAGTAATTGGGATTCATCTGTATAAAATAAAAGCAGTTTTGTAAAGCGGACACCATGCCTTATGCATTGATTATACAGTAATTACCAATCTGGTTTTAGTTGTAAAATGACAATTAAAATTCATTGTAGGTATATAATTCATCTTTCATTACCTAGTAGTCACCCAGATATGCAAATGCTCTATGTAAATCGGCTGTATATCATAAATTCTAATAAGTGACTTTTGCTGGGTGGTATGTCCTAGGGTAGCTCATGAGTTAGTATCTTCCTTAAAATTCCCTTTCATTGATCTGGAAGGAATTGTCAAGTTAAGGAAATTCATGTACTATGCAAGATAGAGCAGATTTGCAAATGATAATAAGGACAGAAAGATGAACACAGGCCACAGACAGGAAGAAAGAATATGCAATTATGTTTGAAATAAGACACACATTTAATGACAATGAATCTGAAACAAACAAAGAAAAAGGGGTGATTTGAGGAAAAAAAAAAATAGTTAATACTTGCTCCAGAAAGGTATCATGTCTTCCTAGAAATACGCACAAAAGGTGGCAGTTCAGAAAGAAGGAATGGATTTAAGAAGAAATATATAGTGTGCATCTAAAAGCATAGTTCAGAGCTCTGCAGAGTGGCTTAACTTTACTTTTAAGAACAAGCTTAGGTTTGAGCTGAGCTGGTACAGTCACAGCAGTCCGGTGGGCTGTTCTTCTGAAACCTAAGCTGGAGTGCTCAGGATTTGGAGTTCTTTATACACAATAGTTTGTCTTTTCTTGCAGCTATTACCTGAAAGGTTATGCATACATTATTTTGTCTGGAGAGAGACCAAGTAGTAGAGAAGAATACGCCTGGATGACAGAAAGGAGCACTGAGGAAGTTTAGTGCAGCTTTGTGGAGGATGCATATTTAGATGGAATTAAGAGAAGCAGTTACCTGATGAATATTACAGGGAGTTATGCAGGCTGAAAAGCCAGTAGCACCTGGAGAGATACTGAGAAAGCCTCATTTGTTTGGACGAATGCTTGCATGTATATTGAGTCTATTTCTGTGACCCGACATTGATAATGAAAATTAGCAATATTTTAGACAGAAAAAAGGTCCCCCCTCTGTGTTTGCTGCAAAAAATTGAAGATACAATACTTGCTTAAACAATGAGAGGAAACAACTTTTTTCTAACTAGAATGGAATTTGTATAAATGTTTTGTTTGTGACAGTGATCCAAAGCTCCTTTGGAAATGTAATACATTTGGAAATAGTAGTTCCCACACCCATGTAATATGCTATTTCTAAACAATCCTGTCCACTAGCTTGAATACACCACCCCCAAACTGTTTTTTTCAAGCAAGCCATGGTACGGTATGTCCTAATCTATCTGTGAAAGGCAGTTACAAATGCCTGTAACAGTGACAGAAACATTCATTTTTATTATTTCCTAGTAATAATCAGTGCTCCCACAAATCTTTGAGGGAGACTTAAGCACATTTTCATGCTGAAAGCCAAAGCATACCTAGAAGACTGATTTGGTTTCATTGTTTGTTCTTGCAAGCCGTGATTGCTCTTCAAGTTTTGTATGAATGAAACCAGCAGTATGCTTCATTCTTTCCCCTGAGCTCCACCAAGTTCCTCTCAATGAATGTAACAGGACTGGTAGAATTTCACATTCCAGTACAGCACAGCAGAAATGGCATTTTCAGAGATGGGAGCAGTTTGAGGCAGATGCTTTTTGAGCTCATTTAATTGTCAGTCCACAGCATACCTAGGGTTTCTAACAAAGCTTCTTTGCAGCTGCATGCTGTGATTGCCTCTCCGTTCCACAAGTCCTTGCCTGCCAATCTTTTGGTTGAGCTCGCATGCAAGCCTTCCATGTTTTCTGCGCAAGATATGAATTTTGTTCTTTATAAAAAGAAACTTGCAAAGCTGTTCTGCTTACCACAGGCATTTGTAAGGTACACGTAAGGTACAGCTTTCTGATTTTAAAGAAAAAACTGCCGTTGCTTTTTCACAAGCATCAGAAAGCCCTCTTTGCATGAGGTACCTGTTGCTACCTGGATGCTATTCCTAATTGGGACTGCTTTAAAATTTCCTCCCACAAACCACAAACACCCTGCCACGTACTCCCCTTCTCCTCTCCAAGACCCTCCGCTGCAGCAGAGGTGCTGCCACCTGCTTCCTGGCCTGACTCTGCTCTCCCTTTTTATCACTGGAGCCCCTCTCATAACCCAAGTCTCAATGCAGGGAAACAAGGAAAATCACGGATCGCTTGGGAGCGAAGGGCAGTTAAATGGGCACAGAGCGCCCACTAATATGCTTGAATTGGCCCTGAGTTTTAGTGTTACAAGAAAGTCAGGATTCAGCGGGCAGCTGGTGTGCAAGCCTGTGTGTGAATGAACGAGCGCGATGTAGCAATCCTCACTGATGCTGTTTTATTGTTGCTGCAGGAGAGCAACACAGTGGTAGCTGGTTACTAATATTTTATTTTATGAATAAGAGCCCTTGAAAACTCCAGCAGTGAACATGGGTTCATTTCTTTTATAGGCAAGAGGGGGTATTATTCCCATGCCAACAGATTTGATTTTCTTGCACATCTGTTTCTGCAACAAAAACCCCACCCACTCTGCGAACATTTAGCTCATAAATTATAGGGTTTGAATTGGGTGTATATTGCAAAGACTGACTTTTGCACATATGATCTGTGAGAACATTGTGGAATGCTCATATAACTTTTTTGTTTGTTTTTAGTGTATTTTTTAATGAATAGAGAATATGGTCTCTGAGCACAGTAATAATAGAGAATATTTTTGTCTTGTTTTTATAAAATTTGCCAGGCTCCAATCATTGAGCCTACTGTTATGTACATAACTTTTTAGCTGTGTCTTTCATGCTTTTGGAACGAAGCCAACCTCCTAACACTTAATCTCAACTTTGTAGGATACTTAATACACTTTACATTTTATCCCCAGAAGGTCCCCGTTATTTAAAGATTCTGCTAACTACTCAAACGTGCACACTATTAGAGTTCAAAGAAACACACTGGCCATGCTCGCTGGTTGTTCTTGCAGATTGACTTGGCCTTTCATCTTGCAATGATGTTTTTGAATAAAGACATTTTCAGGCTTTATTGACAGCTGCTTTCTCACTGGAGGGAAAAGTTCATCTTTCGAAAAGCCTGAAACTGTGTTGAGAGCTGTGTTACCAAAGAGGGAGTTTTCAGCAGCCTTTGTGCAGCACAGGCAGAACCACCGCTGGCCTGGCCTCCCAGCTGTCAAAGCCTCCAGCTACCCTCCGGATAAGCACCTCGACTCAGCCCGCTGCCCAGCTGCCAAAATCCTCCTTTTAGCCCTCGGAAAAGTCCCCTACTTGATCCCCTCTCTTTCACAGCTGTTGAAACCCTCCGACTAATTCCCAGATAAGTACCCTGACCCAACCTCTGCAGCAGCTGCTGGAAGTTTCTTGCTAAACACTGAATAAGCTCTGGTCCAGAGCTCCCAGCCTTCCCAAAGCTCCTAATTTCCAGGTGTCATCCACCTGGCAATTAGTGAGTGCTCGGTGGATTACTGGGCTGTAAGAAATACATATGTAAATTCTTACTTGTTCACCTGGTTACCACTAATCAACCTCTGGCTCTTAATAGCACTGCAGGAGGAAACTATTTTATATGTTGACGATGAGTCACCTGCCATTATTGTTTGCGTTGCTTGAGAAGCTTCTTACTGGCTCTTCTGTCGCAGGCAGAAAGCTGAGAATACTCATGCTCCTTTTAATCCACTGCTGTGTTTTTACACAGCAAACCAGAAAGCTCTATTCCTTATGATATCTGGCGGCTTTCCAGCAGCAGCCAGTTCATATATGAAAGTTTTAAATAAATTATTGTTCTAGTATACGCCCTGAGGTTGGAGGAGAAAGAACATCCAGGACTAACAAACCTGATTGTTCTGGCAGCATCACTTCAGTCCGAGCTGGCATTTCTGACTTTTTTCCTTTTCAAGACAGTGCTGTGTGAGCACTTTCTATAACCGTGTTCATTTTTCTAGTCCTATTTGCTGCATATGCATCAACTGTCTGCCATATCAGAGCTTCTAGGTATTAACCCTGCCCTGAACTCCCTTCACCTTGCGTAGATAAAGCCAATAGCCTGTCTGACAGTATGTGTTCATTAGTCTGTGTATTACTCCCCCAGTTTATTACCTTCTGGGGAAGGGTGTGACACAGCCCTTGGAATGAAAGCACTTTCCAACTTGGCATTCTTAGGTTCAGAAATATACCTCTTCACTGCAGTCTGAAATTTCAACTGTACTGCTTACACCGCAGTGATTTTAAATTATAATCACTCAGTGTTGAACTAAGTGATTACTATGCTTGTACCACCATGCTAGCTGAAATTCCCATAAATTATTATGTGTGTTTTCCTTAGGCAAGTACTGGAAGTCAGTGGAGCCGTACTCTGTGCCAGTGGATTGTGCTCTGGCCGAGTCTCAGAAACGAGAGAGGGAGGAGACAGAAACGGTATCTGCTATGGCCTCTCTTTCAGTGGATGTCGAGCAGTGTATCCTTCAGGAAGGCAGCAGGTAAGCGTATGCAATTACTGCAGAGAACAAGGTTTTCACTCCAGTCCAGTGAGATGAAGAAGACAGCAAGTCTAAGGGTTACTTCAAAATTATCTGCTAATTGAAGTACCTGGAATTTTTCATCCTTGGTTTTGAGTTCTCTCACTTGGCCACTGGAAGCAGAGGTATTCTATGCTAGCAGGTATTTTTTTGGCATGTGATTCTTTACTAAGGTTCACGACTAGTACAAGAAACTTGTTGCCTCCCCATGTCTAATGCTCTCTACTACATAAAAAGTGCCATATGCATATGAGGAAAAATAGACATGATCAAGTGTAATCAGCCATATTCTTCTCATTGGAAGCTATTCAAACCTGTTTTAGCTTTGATTTTCTAGGAAGGCATTTAACACAGTCAGATAAATTTAATAACAATGGACTTAAATCATTATTAAATGACATTAGACAGGCATTAAAAGCTACTTTCCTGGAAGCAATGGAATGGTGCCAGTATAAAACTTAAAGCAATCCTGACCAGGATCAGGGCCAACATTTTCTGTGTACCAAGCTGAAGGTACAGCAGCAAAGAATGAGAACGCTGATTTTTCCAGGTTGCCAGCTGCTTTTTAACATTAACGATGATTGCTTTCAATTTCACAAATTGAGAAAATAATACAGTAACTGCTGTTGGTTGATTTGCCAATTAGAGATGAAAAAAAAAAGATAACCACTGAATACTATATCATCTACAAAACAGTATTTCTTCAACAAGTTGTTAGGAGTCAGAAAAGCCACTGCAGAAGTTCTTGGCGTTTCCCATTTACTCGTTTTAAGGACAAACTTTCCTGGCCTTCTCCAACAGAGGAAGACCCAAAATGCAGTGGAACCATTCAGTTTCCATCACACAGAGAAAACAGGGGAGGGAGGAGGAAAGGAGAAAAAAAGCCTTATAAGGAGACTCAACAGCTCCCTGCGGGCTATGGAGCAGAGCTGTGTAACAACAGGAGAGAAAGGAGGGAGCTGTGGGTAGGCAAAGTGACGGTGGGAGGGCAGCCAAAAGGATCCATGGCTCCTATGTCGTGACAGCTACTTGTTTGATTCGGTTCTTGCCTCCCACGTTGGCTCTGTTAATCAGAACTGAACTGATAGGCACTGGGGGGAATAGCGCAGAGCTAAAAGCTATGGATGCGTTTGGGAGTGAGTGTCTCTTACACCAGTGGGAGCGCTCTCTTCTGTCAGTGAGTTAACAGACGTGGCTCAAAGGGACACACAGGGAGCAGAGCTAGCTAGTAAAGTTTGCGGTATTTACATAATTACCTTTCCGACTGTAATTATATTTTAATATGCTATGGCTATTGTTGTGCTAGTAGTATTGCGAACAAATCCATAAAAGCTTAGGGAAGAATCTATGATGAACGGAGGACATATTTTAGATTTGTGAGAGTGCTAATCATTGCTCAGCTAAGGAATAGTGTAAGCTTTGTCATATGAATTTGTGACAGTTATGAGATACTTCTGCTAGCCAGGGACAGAAAGGTGCCTGCTTGTGTGTGCATAGCTCTGAAATATAAAGAAGTTCACTTTAAGTGTTGAAACTAATGCAGTCAAACAAAACAAAGTTTTAAATTTTCTGAAAAGGGTGTGGTTAATTTTGTGTATTTTTATGTTGCTCAGAATAAGCAAGAACTGTATTTGTTACACGCCTCCACTCACTTAAAACTACAGCCATTGAGAGCAACTGCTGATCCGACATGACTTGAACAAAATAACCCTTTGACTAACACTGCACTCAATTATTGTATTTATTACCTACCTACTGATAACCTGTGACAGTTTCCACCCATTGTGAAAACAGAATTTCAGAGCAGAGCTGAGAGAAATGGAAAAAAACGGATGTGCTGAAATGTACACAAGTGGAATTCATGTGGCTGCCAGATTCATTACACTTCATCAGTTCTGGACTCTTATAGGGACGAATCCATCATGATGAATTGTTCTGTGGAAAAATGACTTCGTTTGAAATATCTTCTGTGGTGCTGTAGAGATTTTTCAACAGCAGAAAAAAAAAAACCCTATGCACGCATGCGTTCCTAATTCTGTTTCCCCATTCGTAACCCACAAAGAAGTCACCCAAAGCCAGATTGCCATCAGAGAACAACAAGACAACATAAGTTCTGTCCCACTGGGACAAAATTGCTAGTTAGTTAGGTTTTCTGAGGCTTCGGGATATCATTGTCTATGTTTTCTTCCAGCTGAATGTAAAGGAAATATGGAATCAAAAATGGTGACCCTGAAGGTCTGATTTTGAGGGTCTCCTGAGCTGGATTGAGACCTGAAAGAGCCTGGCTGCACTTTGAGCATGAATGAAAGTCCAGCACAGGATCATAAATCCAGGGACAGATTCGACGTTGCAAGCTCTGGTTTCATGCCAGTACAATTTCATTCATTTCCCGAAAACATGCCGTTCATTTCATAGACACATACCAACACAAACTTCAGTAATGTAGTGATGAGTCCAACTTTGCTTTTTCACATTTGTTATGTTTGTTGTAATTAAGGACCAAATATGCAATGCTCCTTCTCCAGACCCTTTCTATGGCAAATGACAGGGCTGCAGGGACGTGAGACGATGTTCAGGTTCTCAAGTCCTCTTGATAAGGCCATTGTAGATGCGATCCTCCTCCCCACATTGCAGAAGGGGGCCACCTTTTGAAGACCTGTTGCAAGCCTTTCCATTGAATGTTTTTTTGGGAAAGTTGGTTGCAAGAGACAGGGTGGGATCAGAGCAGAAAGCGCCATGGCTGGCAGGGCAGCTGGAAGGGTTTGTTCGTTATGCCAGGAGCTGATTTACTTTCTCTTAATTCCCACCATGGTCAGCCAGGCTGATAATTCTGGCCTGCATCTCTAACCCTGTTTCACTGAATTGATGGTAGAGATCCTGTTGACTTCAGCTTTGGATGGTCAGGCCTCCAGATGAAGAGAGCGGCAGCAAGAGTCTCTTTGCGGGAAACTCTTGCCAGTTATGTTGGAGGATATATTGGTGTTTGGAGTGAGATGACTCACTTTAAACTCAGATTTTGGGTAAAGCAGCTCTTTTCCTGGCCAACTCATATCTGACTCATTTACCACTGATGAATAAAGGATAAAATGCTCCTGGCTAAGACCCATCTTAAGTATTTCTCTTTCTTTCTTCTCTCTTTCTTTCTTTTCTTCAAGTGACGGTGCCGATTATTTTTTTATTTGATTTTCTCTGGCAGGCTAAATGAAGAAAACCGTGAAAAGCTGCTTTGCTTTTGGTGTTTTATTTTACCAAAGCACAACTCTGCATTTTAAGATCCAATTGAAACTTGATTATAGACTTCAGAAGAGAACAGATATAGAAAAAAGTGTTTGTGGATAGGAAAGAAAACATGCCTGATGCTAACACAGATTTAAATACAGATGCAATTAAAGGAACAGGCATGACCTATAAAACATTTCTAACTACCATAACTTTTGCGTGTTGATGACTGCTTATTCCCTATGTGAAATACAGATTTAGCTGATTAGAATTTTGCTTTGGCCAGACACACATTTCAGAAATCTTGCTGTGAAAATATTCAGTACAGTGCTGTCCCTGATACACTGGAGCTTCTGTATGTTTCTTCTTAAAATGGAAAAATAGAAGGGTGTGGAGTAAGATCTCTTGCACTTACTATTTTTACAACAAACAGTAAATCTTGAGAATGACATTTATCAGGATTTGATTTTATGGCCCTTATTCAGCTAAGCATAGACTTTGCTCAAATGGAAATGAAAATAAAGTGTGATTTTTAGATATTACTCTTAGTGTTACAGAGCTACCAGTTGCAGTTTCACTCACATTGCATTACGTTATATGCATTATATTTTATGCTAAAGTGACTGGTGAGATCACAGGGTACAGCTAGCCACCATCTAGGGTCTTTTTGTGTATCAACTCATAAAGCTTCACTTAGCATTTCACTATTTGGGTATCCACCTCAGCTGTGCTGAGTAGCATGCCCTTACCTGGCCATACCCCACAGATCTGCAATCACAGCCAGGCTCAGGAGCTGAAGAACAGCTTCCCCAGGTGCGGCTGCAGCCTTATGTTGCCCACCTTCCTCTTGTCCCCTGGTGGTGGGTGTGCAAGGAAGAGAACCAGGAGCAGAGGAGTTTGAGAGCCACCCTTGCCCTGGTGAGTTGGTAGACCTCAGCAGCTGTATCTGACCCATCCTGTGTAAAAGCGTCCAGGACACCTACCCAGGCATAAACTTTTCAAAGCTCTTGTTGAACCAACTTACACATTTGGTACTCAGGTAGTGAATTGCACAGCCTCATCAGGCATTGCACTTCTTTTTCTTTGCTCTAAGCTTACTAACTGGT
Source organism: Chroicocephalus ridibundus (assembly GCF_963924245.1). Classification (NCBI taxonomy): domain Eukaryota; kingdom Metazoa; phylum Chordata; class Aves; order Charadriiformes; family Laridae; genus Chroicocephalus; species Chroicocephalus ridibundus. The sequence continues at coordinate 34,026,997 of NC_086285.1, forward strand.
AAGTTCACTTGGGACCCCCTAGTTACTGCATTCTGTTAAATAAAAGCAGCTCTTTTTTAACTTGTAGTTTTTGCCCCATTTCTGGTTTTAAAGGCTTCATCTGTCTGAAGGGTCTGTATTCCTCCTGGTATGAAAACAATGTCTTACTGCTGATGATTCTTGCCCCTCTGTGCCTTTTGTAGTTTTCTTTGAGATGGAGTAACAACTTCATGCAGGACTCCAGGTGCTGGGCACAGAGTAGTTTAATGTTGGGCTTCTTCTCTTGTTTCTGTTGCTCTCTGCTCTTCTACCATTAACTCCAAGCTCTCAGTTATAGCCATCACTGTGTATAAAAAGTTAAAACTGTCTTCCCCCCTGTTTTGTGTACTGTATGTTAGTTTGTGTTTGTTTACCTTCTTTTCCACTCAGAAATGGCGTTATGGGCTTTAGAACTGACTAGTATTGGCAATTTGGAATCATCAACAAACATTATCACCTAAATCTACTGGTAGTCTGCCAAGTCTTTTTGAGACACTTTGGAGAATCCCTCCATAGTGAAAATTCACCAATATTATTATTCGTTTCCTACTTTTGATGGTTTATTAATCTATGAGAGGACCTTCTCTTATAACCCAAATTCCTCAAAGCATTTGGTTAACATTGTTGGGAGACTTTCTTCACACAGGGATATCACTTGATCCCTTTTCCTTCGTTTACTTCAGAAACTTCTAATAAATTTGTAAAGGCTTGATTTCTCTGTAAGTGATAAGACATAACTCTTACCCAAATTATTATTACCTGAATGCTTACTAATTCTATCACTGATTATATCTGCTATCAATTTCCCCATATGGGCTTACTGTGTCTCCTGTAGTTTCAAAAAGGGGAATTGCATTTCCTACCTTCTCTGCCACTGGCACGGATGCTGAGTTAAGCAATAGAACATGCTCAAAAATTATTTCTTTAGCAACATCATAATTGCATTCCCCTAGAACTCAGTGAACAAATATCATCTGCTCTTAGCAATTTGTCAATGTTTAGTATATCAGTTTGTTCTAGTGCTGATTCAGTTTAAGATAGTTCATCTGCAAATAATAAAATCTCCCTGACGCTTCTCTAGTGAACACAGATATAAATAGTTCATTTTGCTTTTGCGGTCTACCTTCCTTGATGCTCCTTTTATGCTTTGATCATTTCTTCTGATGTATTTGAAAGATCTTTTTATCATTAGTTTTTATGCCTTTAACATGTTGCTCTTCAGACTCTCCTTTTGCCTGCCTCCTTGAGGGTTTACATTTAACTCGCCAGAGTTCATACTTTATTTAATTTGCCTTATTTAGACATTACTTCCTCTTTTGAGAGTATGTTAGTAGTTACCTTATTCTGTTCTTAAACTATGATGGCTTTTACTTTTAGTTCCTTTTTCTTTGATCCATAGAAAGTCCGTCTTTACTAGGATACACACTTACTCTTATATGATCTCTTATATGGTGTCTTTAGACGCTCTCCAAATCATCTCCATGGTACAGAAATCTACCTCTTTTTCCCCAGCTCTCTGCTACCAGAGGATCACTTTTCAATTACAATGATCTTCCCTGAGACAGCTGAGTTAAATTAGGAACAGATTATGGCATAAAACAGCCATACCATGCCAGAAAATCTATCTTTTGTTCAGCAGTTTCTGTGACTTGGAAACATACCTTGAATTTTTATTTTTATGTGTGTGATGATGTAGCTATGAGGAATCTCTGTAATTCTAATTTAAAAAATAAGGTAAGAGAAACATTTACTCTTTTTGATGATGTACAGGATTTATATGTATTCTTAAATATTGACTTTGGGATGTGGATAGGAACTTTTTAAAATAATATTCTCATTAAATAATATGGTTGCCATTTATTCTCCACTACCACAGAACAATACTTAAGATGTCACACGTTTTGCCAGATTTTATCCATATGGTGGGATTTTTTCTCATCTATTTCTTTTGTTTTAAGGTCTAACCAGAATAATTTTGTTTAGCACTAACTGCAAAGAGACTACCTCATTCTGCCACAGTGCGAATTGCATATAGAGAGAGCTATAGGTGAACACTCGTTCCAGGACACGGAAATAAACAGAGCAAATGCAAGGGAAATCTGCTTGTTGGAACTCGCAGTTTAAATGAGTCACAGTGAAGCCTTAATGCAAAATCACAATTCTGATTCTACAACCATTGCAGTCCCACTTGGTGTCTTTCTGGATCTGCTGACCACATGGAGTCAGTCCGGATCAGACCCAGCCTCGTGGCTGCACCTCTGAGAAACGAGTCAGAGCGTACAACGCGGGATGGGTTTTTTTTTTTTGCCTGTTTTATGTTTTTATGCCAGCTTCTTGTCAGCTACAGGAAAACTGGCTGAACTGATGTAATGAACAGTGACATAATTGAGGTAACATGAATTTGGCCTGTCAGTCTCTGCCTCCTCGATATTTTTTTTTGAGAACTTTTAATTTTAGCAGAAAGGGGGATATATTAATTCACCGCTTAGTGTTATGTGACTTGGTGTTTTTCTGTCTCTACCAAGGACCCTAAAACTTTACTGGTTCTCGCACAAAACTCCGGCCTAAGCCGTTATCCTATAAAAATATATGTTTGTAATGATAAGCCGTTGGATAGATCCAGTGAATTCTCTGACACAAATAAAGTGAAGTTAAAGCATGCACATAAGTCCTCAAAAGGAGACTGGAGAGGGCTGTGAGAGCAACCACACTGAGAGACAACAGCCGCATTCGCCAGGGCACCCTAACCTCCACTCCGTTTCCAAAAAGGGCCTTATGTCTTGCACTTGCATATACAAATTTCTATTAGTGCTTAGGCTGTGTCTGAGGGAGAATATTGGCATTTTGTTGGAGTATATTAGAATATGACAGTCAAGGTGAGTCCTGGCACTCAGAGACATCCTCAATCAGTGAAAAAATGCTCAGGACTAAAACCCCCAATAAGATCATCTCCCAGTTGTACTATGGTCATGAGAATGTCACTCATGGAAGCCAAATACATGTGAACAGACTGTTGTACATACTGCTTTCCTAGTTCCTTATAAATAACCCAAACTCCCTCTTTCACTTCCAGAAGATTTCCAGAGCTCCACTCCTTCCTGCTCTGCCAATCTCTTGTTGAAATCTATTGAAAACTATTTCTTCTCTTTCATTCACTTAACTGCAGCAGAACCTAAAAACTGAGCTGTTATCTGCTTCCAAATTATTCTCTTCCCAGAGAGCCCCATAAGGCCCTGGATGTTTAACAAGGGCTTATTGCACTTTTGTGTTATGCTAGAGGACATGCAGGTCTTCCAAAAGTGTCTAGAGAAAGTGGAAGCATGTGGTCAACACAACAGCAACATACAGCACCAGTATGAATTCTTCACATGGTGCACGAGCCTTTATCACACCTGAGGACCTCATCTGTGTGCCGGGCTCCATCCCACCCTGACTGCCCCTGTGTGGTCTCTGCTGCGAGCCAGAACAACGCAAGAGGGTAAAAAAACAAGAGAAGGCTGTGATGATCTCAGTCATTTTTGAAAGAGGTCTTGCTAAACATTTTTATGCATATCTTGATAAGATCACTAGGCTTTTATTGCCCGTCAAAGGGGAGCGATGTCCTGCTGCATCCACACATGACAGGGAAGCGCCCCCACCCCAGCACTGCCCCATCGAAAGTGGCCCCTGCTGCAGCCTTCTCAGAAATCCTGCTTCACCTTGTCACTCAGAAATGAGGGAGCTGCAGTGATTACTGTACACAGAAAACATTCTCCACCGTGTGGTGAGGAACAAAAGATTTGAGATTTATAGATTAGTCATCTTTTAGGGTCAATAACCCTTTGGAAAGTGATTAGTCTGAAAAGCATCTTATTTTTCATATATCATTCATCTGACATATTTTTCAACATACTAGCTGTGATGATTCCAAATCATAAAGGAATAACCTGTATAAAACCATTTAAAGACACACTGCTGAATTTTTCATTGGGAAAGACTTTAATAAACTCCAGATTCATTTAAAATTCTCTGGCTTCCTTGCTGAATAAACTACCAAAGCCCATGCAAGCCCCCATTAGTTACTTTTTTTTTCCATGGGATCTGATGAGTTTGTACTTTCTGAGGGATATTTTACTGAAACCAGTTATTATACTGGCTTACAAGATTTGACTGGTGAATGTCTCATTTATTAATTTGCATTTACTTTTTGCTCTCCCCTCATTTCAAAATTGCTTGAAGTCACTATTTTTAAGGAGGTCTTAAACTCATTTGTCATGTGGTATTCTGACAGATTGAGGTGAAAAATAGTTTATCTTCAAATTCTTATGCCCTTCAATAGTCAGGTCTCACCATGATCGCAGAAACTTCCCATTTTATAATTGCCAGCATAATCAGATGCAGTAGCTTTTCAGATACAAGGAATTACACTGCTTTACGCTAGCTTAGCATATGTCCCCATTATTTTCTTATTGGTTGTTTTAAAGAGCTCATCTTACCTAAGATGAATATTTCCCAGAGGCTTTCAAATAAAAGGTATACGTATAATCTGATTTCATATTATTAATAGATGTTTTCTCTATGACGGTGATCTGCTGATCAAGTTCAGAATTTGATCTCAGAAGTTGCAGGCAGGCAGGCAGTGCATTTGTGAAAGCACAGAATCAAAAATCAGAGGACTGAAGAAGAACCTCAGAAGAATTTCACTTTGATGGTATGGGCCGCTTGAAAAAATAAATGCATGTATTTTTAGTTGCAAAAGCTTGTAAGAGAAAAGTATCACAGATATTTTTTTCACAAAATTATTTGACTCTGTTGACACAAAGCATGTACATTTCTGGACAAAAAGTTATAAAATATTCTGACATATTTTAATATAAACAGGAACATTTTCAGTGATTGCTTGGATCTAAAATGTTTTTCCACTTGACATTTGTTTATACTTCCTAGGAAAGAAACTCTATTTATGGATAACTGAATAACACAAATAAACATCAGAGAGAGCTGAAAAATCAGCTTTGATTATGCATGAAAATCTACAATGTCATTGTGTACTCTTGCGCCGTATTCTGATTGCCTGTTTATTTTTACAGAGCTGCTGGCGAGCCCATGGAAGAAGAGCCAGCCTTGTGAAGTGCCAAGTCCTCCCTGATATTTCCTGTGGGTGACATCATTGTGTATCCCCCCAAAGCACCCTCAGACATGTCTTGTCTGCTGCTTGGGTGGCACAGATCAGATGGAACATAAACACTGGGCACAAAACTCTGAATAGCAGCTTCACTTGTTCTTTGGATGGACTTGAAAGGGCCCTAAAGATTCCTTAAATGTAACCGCTACAATTCTAGAGTTACAGTAAAACGGGCTTGGGAGAAAGAGCCTAGAGCATGCTTTTTATATGCTGTTTGACCCGCTCACCAACATAAATTGTGAAATAGAGTATTACAAAATTCTACGTGATAGATTATAGATACAAGAATTGCAACAGCCAGAGAAATACTCGGTAAACTCCATGAATCACTTTCTGACACTTTTTACTGGGTACTTTTTTTCATACTGTGTTAAATTGTTAATAGAATTTGTTTTCTTTGCTCTGTGTAATGAAAAAAACAACCGACCTTTATTTTACGTGCCATTTTTTAAACCCCTGTAATGAGTTCTTAGCTGAATAAGTGAAAGGTGTGTAAATTACAATGAGGGATTTTAGCTAAAGGGAAAGCACTTCTTATTGTACTATAAATCCCCCGAAGTCCTGTGCTTGGTGGTGCTTTATTTTCTTTTCCCTTTTCCCCACCATCCCTCCCCGTTTTGTGTAATCTTTTGGATCATAAAAACACATTCATGATTCTCTAAAAAGAGCGATCTTCTGCCTTTAAAAAAAAAAGTGCTGTACCCTCCGTAGTTGACAGTAGCTCTCACCATATGTGCAGCAGAGATCAAGTAGTCTCTGAAAAATGGATGGCTTTTCAAATGTGTTTTGAGTTTGTTCCGAAATGTTTCTGCGTCCTGACTCTAAGAGCAGCGATCTTCAGTAAGTGCGTGCAGCTCATTTGAAGCTCAGGTGTTTCTGTGGAGGTTGTGTTGGGGGTGCTTTTTACAGGTCGTCATGTGAATACGAACTGATTCTTTTATGTAGTCCTGCCCTGAGAGAACTGATGTTGCTTAAGAAGCTTCAAAGGGTTTAGGCTTTATTTTAGATCCCCGAAGTGCAGCACGATCTCCCTGCAACGTGACTTTAGCTGTTTAATTCCGTGTTTGAGAACGTAACATAGAGTTGTGCCTTTAGCTGATAATGAACGCTTAAACTGTTACACGTGTTGCCTTACCGTCAGAGAAAGAGATAGGGCATGTATGTAAGACTACTTCAAATGAGCAAAACTCTACTACAGCAACTTTTATTTTGTTTACAACTTTCTCACCTAATGAACCCTGGGAGATACCTTGAAGTATTTGACTTGCAGTATTTGATAGCTCACCCAGCTTTTAAAAGCAAGTGATGTTCATTTTTATATATTTTCCAAACTCCAAAAGATATATTAAAGCCATAAGTGAAGACTGTCATGCTTTTTATTCTGAAATCTGAAAGGACCCTTAATTAAAACAAGATTTTGGGGAAGGCCATGATATGAAAGATATGGAACAATATGGTTTCAGTTATAGGCAGACTCAAACCTGTAAATCAAAGATGAAAGATTTCACTCAAATAGAATTATATAATTCTCTTTTGTTATGCAGTCAGACTATATCTTTCATGCATTTGGGTTTGTTTACGATTAGCATTTTAATTTTAAAGACTTTTATTACTTATACAAAAGCTCTCTGCTACAAGTTAGAAATCTGAGGCATGCTTTGAAAAGGGAAATCTAAAAAAGGAATGTCATTTCCTATAACGTGAAGTAAACTTTTATTCTGAAAGGCTCACTCTAAAATGGATGTATGCCTCTCAGAAAGTGAAATAAAATTCTACCCCCCATTTACAAGCCAAAATCATGCTCATTTTGGTAATGCAAAGGGTCTCAGCAGGCTAAATTAACTCCTGGTGTAAGCCACCTTGCCTGACTTTGGGCTGTTCTGAAGCGGTTGTTCACATGACTAAAGCAATCAGGAGTTCATCCTGTATTTTCAGCAGACTTGTGATGGCAATCTTGCTTGCCATTTACTGCAATTTTCTTGTGGTCATCAAAGGAGTTTCCCTTCAAGGAAACCAAGGACCATAGCTGATGAGTTGGGTAATTTGTAGAGCTTTTCACATTTTGAAATAATGGCTGCTAAATTTTAATTGAGTGAATAGTAAAGACCGTTTTAAAACTCACCCCACAAATGCAAAATCTGCTCGTGTCTTTAGCTTGCATGAAATTGAATATGAATTGCAGCCTGAAATGCGAGTTATAAACTTTACCAATTAAAGTCTATATTCTGGGGTGGAAATCAGCTAAAGCTGTCCTTTGTAGCTGGAAATGCTTTTAAAATGCCAGAATAATTTGAATTAAACCACATGATAAACTCACACTTATGCATTTGTACGGGCGTACTCCCAGACAGACATCTAGTCATGCTATTGGTTTAAGTTAGGATCATTTGGATAAGCAAATGTGCAAATAAACTGCACACAGATTGTGTCCAGAACTCTGTTCTCACTGAACTCAATAGCAAAATCCTCTTTGATTTCAATGAGGGACGGATCAGGCCCTGCTTTTTTTTTTTTCCTTTCTTTAAGTCCAGAACACCACTACTTTTTGATTATGTCATTACAAGGCACCGTACAGCCCTCTGGGAAATGATCGAGGCTTATGGTGAATATCAACACTTCCTTCAAAGCAGACCTGGGCTTTTGGAGAGGGCAGTTTCACTTGCTGCTGTTTTCTTCTCACAGTATTTTTTATTACCATCAACAGCTCCCCATGGATTGCAGTTAAAATATCTCCCAGCAATTTTAGACATACTTCCAGGGAAATATTCACATGCAGGCTCTTAAAAATGCCCAGTTTTAGCTGGATTCAACAACAAATTCCAAGAATTTCAGAAAGATGCGTGAATTGCATGTTTCTCCATTTCTAATGTCCAAATTCAGAGCTTTGGGAGCTGTTTTTGAAGAGACGTCACAGTCTCACGTCTCCCCTAGACCTCAGTTTAGGCTAGGGAGATTGACACCTCTGAAAATTAAGTCCCAGATTATTTCAAGCTGGCTGCCAAAATATCTACATCTGAGTTTAGATTACTTCTAAAAATGAACTGAAATGCATAAATGAGATGGGAAAAATGGTGGGTTTTGTGTGTGATTCCGTGGAGAAGGTGAAGCTGAGGAGGTGGCAGAGAGCTCTTGGAGCCAGGGTGACCCTCTGCCCGGTGCTGGTGGCATGGGGGCTGCAGGTGGGCAGCTCGACGTCCCACAGCACCACCACCCCAGGCTGCCATTGCCGTTAGCAGCAAATCCTTGCCTCGCAGGGGATGGATGTGGGAATTTGCCCTCTGCCTCTGGATCAAGGTGCCCCTAAGACACCAACCTCCAGAACAAGGGATGCCTCTGCAAGTACCGCTGACGTGCTTGCTCCAGTTCATGCTCTACCCTAGTGTTAGGGACTAAATATTAAGCTCAGTGGGGCTTTTCTTGTTTGCTTGTATTCTTAGGTCCTTAAATTCATAGTAGAAACTGAAAGCTAAAAAGTCATATGACTCAGGATATCAAGAAAAGCATTATTTTTATCCAGCTTAATGCTTTTACCTGGGCTGGGGTGGGAACAACGATGAAGAGTAAATCTCAGAACTACTAAAACCTAAGAGTGTCTTGCACTTCATTTTCAGACTCTTTGTGCAGGATTTCTGCATGTGCTCATTTGGCTTTAATACAATCTACAGCAATGAAGTGCTTGATTATATGATCCTTTTTCAGGCAAAATTCCTAGCAAGTAATCAAAGCTCATGGGAATTTTGCCAATGCAAAGATGACAGAATTAGTCCCTTTTTTAATTACGTATCTTCCTAATTTTACTTTCAGTGAAAATGAAGTAACCAATTCCAGGCAAGTGAATCTGAGGAAAATAAAATCATTAAGCTATCTTAAATAAACATCATAAAAGAAAAAGAAAACACAAACAGCTGTTACGCCAATGAAGATGGCTGTTTCTTTACTTTGCAAAAATTCAACAGCATGCTGCCAGCTGAATGAAAGTGGCAAAACGAATCCCTCTCTAGAGAATGTGGTATTTGAGTTGGTGTCTTATCTAAGTGCAGCCTCCCTCAAAAGCTGAGAGTCATAACCGGAGATGAAATATTAGAAAGGTTTCGCTGCAGCCAGCACCAGAAGTCCTGTAGAGAACAAGAATGTAGAGACTGACTAATTTGTGTAGACAGACAGCAGGACACTTTCGGGGCAATGTGTCTGGGACGAAGAATTAGAGGGAACTTTTCCAAAGGCGCTGATGGCTGTGAGGCAACTAGCTTCTATTAGCTTGCAGGGGCAAGGAGATGCCCAGCGAGCATTTATTCTTTGGGAGAAGCCCCCTCCGTCCCACAAACATGCCCACACGCAGGCAGACGGGAACCTCGCTGTACACATCTTTGTCCTAAGCAGCAGCAGCAGCCGCCAGGTGTGCTGTCCCGACCCCTGTGCTCTGCATTTGCCCGAGAAGTTATCAGCCCCTACCAGACACTTCATAACGCGACTGATAGGGGAGATTTTTTGTAATTTTTGTTTTTTCTCAATAGTGGCCTTTCCAGAAGTGTAGCAGTGCACGGTCGATGTGTTTTAAAAGGTCACAATAGAGCTTTGTGAACCATTGTATTTTTTATTTTTTTTTTACAGACTCCATATGGAAGTAAAACAGAATATGTACATGGGCGGAGGGGGGGAACCTGCTGGGAAAGAATTTCTCTGAAGTCGAGTTTCTGCTACCTGCTTTTCAGACTGGTTTTGGAGGAGTTTGGATTTTTAATTATCATTTAAGCTTTTAGTTTTTTACTCGCTTTGGTTTTTTACCTGTAGTTGAATTCAGCACATAGAACACCACCCAAAAAAAGTCTGTCTTTTCCGACAGATGCCCCTGCCCTCGGTGTGGGAATGAGAATAGCTTATCTTTGTCACTTCTAGCAGCAATTAAATGCTTCATTTTTGTGACAGATCCAAACTAGAGTGGTATTTTATGAGTACGATTTAGCTGGCTGTCTGCTGATTGTTAAAAAAAGAAATTGTGAAACTCGCATTCCTCTCTAACCTCAAAAGGGACCCATTTTGATTTTAACAATGTAATATTTTCACTTGATCCAAAAGGTTTTTGTCCCATGACATCTTGTTACTAGCTCGGTTTTAGTCTTTAGCAAATAACACACCACAGAGAGCGAAGACCGAAAAGGACATTCCAGCAACTATTAATTATATCTCTTCTGCACAATCCTTCATCCTCCTCTAGTGCCATGCTCTGTGGTTCAGCATATTAGAAGAGTTTATAGCAAAATATAAATTGTTCTGTGCCATCAAAGATGCTACTATGCGGATGTTAATTAGTACATTGTGAGTTGGGCTGTAACTTATAAGGAAGACATGCTCCTGCGTGCATGGTCTAAAGGCAAGTGACGCATGAAACCAATGGCACTGGTACTGTGCAGTGAGAGTGATTCTGTGCTAAGATCTCCACACATTATCCCCTTCCCGACGGTGCGCCTGCATGGCCAGAGGCACGTTTGCAATTGCCGAGCTGTAGGATGCCCTGATTCAAAGACCACTGAAATCCCTTCTCTGACAAGCTTTGAGTAAGATCTGGGAGACAGCTAGAGAAGAAACCTTAACTTTGCAATCAGCCACACACAAACTGTAAAAAAAGCACAGACAAAATTCGGAACTCAGCCCCACATGCCTGTTTTTGATACAAAGTGCCAGCTCTGCTTCTAGAAAAGTCTGTGTGAAAGAGCATTGACACCAGTGGATATATCCTATTGACTTCAGCCAGCTTCAGGAAGGCATATATGCCATATGTTATGGGAACAGGTTCATACTCATGTCTCTTGCTGCTTAGTTTACTGCTATTTTAAATTTATTGATTGGCTTAATATTCCAAGTTAGGATGCAGTAGGAAAGCATAAAGCAATACCTGGTGAAGTCATAACAAAAGATTTCAAAGCAAACTTATTACCGTGGGTTTTTACAACACTGACTTTTTGGTCTAGGGATACACAGCTGAAATGTCTATTTTTTTTTCTTGGGAAATTGATGTTGCTATCTGTTTCTATGATAAAAAACAGTCCTTTTGCTCAGAGCACTAGAAGTTTATCTGTAATTTGTCTTTCCAGGCAGATCAGATTCTAAGGGATAAAGCATCAGTGGGACCGACCCAAAGGGCAAAATTTTTAAAGGTCAATAGTAATATTTCCACAAGAGTAAATGGAACCTGTGGATTATTGTTATTTTTCCTGATACATTTTTGTATCTGAAAGCATCTAATGAGTAATGTTAAGTAACATTGTGCTCCAAAATGTTGTTGATTATAGATATATGAGCATTGGATTGGCGTGAAATAGTCTTCAACCGAGTTGTTAAAATCCCTTTTGTTTTGTGTTTTGTATAATTCTTTGGCTATAGTCTTGTCCTAGTGTGAATAAAAGCTATTTGAAGTAAGCTTGTTTGATACTCTGAGCTTCCCCCCCCCCCTTTTTTTTTTTAATCAGCGCTAAAAAGAAGTGGAGCTTTGAACATGCCACCCTGGTTGGATCATAGGAATCTGACTGTTAAAATATAAAGGGCGGAGCATGGCGAAGCTGGAGTGCATAAAAAAGGAACCACAAATGTTAATGTAAAAGTAATGTTACATAGCAGGCTAAAACCCACACAAAGCAGAGCATTGCAGAGCTCCAGCTTTAACACCAAGCTCATATTCTATAGTTCCTTTGGCTCATTGTCCTGAGGCGTTACAGAACACATAATTCTCCTCCCAGTGAAACAGTTTAAATAGTACATGCGCTGTTTTGAAAGCTGTAAGGCCCCGACTTTGTGGGAGGTGGGGAATACGCAGCACGCCGCGGCAATGCTCTGGACCACAGTATCCCGCCAGCCCTGCTGCCGTAAAACTCGGGAGTTGTTACGGTGAGACAACAGGCCTGTTTTGAGAAAGGCGCCCCGCAAAAGCAGTGCGTTTGCTGTGAGAACGCTTTGATCACTTGCACATCGTCAAAAGCAGCTGGCGGATTTAGGCCTCTGAGATCGCTCCTGTGTGCGGAGCTTCACGCACCTCAACTAGAAAGCTGAGGGGGCTGAAGGGCAGCTGGGAAGTGCAGGCACTTGATTTTCACATGCAAATCCCTACCTCCTGGCACCCATCCAGGGGTGGATTAAAACCAAAATGAAGCAAACCAGCACCCTATAATTCTAGCTTTATTTCATTCCTCAGAATAACACATCTTTCTCCTTTCGGGGGAAAAGGACCCCAGCCCCAGAAACCCATAGCTCCATTGCAATCAATAAAATATTGTTTGAAAATTTGGACGTGTAACATGTAATTTCCTTGGCATATTTCAAAGAAGTTCCATGCCCAGAGGAGCTTAATCTATCCAGTCTATCTATCTGCTTCTCTGCTTTGCTTGTTTCCTGCGATTCCATTGTGATAAATTGCAGAGCCCTGTGATAAATTGCATTCATCATCTCTTTCTGGCTGCCTCACCTGCATTTTGTACATTAAACCCTCTCTCCTGGGACTACTTCTAACATTCCAACCTTGTGAGAGGTTCCAGCTAGACACCGTTTCTGCTTTAAAATCAACCTGCCACAGAAATGACCCTGCCTTTGAGAAGTGGAGTGGGTTTTTGGAAGCCTTCAGGCTAACAATGCTTCTAGGAATCTCCTGTAGGTGGGTGGGAGTGAATTCTTCCAGATTCCTTCTCTCGTGCTTTTTCGCTGCTTCCCCTGGAGATCCTCCTCCCCAGGAAAAATCTTTCTTTCCACTGGCAGCTTTGAAAGGAGTAGCAAGAGCTGGAAGGTTCCTTGTCAGAAAGGGTAAATAGTGTCATAAAAGCTGAATTGGTACGTGTTGAGCCATTGGTCTTCCTTATTTCTGCCTCTTTTCCCTGTCAAATGAGAGGAAGATGATGTTAAATTACGGTTTCAGCATGTTATTGAGATAATTATATTTATTTTTTTTCAACGGAGAATGTTTTTTTTTTTCCTTTGCTATCACAGTGGCCCGGGTACAGTACTTGGTTTATACAGGCTTCCCGGAGACTTGGAAAATAGAGTTTCTGGATTCTTGTTACAACCTTCCCTGGGTTTGCCTATAAAAGGGAGCAGGTTCAGCGAAAACCCAAAATGCAGCTCTGTGCTTTACTAGAAACTGTGTTAGGACGTGGGTCCAGGATTTTGTGCAAACTTATTTGCTACTCTTGGCTTGTGTGCTGCGTTAGGCTGGGCTTCTCTGTCCACGCATCACTGAAAAATACCCAGCCTGGTATGACTGCAACATTAATGTCTTCATAGATTATAAATAACTAAATAGAGCATTGCTGGTTATATCCCAAATTACCTGTTTTGTGGTATATTTTACTTACAAGCAACGTCATTTTATGTTGTTCAGATCATTATAGCATTTGAATGCACTGTTCTTTAACAGGCTAATCAAATTAAATATCCATCTGTGCTAAAGCTATCAAGTGTTATCAAAACAAAATATTCATCCATCCATCAATCAAGGTAAAATCATCATGCATGCATTACAAGTATATGTGTTCCCCCAGATCAGTACAGGTTAATTTTCCGTATTCACAGTACCTAATCTTAGTTGTGACAGAGTCCTAGCCTAATTACCTGCAATTCTATCAGAGTCTACACAGTAACAAAGGGTAGGAACAGAACTGGGCTCATTTGTAATAATTTCTTCTCAACCTGTCTAAATTCTGCTCTTCTACTTTGGCTATGCAGCAGAACCAGAAAAGATCTAAATTTTTTTTCAGTATTTTAGACAATTTATTCTTGAGAATCTTATTGAAACATCTATAGTTAATCTAGTATATTGTCTGTAATTAATCTAGTCTTGTTGTAATTAATTTGGTCCGAGAGCAGGGATAGATTAGCTGATTCCCTGTTCTAGCTACCAAATATAGCAGAAAAAAAACAACTGATTCTTAGGAAACAGAACCAAAATTAATTATGCAATTGATTTCTCTCATTCCTCCCTTCAAAATCATCTTACATAAATATGCATGATGTTAGAAAAAATGCAAATGTGTATTGTCTGTCACTAGCTTTAATGTGTAGCAGTTGCGTCTCTGCCACCTTAGCCAGAAGGAACCAGTCCCGTTTCCTTCCGAGCTACTGCCCGCAGTGGGCGTTTGGGTTCATGCTGAAAGTTGAGTAAGTAGTTCAAGAACAGCTGCAACAACATCTGTGAACAGTGAAAAGAACAGAACACCTTTAAAAATGAATATGAGGACTCCAGTTATCCTTTAAAATGTCCAACAAATTATTTCATGAAAAGTATCATCACAGTGTAGTATTGCCTTGCAATGAAATCTTTGGAATTTTTAGGAATATTGGATGCCGAAAAACCTCTCTATCTTCATTGACCTACAATAGCTCACGTTGCCTCCTGTGGAGCCTGTATCTGCACTGGGAATGTAAATCTAGAGTGGTATCAGATAGTTTCTCCTGAATCCTCTTTGTAATGTCAAAATTTGTGTGTACTCATGATGGCAGTCCTTTCCTCCTCTGTAGGCGTAAGTAGTTCTTTCTTTGATTACTGGTTGATGGCACAGAACGGAATGAGTGGTTCTGGTCACAAGTTATGATTCCCTAGACTCTTATGTAGATCTTGCTGCTTCTTAGTGTTGCTGAACGTGTCTCCCATGGGAACGTAAGTATTTTATTGAGTGAGGTAGTAAAGTCTACTAAGAATTGATGGTGACTAACAAGTATCTGGCTGCACAGATTCATTTTTTTGGGTGAGGAGAAAAATATGCCAGGAAAGATATTATTGGTATTAGTACTGAAGTGCTGATGAATGGTCAGTACTAGCACACACCATGTCTCTCTCTCTCTTCCATTTTCGTAGGAAATGGGCTTACTCTGAATAGCAGAATGGCCCAAACTGAATTACTTTGTTAGCACTTTTTGAAACTGACGGAACTGAAGAAATAATTTTATTTCAGTGGCACTCAACACGAAAATCCAAGATCCTTGTAAACACTCAGGGTTTCATCCTCACAACAGCCACAAAAGCAGTCCAGTTGTTGCCTCTTTTCACAGGCAGTATTAAAAGAGTTGTTCAAGGATCCACAAAGAGCTTGTAGCTGACGGAAGAATCTCCTGAGCTACAGTCTTAATGCCAGCACCCAGACAATCCATGTGACTATATTTCTTCCAGATGCCTTCACACTATAAAGTAAGTGTGTGTGTATTTGTGACTTTAGATGCTGAATCTGCCTCTTCTAATTTTAGCTCATTGTTTTGAGCTTGCTTGTTCTCTGGCATGTGTATTACTGGAACATTGCTAAAGAACAAAAACTTTTATTTATTTTTTCAAAGACTGTATGAGCGTATAGAGGAGACGTGGGATTTTTATGAATCATATCCTGTAGTTTCCTTGTGTTTTTTTTTCTTATTCGCTCCCTGTTTTTCAATGATCTGCACAAAACAGAGAACTGTTTCGGTTGCGTAAAAATCCATGCACAGGAACTAGACCTTTCCTTACTCTGCTAGATGCGTTGGCTGTTGTGATTTGAATATAGATTGCAAGGAACACAAAAATATCAATAAATACTGCACTTCTGCAAGGGATAACAACTGAACCATTTCAGATGAGGTTTTAGGGGATTTGGAAGAAAGTTGTCTCAAGACTCTCACTGCTTATAAGCGTAAGGTTGTGGTTCTTATTACCAAACAAACATCAGCCCAGTCCTTATTAACCTTAGGGGTAATGAATGAACAGGTCAGAACAGGCACAGGCAGCATGCACTAAGTCCTCACAAACGAACGCAAAGCAAAGCCCTAACTCACATTGCAAGTTGAATCAGGACTTTTGGAAAAAACCTTGTTCTTGCTGAACAGGTGATTTCTCAACTCTGCTTACATTTTCTGACTACTTAGACTTCCTCTGAGCAGCGTTAATGACTTTTCAGGGCACATTTTATTTGATCCTCCTATATACAGTTGTCTAAGCATCTTCTTGAATGCATGAAGGAAGCAGGGTGGGACATGTCATGGGATAACCCTGGTTAAGCAGTAACTTTGGAGTGCATCTTCCTGTAAGGCTTTCTTAGGAAGCCTGAGGTGTTATGCTCAAAATATATGCTCTTAACTATAGGCAACCAAGAAGCTGGAGACAATATGTGCATATTTCAAGCGTAATGAGTGAGACCTGCATCAGTACTGTGCACCACGTACCCACAGGACCCATGGTGATGGGATCTCCACGGTGTAAAGCACAAGCACATGATTCAAAAGTTCTGGGGCATCCTTCAGCACTTTGCAGAATGAGAATAAGCTGCTGGAGAGAACTCTGTGAGAGCCCACAGAAGGTCTAAGCCCAGTCCCACACTGTGGGTCTCAGAAGTGAGTGGGAAAGGATGAGAAAAACCCACAGTTGCACCTGAAAATGAATCACTAACTGTGATATGGACACCAGCTGGTATCTGAGCAGGTCAGAGGAAAGCTTAAAATGAGATCACAGCAAAAAGTGTCTGCTGAGCTCCAGTCTCATGCACCCATCTTTGGTTCAAAAAGAATGAAAAAGCAAAGCATAGTCTAGGAGGAATTATCCCAACTACGTAACAACTATCACCTCCTCATGTTATGCACATGTCTTTATGAAAGACATTTTAAGGACAACGTGAACTATGTCTAGAAATTGAAAGAAAAATATACTCCAGGGAGAGACTACACTGTATGCTGTGTAATTCCATGACTCAATTCACAAGTGGCACACCCTTTACTAAAGGGGGTCTGCTAGGTCACACGAATGTGTCGGCGGGGAATAGACACACTGAACACACTGGATGTCCCCCTTCTTCTCCATACAGTAATAACCATATAAATCCTCCACAGAGTTGTGCTAATGCCAAGATTCTAGGTGGCAGCCTGTGAGAGTTACTGTACGTGGAGTCAGGCAATCCCACAGGTAACAGAGCTGGAGTGGCTGGGACCCTGGCAGCAGTGCTACCAGCAGCACAGCTGTTTGCTTCGCAGGCTTTTAGACCAAATTTAATGTGCACATGAGGGATGCTAGACTGACCGCCCACGAAACTTACTGTGGGATTTGAGACACATGCAGTATGTTTTCTGATGTTATGATATATTCCCTCAGGCTTCTGGTTTTAGGTCTGTCCACGCCTATAGTGTCTGTATCTAGTATATATATCCCTGGTTTATAGGAGGAACAAACCAGTATGAGGTCTGATATGTGCCTATATAATCAGACAAATCCAAAATACTTTTTTGCAATAGATATGATGGCATTAGGCAAACTGAAGTCACAATCCTAAAAATGTAACTAATGATGATTATTGAGGAATACTACCTGTAAAGAGTCAGACTATTGTTAAAACAATAAGGGATCCGTATGTCCTGTTGCTGGTGCTGAGATGCATAATTTTGTCATCAACATTTCTCTGCTCCTTAGTTCACCAGTCACAAAAGATGGTAATAATTACCACGTATCTAGACATGTAGTGAAGCAGAGAAGGACTCTGAAGTGCACTGAGGATACCAGACAAAAGACACTGAATTCTGTTGAAAAATACAGATTTTTATAACTATATTTTATATAGTTATATATATAACTATATTTTATATATTTTATAACTATAAACTATAACTGTTTAACAACACTGCCTTCTGTAAAATCCTAAATTAACTATACTGTAGGCATTTACAACATTTTCTTTAAGATCATGCTTTTAGATGATGTTTTAGTTGGTCAAAAAACATCACTGCTAGAGTTTCAAAGGTCTGGCTTCTTCAGTTCAGCGGGCAGTGTCCACTGGCATTCCCAGAGCTGCTGCTGGGATGGTTCCTAGTGCTGTGAGAGCCGGCATTGCCTGAGCCCTGCTGGCTGCCAGCTCCTGGGCTCCTCCCCTGCCCGAGCTCTGTTAGGAGGATCCTCAGGGTATGTATTTTCAGAGGATGTCACCTTGCTCGCCCCCCACCAAGGGGCACTTTTGCGATAAGTCACTATCCCTGCCCCCCGCATCTACGGTTTAAGCATTCTACCATTTTCATGGCAAGATATGCCGCTGGCAATTTTAGACATTTTCATCCCCAGTATGACTGATTTGGTAGATGTGTCCATTCTTCTCCTGCCCAGTCACTCCCATTCCTGCAGAGAGCCCTAATCTCCGGGACATTGAGCAGAGTCAGGCAGAATTCAGGAGACAGGAGAAGCCAGCTTTTCAAATGCTGCCTTCATTCTTCTTCAGAACAAATCACTTTATCTTTTCTTTTTCAATCCCATGAGATGAAAACCTTGGGGAAGGGGGACAGAGGGAAATATTTGGCCTTTTTTTGTTGTTATTGTTGTTTCACTTGGGTTTGGAAACATGGCCGTGTGGTTATTCCCAGAATGAAATATATTCCCCAGTACCCTGTCAGCTGCTGACTGCATCCGATAGTCCTGTCAGCTTCACAGCTGCTGTTAATAGCCATACCCTGCTTGCTGTGGGACTGCACCCCAACCTCCTGGGGCAGTGTCTAACCGCCAGCTACACAGTCATGCCTGCTCGCTCTCTCACTCTCCCAATGGATATTTAACTAGCACGTATTTTAACTAACACATAAGTTGAAATTGCTTTCAGTGTCCCCAGTTTCAGTTCCCTCCCGGCTGCTTTGAGTCTTCATCCCCCTCCGGGCAAGGACCAAAGCTGTGTCTTTCTCAAAGCTTTGCTGATCTGAACATGGGAGAAAAGGCAGAAGCACGTCGCTCCAGCTGGTTTTGTGCATAGCCTAATCCTGGAGGTGTGCTGGGAGAAAATCCGGCAGAATGGGATGGCCAGTGGATGGCATAGATTTGGGTCAGTTGCCTGGGGTTGTGGGTCTTAAAACAGGGTGTCGCCCCAGACTGGAATGGCAAAAGCCAAAGGCAATTTTGAGGAAATGGACTCAAGTTTTCCTCCTAAATTTCAGCAGCAAGGTCTATCTCTAAAATGAGCCAAGCATGAATATTTATGTAAAGTAGATTTCGGCTTGATTGGAATTCAGAGCTCCATTTAGACAGTAATGTATTTCTAACACTGCTATATGCAAGGAGGGTGCACTGCCCCCATCCCAAGGACCAAATGATTACCACCACCAATGTGTTCTCTTTTCTTTTCCAATATATCTTCAAATATATTTTATAAAGCAGCCAGGTGTGGAGTAGCCAGGGAGGAGCAGGAGAATTATTTGTGAAGCTGTGCCTAACCACCTTCTGGGCAGGCTGCAACTCACAAAGCCTAAGCAACAGCAGACAGAAGAGGCTTCTCAGGCAAAGGCAACTAGAGCTGGTATCTTCCGTGAACTGGACACCCAGGAGGCCCAGGGACAAGTATATCATGTGCTGTGGACTAAAATAGCAACAGGTGGGATTCCTGATGGTGTTTTGGTCAGCTCATAAAAGACTAAAGATGTTCTTTCCTTTCCCTTGGCCAAATAATAAAATGTGAGGAGAAGTCCTCACTGCCTGCTGTTGAGTTGGTTTGTTTTGTCTGCAGAATTATTCTCTGTCTTACTCCCTGCTACAGCATCTGCTTCCTCCTTATCTCACACATTTTCTGTATATGCTATAGCCCACTCGAATAAAGATACTAAAAATAAAGTCGCATTAACTGTATATGCCCTAAGAGGGCAAGTATGCAAAGAGAAGTTCATAAAGCCAACAGAAGATAAAATTTAACAGTCATGTTCCTCTTAACAATTAATCGAGGTTAAGAATAAGAATAAAATACACTGATTGAAACTTGTCCTTCTAGCTATAGCTTTTATTCCCATTTGATTTCATTTATTTGTCTACCATAACCTTTGCCTCATTTGAATTATTGTTTCCCACAATCAAATATGTTAGCATAATGGTAAAGATTTCCAGAAGGACTTTTTCCCCTCTGCTACTTTGGGAAAGGCTCTGCGTGTAAACTGCCGTACGACTGCATGCAAAGTACACACACTAAACATGATACGTTTATTTTATCATTTGTAGCTAAAGAGATGTAATTATTTAAGTGGGTGTAATTTAATGTTATGGCATCCCTCAAATTGCAGTACTGAAATTACTTTAATCTATACTTTGGCTGGGGAAATGCATGAGAAATTTAAAAGCTCACAAAACAACTCCCGAAACTCAGAAAGGAGCTGCTTCTATGGGTTGTGCAGAAGTCCTTGTGACATCCTCTCAGGAAGCAGGAGTACAAGTTCCACTTTTTCAAGAGCTTTGTTATCTGTTGAATTTTTTATGGGCTCTTTATCATGTCGTCGCCTAAGGTGGTTTGCCTCTAGGCTGCTTATGTGTCAAACTTGAAATAGGGGCTCTAGGCAAGCTACAACACATAGTGTGCCTTCTACTGCCTGTGCAAAGACAGAGGGACTAGGCTCTTTCAGGGACACTTTCAGGGACACTGAGTACTGAACTTCTGCTTTTAATCTTAACGGAAGTCTCTTAATTAGAAGTTGTGAATCTGTTCCCATTGTTTACATGCATCTTTCAAAGCCAGCAACAACAACAAAGCAGCAACAGAGTTGTGTGAAAACACCAACAACAAACCACTGTATTCAGGCTTTTAAATATTATACATTTTCAACAAAAGCCTCTCTAGATTCACGTCTGTGCTTTCTAGCAACCAATACTCTCTGTGAAAATCGGTCCGAGTTCC
This sequence comes from Chroicocephalus ridibundus, assembly GCF_963924245.1. NCBI lineage: Eukaryota > Metazoa > Chordata > Aves > Charadriiformes > Laridae > Chroicocephalus > Chroicocephalus ridibundus. The sequence continues at coordinate 34,047,796 of NC_086285.1, forward strand.
TTCAAGAGTGGCTTCATTAAGAATCTGTGCTTTATAAACTGGGTGTGGTATCCTGTTTTTTTTAATGACTTAAGCACATTTTGAGCTAAATAGATGAGCTGTCTAATACTTCTGCTAGAATGGAAATACCAAAGTCTGCTCTTATTATTACCAGAATCTTTTCCAGGAGAAGCCATCACAAACAGAAGTTTGTCATATCTGGATTTAAATAAATTTAGCTTCTTAGCAATTCTGTAATCATGGGCTACCTCCTGTTCTCACTGAAGTAAATAGGAATGCTGCCATTGACTTCAATGAGCTTGGAATTTGGTTTCCTTTTGTCAAAGATTGTTCTAAATGTAGATTCCTGCAGCTTCAGTTAGGTATATGCCTCCATCTCCGTTTAGCGTGAAGTTAAAAGGACTTCTTGCAATAAGCTAAAGCATTTGACTTCCTTTTAAAGCCACCTCCTGCTACCACCCGTTGAGACTAGGAGAGCTGCCCTGTTTTTTTGGGTTTATGACTATGTTTCTTTTTCCACTGTGGATGACTATGTTAGCTGCTCCAAAGTTATTCCTCCAACAACCCAGAACCTCTGTGGGAACAGCGGTGGAGTGGTTTGATTTTAGGCTGTCATCCTGCCTCTAGAAGAACCATGAGGGGAAAGTCACATTTTTTCTCTAGACACCTGGCACCAGTAGTCACTAACATAAAGAGGAGCTTAAAGCAATAAGGAGACCCTGTGAATATAAGTTGAAGAGCTCATCTGTGCATATTTTACCTACAAAACCAACCTGCTGGTAGAAAAAACTTCTGTCAACTTAAACAGTCCTGAAACAGAAGTTATTTTTTCTTACCTTTATTCTGCTTTAGTATAGACCAGAAAAGAAGAGACAACCAAACGTTTGCTTGGGCAATGAAATAGCAGCTTTGTCCACTGCTACCATTTCTGTAGTTGCAGAAGGTACTAATTATTCTATCTCCCAACTCATAGTTTGTTCCAAGTTTGGATAGAGAGAGAGATCTTTGAAGAACTCTGTTTATTCAATTAATGCCAAGGAGGAAAGAGCGTTGCCTCAAAGCTGGTGAAAAATAGTATGAGCCGTAATAGGGAACAGGAAGAAAGCAGGAACGCAAACTGATCTTCAAAAAGGTGCGTGGCAACACACAGACAAGGTAAGCCGATCAAGCAGAGCAGGATGAAAGCATCTGAAAAAGGTGCTTACTCAAACTGCTGCCTTCTGCAGTACTGGTAGAGCACAGCGTCCCATCCTCTCTGCATACACGCAGCTCTTAAGTGCTTTTACTGTGATCAACAGAAAGCCCTTAGCTCTTGCATGACGTTTAGGAGGCTCCTACACAAACAGCTCCATCACATCCCATAGAGTGGCTTGCCTAAAAATAGGTTTTAAAGGACGAAAGTTTTAGTTAGAATTAATGTTTGTGAATTTTAGTCAGAATTAATGTTCATGTGTGCAGTATGTCAGAAGCCTGACCAAAACCTACTGAAATAGAAATAATTCTCTAGTTATTACAGCCAGCTGTGAATAAGACATTCAGGGGACTCAGATTGTAAATGTCCGAAGTCTGAGGATGTCTCTCTCTCCCACAGGGATTTATTATTGAAGGAAAAACCCGCTACTGAAGACAGTTATTCCTGACATATTAATATGTTTGACTTATTTCCAAAGGTGTTTGCTTTGCTGTTAGTATCTGTGTCTGTAATAAGTGGTTTTAATGTGTGTAGGAGAGGAGTAGTGGCTCTTCGCATGTGAAACATGAATCTCCATGGGAATGTAACAAACCTGGCTGGACAACAGCTCTGCTTGCATTTCTATATAGGTATCTGTCTCTTGCTCCATTTCTGTCATCCTGTCACTTGGATTACGCATTCAGTTGCACTATTAGCATCACTATTGGCTCTCTTTTCTGTCTGTTTCCTTCATCTCATCTAATTAGAGTGTGTCCTCTCCATGACAGAGTATTCCATATAAGATAGACTTGTGCTTTTGCTTGTTTATATCTCTGTGCATCATTTTGCCCCAAAATGTATTTTGCAGAAATTTATTGCAGTAAATCTGAAAAGCAAACTTCAGCCATTTTACATTTGGTCAAATGTTCTTTCTCAACTGAAAATACTTTGAAATTGTTTTGAAAATGTAAAATAAAGATGGGAATGCAAAGCATACTGTGAAGTCAGAACAGAGTTTAGGGATAATAGAACGGTAACTCACAGAGATGTTCTGGAAAATGTTCTGTGCTCTAAAAGAAGACAGATTATTGTCTTTGTCCTTTCTGATCATGGAATTGGTTTATATTTTTTCTGCTGGGACACGGTGATTGCTTATAGGTTTTGAAGCACAGATTTACTCAGGAGATATTTACCACTGTCACTTGTGGCAAACACACCTTTAAGTTATGGAGCAGCATTCTGTGCTCCTTTGAACATTGTTTAAAATGTTGTTCACAGTGCTTAGAGCAGAGCAGAATGAAGCCCTATAGGTGTTTTAGCCAAAGGCTAGGTTGTGATCACTTCATTGCCGCCTGGGAGTAGTTTCTCAAATGAAAAATGTCATTGAAGAGAGCAAGAGTGTGAGAAATTTACTTGTGTGAGTATTTTATGACTACCTTTTGTGTTCTGAATTGGCTTTTCTCCTACATATGATCCACGTGCAAGAAATAACAGCTTTAGTTTTCACATAAAAAAGTTGAACCTGCAGGGGTAATGAGGTGTGTGGAGGGGTTTCCAATCACTTGTGAACTAACCTGGAAATTACCGAGCTGCACAGACCTTCCCAGAATGCTACTTCTACAAAATCATTTCTTCCTCAGAGTGCAGGACTGTCAAGAACATGACTGACAGAAAGCAAACCTCAGTTGTTAAAGCAAGCAGCTAAGCCACCAAGAACCCAGAGAGGATGAGCTTGTTGAGTCAGAAGATGCTACTTTAATGAAGTCATTTTAAAAAGCAGAATTGTATTTAAGATAAATTAGATTAGGTGGATATCTGCCAAACTACCATGGCTGTATTTAGGGTAGCTACCCATCCAAATGCCAAATTACATGAGCATGCAGTTCTATAATGCTCCATATATGTCTATCTCTAGCTCTGTACATACCACAGCTATGAATGTATGTACCATCATGGAATCGAAACAATAGGAGAGCTGATTCTTAGCTGTATATAGTATTTTAGCTCCACTGAATGTAAAGTCTGTTGACGATTTTCCTCCAGGGAAAATCCTGGCCTCCCTGAAGTTAGACTTCACTCACTGCGTGCACCAGTCCTAGGAGGGTCCAGCCACAGTCTTGGATTGTGCAGCTAGACACAGCAAGCTTCAGCTGAGGGGCGACCATGATGTGTCTAGACCATGAAGAGATCTTTTTGCTCAAGTGCTCCCCGTGGTTTAGCGTGTCACCGAGTATACGTGAGGCCATTCAGAGGCAGGTGTGAAGAATGGCAGTCTTATGGTCCCTCTGGAATGTTCAGCAAATAGGCATCAGCACAGGGGCCATGACTTCACACTTCAGCATTTCATTTTTTAATCCAGTCTCTAATCCATTTATTCTATGAAGTGAAACATTCCAAAATTACAAAGGGATTTATGTTCCTTGAACATGTGTGAGCTGGCTGGAAAGACTTGTGAAATCTCCATACCTTTTCCTATAGCTAACTTTTGGTCCATCTTCACAGCAGGGCTGATTGACCTGCATTTCACACAACTCTTTAAACTTTCAGTTTCAGGCTACTTTCTGATATAAGTGAGATATAACCCAATGAGAATGGGGTTTTTTAGAATAAAATTGCAATAGAAATGTCAAAACATGAGGATAACTACAGAGGGAAAACACTCTTAAATGTGTGCCAAACACTAACTCACGGAAGCTGACCAAGTTCTCATAAATGACTGTTGACCCTGGCAATGGAGTGGTGATTTTTCTCACTGCTAGCATTAATGAAAATTCCATAAAGTAGCAATAATAATTAAATAAATACAGAGGCAATGGTGTTAACCAGGTTAGGTAGTGGTAGTCATTGTGACCATGCTTATTGTGTTACATTGGTTTAGCCAAGAAAAACCTTATCTGATGAAAACAATAGTTCCCAAAATGCACTTCTTTTGGAGAAATTAATTCTCTTCAACATGGGTTTCCAAAATAAATATAACACAATATTTTAAATTTACTTATGCAAATCTATCAGGACATTCTAGCCAAGCAATAACCCAAATCAAGATAACCTTAGTCAGTATGTTACCCCTTAGCTATGAAGCTGCTGTTAGTTCCACTTCTGGTATGTCTTCATATGTTAGTACAACGTGGTTTAGATCTCTCTCTTTGAGTTTTCTTTTTTTCAACGGAATTGGAAAGAATGTTTTTCACCAAATAGAGTACATTCCATGAGTGATGGTTTTCTGTTGGAGTTATGAATTTGAAAAGGATCACTACCTCCCATTGAACAGGCCCCAGAATTTATGTACTTTCTTTGGCCAACATTTGAATCTGGCTTTGAAGCCAGATATAAGAAACAAAGCATGCTGGAAGATTTTTTTTCTTTTCTTGGTTTCTTAGCCTATGCATAAACTGCATAGAGGAAAATACATGCAATTTGTTCATTTGACAGCTTCCATCCTTTTAGACGCCTTTCCTGACCTCTCTTCACTATCTGTACTCCCTTCAAGCACCTTCTAAGCAGCTTGGGATGTGTGCCATGCGGTAAAAGGAAGAAATAGATTTTACATTATACAAAGAAATGGTCCAGGTTCTTTTTCACTGAATCACATGAAAACCTAAGAGCCAAACCCACTTCTTTCCCCATCCACCTCCAAACTCTACCAGCCCCTCTGAAAATACTAAAGTATTCTTATTGTGAGGTTAAACACTGATGCAGACATCTCAAATTTTTGGACTCCCTTTGGTACTGGAAAAAAATATTGATTAATTCTTTGATTTATTCTCCAATCAAAGGTTGGTTCCAAATGCAAGTTAAAGAGGTTTAGAGAAACTCTATCCTACATCTCACCAAAAAGCCCCTTACTTATTGCAGAAGCTGGAACAATCTTTCCTCCTAATACTTTCACTTCACTGTAGCAGAAGTTGCCTTAATATAGTCATTCTGATGCACTCTGTACTTTTAGAAGAATCCCTGGAGGTCCCTCAATCCCTTCAAAAGAAAGAAAGAACAAACTGAAACTAGCCTTTAGTCTTTAAAAAGATTAAAGTTAAATTTAAAAAAATAAATTAAATTTTCAGTCAGCCACATTGTCTTGAGTCCATTTCATGAGTTACATTCGTTACGTAAGACACCTAGAAACACAATTAACAGTTGAGGAAGTTTGTAATTTCCACACTATATCCCACTTGCACAAATCTGTTTTATGTATTTCTTCTGCGTTTTCTTGTATTAAAAGTACTTTCTTTTGCTAGGACACTATAGCTGTCAATGGATCAGAATTGGCATGAATACTTGCCGAAGTCATTAAGGTATCTGTGAGATGGTCTCAGCAACCTACAAAGCCAACTCAGCGGAGGAGCTCCAGAACTGGTATTTAATGTTTTTTTCCAGATTAGAAATTTCCCAGGGGCAATAGTATGATCTGCTCTTCCTCAAGGATACCTCATCTATTGAAGCTGCTCCATGGGTTAGTGAGCAGGGGTACAACTGCAGCTTTGTGACCTAAAAAGGTGGTTGTGTTAAAAGTTAAAGTGCAGAAGGAAGTAAAATATACTAGGTTATTAGAGCTAGAGCTGGGATGGTTCTGGTTCACATCAGAGAAAACCCCCTGGGAAGGAGCTATGCCCAGCAAACCTTCAGGCTGGTCCAAGAAAACTTCATTTCTACAAAGAGTTCAATGCATTCAAATTCTTTCCCATGCAAGCAGTGGATCAAAGCCTTTGCTGCTCTGCCGCACAACACAGAGTCTCCAGGCTCATGACACAGGCCAAATGAAAGCAATTTTGGGTGGGATCTCATAGAAGGTCACACCCCTTGGCTAGTTAGAAAAGCACTGGCTTCCTCGGCGGGACTGCGAAAAGAAATCCTGTGAGAAGTTTGCAACCCTCTTAAACGCACACATGCCTAGCTCACATTTAGGTGTTAGATCCTCATGGCTGCTTCGTCATGCTATTCCTTATGACTGAACGCAGCTAGAGCTCAGCTGTAGTGCCATCGTTTTGTGCTTCAAGCTATACTCCCTCATGTCAGTTACGTGATGCAGAAATGGAGGGGGATCTGCAGTAGTAAAGGATGCTCCTATCCAGCTTCTCTGTCAGGACTCATCTTGGCTTCCCCTGTATTCCCAGTTCAGCGCCTTGACTCCTCACATGCTGAGGTGAGAGATGTTCAGTTGTTCAGAAGCACGCTTGTCCTTCATTACTGGATACCCTACTGGATACCCTCACAGGGTGAGACCATGATCTTTCCTTAGCTGGTCTGCCTTAAAACCACTAAGCTTCTTTTGGTAAATAGCTTTGACTTTCAAGTCCAAGGAAATTGCAACCTTTTACTCTGGGTATGTATTTACAGTAGTGAGAAGAGATTAAAGCACTGGCAGCAGCTCTGAAAAGACCAGAGAGTTGGGCAGTTGAGAAGGGTCAGAGATGACGAGGTGAGAACTTTAAAGAAAGGAACAGAGTTTTAATCAGAATTTCCACTGTCTGAAAATAAATAGAAAACATTTCCTCACAGCATCCTCATTTGATAGGGAAACATTAAGATTTACTAACTAATAATCCTATAAGACAGTGATCAATAGAATAATATGATAAAAAGAATGTAAAATGTTATTATTCTTCAGTTGGATACAGCTTTTCCAGTCAGGGCTATAGGGATACAAGCTGTCAAGTAAAATGATTCATCCTCAACACCTGTTTCATTTGAGGGATTCCTTTGCTTCAAGTGAGTCTCCAGAATGTTTCTAGCATCTCTAACGTCAAGGGGGGAAGGAAGGTTATTGCAACCTCCAAATTTAGCCGGATGCATGAGCGAGGTTGCTACAGAAACCTCCAATAAAAGTGGACCCCAGAGTCAGAGCTGTACTTTTGTTAGCGAGCGAAGAGCTGGGGAAAATGTAAATCTGCCTTTCTTTATAAGCTTGCCTTTCCCTCTCTTTCTGTTTATTGCATTCATAATGTTTTCTGTCACCACTTGAGCTGAAAATAATATTGAAAAGGCTTTTCTCAGTTTCATCTGCAGTAGATTTATGTATAATATCACAGCTGACCACCAGTGATACCCTAGATTTGGAAGATAAATGTTTCAAGTGAACCCTTCAGTGCGTGCTTGGCTTTTTCCTCTCTCTCCAGGAAATTTTCCATACCACAAAAAAACCAATGCAGAACAGTGACTAGGGATATTACAGCAGTGATCCAGAGTAAGGAAATTATTTCTGCTTTTCTTAGAGTTTTAACATCCATCTCTGATCACTGTGAAATCTAGTGTGAACCCAAAGAGTTGTGAGATGGGGTCTGCAGACATTTAAAGAACAGACTTTGTAACAGAAAGCTCTTACACCAAATTACCTCTTGATTTCTTCTTAGGCTAAGGTGTGTGAAAGAGACTCACACTGACTGCCCTGAAAACAGACGAGGTCACCCGCTGCTTATGTCATTTAGTGCCTTGGTCCTGCATCTTCCTCGGGGAAAGAAACAGAAAATGGTATTCCAGAAAAACTGGATCTTGCTATGAAGCAAGTTGGGAGGCTTGCTTTGTGCTGGTATAAACTGAGTAGGCAGCAAGCTGTTGTCTTTTTGCATCCACGGGTCCTGTGCATCTCAGAGGGATAGTTAATGCACAGTGCTTATGGTTGCTACCTATTCAGGGTCTGTTTGAATGTTTGAGTACTGGGACAAATATGAACAAAGGTAGGCATTAGTTACAACAGTGAAATAATCTAAACCCAGCAAAAACTCAGAGGATGAAAGGAAAATAAATGATGCATGTGACTGCTCTTCAGCAAGTTAAAAGTTTAAGGGAGGAGAACTTGCAGCATGGAGCGAGCTAGATATATGGAACATGAAGAAGACTTGTGGCATGGCAGGGAGGATTAGGGCTGAAGAGAAAACTTAGAGGATGCCAGTGTTCAATAGTTAACGAAGATGGAATTTATGAGGGCTGATAACTGTCAGCCCTACATTCTTCCCTTCCTAAGGGTGCTACCTTGTTCAGGTGAGGTTTTAATCTCTCTCACTCTCTGCTCCATCTGGTTGTGCAAAGTGTGAAAGGTCCATTCTCCACTTCTTAGTGAGGCACATACCCATACTTGTCTCCTCTTTAGAAGGGACGGGGAGGGAAGGGAAGGGAAGGGAAGGGAAGGGAAGGGAAGGGAAGGGAAGGGAAGGGAAGGGAAGGGAAGGGAAGGGAAGGGAAGGGAAGGGAAGGGAAGGGAAGGGAAGGGAAGGGAAGGGAAGGGAAGGGAAGGGAAGGGAAGGGAAGGGAAGGGAAGGGAAGGGAAGGGAAGGGAAGGGAAGGGGAGGGGCTCATGTAGCCTTTTAGCCCTGAAGAGGGTTTTAGTCACTCTTTCTATGCCTCCATCTGCCTCTGAAGCTAGGATTGAGACTGCAGAGAGAAAAGGACTGCAGGGAGAAAGTATTCATGGTCCTTAACCACTCACCAGAGCTAGGCTATAATATATTCTTTCTATGCAAGGTACTGAGGAAAAGCATCCTCAGTGCATGCTAGACACCCTAAAGTATTGGTGCTAGTGCCAAGGAATTCAAACACCCACTAGGATAAATAGACTCTTTCATGTCTGTGTAAACTGTCTTTTTTATTGAAAGGGTGATTCTTCTATATGTTCTAAATTAAGTATATTTGGGCAGGTTTGTTTGATATCCAAGATGCTTAAAGAGGTTCAGAATAGGGTTAAGGATCAAAATGTGGCAAGATTTAAGCCACAGTAATGCAAATACAACTCTTCAGGAAAACATTCCCAAAACCAAGTGAAACCAAACCAAACAAAAGCAAGGAAAGTCAAGAAATCTCATTCATTTCTTGAAGTTTCTTTTGTATAGATCCAGGCAAATAAATACTGGCTCTGTAGAGAACCAAGGCTTTACCCTAGCTAGTGCTACCCTTTGGAGAAACACCACTAAACCTGGAATTCTTGAAAAAATAAGTTCTAAGGAACACAGTAGTCTAATACTTGGCATCTTGGGATGTTGAATCCTTTCCCAGGCAGGCTGCGGAAAGAGAGGTACCAGATCTTTGTAGTCTTTTCAGCAACACCCTCTATCACCTTAAAATGCAGCCAGTCCCCTGCCCCGGCTCTAGCATGCCCAGCATTTTTTTCCTCTTCTATAGGCAGGGAAAAGCCAATGCTGGTGTCACAGACTGGCCACCAATGCAATGGTTGTCTGTTGCATACCTAAAGAGCATCTGCATGCAAGAGGTTGCATCCAAACAACCTTTTGCAAAGTGGGGTCAAAGTTGCGCCACCTTGTCTCCAAAGAGGGAGTGTCTTGAGTGTCTCATTCAGCTGTGTTTGACTTCATTACCACGAATTTTCTACTGTCTTTAGACAGGTTTCTGGTGGTTAAATCTTTAAAGCCAGGGCACTGCTTTTACCTGCAAATGAAAGAATGTGCTAGACAAGTACTCATTTCAGGAGTTTTATAGATCTGCCTAGGTATTTCTACCTCTTTGGTGCCTAATAGCTTTTCTTTTTTAATTTCCTCATGAGGAAAAGCAGGTAGAAAAAACACAAAGGGTTTGGGATACTCATCAATACCGGGAGCAGGATAGATAGGCTACTAATAACTGATTTGCTTTAGGTAACGTTCAGTTCAGAAGAAGTAAATAAACTTTTTCATCACAACAGGAAGATAGGGATAAAGTTCAAGTTTAAAAAAAATAGAAGCAGTTTAAAAGAAAATGGTGTTGCTCTTGGAGACAAGGAACAAAATGTTTAACTAAAAATTGGTTAAAACTTCTAAGCACAATCAAGGGAAGTTGGATAAAATTTCAAATGTATCCAATCTTAAAATCAAGTGTAAGTGTAAAGGGTGGGAGCCGAGCACACATCAGGGGTGGCAACATTTAAAATTGCCAAAGAACAGGATAACAGAGCAATCAACATCTTTTTCTCCTTCTGCACCACTCGATAGGAAGCACAGTTATGTCTATTTTTCCTTAAGCTGTCATCTATATATACACACACAGACACATATATACTTCAGTTCTGATGTGAAACATGCCATTCTGTTGATTCACAAGTTCTCACCACTGATCACTCTTTAAATCTCAGATAAATTCACATTTGCATTTACTTCCAAGAAAGCAGTTGCTTTGCCCTAGCTTTCAAGAACAGGACTTAATATGAAGTCAGCATTGTTCACAGATCAGCTCCTCCTCCCCATGATGTCAACAGGAATATATCCGGTGCCAGTGTGTAGATGTGATGTGCCTTCTATAACCCATTCGAACCAGAGGCTGCAAATGAAGCTGTAGTCAAGTATGATGCTACAGCTGTTCCTGACCCTACGCCCAGCTTCTCTTCCCCACCTTCCCTGGAGGTTATTGCTCCCTAAAATCTACCTGCACATCTGTGTATATAGTCTCTCTGATGTAGCTGTAAAAAAAGCATTGATTCACTTAGATCCATTAATTTTTTAAAACCCCAGTCATTTTTTACCTCCTCCAAGCATAATGAGAGAGTAAAGAAGCAAAGGAGAATAGGATAAGGGCTGAGAGAAGTGGACAAAGATGAACAGAAAGAGGTAGTCTGTGACCAAGCTCAGCCGCAGCCAGAACTGCCTATCTGACTGCAGCCTGAACACAGCCACCTTCATTCCTTGCGTGCCCAAAAATGCCCATATCAAACATAATAAAGTAAAGCCAAGAAGAACCCCAAGCTAAGCTAGAGATTTAAACTACTGGAAAACTGGAAAATCTTTCCACACCGTGCTTCTCATTCCTAAGTAGTAAAGGCATGTATAAGCATCCTAAAAAATTATTATATACAGGTTCTGCAAAAGCAGAGCCATTGTTATGCCCACAGCTAGAGCAAATTATGCGTTGCTAGGAGGGAGTCCTGGAACCACTTTTAAGAAGTTGTCCCCTTTATGCCCAGACTCAGTGTAGCCAATCTCATTTAGGGGTGGAAAACAAGAGCCAGGCTGGCAGGGGAGGTTCATTCCACCTCCATTTCTCCTTCTCTCAACAAGAGGGGGAAGTGGCAAATGAAGTTTGTGGTGTTTTCGGGCAATGATTACTTGTGCCCCTAGGCATATTCCTGTGTAAGGAGTTTTAAACAGTGCACGTACACTAAAAAGCAAAGAACTAGTGTGGAAAGCAATGGAGGATATGCGTCTTTCAGGCTACTCACTAAATCATAGCAATTGGCTGTTCCAGCAGATTTCAGGGGATGATGCACTTCAGCCCAGGTTTCTTAGATGGGCAATTTCCTTTACAAACTTTATCTCACTGCCCAGTAGAAGGAATAGTGCTTCATGAAAGATATCCCTCTTTTCTGTTCATTTTCAGGTAGGATTCAGGATGGTGGAAGCTGCCTTCCTATGCCCTGAAGGATGGAGCTCAAAGCACGTGTTCCCAAACTCATACAAACTCCAAGAGTAAGGAAAAGATGGGAGAAAAAAGCCCACCAATAATATTTCCTTGCACTCGAATATTCATCAGCACTTCATGCTGTCCAAACTCTGCCAGCTGTGGAAGTTGATGGAAGTCCTACTAGTGACTCCCATTAGTTCAGGATTTCATCCATAGCCTGCACAACCAGAGATGTAAAGTAAAAAGTAGGGAAAATAGAACCACGTAGTCACAAAGGTTTTAATATGAGCATTAGACACAACTGTTATTTCCAGGTGCACTTTAACAAAAACCGCATTAGGTGGCTAGTTTCCTGCAACCACACTTGCAAAAGGCAAGTTGGAGACTGGGTTTAACAGGGGAGTTAAGGGAAAGCACTTGAAGAAGGGACTTCATGGAGGAGTGTACAACACTGTTTGCAAATGAGTGGCACCAACAGTGGTCAAGGTTATAACTGCAGGCTCTTCCTGTGTCTCTGTGAATTCAGGATGAATATTCTCTCTAAGATACATTTCTAATGTGCACAGTTTTTCAAACCGAGAGCTATTTTCAGACAGCATCAGTTCTCACCTCCTTGTTGTATTGCTGTTCCACTTGTCACTTAAACAGGGGCAGAGATGGTGCTCTGCCAGCGCCATGCATTCCTTCAGATGTTCCACCTCCACATCTGTTGCCCTGCTTAAATCTATCAGCTAAATTATTGGCTGAGGTTCAACAGAGTCTATAAGTTTCCCCAATTAACCCATCAGTTAGCAATTCCCAATTGGTGACCTTAATGTGCCGTGTGGATAAAAAGCTCCAAATCTTTTTCTGATCTGAGAAAAATGGGAGCGGGGGGTGGAGGAGAAGAGAACCCACACGAAACAATGTTAATCGTTTTTCAGCTGTGAGTAACCATACATTTGTGGAACGCTGTGAACATGAGCCTTTTACAATTATACACAGTTATTACATATAACTAGTGCAAGTTTCTATATGCTAATGTACCAGCCAATTAGTTGACATCAACAATTAATCCTCCTTTCTCTCTCACCTAGTCAGCATTGAATGAGGTCGGTGCGTAGTTGAATTCTCATGTGATTCTTGATTGCATTGTAGAATATGATCAAAAGGCTCTGTTTGAATGTGAGTGATTGTGTTGCTTGCTGTTCTTGATGGCAATTTACTTAAATATGATACTCTGCAGGAGAACTTGTTCAAAGTAAAGTCACAACAAGCAGTTTATCGTTTCCATGCGTGGTATTTAGGATTATTGCCTCTTGAAAGCCTTAAAAAAAACCAGCAGAAGATAATGCCAAGAGGAAGAGTTAAAGCACTGGTGTTTCCATACTCTCCATTATCAGTGTGTGGCAAAATGTGAGAGCCTCAAATTAATAACGTGAGTATCCTTACTCTAATAGTGAGCAGCCTCCTGTTCAGAGAGAGCACAGAGTTAATGCTATTGATAGCATAAAGTATTACAAATTCTTCCAGCCTGGCTACATTCCATGCACCAATCTCATCTGATCTCAGCAACAAAATCCTCTCAGCCCTGGTGACTTCCATGTCAAACATCTGGCAGATTTACACTATTATGGTGAAAAAGCTTCATGCAACTTGATTGTCACAGATAAGCTGCTGAAGCATAATGACAAATATACCGCAGAAGATAAATGCTGTAAAATAATGGAATTTTGGTTAGTAATTGTCATCTCTCTACTAATTCTCCCACAATTCTCACGTCATTAATAAAATCATCCTTCACTGCACGTTAGACCATGGTTAGAGTATTAGAGTTACAGTATTCCACCAGTCTAGACTGTGTTCACAGCATAACTTTTGCCCCTGACTTGACTGGTTATAGGCCTAAATAGACACATATGTCATTGAACAGCTTTTGTTGATACTAACGAAGAAGTCAGTGAGTCTCAAATGGTTTCACAGTGACATTTCCTTTCCTATATCAGTATTTCTTAGAGGCAGCTTTGCATCTAGCTGAGACTTTACCCTCAGTTAGCAACACAGAAAGGGAAAGATAGCTACAGTTCAGTACCTGCTCAAGACTCCCAGGACCAACCCATTGTCTTAAAATACACCTACCCAATTTGCTGAACCATGCAGTGAACTGGTGGATTTAATCTTGAAAAAAAAGGAATATTAGCAGCACTATCTTATTAACAAGCCCAAACAAGCTGCTTTTCTGAAACAACTGTCTCAAGTACTCCATGGTGGGTCCACATTATGGTTCCCAAAATGATATAGTTTTTCTCTGGCTGACTGGCAAAAAAAGAGAAGAAGCAAAGCTCCACTTTCTCGCTTCCTCTTCCCTCTCCGTATTTGCTTGCTGGTAAAGAAGCAAAGCTGGTGGATGTAGCAGGACAGGACTGTGATGTACATTGATCTAAATACAAAATAGATTGAACAAGATAGTGTTTCTTCAGCAGAATAAGAGAAGAACAAGCCATTTGCTCTTTCCCTTGTGGCACAGCTTCTGAGGTAGATCAATGCTATGACAGGTCTTACTCAGCAGTTTTGCCTGAGGTTTGATCTATCAAACAGAAGTCTTTCACAAGGGAAATAAGAATAAAAAATAAGAGTTAAGTATGAAACTGTCATTTGTTGCCATTTTAGACAGTCAAATAATAAGAACACGAGCAAAGCCCTGTTGGGTGAGAGCAGTGGTCCATCCAGCCCACTTTTGATGTCAGAGACAACAGAACTGTGAATCTGGCACACATATGCCTTGTACATCTTCACCATCCACAGCTGTTATTAGAGATCTTAGAGGTACAGCACTCACTAGGTGGTTTCTGTTTACCGACATATTGTCTGTGAATCTGTCTCATCCTTTTGAACTTACTGATACTGTTTGCTTCCACAGCCTCATGTGCCCGCAAACTTCAGAAGGCAAGTTAGGCTGCAATGACAAAAAATGCCTTGTGAAGCTGAAAGCTTCTCAAGTGAGAAATGACCATGAACTTTTCCCCTCCTTTTTAACAATAATCATCTGTCCCGTTAGAAAGTTAAGTACGTGCCTAAAGGTACTATCTGGTCAGGTACCTCCTGTTTACTGATAGTGGTGCTCAGCTAGTGAGAAAAGACAAGGGCAATACCCATGAGGACCCAGACAACCAAGATTTGTCTCTCACTCCCCTGCATTAACTTCCATGGATTCATCATGTGGTACTCCAACAGTTCCCTAGACCCTAATCCTCTGGTTTACATCTCTATGCTTAGATTATTGCTATTAATTCTGCATATACCAGTGTGTATAGGTGTTCTGGGTGTTTTCAACATCCTTTTCGTTCAACTTTTTGTCGTTGGTCTCTAGATTCTGTTGCATTTATTGATGGGACATTTTTTCAGGCCAGTAAAGCCTTGTGGAGCACACAAAGTACAGGGGAACCAGAACAGGAGAGAAGGATAAGAGCAAACCCAGCTGAGCGATTGCTGAGATCTCCTTGCAAGCAACAAAGCAAGCCTCAGAAGTAGCTTATCATTTGCCCAGCAGAACATGTTTAAAGTCAGGAGAATGCCCTGATCAAAAGCTGTTTGGGGCAGGCTAAAGGAGGAAAGCTAGCCAACGTGCTATGGAGGTAAAGTTAGCAGTGGCTGTGGAAAGGCTCCATGTGGCCATTCATCCTACTAAATTAATCTGAGTATAAAAAGGGGTCATCCTTAGCAAATTGACTTTCAGTAAATTTGTATTTTACTCAGGCTGTTGCATCTAGGTGCTACAGAAAATGCTTACTACTCCACCCAGCAGCATTCACTTCCTCACTGGAGACACCAGCTGTACCTATACACTATGAGGTAAATTAAGGCTGGAGTATCAGATCAGAGTTTCAGCTTTAACTCTCAATTTCCTGGCTTTCTGTGGGTTTTAGGCAGACCCTTAATGTTACTTTAATGTAGGGGGTTTCTTGTGGTTTAATATTTCTAAGGGCAGTAAATTATTTCCAGCATATGTAAAAAAGACAAATTTCTCCTGTGGTTAGTGACCACAAAGCAAAACAAGAAACAGAAATACCCAAGAGTAGGGTTCTTGAGAAAAGGTTATAGAGCTTTAAACCTCCCTTTTGATGTTACACGCAGAAAAAGAAAGTTCAGTATGAGGCTGATGATTAATACCTTTACGAAGCATAGTAGCAAATAAACACAACCTGTGTCCATCATCTCCGAATATCAGTACAAAAAGCTTTTTGTCTGCTGTGTGAGCAAACACTTTGAAACAATGGCCCCACTCCCTTATATACATCTCATAAAAATGAACTGCTGAGTAATAAATGTATCCCAGCTTATGAGGAGATCCCAAACTGGCAAGCAATGAAAAAAAAGCTGCATCAAAAAATGGTTTGTTTCCACTAGTAATTGATTATTCTTACTTACTCTTTCCCATGGAGGGGAAAGAGAGGTGACCTGATGCTTGAAATTGCAGCAGAAATGTTACTAAAGTTGGGTGAAGAAAGGTCTTGAAGAGCTGACTGATATTGTCAGATAAAATCCATGATGCTCAGGAATTCGCAATCTGTGTGGCTGGACAATAGCTAGCTTCATTATCCCAGACCAGTCTCCTCCAGTAAGTGATTTGACTGCAAGGCTTGAAAGCACTGGTTACAGCCCTTGTGGGACAGATGACCATGCAGGCATTAGGACTACTGGACTTGTGGAGTCCCTCCTACAGCAGCAGCATGCCCAGTGATGCCTACTGTGTGCCCCACAAAAGTCAGAGGGTCATTTCTCTGCAGGTCCCCAAGGCTTGGCCATCTGACTTGAGGCAGGTGGTCTTGGCAAACCTCCTGCCCATGTCTCTAAGCCAGGCTTGTGCAATGAAAAGAAACTGTCATTGGTTCCTCATAGCTCCAGGGAAGAGCTTATTTTGCTAGGAATAGCAAAGTCTCTGTTTCCTTACTTGTGAACATTTGGGTAAGAAGAGTAAATGTTGTGAAAACAAGACTTTTTTCAGGAGGCAAAATCTTTTTGGCAGTACTGACAGTCAGATATATTGAGGATTGTTCATACCAGCTTTGTTCTCAGCACTGTTTAAAAACTCTGGTTGCATCACTCACAGAGCAGATTTCCAGAGGCAATTGTTTGCTTCTAGCTTGGGAAAGAGAGGCTTTCTGCTGGCATGATTTACCTTGTCTGATGCCCAGAGGAACCAAATGAATTAGCATTAAACTGCAGGACTGCAAATGAATTTGCTTAATTTTCTCATAATGTTTTCAAGGTGGCTCCTGGGACAGTGCAGGAGAGAATGCTACCAGTTCAATGACATCTTCAGGAGCAACTCTGTAGGCTTCTTACTCCAGAAACGTTACCATAAATTAAAGAAGAGGTGAGAATGGAGGAAGAGATTGTTTGCACTGTTCTCCCATGCTTCTGTTGAGCCGAATGAAATCAAAAAATATTGCATATAACTTGTTAAGAAAACTGCACATTGTCTTGAGATTGTGATCCTTCTCTTCTCAATATGGCTATTCTTGGCCCTAAAAGTGGTGATGGGAAGAAGAGGCTTAAAACAGAAAAATAGTGGGTGAACTCTCAAATAAATACCAGCTCATAACTCTCGGCTACAGCTTTTGAGAGGCGTGTTCTTCTGTTAATATAATTGTGAGATGTATAGTCTGCATTGGAAAAGGCAAACTTGCTGTATTTGATGAGGCTGCAAAATGTCCAGTCTAGAAAGTTACATAAATGTTAGTTCATTGAATTATTGAAGATTTCCCAAGAGAAATTGCTAAATTAATTAAAAATTAACAGCTAATTTAAAATTCATTTCATGAACAATTAGCTGCAATGTTGCTAACTGAATGGCCATATTCTTCTTTTTCTGGAAAGAAGTTAAAAAAGTCACAGTCTCCCTTGCTACATCAGAGTTTGCAAAAATTATTCACTTTATGCTATGACTGGAAGACATATTATTACTGGCAGCAAGTGGTACAAAATTCGTTCCACAAATCATATTCTACTTTGTGAATCCTTTTTCCTCACTGACATTGGAAATCCATTCTGCTTTGTCAAAAGCCTGCCATTGCTTGCAGATATTAATACTGCTTTTTTAAAACAAGAACTACTACTGCGATCCCAGCTCACTGTGAGTAGCTCCTTACTTCATTAATGGCTCCTTTGGCTTTGTTGGGACTATTTATAGACCAAAATGTTACTCGATATCAGTAAAAGGGTCAGTGTTTGACCCAGTCAGTGTAGCATGGAGCTTGACTGTTCCCATAAAAAATCTAGGCATAATAGTCCATAATTTCTTGGGAGCATTAAGTTATATTTAGTTTACAGCGATACAGATAAAGGTAACTTTAACAGAGTCTGCTTGGCTCAGACTGATCTAGCTTTCAATTTGTTTTGAGAGAAAAGAAAGAATTAAATATTGCAGATTTTAAGGGGGTAACATAGAATCATAGAATGGTTAGAGTTGGAAGGGACCTTAAAGATCACCTAGTTCCAACCCCCTGCCATAGGCAGGGACACCTCCCACTAGACCAGGTTGCCCAAAGCCCCTCCAACCTGGCCTTGAATGCTTACATGGATGGGGCATCCACAACTTCCCTGGGCAACCTGTTCCAGTGCCTCACCACCCTCACAGTAAAGAATTTCTTCCTCATATCTAATCTAAATCTACTTTCTTTTAGTTTAAAAATGTTACCCCTCATCCTATCGCTACATTCCCTGATAAAGAGACCCTCTCCATCTTTCCTGTAGGCCCTCTTCAGGTACTGGGAGGCTGCTATAAGGTATCCCCAGAGCCTTCTCTTCTCCAGGCTGAACAACCCCAACTCTCTCAGCCTATCCTCACAGCAGAGGTGCTCCAGCCCTCTGATCATCTTTGTGGCCTTCCCCTGGACTCACTCCAAAAGAAGCGGAATAGAGGGGCGGAATCACCTCCCTTGACCTGCTGGCCACTATTCTTTTGATGCAGCCCAGGATGTGGTTGGCTTTCTGGGCTGCGAGTGCATATTGCTGGCTCATGTTGAGCTTCTCATCCACCAACACCCCCAAGTCCTTCTCCTCAGGGCTGCTCTCAATCCATCCTCTGCCCAGCCTGTATTTGCGCTTGGGATTGCCCCAACCCAGATGCAGGATCTTGCACTTGGCCTTGTTGAACTTCATGAAGTTTGCATGGGCCCACCTCTCAAGCCTGTCCAGGTCCCTCTGGATGGCATCGCTCCTCTCTAGCGTGTCGACCGCACCACACAGCTTGGTGTCGTCAGCAAATTTACTGAGGGTGCACTCAATCCCACTGTCTGTGTCTCTGACAAAGATGTTGAACAGTGCCAGCCCCAGTTCCCAGAGGAACGCCACTCATCACTGGTTGTAACTTGGACATCAGGCTGTTGACCACAGCTCTTTGAGTGCAACCATCCAGCCAATTCCTCATCCACCAAGTGGATAACATGTTTGCTATTACTAATGTAATATTAATATAGAGGTATCTAGTTTACTCACGTTCTTTAATGATGAGGAATGAAAAGCAAATATTCAGCATGGCAGTCACACTCTTCTCCATGGTCTGCTATGAACACCTATTAAGACTGACAGGGGGACTATAACCACTCGTGTAGGTGTATGCATATTCTATAGACATGTAGTTACATGCAGTAAACTAAATGGTATATATAATGCTAGACATTGAAATAAAGAATTAAATAACATTGTACTTAAGTAACATCTTCCATTTGGTATAGTCACAATACTTAGAGATTAATGAAGTAAGCCTCCCACAACCCTGTAAAGTGGGCAATTATTAATCCATAAGAACTTATATTTTGTGGGAAGTATAGGACACAACTTTGAAAAAGCTTGGACTGCTTAATTTTCCTGGCTGATGTTAACTTCTTTCTCTCTGTTATAGAGCATAAAACATACATAAACTTATGGTAGAGTATAATGATGGTATTGGTATTCATCTGGGATGCCTGCATTACTCAGCAATGGTGAAGCTGTGTATAAATGAGGTTAAAGGTTACAAATAAATAACAATAAATCCTTTAAACTACACTCTACCACGAAGCAAGTTTGGGGTGGGGAAAGGAAGGGGTTATCAGTGCAACAACAAAAAGAGAAAAAAAATAGTTTAGTTCTTATACATAAGAGACTAACAATGCCCCTATAAAACCAAAATGTTCTAGTTGCTCTACCTACAACTGCACAAGTCTCCGTGGAATAAAGAATTGATAACCAGTTAGTAACCAGGCAGTAGTCTATGTCCTTTCCAGTTAGACATCACTGTTTGAGTACCTGCTATCCAGGACCTATGAATACTAGAAGCAGATGGTGTATTTGGACAAAAAATGGAAAACTGTATTTTTTACCCTCATCTGACCTAAATCTAGCTCTGGTCCAGAATTATATTTTTTTTTTAAGAACTTTGCTTCATGTGCCATTCTCTATTGGGACAGAAGAAAAAGGGAAGTCAGAAGAAGAGATTTATTTCACATATGATATGAAGGCAGGAAAAAGTCATCTTAGAGAAAGCAGATTGGTGACCAAAATGTTGGTGAGACCAATAAAGAAAATTAACAAAGGCTGAATGCTTGAATGTATGAATGTGTTTGGCTTAGACAGACAAATAGGGTGTAATTCAAATATACATTCATTTAGGTTCTTTATCTATTATAGGCACCTTATCTAGTTATTCTTCTTAATTAAAATAATGGAAGTGACGGGATGGATACGTGGTTTTATGCGTGGTTTTATTTCAGCAGATTCTGGTATGTGTCACTTGAAACGGTGGTTCTCGCATTTAAAACTGTCACTGCCTAGATTTGGATTGATGGCAAGTCTTGCTAAAGGAGTCACAGGTGATAATAACAGAAAGGTCTTCTCAGGCTGTTCCATGTCAGTTTCCTACCTCTATCAGATTGAATTTTCCTTTATCTAACACCTAGTTTAGGCCATGCTAAAATAACTCAGTAGTAGCCTGCTCCATTGCCCCAAGAAATGAACTGAAGGACTCCCACAGAGTTGATCCTGTTAGATCAGGCCCTACAAGGAGCATTCCTCTGCCTGACGTTGCTAATGATTGATATATTGAAGTTATTTTTAACTTTAGAATTGGGAATTTCCATTCTCTTTCTTCAGGAAAATGTTTGGGATTTTTTCCTCTCTTCCATATATACAAGGGGAGATAACTCATTTCAGACAGCAAGAATCTTATCAATACAAATATTTTTTTTCCTGTTGACCATACAAGGAAATTATAAACACATGTTATTCCCTGCATATAGACATTCAGCTCCACTGCATCATTAAGTGGGGTGCAGATGATCACTCCCTTGATCACTGGCCTGTTTATATGCTAGTTTTTGAAACTCTGTCAGGATTAATTGCAGTTTCAGGGGCTTGCATTGCCTTTTGGTGGGGACACTGTCTTGAACAGCAAATATGGAAGTATATTGTTGAGTTTCTTCCCCATATCAATACACAGTATCACATTTTTGGTCTTGTAAGTGCTCCCATATGCTACAGAAATAATTAAATTTTTATTGACTTTTTGGCCTGGCTCCTAAAGATGAATATCCTTCAGATGCTAAACATTTGATAGGTTTGAAGTTTGGGGAAGTTTTTTTTCATTCCATGGAAAATAACGCATGCAGCAGGACAAAGACAATCTTAAGTCTTTCGATATGGTTGGCCAACAGAGGATAGGAGGGAAGAGCAAGGTTGCCTTTTGTTAAAAAAGCAGATTGTCAAACTGCCAGTCTTACATATATTAACTTTTCTGTTGGGGTTCAAAGCAACAGAATCAGTTCTGCACAAAACAATAAAAAATGGGCTTGACCCATTTATCACCCACAGGAAGCAGATACACTTGTAAATTGAAATAATGTGGATGCAAGCAGAGGGATCTATTTTCCCCTTCCTACTAACCTTACACAAACGCAACAAGTATTATTTGTGAATTTTCAGATAAATGCTGACAACCATGCACCTCTTTCTTTCTTTCTTTCTTTCTTTCTTTCTTTCTTTCTTTCTTTCTTTCTTTCTTTCTTTCTTTCTTTCTTTCTTTCTTTCTTTCTTTCTTTCTTTCTTTCTTTCTTTCTTTCTTTCTTTCTTTCTTTCTTTCTTTCTTTCTTTCTTTCTTTCTTTCTTTCTTTTTCTTTCTTTTCTTTCTTTTTCTTTCTTTCTATATCTCTCTTTCTCTCTCTCTTTCCCTCTTTCTCTCTCTTCCTCTTTGATTGTTTTATTCCATATCACATAATTTGATCATAGAAATGAAGAATCTTAGAAAATCAGCCTTACTGGACCATAAAGGAAGTGAACAGATAACAGTTAGCTGCTGTTGCTATGCTAACTCTAAAGTGGTGATAGTCCTTTCCCCACCTAGAACTAGCCAAGCTCAATGTTAATTGGCATTGTTGATGCATTCAGTCTGGAGGAGGACTGTTTCTATTTCAGATGGATAAGTGTCTCTGTCTCTTAGTGAGATCAAACATCTGAGTCCACCTGCCAAGAAATGCAAGGAAGAAGTCACCACATAGTGAATTTTGATCTATTTTTGTTTTTATTTCCTGCTGTTCATGAGAACTAGGAATGCAGATCAGGCTCCACCATCCATCGAGAGGCATGTGTTAGCAAGGCTTCCGCTACTTCTTGGAGAACACCCATCCCCTTGCAGTTTTTGGCCAAATCTTTTGTTCTCTGTGGGCCATTGGTAATTTATCTGTGACTCATCTCTGGCAAGGGAATCCCAAGCCTGTTGGAGTAGCCTGGGAGAGTTCATGGTGATTGATGTGCTCTGAAGATGAATGCCCCCTGCTTTCCTGTCTCAAATTCTCACTCCATAGTTGCCCTCTGTCCACAGAAATCTCTGAAAAGCCTTGTATTAAAAGGATCTCCAGAGACTCCTGATGACTCAGCTGGCCAAATGACAAACAGGGCAGAGAAAGGTTGACAAACTGACTGAAGTGCAATTTAAGAAGTTAATCTGAAGGAAGGATTTGGAGGGAGAAAGGGTGTCCTGTATTCCTTCGGATGGATAGGACAGGTTCAGCTTTGCTTGTCAGTGAATAGCCTGGACGCTGGAAGGAGGTAGAAACCATTGTAGAAACCATCTGAACGGTTGGCAAATCTCATAAAAAGGTTCCTTACTGGGCTTGCTTCCCATCTTATTACCCCAGAGCAGCTGTTTTAAAGAGCAGGCATAAACTCACCCTGGCTATTGCAAGCACGTTTTCTGTAAGGTGAAAGGTTTGGCATCTGGAAGTGTCAGAAAGGAGCCTTTTGCCATAAATCACACCAAAAAGCACTCAAATTTGACAAGTGCCTTGAGACTACTTACAGGTTCACCCCTAAATTCCAATATCAAAGAGCAGCTCCTCAAGCTGTAAACTCCTATAATGCACCAAGTTTGACATGAGAAGATGCATTGGTGGGGAGCTGAATGGTGGGACTGTTGCTGACACCCCAGGACTTACAGACAAGGGCTGGCACACACAGAGCTGCATGAACTCCCTGGATCCAGTGCCCTGCTCCAAGAATGAAGGGGCTTTGCCTTCACTCATCTGCAAAACCCTTTTCCCTTCTCCCCTTTCCCCTCCACCTCCCCCTTTCACTGCTCAGGTCCCAGCAGTGGAGCCAACTGAGGGCAGACCCAGGAGCTCCTGGGCATGAGTTCCCATGCTGTGCTCAGGGCCATCCTGGGGCTGAGTCCAGCACAAAGAATCAGACATCTCATGCTTCATTCTTAAGAATAAGGGAAATATATTTTGTCAGTATTTCCTCACTATCCAGCATATTTTCTCTGATCAGAAAAGAAAATGCTGTGACACCTCTGCCCTTGGGATAGTCAATAGTGGTCATGAACTCCCTCCATATATTTTTTTCTTGCTGAAATGCCTCCATAAATAAAGCAAGCCTCCATAAAACAGTAGGAAAAATCCTCTCCCAGCGAGACTCCTCGGAGGCAGCGGGAGGTCCGAAAGGTGGGGATAGGCAGCTGCCCCCTGCTTGCTCACACAGACAGCTGTCTCTGACCAGTTCGCTTCTCCTGGTGATTTATGAAGCCCTTTGATCAGAAGCGAGTTTTAATTGCCTGAACTGTAGAATCTGACACGTGCTTCATCAAGTCAAAAGCCGAGCCTCTTCCCCACACCCTGCTCTTCTCTTCCTTGGATTCAAGCCCTGTAGGATTTTAGGAATCCACCCAATCCCTAACCCTATCTTTCAATCTAACTGGCCATCAGCTCAATAGTTGGCAGATGAAGGGAAAAAAAAAAGAAAGGAAAAAAAGCAAAACTCTTCTCTGCCTGAAGTACCGTCGGGTTGCCCAGCCCATCCACCCCTAGGTCTCAAGAAGAAGCCCCGGGGAGGGGAAGGGTGGGGGATCCCTCCCGGTGGGGCACCTGGGGGAGCCCTCCCGATGGGGACAGACTCCGGGGGAGCCCTCCCGGCAGGGACAGAGCCGGGGGAGCGCTCCCGGCGGGGACGGACCCGGGGGAGCCCTCCCGCCGGCGGAGCGCCCCGTCCGCCGCAGCCGGGTCCCCCGCGGGGAGCGGGCTGCCCGCACCGGGCCTGGCCATCGCTGGGCGAAGCGGGTATCACGTTACTCCTGGGCAGGCAGAAGAAAGGCAAGTGTCAGACACTGTCAGGTATTAATAGGACTATTTCTCCCCATTAAAGCCATGCCTTTGAGCAAAGGGGTTTCTTTCATGTTCTCCCCCACCAATACTCTGACAGAACTCCTAAAACTCAGGAATTTTCCAAATCAAAGACATAATCGTTGTCCTTCTGTCCGTTTCCCCCCTCTCTGCCACACACACTATACCCCAAACTGCTTTAACTGTCATTATCCCCAGCACAGATGCCTGTTTAAATTCTTGATTCAAGCCGGAGGACATTTAATAGCTGACTGGATTAAATATTGCAGACTCCAGCCCAGAATCTCTTTGAAAATACAGGTCGAGGACTATGCCTAAATTCGCTGGATGAAAACTGATCTATGATATATGTTTTAAGTTCAGATCTGAGGACTGAGGGGAAGGGGGAAGGGAGCCTGTTCTGGATCTGGTTTATATTGGTGTAAAAACCTTGAAGTTGAAAGGTGTTCCAGGATGCATCCCTCCAGGATGCCAGGAGGGAGAAGGAGAGAGAGAAAGTGAGAGGGAAGAAAGAAAAGAAAGGAAAGAAAGGGGGAAAAGAAAGAAAGAAAGAAAGAAAGAAAGAAAGAAAGAAAGAAAGAAAGAAAGAAAGAAAGAAAGAAAGAAAGAAAGAAAGAAAGAAAGAAAGAAAGAAAGAAAGAAAGAAAGAAAGAAAGAAAGAAAGAAGGAAGGAAAAGAAAGAGGGAAAAGAAAGAAAGAAAGAAAGAAAGAAAGAAAGAAAGAAAGAAAGAAAGAAAGAAAGAAAGAAAGAAAGAAAGAAAGAAAGAAAGAAAGAAAGAAAGAAAGAAAGAAAGAAAGAAGGAAAAAAAAGAGGGAAAAGAAAGAAAGAAAGAGAGAAAGAGAGAAAGAGAGAAAGAGAGAAAGAGAGAAAGAAAGAAAGAAAGAAAGAGAGAAAGAAAGAGAGAAAGAAAGAGAGAAAGAAAGAAAGAGAGAAAGAAAGAAAGAAAGAAAGAAAGAAAGAAAGAAAGAAAGAAAGAAAGAAAGAAAGAAAGAAAGAAAGAAAGAAAGAAAGAAAGAAAGAAAGAAAGAAAGAAAGAAAGAAAGAAAGAAAGAAAGAAAGAAAGAAAGAAAGAAAGAAAGAAAGAAAGAAAGAAAGAAAGCCTAATTAATTAGCTAATCTTTCTACGTGGGAAATGGATATATTTTCCATCGCAAGTAATTAAATATGAAGCACCGCAAAGCACTTTGAAAGTGCTGAGGTTCCGTGGAGGAATTAGCCGCCTGTTTGAAATTAACACTAATTTGGCTCCTACATCAAGAACCCCTCCATAGACAGCATCTCATTCAGTTACTAAATACGTTTGATAGCTCCAGGGTTCAGAAACGAGTGTACGTGCGTGTGTGTGTCTGTGCCTGTGTGTCCAGAACATGTACACTTTCACACGCGAAGAAAACCCTTACTCCTTTTCAAATCCTGAGA
This sequence comes from Chroicocephalus ridibundus, assembly GCF_963924245.1. Lineage (NCBI taxonomy): Eukaryota > Metazoa > Chordata > Aves > Charadriiformes > Laridae > Chroicocephalus > Chroicocephalus ridibundus. Next base: position 34,073,333 of record NC_086285.1, read on the forward strand.
TGAATGTAAAAATCATTCTCCCGTTGTTTTCTAAATTGCATTAAAGAATACAACACGGCTTTGGCTGAAAACTGTGATACCAGCGGAATATCCCAAGTCCGTCATTTGTAGCATCGATGGATAAGAAAGGAAAAAGGGACTCCACAGTTAGTCTTTTATTTTTAAAACACTTCCATTTGCATTCACTTTAAAAGTTTTTACAAGATCATGTGACTGGGACTCAAAAGCAATAAATCTAGATTAAGAATCCCTAGGGGTTTTTAGACTGATGCTATAGATTATGGGTAGCACCTCAGCCTATTTATCTGCATTATATGCCTGCGTAGTCATTCTCAATACTAATGTGCTTAATGTCAGCCCTTTTACCTTTGAAAATATTTGCATAAAAAGGTAAATAAAGACTGAATTAACTTCATTCTGGCGAAGTTCAGCGAGGACTTTTCTAGTGTTTAATACAGGTACCTATTACAAAAGCCTCCACCACAGTTCAAAATTAATATATCAAAAGGTAGCTGGATACCCATTTGCATAAATAGATTTGCAGAAAGACGCAAGGCATATTTACAGCTCATCGAAATGGTTTGGGAATGAAACGACCAGAACATGGGCAGGTGTTTGCAGAAGTCCGAACCCCCACCAGCCTGCCCCCGGCTCCAGCGTGGGTCTTTTTTCTTGGCCACGGCTGCGTCTCGCTGACCTGCGTTGTGCCTCCAGGCTGGTGGGCTTGCAGAGGAACTACCTTCCGCGCCCCCCTACCTGCCAACGTGTCGCGACAGTGATAACCGCGGGCAGCGTGGATGTAACACGAGCCATCGTTTTGAAACTGAAATACGAAGGGACCTTCTGGAAAATAGCAATAACGGTACCAGAAAAAAAAAAAAATCAAAAAAAAAAAAAAAACCAAAAAACACCGAGGAACGAAGGGATCGCAGCTAGCGCTGTGCCCTGCCGAAAACGTCAAACCGAGGACAGCTTTTAATTTCCTGGAGAGTCGCGGCGCTGCCGCTCTCCCCGCCGCCGGGCCGGGCAGGGGGTCCCTCCGCCGCCGGGACCCGCTCCCTCCCCCACCCCCGGCGTCGGGCAGAACCGGGCAGGGGGTCCCTCTGCCGCCGGGACCCGCTCCCCCTCCGGCGGCGGGCAAAGCTGGGCAGGGGGTCTCTCCGCCGCCGGGACCCGCTCCCCCTCCGGCGGCGGGCAAAGCTGGGCAGGGGGTCTCTCCGCCGCCGGGACCCGCTCCCCGGCGGCGGGCGCGGGGTCGGGAGCGCTGGGCAGAGCCGCCTGCCTCCGCCGCGCCCGGAGAACTCGGGGCTGCCGGCCCAGGCTCTCCTTTGCTGTTCTTAGCAGTGTCTACCCACCTTCAAACAGAAGGCAATTGATTAGTCTCAGTTTCTCCTCCCAGCAGAGATCCGATACTTTCCTTGGGATCAAACGGACCCGAGACTAAAGGAGGGGGTCGACGGACAGGAAAGAAAGAAGAAGATGAAAAAAAAAAACAAACAAGAAAGAACAGAGAGAGAGGCAGAGTGAAAGTGGGAGAGCAAGAGAAAGAGAACGAGAGAGAAAGAGAGCAAGAACAAGAGCGAGAGCAAGAGACAGGGCAAGGAAAGGGAGAAAAAAAGAGAAAGAGCGAAAGAGAAAGAGAGACAGAGAAAGAAAAAGAGAAGGAAGGAAGGAAGGAAGGAAGGAAGGAAGGAAGGAAGGAAGGAAGGAAGGAAGGAAGGAAGGAAGGAAGGAAGGAAGGAAGGAAGGAAGGAAGGAAGGAAGGAAGGAAGGAAGGAAGGAAGAAAGTGACTTTGGCTCGGCACACTGGAAGAGGATAGCAAGTTTGGACGGAGCAGCTGTGTTTTCTTTTCGCAAACAAACAAACAAATAAAAATCAATATTTAAATAGAACCTACATACTGTATATCTATGCATAAATACATATAGAAAATGGCAGGAATGATTTACGCCTGATTTTCTGTGAGCCTTTCTCTTCCCAGTATTTACAAGGCGGGGCTCCATTTGCAAGTTGTACATCTGTTCGTTTCACGTGACATTTTCATAAAAGCTCTAACATCTGGTCAAAATAAACCTCCTTCAGGTACCTGCTTAACTTTTCACATGTCAAAATCCCTTCCCCTCTGAAGCTCCCCTTTCCCCCACGGCTGCAGCCGTGTGTATTGCTCCTTTCTTGACTGCTTGTTTAATGACTCTGCCTCGTCCCAAACAGAACAAAGCAATCCTAAACATGAGGGGGCGACCCCGACCCTTCCCAGGAGCATCATCTCCCCCCCCACCACCACCCCGTCTCCCCCTCTCACCTCCAGGTTTCCCCGCATTAGGGGGGGAAGAGCGGGTCCCCGTCCCGCCGCAATATTGCGCGGTGGGATTTCTGCACCGCAGCGAACAGGATTTGCTGCACCCCCCTAAACAAACCCGCCGTCCTGCTCGGGCTGATATTTTGAACGAACACTGATAAAGCTCCCAAAGCGAGATGATTTGTCCCAAACCGATTCCGTTATTATTTCTGCTAGTATTAATTGCTGCTGTTATCATTGTAGCCCTCTTGATTTCAGTGTGATTCGTTAGGATTGGTTGGGAGCGAAACGCGTCCTCTTTTGCCCGTGTCCATGCAGGGAACAAGAGATTTTTCGTAAAGTTCCTGCAAATTTAATGCCACCTCTTTATGAAAAGAGCGGGGAAGTGTCGGCTACCCAAGACAAGACGACTGCCTAAATAAGAGGGGTGCAAGCGCTCCTGAGGGGGCGGAGGAGACAGGGAATTACGGGGAGAATGGACAGCTTTTCTCCCGAACTGAATATTTGGTTTTGTTTTGCGTTTTGTTTCGGTTTTTTAGGCGGGTGTTATCATCATCATTATGTTTCCGGAGCTTTATTGTTCCTGGTCTGTAAAACCGCTCTAAGCCTCCCGCAATCTCGATCACTTGGTCCTTATAAATGGCCGGCTGTTTGCTTTTAGAAAAAGAAAAGGGGGACTTTTGTACAAGTGATTTTAACCTGCTCCACCTTCAAGTGACCTGCCAAATGCTCCTTCTTACTTTATAGACATCTGGGAATTCCATACATGCCTTAAACTCCAATTACACACCTTCTTCAAAGGACACGTGCTTTGATTTGCCAAGAACATTAAGTGGACTGAAGTCGAAAGAAGCTGGTGCAGAAGTTAATGTAAAATACATCCTGTGCCATGTTTACTGCGGGCAGGTTATGCTGTGCAGCAAATAAAACGAGTCCTGGTGGGATGTGGATGTATGCGCCTCTTTTTTTTTTTTTTTCGCCTTAACCAGCCGGATCCCTCTACGGGGTGGACTGGATTTGCCGTCACCACCACCACCACCCTCTTCCCAAAGATGTTAATCTGTGGCGGAGCGCTCACGCTCTCCCCGGTGGGCCCGCTGCCTGCCGGAGCGGGGCAGGTGAAGGGAGCGCCGTGTGGACGCCCCGGGAGGACGGGCGGCGGAGGGGGGGAGCAGTACCGGGGCGGGGTGGGGGGAACCGGCGCCGGGAGCCGTGCCCCTTCCCGGGAGTCGCTCCCGGGGGCGCCGAGCCCCGCCGCGGCTCTCCCCGGGCGGCAGGTGCCCACGCTGCCGGCGCCGCAGGTGAGCCCTTCTTCCCCTGAGCTTTTCCGTGTCTTTGGTGTCCGTTCCTCCCGACCCACCCGCCCCGTTCTCCCCCTCCCACCTCCCGTTTGTTTGTTTTCCTTAAAATTACAGATGCAGGGAAAACTGCCTGACATCATGGGAGCGGGACAAGCGCGCACTTTGAAGGGCTCCTGGGCAGGACTTCAAGTGAAATCATACGCCTGGGAGGAATCTGATACCGGCCTGGAGAAAGCAGCGGGGCGGCCCCTGCCAAACCGAGGAATGTGCGAGGGCCCGCGGCCGGCGCCCCCCACCCGCCGCCCCGCAGGAGGCGCAGCGCCGAGCCCCCGCGGCCGCCGTGCAGCGCCGGCACCCTCCCAGCACCGCCACCTCCGCCACCTCCCAGCCCCGCCACCTCCGTCACCTCCCAGCCCCGTCACCTCGGCCACCTCTGCCATCTCCGCCACCTCCCAGCCCCGCCAGCTCCACCAGCTCCGCGCCCCGCGGGTCCCGGCGGCGCGGCCGGGGCGGTGGAGATGAGCCGGGGGGGAAGCTGCTTGGACCCGGGACCTCTTCGCTCGGGTTTCCTTGTCTGCGAATAAAGGGGGCATATTGATGCCTCGGAGAAAGAAGCAAAATCAATCAGGACTTCCAAAGGCAGAGTTCATTTTCTGATTGCAAGAGTGTTTAAAATTCCCCAAAGACAAATTAATATTTTTTTTTCCTACAGTAAGCCTGACTCTGACTTAATCGCTTTTGGCTCTAGCCCTAGGAGCACCAGGCCTCTGCAGTCTCCAACTCTAACCCAGGAAAGGGCAGGATTGTAGTTTTAAATCAGGATTATCTCCTTTTTATGATTTTTTTTTTAAATGAATTAAAGGTAGCGGTTCGCAGCCGGGAAAGTGAACCGGCTTTTCACCCCCGGGTGCTCGGGGCAGGCTGCGGTGCCCGCAGGGACCCGGCTGGAGGGACCCAGGGGTGAGGCGGGGAGATCCGACGGTGGTGTGAGCCCCACGGACAGAAATTGGGGATTTTTTCTCACCCGGGTATTTCGGCTGGCTGGAAAGGGCTAGCACAGGCTGGGGCCAGAGACCGCTCCCTGCTTGCGACGGGGTCAATCAGGTTTGAGTCCATCAAACGGAGTTGCTCTGGATTTCTCGGCCCATTTCTAAGGGCGAGCAGGGTTTTTAACATGCACTTGATTCCTCTCATCCATATTTCTCCGGAATCCCCGTCCACGAACCGAGCCTTCCCTGAAGCATCGAGCAGCTCATCTCGTTGTTTTTTTGTTGTTTTTTTTTTTTTTTTTTATTTTCCGAATCTGTTTTCTTCCTAAGAGTAGGGCTTTTTTCCCTCTTTCCCCCCTATGATTTCTCCCCCAAAAGGAATAACTGAAAACACCCCCAACCCTTCAATTTCCCCCATCCCCACGGCCAAAACCCCGCGTCTGTTCCCCTTGCCCCTCGCTTTTGCTGCAGCCGAAGGAACGCGGACAGACATTACCTCCCCCTTGGTAGCCGGGTCGCATCGGAGCGGGGTTTTTCGAGAGATGCGAGTCGCATCGGAGCGGGGGAGCTGCGGGTCCGGCGAGCCGGCGGGAGGCAGCGGCCCCCCAGGGGCTCCCAGCGGTTCCCCCTCCTCTCCATCACGGAGGGCCGCGACCACCAGAGTCCCCATCCAATTTCCAAGTCCTCGCTAATCCGGCAGTGCAAACAAGCGCTGCGGGCTCTCTACTGTAAACATTGCGCACTGGCCTAAAATATGCACAATATTAAATTTATAATACTGTTATGTCAGCAATAGACGGTAATATGTGGAAATGGAAACAAAAACATTCAGGCAATAAAGTCAACTCAACCTGGGCTATGCAAACAGGCTCTGTTTTGAAAAAACACCCCATCCTATTTACCCTAGACACTGGCTGAATCCCGGCGGCAGGGTCCCCGTCTCCGTGCGGGTCACTGCTCGGCTCCCAGGGCCGGGGCGGGCGCTCCGCGGCGGGCGGCCCTGAGCACCCGCGCACCCTGCGCAGCCGCGGAGGGGCAGGAGGCGCCGCTCCCCGGGCATGGACCTGCTGCGAAGCGCTGGGAGATGAGCGGGTGACAGCAGAGGCGGAATCAGCTGTCCGTTTGTCAGGGTTGGGGTTTGGATTTGTTTGGGGTTGGGTTGGTTTTTCTGGTTGGTTTCTTTTTTTTTTTTTTTTTTTGGTTTGAACAACTTCCCTTTTCACCTTCCTTCCGAGCCCTCAGAGCTGGAGGTTTCCTCTCTCTTACAACTGGGCTCTCGCCGCACACTGGGACCCCGCGGAGGGTATGGTGAGGAGGAACAGAGGCAACATGCGCCCTACGTGTAGAAAAGGAGAAGAGGGCGGGTTAGCGTATCCCTCCGTGCTTTGTACAACGCAAATGTGATTGCTAGTCTATATATTATATAAAACCCTAGAGAGCAGAGCAGTCAAACATCACTTCCACCGGAAAACCCCACTCGCTAGACACTTCCCTGTTTCAATCTCACTTTTTCTCGCTTTGCCCGTGGATGGACGAATCCCTGTTTAAAACCGGTGCCTCTTCGTCAGGGATATCAGCAAAAAAGCCCGCTCCGGGGGCTGGGGAATGGGCCTTGCTCCTGCCTTACATCTGGGGGGCAAAGCACAGCGGCAGCGCCAGAGCTCCGCGGCTTTCGAAAGCTCCGCTACCCGCGGAACTGCGCGATGCTCGGCGTTAAGAATAAAGGGGGAAAGGGAGAGAAAGAGAGAAGAGAGAATACCTTCCCCCCGAAACGCAGCGAGCTTCAGCGCAGAATAATAAAGCTGTCTCAATAAATAACATGCCTGTGTCTGTCAGTAGCTAGTTTATTTGCGTTTTTCGCCTGGTTTGTTTATACTAGTGCCCCCTCTCTCTTGGGTGTCTTTACAGCTCAACAAGCAGGTATTTATCTCCAGTTCCAACCCTGAGTTCTCAGAGAGACCAAACTTTATGGTTATTAAAATTTCAATCATATTTATTTATTGCAGAAAAATAATATACAATGATATTTACAAAACAATCATAAAAATAGGAATGCATTTAGACACCGGATCTATTTGCATTTTAACATGGGTCATCAATAAATAAATAAAATGTTTATTTTTTTCTCAGAGGAAAAATAATAATAATAAAAAAGTTAGGAACCGGGTATATAACAGCTTGAGCCCAGCATATTCCCCCCTAAAAAAAAAAAAAGTTTTCATCTCTACAGGGATATTTTTTGGTTGGCTGGTTGGTTTCATTCAAGAATGAAGAAAGTCCACAATAATGTATTTCCTTTCATCAGTGGCTCATAGGCACGACCTCTTGGGAATGCATGCAAAAAAAAAAAAGGCAAATTAAAAAAAAAAAGTTAAATTCCAACATTCTTCGTCAAAATAAAAAAAAAAAATCGAACGATTCAGACTTCTATCAGAATGCAGAGATGTGTGGATTGTACCGACGCCCAAAGGGTAGTCACTGTCCAAAGCCCTTGTCTCTCTTTCCTTAAGTGCTCCCCACGCCCTGCTTTGAATTTGGATATTGCTCTTCCAATTTCCAAGAAATCCTTGGTACATTTTTTTTTTTTTAGACAAGACCAAAAAAAAATCGTATCCAACTTCAGAGTCTCTAGATTGTCCATTTTCTCCTTCTGTGGGAACAATGTCATCTGCAAAAACCCAAAGAGGGCGGAAATCTCGTTACTGAAATGAAAGATACACATACATCTACCTACATCTCCCTGGCTCTGGAAATACACGTAGCGGGCACGAACAGAGGAGGGAGAAACGCGTGTCCCCGCCGTGCAGGCGGTGCGGGGACCGGGTGACACCCCGGCCCGGTGACCAGCGGTGTCGGAGCGGAGGGAAGGGGGCTGCTGGGGCGGTGGGAAGCGCTCCCGGGGCAGCACACGGGCGGACATGGATTCCCTTCAAAATACTAGCGGCGGCAGCAGCAGGAACCATCCCAGCAGCCCCGCTGGCTCCGCGGCGTTTGGTGAGAGAGTGATCTCAGGCCGGCCCCATCTGGCTGGGGCACACCCGCACCGCCGCCGCCTCCCCGCCCGCAGCCCACCCCCGCCGCCCGCCGGCAGCGCCCCGCCACGCGTGGGCCCCGCGGGGCCGGGGGCGCACCTCGGGCCGCGCAGGGGGAGGGACGCGCCGGGGCTGGAGCGGGACGGGGCGGGGGGATGGACACCTCCAGCCGCCCTGCTCTCCGGCCGGCCCTGGAAGCCAGGCCCCGCCGGACGGGGAGGGCCCCCTCTTCCCCCACGGCCACGCGTGACCGGCCCACGGCGCAGCCGGCGGCCCCTCGCCCCCCCCCCCCCCCCCCCACCTTCTTCCCGCCGGTTTCGGGGTTCCTGCCTTACCTAGGGCTCCTGCCTGGGGGATGCGGGTGGGGGACGCCGCCTGCTAGTGGGATGCGGACATGGACCAGGCGCCCTCCATTCTCCAGACGGAGAAGGCGTAGCTGAGCCGCTCGTGGGCCACATAGCTGCAGCTTGCCATCTTGGAGTCCAGCTCGTCGCTCTGTAAGACCTGGTAGAGGAAGTCGATGTACCTGGCCGCCAGCTTGAGGGTCTGGATCTTGCTCAGCTTGTCCGAGGGCAGCGTGGGGATGATCTTCCGCAGGGCGGCGAAGGCTTCGTTCAGCGACTGCGTGCGCTGCCGCTCCCGCACGTTGGCCATGACCCGCTGGGTCTGCAGCTCCTCGTAGGACTGGGGGCTGCCCCCGCCGCTGCTGCTGCCGCCGCCGCCCCCGCCGCCCCCGCCCGCCCCGCACTTCTTGCCCCGCTTGCCTTGGGCCGGGCTGCAGGGCTCGTCCGCGGCCCCGACGGCGCCGCCGGCGCTGCGGCGGCTGGAGCGCCGCTTGCGCCCCCCTCTCTTGTTGTTGGGCAGCTGCTGCCGGTCCGGCTCCTCTTCGCTGTTGCTCAAGCTGTCGTCGGCGGGGGAGACTGGCGAGTTTGACTCGTCCTGCTGCATCATCTCTGGGGGGGAGACGCGAGAAGCGGGCCGGGAGGGGGGGGAGGGCAGGGAGAAGAGGGGGGCACCTAACCCGCCAGCTCCCCCTTGATCGGCTGCTTCGCTGGCCTGCGAGGAGAAGGAGGAGGAGGAGGGAGGGAGGGAGGGAGGACCTCACTTTGGGGGGAGGGGGGATGGCATCAGGATCCAAGAGGAAAAAAAAAAAACGCCAACCAAAAAAAATAAAAAATCCCTCCCGATCCCTCCTTGGAGCCCGTTCGAGGTGTCTGGGATTGGGAGAAAGTTGAAGACTTGGAGGTTCTTATAGCTCCTGCTGGCGGAAAGTTTGGGGGCAGCAGTGTCATTGGCCTGACGTGGAGAGGAGGGACTTTTGCTGAGTTTTATAGGAAAGTTTCCGCTTCCCCCCCTCCACGCCCTCCCCCAATTATTTTTTTTTCAAGCCATTCACAAGTGATCCGGCCTCCCCCCCCACACGCATACATCCTTACCCCAAGCCCTTTCTCGGCTTCCCTCTCTGTGGTTTCTGCCTCAGGCTCCTTCGGTTCGCACTCGGCTTTGGGGCGGTGCTGGGGGACCGCGGTGGGAGGTTATGGGGGTGCCCGTGCACCCCCTTGCGCTGCTGCGGAGGGGCCAGCGGGCCGCTTAGTGCCTGCGCCGGGGGGGTGGCTGCCCCGGAGCGGCCGGGACAACCCGCATCTCTCGGGCTTTCCTCGCTGCCGCGGGCAGGGCTTGCAGCGAAGGGGAGGAAGGGGAAATTACCCGCCGGGCAGCATCCAGGCACATCCTAACTCTGTCCCGCTCTCGCACGCACCGCGCTCCCATCCCCGAGCGCCCCCGGGGTCTGGCTTTCCGAAGGACCCGCACGTTTCTGGGCTGGGGAGAGGGGAAGGCACAGCCTCATCCTGTCAGGCTGGAGGACTGCGCTCGGAGAAAGCCATCTTCAGAGGTGGAGGCAGCGGGGAAGCCAAGCACTAGCTTCGTACATACGCACCAGTTCTTGAGTCCTTCTCCTTAAGAGAAACCCAGGAGGATCCGGGTCCCCAACCTGGCATACCGGGAGGGGGGAGGAGGTGCAGACCTCTCTGCCCACACTCTGTGCCTACCGACGGCTCGCTTCTGCTCGCCCTCCCTGAAGGCGCCCGAGTCCGCCGCTTCCTGGGAACGGAGCTTATTTATTTTAAATTCTCTTTTATGTTTGCAGCCAAAGCTGTTCCTCCCCATCCCCCGCCTTTGTGCCTCCTTCCCCGCTCGCTGGCAACACAGAGCAGGTGGTGTGTCTTTTTAACAACATCTCGGATTCAAACGGGGAACGCCTGAGAGGGAAAACTAGAAATTGCCATCCATTAATAAATGGGGCGATGCACTTTCGCTGCTCCCTGCGAGGGGACCGCACGCCTCCGCTGCCGGCCTGGCAGCCACCGCTCAGACGGGGCACCTCCGGGCGTGGGGCAGAGGAGCCGCAGCTCCCCGGCTGCGTTTGAGATGGGAGGGCGGAGAGGGCGAACGAAATAGCAGAGGAGCGATAAATCCCAGGGAAGAAAAAGACGAGGCTTCTGGAAGAGCGGTGTCATCTGCTCCGGGGAAAAGAGCCGTCTCTCCCGTCTGTCTGGGGGCTCCCTGTCCTCCAGACAGAGGCCTCCCATCCCGGGCGCTGCGAGGGGCCAGGACGCCGGCGCGCCCGCCGCCGATTGTCAGCGGGCCCGGCCCGGCCGATGGCCCCGCTCCCCACCGTGGCGCCCGTCGGGCACCCGCAGCGGGAGGACCTGCCCCGCCGCTCCTCCGCTGCCCCCCGGGGGTGAGCTTTCCTCCTCGGGTCTTCCATCCCGCCATGCGAGCAAATAGCAGTCTGCCCTAAACCTTCTCTTTTGGGAAACAGCCGGAAACAAGACCAGGGGAGGAAACGGGGACTGACTTACCAGGCGAGGGAAGGCACGCCGCCACACAGACCCGCAGAGAGCCAGCACAGCTTCCCTGGCTTTCGGCTTGTCCCTGCTGTGTGTGCTGCGACCCACAGTGCTCTCCTCTCACCTTGACACCACGAAGCTTCGGGGGTTCCCTTGTGTTGGCAGCAGCTGCTGCCCCCAAGGTAAGAAGAGCTCGCTCCCCTTCCACCTCCCTCTTACCAGTAATTTTGGCTGTGCCTAGAACCCTGGTGCTTCTCTGGAGTGCTGAGTAGTGTCATTACAGAGCAAAGGTTGGCAACAGTGGTGAGCATCCGTAGGCAGCTCTGGGGGCTCTCCTTCCTTCCTTCCTTCCTTCCTTCCTTCCTTCCTTCCTTCCTTCCTTCCTTCCTTCCTTCCTTCCTTCCTTCCTTCCTTCCTTCCTTCCTTCCTTCCTTCCTTCCTTCCTTCCTTCCTTCCTTCCTTCCTTCCTTCCTTCCTTCCTTCCTTCCTTCCTTCCTTCCTTCCTTCCTTCCTTCCTTCCTTCCCCGCTCTCCTCCTTGTTTCTTACAGAAAAAAAATCAAAGTGCAAAACCACATCTGTTTTTGGGTAGCTGTTACCTTGCTGGGAACAAGATGCTGTGGCCATGCCTGTATGATAGAGACCCACATCAGCAAAATCGATGGAAGCAATGCACTGCCTGAAAGGAGAGAGGGGCAGTGTCTGATGAGGGTTTGGTGTTACAGCAGGAGACACGGCTTGTCTGGGTCAGCTGAACTTTGAGTGAGACGCAGGACATCGCTTGCTTGCCATGGGGCAGGAGGGTGTGCAGAAGAGGGTGTTGGGGAGAGGCAAGTACAGGTGGAGACGGAGTGTTACATGTCTTGGAAAACCAGAAAACACAGAGAAATTTAGGGAGGGTGTGACCTTAAGGAGAGACAAGAGGGGCTGACCATGGTAGATGGTTGGGTTTAGGGTCTTCACGGAAACTGCAGAAAAAGCAACCAGCAGTAGTTAGCAGAACACGTGTGGTACTACCTGTGACCTGCACACTGATATATGACCCATGACTACACAGAAACCCCCATCCTTTTCATTTTCGTTTTTGCTTTATCTTTGTGCTCAGGAGTGAAGGAAACTAAGCCCATCCTGCCAAGACCCAGTGCATACATATATGTGTTGGGAGAGAAGGGGAGCAGGTACTGTACAGAGTTTAAAGAAAATCAATCAAACCTCTGATTTATTTTGAAATACATAGTTCTGGTGGGGATGGAGGTAGAGGCTTTGTATTCCAGACTAGCACAGTAATCATTGTGTAGTTCACACACTGTTAAACCATCTATTTTGAATCTCCAAAAGCCACTAAGGTAGACCTGTAGATCACTCTGGAGCATGGGATGAAGGATGCCATGTCCTGTTCTCTGCTATGCATAGGCATGGCTTGGGTCAGGATTCCTGGCTTCTTGGGCAGGCTCTCAAACCTCCTTAGCTCTTTGGAAGTGGCAAGCAAAGCTGCAAGCAAAGCTGCAAGTAGCTCCAGGGCCTTTCTAAGGATATTTCCAGGTCCGTTCCTGCAGGCTTCCCTGGGCCTCAGCTCAGGAAAATGTGTGCTGTGGGATTAGCCCTCACATGGGGCACTGTCAGGACATAGAGAAGTCCAGCATTTTGTCATCTGTGCAATAATATATAACACTGGTAAACTAACCACCTAGATTACAGGTGTGGGTGTCAACATGGAGCTAAATAAACAAGAAGCTTCTAGGAAGATGAAACAAGGAATAAGCGACAGAACAAGTTGAGCTGTGATGATCATTGTGATCATGGCTGATCACAGGGAAACAGCTGGAAGGGATCCCCCAACTATATGCTGTTCCTTGTGTAAGCACCGATTAGCTGCTGAGACACTCAGGCTGGGACAAGTACGGTCTACCTTAGCCAGGCAGAAACAGCACAGGTTTTGAGGGGAGTAAGCTGATAGTTTGATTCTTTCTTTGATTTTTGTTTAAGAATGAATGAAAGGTCTGATTCTGTCTGCTTGTTAATGAATCAGTGCAGAAGTTTAAAAGCTAATGTGCAGAGGATCTGGTGGTTACAACTACAGTGTTGCTCACCAATGTGTTATGTACACATTATGTACACGCTCGTACACACAAATTACAACTGGGTTGCAATAGGCTGTTCGGTATTCCCCATAAGGCATGCACATATACACATTGTAATTTAGCTCTCAAAGGCTGTTCACTGTGGCAAGATACCAGACTCTCTTACTGGTGGGGATTTCTTGGGATATCCAGCAATGTAACAATTACATATGTGCACACTTAGAGGCAGGCTACCTGAATATTCTCGATGTGGAAGCCTTCAGTCTTGCGTTTCCTCAGAAGCTGTACCTTCAAGACTTGCTTCAAGGGCCACTGAATTCAACTGAAGCTCCCCCACTAATTTCCATGGCCAGACATTTTAATTCCTACAGGTACTAGGTGAAAGCCTGAGACACAATCCCTTCAAAAGGGACAAGAGAGCACCCAGCAGCTTTCAACACTGCAATTTAGGCTGTAATTTTGCTCCGTGTTCATAGCACCCCGGGAAACGAGCTGAGGACTCTCACTGTGCCCCGTACAAACTTGTGCAGAGCAACAGCAAACAGGCAGAAGGAATATATAAAGGAGCAGGACCCATTTTTTGGCTTCTTTCTCCTTTTTCTTTCTTCCTGTTCACCGCGGCAGCTCGTACGACCAAGAACGCTCATGCAACCAAGGAAGAGCTGCCAAAGCATCTCGGTTAGTGAAGCTACCTGGGCCCGGCGGGGGTGGGCTCCGTGCCGCCGGCGGGGCTCGGTTCGGCGGGGGAGCGCGGCCGGGCGGGCTTTGCGGCCGGCGGCCACCGGAGGGCACGATTCCCCGCCGGTCCCCGCTGCGGCCGGCGGCGGCGGGCACGGCTGCCAGGTGAGCCGCTCCCGCCGCGGGCAGCGCAAGGCGGGCCGGCCGCCGTGCTCCTGCGGCAGCCCGAGTCCCTTCAGGATGGGTCACCCGAGCTTCACGGGCGTGATGAGGTGCTGCCCGCCCGCTCCCGGGTCCGTTTGCACAGATTCCTCCAAAACCGCCGTATTTCAGCGAGCCCCTGGTCCTTTTTCTCCGGCTTAAGCGGACTCAAGAGCCGAGGGCGCCGCTGCCTCAGAATGACTACAGTGATTTTTATTTTAATTTTCAAGCTCGTCGTGATATCATGTGGTCGTTAATCTAAAAGTCCTAGCGGCTTGCTGGCACAGGAGGATGTGACAGTAGCTTTTTTTTTTTTTTTTTTAACTTCCCTGAGGCGAAGCCTCGTAGCTTCCAGCCCTCCCAGCCCCTCCGGTGCGGGGCCAGCCCCGAACCCCCGCCCGCCCCCCGTCCCTGCGCCGGCGGCAGGGAGCGCTGCGCCGCATCGTTCGCCATCGTCCGTTCTTCCCGATTTTCGCCTCAATGCGAGGGCAAGGAATACCTATTGTCCCATTATCAAACGCGCGATCCCACATAGGATACAGGTGTCCTAACAAATTAAGATCTGAAATGATTTGCAACACTTTTTTTTTTTTTTTCAATATGAAATCTTTTATTTATATCTGTTTTATTCAGCTCCAGAAATAATTCGTGGCAGTGGATGAAGCTTTTTAAGCAGAGCATGAGTACCTTGGTGGAAGCCTAAGTGGCATCCTCTTCTTCACCTCAGAGAAGCCCAGTCTTTCCCATCACAAGAGATCAACATATCTACTGCTGTGGTGGAACTCTGCCCCTAATTATGGCTCTGGGTCTTGTTTGTGTGGTTTCATGTTTAAATCTGAAAAGACTGCTTAGTCAAACAAGCTTATCTACACTCCAGGGGATAACAGTTATTTATATTAATAATGGGGCTTATTTGCTTTTTCAACTCCTTTTATTATTTTTTTTTTTTTACTTTTCCATCTCTTCCATCTTTCCTGAACTATGTAAATATATCTTTTTTGTATTCTTCCTGCTCCCACACATTACTTAAATCTATATATTCAATCTTTCAGTACACTTGGCCCATGGAAACTCCATAAAACTTCGGGCCTTTTTAGCCACAAACTCTGCTTTTTCTTCCAAGGTGGGGGAGGGCAGACCTCGGGCATAGATGATGGATAAAGCATTCCACAAATCCTTCTTCCTAGGGGTGGACTCAAACTCTCTGAGTGGCTCATGCAATTCGAGTCAGAGACCTAGAGTCTGAATTTTATCATGGAAATGGACTTTTTCCCCATTAGCCATGTCTGCACCCTGGGGAAGAACTCCCTGTGCTTCCTACTCAGTGTGGGCTCCTTGAGACTTACAGCTGCTCTTGGGATCTCAGAGAAGAAGATGAAAAAGGGGTCATGTAGGAAACAACTATGACTCAGAAGAACTCCATAGGAGTTCAGGGTAATAGGCTCTCCTTTACCTCTGAGGCAGGCAGCAAAGCCTGGTGTGAGGGAAAGGTCCTGGAAGGACGTCTTAACATACATATATGCCCTCCTAGGAAGATGGAAATGGTTTTTTGATTGGTAGCCCCATTGAATGCCAGGTCTGCAAGTTGGAATGCATCCACCTCCTCCTCCTCCTGCCCCAAGACCACACAGGGGCTGACTGTAGCCATGCAGAGGAGGGGAGTCTGGAGGGGAAAGGTTCACAGAAACGAATATCCATCTCATTCTTCGCACAGTTACCTTACTTCTAAGGACACTTACTTAGAGCTGGAAGACCTTTTGAGAGAGAAGGTGTTTATTTCCATCTCTGCCAGGTTGTATTTCCTTTCAGAAAAGGCAGTCAGGGTGGAATAAAAGTTTGCGTATTTATTTCTAAATGGGGAGTTTATTTTGTGCTATGGGCTATCAGCTATAATGCCTAAAGACGTACTGTACATCATTACCCTGCATTTGATAGCTCCAATCTCACTTGTCTGGCTCTAGAGAACAGGACGGTGATCAGCCAGGGCACCTTGTTCACTAGACATTGATCTGTCCATAGGTCCATACTCTGGTTTTAATTTCTGACTAAAGGTCATATAGTAGGTCACACAATGAAGCGGATCTAGAGCACAAATCTTGGTTACTGAACTTCTAGGGCAGTTTTCCAAAAGAGGCGATAGTTTATTAATATGTTAATGTAAATTAACACACATTCACTATTCATGTATGTATGCATGTATGTATGTTTCTGTCTATCTACTTACCATGACCTTCAGACAAGGATCTGTATTTGTATCCATGCTGTATTGTAAAATACTGCACTGCTTCTGCCGTGAAAAGTATCTATATCAAACATATTCTCATGCCAAAATCTACTATCTGACCTTGCAGCACTAAAAATAGTTCATGTCAGAAGCAGAAAAACATTCGTTTCTCCTTTTAGAACATTTGTGCTTGCATTCATTAAGGACTCAGTCCAAAATCCTTTGATGTCAAAGGGAGTGTTTCAGTGGGCTTTGGATCAAGCCCTAAAATGGGTCAATTAAACTTTAAATAAAATAAAAATGGAAACAGGTCCAGCCTGAGAGTATTGTTGAATAAAAAGAAATATTTAAGAGACACTGCCTTTGGAGTAAAGGGTCATTCATTGTTCCTTAATATTTAGATGAATTTGTGGAATTTTCTGTGATTAAAAAATAATCCTTTGCATGAAGGTTGCAATTTATTTTTTTTTCAGTCTTCAAAACATCCATATTTTGCTGTACGATAGAAATGTTCTATGTTAAAAATGTTAAAGTATGTTGACCTAGTAAGTGCAAAGATTATTTGAGCTTAGTGGCACGTATAGGCGCTGGACCCTAAGCAGTGAGATACAGCTCAGATTTGCAAAGTCAGAGGAGAAGCTTTATTCCAAAATACTGTTCTGACTAGAATATGTTGAAGTTTATGTCTCAACTCATATTCAACTCATTGTATCGGAGGTTTGGGTAATTTGAATGACGTATGTCTGCAGGAATTTTTGCTGAATGAGGATTATTTGACAGTGAAATGACCATCATTCCTTTCAAAGAGATAGAAGTTTGATCAATTGTATTGCAATGGCTTACAGCCATATGCTATCTACAGTGACACTTATGATCTATTTTGGTTATCCCCAAACGGCCTTCAACCTAGCCATTATCAGCCAACATGTTAAACTTTTGGTCAGTGGAAATCCTTTAGTGTCTTGGAAAGACTCATGCTGTTGTCTTCTGGCCAGATTCCATTATGGGTAACTACAACTTTATCTACATTCAACGTATGTAATTGAGTGGCTGTGGTATGGCACACTGTCATTTGGCTTAATTTCAATCAACGAAGATAATTTTCTGTATTTTCTTTCCTATAACACTGTGTCATGTTGCTGTACAAAGTGAAACAGCTGCCACATTCTCCTTCTCGAAGACGCATCCCCGAACGGGCTGTCTCTTCTGAGAGGACAACGTAGCCTCCAACTTGGCAGGTAAAATTTTGCAACACCAAATCCTTCCATCTGTGGTTTCATGTTGTCAGTTCATTGCGGGAACTAATAGTCTGCTCTAGATGTCAAACTATCTGATTTGTTAGTGTAGCTGGCAGGTTAACTGTCTAAGTCTTACCATTTCCGCACAGAATTCACTGTGGGTAGTAGATTTCATCCAAAAAAGAAGAAAAATAGACATGTTTAAAGATTAGACACACTGTTGGGAAATTAAGTTCTTAATGCTAAATCAGATGTATAATAGGAGGTACTTCATAATTGCTCACATCAAGGGTAAGGTGCCAAAGTTGTATAGACAGGAGGGGAAAAGGCAATACAGTCATCCAGCCATCGCTACAAGAAACAAGACCGTCATATTCTCACAGAATATGTGTACAGCAGAAGCAAGCTATACTGCTATGAAGAGATAGAAGACACTTTTTCATTCCTTGTAGTCATGGGGGCCACTGTATTTCTTCAAACATACCCTCCCAAACTGTTCATTGAGGCAAAAAAAAAAGGATTTCCACAGCTCCTTAGGTCGTAAAAGTTAGCAAAATATTACATGACAAAAAGTTGCTGTTAAACTTTGTTCAAGAGCATTTGAAAATGGTATCTGAAATCCAGACTGGGATAGGCGCTACTGCAAGGGCACCAGCACTGAAGGGAATGGATTAGCAGCTCCCCAGTAACAGCGGTGGCATCAAAAATGATGCAGATAACATCACCCCATTTGCAATGCAGGTGCAGGAGAGCAGCACCATACAGATAGTAGAAGCATTATACATAGAGTGGGAAGAAAAGGCAGCAAATGTAGCTTGTGTTTTCCCTCCATTTTCACTGACTAGGAAACCTCCACGGTGCCACTGCAAGACAGACATTACCAATCTCCATGTAGACCTCCTGTCATTTGAAAATGTGCCATTGGATATTTTCAGCAAAAGAAAAGACTTTGGGCGTAAAGCCTTCTCTTTTCATCTCTGAGGTCACACGGCATCTTTGGGGTGATATTGGGTGTTTCTGTGGTATGGAAGTGATTCAGAAACCCTCCCAATAAATAATGTTAATGATCCGTAGCTTCACGAGAACTGTTTTGGGAGGGGAAGCAGGGATGAAGGAGGTGTCATTAGAACTTTTCACTTTCTGTGCCATTCTCAGCTACCTAGTATGTCTTTTCGGCTTGGAGGCAAAAACCACTGAACTTATACTCCAAAATCCTCCCCAGTCAAAGACTTGGCTTATGCATTGGATCCTTCAAAGGATTTGGCCAACGGGGCACTGAAGATTCGTGCTTTTACTGGTCTCAGAGACAACATGAGAAATCTCTGTTTTTTTCAGGAAATACGCTTGTATATTTTAAATATGACAAGTACCATATGTTCTCATCATAGCTTTGGTAGAACTCATTTCTCTTCAAGGGCAAACCCCATGCTATTAACATCACAGAACTTCCTCAGTATAATGTGGTTCAGTCTGTAGGTATGGCAGTTGTGATCTGAGAGAGGATACTGTAATCATTCCGTTCCTAGATGTGTGGAACGTATAACTGTGAGAAATGACTTATACTGTAGTCAGCCCACGTATGGTTGACAGAATAAAGTAATGGACATGTGCATGTCTCCAAATTTAATACCTTGGGGCTGCTAAAGATGTTTTCAGCAATAGGACTTGAACTCCATCTTACCAAGGCATGGTTTAGTAGTTCAAGCACAGTCATCACTACTTCAGTGAAAGCTCCATTTGCTCATGATTAAGATTTGGGTTTTATATGTCAAGGAGGTGCCACCTGATGAGGACCTAGACTATCAGTTTAATCATATTTGGCAACATTTAAGATATTTGCAAAGAAAATTTAAACTGGCTCAGATGTAATATGAAATGAATTCCACGCGTCTTCAAGTAAGGCTGGGAAAGATCTGAGGTAGCCCTTCATTTCACAGTGTTTCAATCATCTTTTTCTTTTTCTTTTTCTTTTTCTTTTTCTTTTTCTTTTTCTTTTTCTTTTTCTTTTTCTTTTTCTTTTTCTTTTTCTTTTTCTTTTTCTTTTTCTTTTTCTTTTTCTTTTTCTTTTTCCTTTTCTTTTTCTTTTTCTTTTTCTTTTTCTTTTTTTTTTTCTTTTTCTTTTTCTTTTTCTTTTTCTTTTTCTTTTTCTTTTTCTTTTTCTTTCTCTTTCTCTTTCTCTTTTTCTTTCTCTTTTTCTTTTTCTTTTTCTTTTTCTTTTTCTCTTTTTCTTTTTCTTTTTCTTTTTCTTTTTCTTTTTCTTTTTCTTTTTCTTTTACTTTTTCTTTTTCTTTTTCTTTTTCTTTTTCTTTTTCTTTTTCTTTCTTTTTCTTTTTCTTTTTCTTTCTTTCTCTTTCTCTTTCTCTTTCTCTTTCTCTTTTTCTCTTTCTCTTTCTCTCTTTTTCTTTTTCTTTTTCTTTTTCTTTCTCTTTTTCTTTTTCTTTTTCTTTTTCTTTTTCTTTCTCTTTCTCTTTTTCTTTTTCTTTTTCTTTTTCTTTTTCTTTTTCTTTTTCTTTTTCTTTTTCTTTTTCTTTTTCTTTTTCTTTTTCTTTTTCTTTCTTTTTCTTTTTCTTTCTTTCTCTTTCTCTTTCTCTTTCTCTTTTTCTCTTTCTCTTTCTCTCTTTTTCTTTTTCTTTTTCTTTTTCTTTTTCTTTTTCTTTTTCTTTTTCTTTTTCTTTTTCTTTTTCTTTTTCTTTTTCTTTTTCTTTTTCTTTTTCTTTTTCTTTTTCTTTTTCTTTTTCTTTTTCTTTTTCTTTTTCTTTCTTTCTCTTTCTTTCTCTTTCTTTCTCTTTTCTCCATGACTATTATTAATCATTCTACAACTTCTCTTGCATCTGGAAGTTTACAGAGTTATAAGTTAAGGATGCTGCAGAGTTACTGCAGTGTTCTGTCATATCATTAAAATATGATTAAAAATAAATTAAAACATCTTTCTGCATATTCACTTAATGCTCTTTACTTTTTGATTTTTATGTGGTAATATTAACAACAAAAATGTGAACTACTTAAAAGTGTAAGCACTCCCAAATGTCCCAGATGATATTGCTGAGTCTTAAATCTCTGATTCAGCTCAAAGTTATTTAAGAATAATTTTTAAATTATTCCTGTACTCTGAAAATTTCCTGCCAACTCAATGGTTTAGTTATGTACATTATTCTAAAAGACTTCATAGGAGCTTAGATGGCCAAGATCAGGTCCAAGAGCACCTTGAAACATCTGAAACACTTCAGCATTTGGATAATTACATACTTTTGGGGCCAACCCACATTTCTCTTTGGAAAATGTTTCCCCTGCATAGCTGCAGACAACAGATGGATCGTATGATCTCTGCATTTGGAAAGATGGCATAATTCTGGCAGACTGTCAGTTAAGTGAAGGGGACTGATTTCAGATCCTCATTAAGAAAATATACAACCACACAGAGTGGACTGAATGGCAGAATGTGATCACTGGCGCCAGCTTTAATAGAAAATGTAGCACACTGTTGCAACATGAAATCTGATGTGCTGTGGCTGGATCTAGCTCTACCGGGTTTTGCGTTCATTTTTCAAACAAATGTGTTTTAAAGGAGACGTTCTTTGTATTGCAAGGACCCTCTGTTTGCCAGGAGAGAGAGGAGGAGTGCAGTGGAGGGGTAAAAGGTGAATTCAAAGGGCCACCACCTCCAGGGTCGGAATAGGGCATCAAGGCTTTGCCAGGTCTTCCCTTACATTTGCAAAAGTTTCTGTGTATTGTCTGTGTTTTGAAACTTTTGTTTATATTTCTAATCTCTCATTGTATTTATTAGGGTGGGTGATTTTTGCACCTGACATTTTACCCAGAAACACCCTGTGCAGACATCACGGCCCTTTCCTGCTGCAGGGCTCTGGGAGCAATGCCTAGCACCTCCTTTGCACCTGGATTTCCATGGAGAAGCAGACCTGCCAAGCACCTAAGAGCTTCAGTAGGAATCCCAGGACACTGTAAAAAGCAATGTAGTTCTTCCAGCAATACTGGTTGTGAGCAGTAAGTTCTCTGTAATCACTACTCACAGCTAAGAGAAAAGGACTAGTGGAGCTGCACACTTTTATTTCACCATTAAAGACCAAAATAATGGCTATGGCTTCAGGTCACAACTTTTTAACATACATACTTTCAGCAGTGACCTCTGATCTTTATAATCTTTATAATCCTGATTTTTTAATCAGGATCTTTATATGGTATCTCATCTTGGTCACACAAAAAGTCAATGATCCTTAATCACTCGTTGTTTTGAAAGTCTTTGTTAAGCTACCTTTTATCCGGATCAGAGACATCATCATCGAACCTGAAATGTTCAAGCAGTGATGCTATTTGCTATGGTATATTTATTCCTGTATCCCTTGTGCTATAGTCACCACTCTTTCCTCTGATAACTGTAAGTTTCAAAGGTCAGAATTCGTTAACAAAGTAAAAGACTGTACAGTAAGTACACAACGATAGAAGAAAAAAAAAAGAAGTATCCACGTCTGAATTAACTTCTCCTCCTTCTCTCAGTTCATTTATTTATGGTGAAGACTCTCCATGCACAGATATCCTCTTTGCTGTGTAGAAAATCATAAAATGCACTACCTTCCCTTGAACCCCTATAAGGCTTGGAGCAAGACAAGATAGAATTGGAAGTAACATGGACAACTAATTATCTTTCTTCTGCTTTCAGAGCTAAAGAGAGACAGTTCAACCAACAGAAGGCTCTCTCTCTCTCTTTTTGGCATTATGGCAGAGATAAGACAAAAGCACAAACAACTCTAGCATCTCAGGGTGCCTGATTACTTTGGATTGAAATAAAGCTCCGTGTGACAATAGTGAAGCCTGTCCTTCTGCACCACAATAACCTTGTGGGAACTATTCAAAACCCCTCAGTGTAGGAGGAGGTGGTCTGAGTCACAGTTACAGCACTGAAGCCTTTGAGAGCACTACAAACCACACTAAGATAATGTAACGCACACAAAGTTAAATACGTTCATGAGAAAATTGAAATGACAGAACTCAAAAGTGAAGATCATGGGATTACTCCCCTACTTTGATTGCTTTGAAGGAACAGGAATTTCAGGTGCGTAAGGACCACTGAACTGGACTGTGGCTGGTGATGAGTGGAGTGGTGGCTGTGAAAAATTTTAAGGGCTTAAAATTTAGTGCCAAACACACCAAAGGTCACCCCTGAAACTGGGACAGAGAAAAGAAAAAGTCAAATCCAGATGAAATCCAGGCAAATTTTTAAACAATATCTGAACTGCAATTCTTAAATAGCTACATTTTTGAGGCAATTGCAGTTGAATATTTTTATTAATTCAATTCTTTTATTCTGGGTATATTGCTGTGATAAATATTTCTTTAAATAGAAAATACTCTGAACTGATCATATTTAGCAACATCTTAGAAAAGACAATTTTTACTGTGCTACAAAAAAACTATAATCGGCACACATATCTGTCGTTGTAACTGTTCTGGTGTATAAGTAATAGGAAAAGCATTGCTGTCGTTGCAGATTGGTAGTATTCAAGCCTAGTAAATACAACAAATTAATATGAAAACGGGGACTCAGCAAGCACAGCAGTCACATTTTAAGCCTCAGAATTTCAGCTATTTTTTATTAAAAAAAAAAACAACCCAAAGGTCCAAGTTCATTGAAAGGACCAAAAGAGCTACATAGAAAATCTTTTTGAGAAGCACCACTGATATGAAAGAGAACAAAAATAAATCAAAAACTCTTTTCCATCACTTTTGCTTAGTACCCCCATGACTTCAAAAACTAATTTATTTTAAAGTTTGTAAAAGAAAAAAAAAAAAGTGTTGTTGGACTTAGACTTCACTTATCAAGTTTCATCCTGGAGGGAATTTTTATAGCTGAGTTATAAACCCTCCGCACTAGAGTGTTTATAATGGAAACGCTGACAAATGCGATAATAAACACCAATCATGGGACCATAGTAGCTGGTCAGAATGTGGATGCAGGAGTTTGCAGTGCTATCATAATATTTGGTCCTGTTTCCAGCACTAATTTGCTTAAACCTGCTTTCAGGTTGAGCAGCTGTAAAACAAGATCAGCCTGACTATAGGTTGCAAAATCATTTGATTATTTATACTTCTCTTAGAAAGCTTGGAAATGTCTCTCAAATATGATTTCATTTAGATTTTTCTTTTGGTTTACATGTCTGAATGCTAATCGTAACGTGATAGCTTCAAGGGAACTCAACTTTCTACCAAAAGGCAGCCTTCAGTGGGCAAAAAGAATATAAACAAACACGCCTCAGACCAGGATCTAAAAATGGGCTATGATCAAGCAGCTCTAAGGCTTTAAAAAACCCCTTATTATCTTTTCCCAGAAGTAATTGACACTTTCAGTTTTTGTTCTTAATGCGGTGATAATGGCATGGTGCTTTGGGGAGACCAAGGGCTGCGATTGGCCTCAGCCTTGGTGGCAGCAGGGTTTCTTGAGCAAGGGAGCAACGGGTGAAATCCTAGCCTCGCTCGAGTTAGCTGCAGTTTTGCAGACACTTCATTAGGGCCAGGGTTTCACTGGCTTCCCAAGCCTGACGTGCTGTTTTATTGCACTGACTCCACAGATGAGGATGCAGCTATCTTGGATTGAGAGGAGGGTGAGGGGAGAAGGGACCCCACAGTCTTGTTATTTCAGGGAGGTGGGACAGCACTCCAGCAAGAAGCTTTGCGATGATTCCATAATTTGTTTATATTCTTAGCAGGCTGAGCTTCTGGGACTTCAACACGTCCACATGGGCCAAGTGATGGGTCAGCATGGTGTCTCGCTGTTTCATTGAGCTCTTCATGGGCATAAGGGCATGCTTCAGTTTTAACACAGGTGTCTAAGAAAAAAAATGGATCCAGCCTACTGTTCTGGTAAATCTTTGCCAGTTTTGGAAAAGCATGAAGCATAAAAAATTAAAGCTCCCTTCATCAGGTTCTCAGCTGCTATAAATCAATGTGCGGCTAAGAGGCTCCTCTGAAGTCTTTAATGTAACATGAAATGCATCTTGCTACTTTATCTGTGCTGTTTGCATATTGTATTCATTGGCTTACACCACAACTGCATTTTTCAGTTCTAATGTTATTTTTAGAATCAGTGGCTCATATAAGGATGTTACGTACTGCTGTTCTGTATTGCTGCTGCAAAATTTCCAGTGATCCATTAAAAATCAGGATTCATAATGCAGGATGATTTTGATTTGTATTTAAAAATAAAATGTAACATTTTCTTTCTGCTTTTCTCTAGTCTTTAACACAAGTATGAAAACAGCTTAAATCTTGAAAGAATTCCATGTTTTGTTATTGAACCAAGAAGAGAAAACCAATAATTTTTGAATTATCTGTTACAGATATGTTTACATTATGAATCTCTTAACGTAAGACTCTGTGTGCTATAGACTTCTAATTTTATCCAGTGACATAAGCAAGAAAAAAAATATGAAAAGATATATAATCATGCTGTGGAAAGCACAGTTGTATAGAGATCATAGAGAAATAGTGCTAAGAAGGGAATATTGACTTGCACTTTTCATTATCCTAAAAGAATTTGTCTTAATCATTTTGCTTGAGACAGTGGTAACAGTAAAATGCATCTGGGTCATGTGAACAGTTGTGGATTTTGGAACATTGCTTATTCTTAGTTCCTTTCTGTATTTTATTTTTAGCAAAAAAAAAACCTCAATACAAAAAAAAACCCAAAACCATCTGAAGAGGTGAAACACCCCAGTTTCTAGAGAGGATCCAGCTGCGTTAACTATCCAACTGCCTCTTGGAAAAAAAGCATTCTGACAACTGAAGAGCAGATGCAATGTGCGGAGTCAGGGAGGTCAACAAAAACAAGTGGAAAAAGAAACCAAGGAAACAAGTGAAAAGAGAAAGAATGAATATTAGAGTATTAATGCAGGATATTAGATCACTCATGATAATATTAAAGGGAATGGAATGAGAAAATGAAGACTCGCTACAGGAGCTGACAAAAAACATGAGAGAAGAAATCAAAGAGGTATTAGGGTGCGATTTAGGCCTTAGCCATACTAGCCTGACTCCACGTTAAATGTTGATTGATTGCACTATTATCACGACAATTGTATATAGTGGAGGTAAAAGCTGTCCTGCGAAGTCGTGCAGAACCACTGCCCCGCATGGGACGTGTGCTCCCAAGTTGGAGGCAGGCTGGGCTGCGCCCTGAACTGGCCGGTTGCTGCCCGTCTGCTGCAAATTCGGGGAGAAATCCAGGTCTTTCCCCCGGCAGCGGCGAGGGAAGGTGGCAGCAGCAGGGAGAGCCGGGGGAGGAGCGAGAGGGCAGAGGCACACACACATCAGAAGGGCCGGAGAGGTTTCTAGGGGAGACCCCGGGACCCCTTGGCCCGGCCACGGCCACCCCCCCACCCCGAAACCCCGCTGCCGCTCTCCCTGGCCCTCTCCCCTGCTAACAAGCGGCTGCGAGGCGCTGCTAGAAAATGCTAAAAAAACCCAGGTCCCCAATGGACCCCGTCCCCTCCGGCTTTTCAGCGTGTATTTATTTATTTATTTATTTATTTTCTCTCCTTGCAGTAATGAAACACATAGAGGCGGAGTTAAATCCAGCGAGGGAGGAAAGGGCTCTCGGTGACCTCCCCAGAATCAAAACCCGCGAGTTTTCTCTCTCCGGCGGGCACCGGCGGCTTCCCAGGCCGCTCCTGCTGGTGTCGGGGCGGGGGGGGGGTGGGCTGCGAGGCGGCCCGGTTGGCCCCCGCGCTTCGCCTCCGCCGCCCCGCACCGGCCCGCACCGCCCCGCATCGCGCCGGGCCGGGCAGCGCCGGACCCTCCTCCGCCAGCTCCTGCTCGGTGCGAGCGACGGCGCTGGCCGCCCACACGCAAGGACAGAGCTGGTCCCGGGAAGAAAATCGTGACAACAAACGGTTGTGTCCAGATGTTCCGCTTTACTGGCCCCGTGACACACGGCATGGACTTGGCAGGCTGGATTTCAAAGAAAGGGGAGTTGTTGTTTATTTTTATTTTTTTTTTTTAAAGCAGGAAGCGCTAGGTTAAAATGCGCGCGCCGAGATTTTCCTATTCCCTGGCAGGCAGCTGGGCAGGCAACTGGTTCCTCTGGAAACCCACCCTGCAAACTGGACCGGCTCTGCTGCCCCGGCCGAACTTTTCTCGAAAGCAACGAATTGCAAAGTTTTAAAGCAAGTAGGCGACGCAACAACAGCCAAAGGGCCCCAGACCTTCCTTTTCTTTTTTCTTCTCTTTACAAAAATTATATATATTAGCAAATCTACCCATACTGAACCTCTCCATCCCTCCCCCCGCCCCCAAAGCACACTTCCACCAAACACTCCTGGTTTTGCATCCCACACCTACATGGTCCTGGCTGCGGTGTGAGAAGCCCAGGCAGGAGCAGGGTTCTGCGTCCCGAGGAAGGAGGCGCCCGGGGCCACCTGCTCGGTGCCGCGGGTGATGCCCGGCCCCCAGCCCCGTCCCGCCGGGCCCCGGAGCTCCCTAGCTCGCCTCCTGCCTGCTGCAGCCGTCCAGGAGCTCAGTCATGAAGGAGATGTACACGATGGCCAGGCGCAATGTCTCTATTCGGGAGAGCCTCTTCTCGTAGGCGAAGGTGGGCACCTTCTTCCTCAGCTCATCAAACGCCTCGTTGAGGTTGAACATCCTCTTCCTCTCCCGTATGTTGGCAGCCTGGCGCTGGGCATAGGTGATAACCCGCTTTCTCCTGGGTCTGTCCAGGAGGGAAGCGCTGCGCATCCTCTCCTCTTCCTCCTCCTCCTCGTCGTCTTCGGGATCTCCGTCTCCGAAGGCAGCCAGGGGCAGCCCGCGGGCCATCCCCTCCCGGAGCGACAGGGCTCTGTCCCCAAAGGGAGGCCCGGAGGTGACCTCGCAGAGCCCCAGGTTCGGGCCGGCCCGGGGGGGGACCTGGGGGGAGCCCAGGGAGAGGTCGGCCACGAAATCCAGCACCGAGGCGCCCAGCAGCCCCTCTGGGCAGGGCACTTGCGGGGCTCTGCCGTGCAGCTCATCCAGCAGCCCCGGGCGCTGGTGGGCTGGGAAGAGGCTGGCTGACATCTTACTCCAGAGAGGGCTTAATCTGGTCCCCCATCCCCAGCCCCAGCGGCGTTAATATTTATAACCCCCCGGATAACAGGATTAGCAGGACTAGAAAGAGCGGCTGTAAAATTTCTCGCCGTGATGCTGATGAGAGGAGACAGGCAGCCCCCTCGGGGACGCGTGGATGCTCCCGAGAGAGGAGTCCCCAGCGAGTCAATCCTGTCACAGCGATCAAGGACAGTTCCTTCTTGGCAAAACCCTCCGCTCTTACCTGCTGAGCACTTTTGTCTCCTCTTACACACCCGCAACCAAACGATTTTCAGCCTCTTTAAAGCCCGCAGCCGCAGAGCCGGGTCTCCACTGGGCTTGTTTTCCTGCTTTCTGTCGGGATCTCTGAACCCTGAGAGCCAGCCTGACAATTGATGTCAGGCAAGTGCATGTATGCCTTTAATGATGTCCTGAAGAGGGGACCTGCACGCAGAGGGTCACCGGGGAATGTTTACCCTGTATCCCAGCGCAATGGGAGCTGAATGACAGGACCTCCATTAGCCTAAGTAAGCATTGTAGGGGACCCGATATTGCATTCCCAGGAGTAACTGTTGGAATCGCCTCTCCATTCCCCCTAAATCCCCTTCAACTAGAGTTCAAACATCTTTCCAGCGTGGCAGTAAAAGCCTGCTTCGTAAAGCTCATTTCGGTTCAGGCAATCTCAAAGCACTTGCTTTGAAACTCCTTCCTCCTGCCCATGGAGACGAGGATAAGCTGGTCCTGGTCAGGGCAGCGGTCGCTCTCACACCTTTGGTAGAGCCGTCCCGGTCACCGGCGGTGCAAAGAGGAATCAACCTGCCTGCACGCACTGATAACCCTGGATACATAGCGCAAAAACCCGTGAAATGCATATAAACACAGCCGGTACACCCGACACCGCTGAATACCTTTCTTTGATCAAGGTTTCCTTGGGGACGGACGTCGGGGATTGTTTTGCTTTTTCCTTGGGAGGCTGGAAGAGGTTGGGGGCTGTGCCTTCACCCTCCCACACCATAGACTGTCCCTAAGTAAACAGCCTGGCCCTGGCAATCCCTGGTGGTGTCAGACACACCCAGGTTGTATCGGGTCGATTTTCTTTGGCACGCGATTTGCGCATACAGCTCGTTTAGGAGCGGCTGCCCATTACTCTTGCGATGCCTTCTTAGAACCTAATCTTCGCCTTTGTCATGCATTGTCGCCGCTCTCGCTTTGGGGCTAATTAGTCTCTAATTTCTAAGGGCATTCAAAGCCCATCAGATCAAAGGAGGCGGGGGTGGGGGCGGCCGAAGCATCCCCCTCCGCGAAAATCCTTCCTGTTTGCCTACAGGTCGCAAACATTTCCCACCGCGCACCGGGATCTGCCGGCGTTTACGACACAGCGAGCGAACCACGCACCCCCTTTTTCCTGGGAAAGATGCCGCAGGGAAGACCCTTCCCCTCCCAGTTTCAGACCCCTCACCCCCCCCCTCCCCCAACCTCCCCGTCTCGGCGGGCTGCCAGAGGCGGGGGGCGGGCAGGGCGCTGGCTGCGCGGGGTGGTGCGGAAGGTGAGCGGGGGCGGAGGTACGTTGGACAGCTCCGGAGCGGCCGCGGCGGCGCTGCAGGTACCCGGCGGCCCCGCAGAAGGATGCGGGGGAAGCTGGGGGGGAGGGTGTGGGGGGCATATATGTGTGTGTCTTCCCTCCCCGTCCTTCTTCCCGGCCTACAACCAACCTCTCCCCAGCCTATCGCACCACCGTTATCGCCACTGCCGCGGCAGTGATCGGCGGCGTTGTGTCTGCTTTGATGATTTAATGGCGTGCCTAAGGCTAAATAAAGAGCGAATAGCGGGGAGGATGCTTTTAGTCTTACTAGCCCTAAGAGGTTTCTTAGCGAACAGGGAGAGAGGTAGTCAGAGACGTGCTTATTTATGACAAATACGGTTCATTAAAACACCTGGTGAACGAACTAATTAGAACTAAAAGAGAAGCTGTAAAACATCTGTTAAGAGAAGTACTGACTAGGGAGCATCCAAAAGTAAGCAGAGGGGCTCTAAATGTTAAGTATTATATCAAAACTGTCGGTGGATAAAAGATTTATGATCGATCCGCAAAGGAATGTAACTTGTTTGAGCCCCTTTTAGGTGAGGTGGCAAGTATTTCGTTTAAAGACATGGAGGTATAAAATAAGGACAAATGTCAGCAAAGATGTGTCATCATGGGGTGCAAAATTATCGGGGAAATACAAATGCTTCAGCTAATAAAATAAATGAGTGAAGAAATGTGAAATCGTCAGCTCAGTGTCAATCTTAACAAGAATTTCCTGTCATGCGGGAAACCGGCTGTTAGAAGAGGATCGAGCAGCTCTTCACCACGGTCTCTTTGGAAATAAACTCTTGCTCACATCTCTAGTTTCAGATTTTTGCAGGACACAAACTACAAAGACAAGTGGAACCAAAAGCATTTTATATTGCAAGAAAGTAAAGGGAGAAGGTTGTTGAGTCAGTATTGGACCACAAAGCAATATAACATAAACCATAAAAGATTAATGCAGGGTGTGCCTGTCACTGAATCCTTAAAGGAAGCACTAAAGCCAGGACTAAGCCAGGATTGGGAGATCCTAGCAGAAAATGAAGACTTGTAGCCAAGGTGAATCCTCCTGTCAAGCTGATTTTTTTATTGCTGCTTTGTTTCCTGTTTTTTTTTTTTTTGTTGTTGTTTGTTTTTTTTTTCTTTTTTTTCATGCTAAAATACTGATTTTTCTCTTATATTAACTACTTTAAATTATGTATAATAAGCTCAATGAACTGTGATTTGAGGTATGTTTTTGAATGTTTTTTCATATTCGGTGATTTTTATCACATTGGGGAAAGTATGGAGCTGAGGAAACGCATAATGAATATCCATGCTGCAGAGGACAGGTTTTCAGTGCATAGACAAGGCAATCACGTAGGGGAAGCAGCACAAACTCTCATGAGAGGCTGCTTTATACTCTGAAATCTTCTCAAACCAGATTAGGTGTTCAAACATGTGTTCTAGATTTGTTTTAACTAAGAATACAGTTTGCTTTATGAATGTTTACCTTCCTTCGCCTACTTTATATCCTACCTTTTCATTTCACTTGTTTATCACAAAGAATTTTGCTCACAAGATGCTTACAGATGCTGAGCACTGATGGCTACATCTTCAAGCCACTCTGCAACTATTTGCGTAATTATTTTTCTTCAAAAGTATCTATGATATGATTCTTGATAATTTTGAAAATCACTGTCTCTTAACAAATCTCCCTATATAACAAATCCAATCTCTTTTGTACTAGCAGGTACAAGGAGAATGTGCATTTTAATCCACTGTACCTCTGTGGAAACAGTTTTAGTCCTTTTATAATCCTGCATGCTGAGTCCCTGTGCTGATAATTTTCCACATTATCATACAGGAAAAGACAGCCACTCTGATGACTTAGCTTTAGTGATTGAGATGTTAAAGATTTTACTAGTGACTTATACTTTATTGGAAAATTCACTGGAAGTGAGTGGTGATCCTGGGATGCTGAAATAAGGGGGCACCGTCCATCAGACATGGCTTGATAAGCAAGGAGCTGAAAGTTGCTGTCTGCTCTAGAAACCACAAAAAGTTAGATATGTAGCTGAAAAAAAAATGCCTACGCGGTTTTCTTGTAAAATGGGAAAAATCTTCTCTCCTTTAATTGATCCCTTAGTAGCAGAGTTGCTATCATTCTCAAACCCTGGCCTGAATAACAGAAACAGATGTACTGTGTAGCAGGCTAATGCTGTCTCTCTCAGCTTACTGACGTTGCAGCTGTCTGGTCTTGTTGTTAAACCTTAAAATTACAGTAATGTCCATGGATCAGGACCTCATTACCTCAAAACACAGGGCAATTCCTGTCCTGTTGAGCTCAGTCTGAATTCCTGACAGACCAAACCACATCAGGGCAGTATATATGTATGGAGATAGGGCAAACTTGCAAAAGAATGGAGAGAGTTTGGAAAATAGCTTGACACTTGCTCAGTTAGTGGTGGAGAGGAAGTGACTATGGGAACCACTGATGAATTAATACAAAAAGGAAGTTTTTAAGCAAGGCTAGGTGATGACTGGTTATTTTGATTTTAGAAGAATGTAGTAGTATTCAGATGAAAGCAGAGCAAAATGTGGTTGAATGTGGTATCACTGGAAGGGTAAAGGAGACCTCTGTTGTCTCAATGTATTAAGAGATTATATAGGCAGGGAACATTGGGCTGTGACAGAGTTTATGTTCAAAGAGTTTATGTCCGAGTTTTTTGTGAAGCGGAAGGAGGCCAAACGACAAGTATTAGATGGTCAGTACTGTTTCAAGTGTCTTGCAATGAAACCAGAAAGGAGGAGACTGCGGAAGTCAAAGTCAAAACTAATGTAGATGAGAGGAAGCAGTGCCTCGGTGGCTGAACCAGCTGGGAAAGCCTTTGATACATTGGAGATAGATGAAGTGTACGGAGATGAGGACAATGTTACCTCACTTTTTCTGCAGATGTCACACGCTGAAAGTTTTGATTGAGTCCATCAGTTAAGAAAAGTAAAATAGATACAAGGAATTGACTTACATTATCTAACTGCTGGCTCTTATCCAAGTACCAAGTTATCATGGAGACACCCTGAGTCCTGCAGAGATGTGAGCACCGGTACTGGACTCCACAGACCACTTGAAGTCTGTCTCCCCTGACGGACTGTCAGCTTGGGGATACTGGCTTCTAACTCAGCTAACTTCGGTCCTGTGGGATGAACCTTGGCCCTAGATTTAGTGGTTTATAAATAAACACTAGAAGAAAATCCAGTAAGATATATATCTAGAGTATGTGGGCAAAGAGAACTGGATATATTTGAGTGCAGTGACCAGAATCTGAGTCTGTAAGAATTTTCTGCAACCTTATCTGTATAGGCAGTATAAGAATTAACTTTATTGCTTGTGTTGGTGATATATATGAGTACCCTCTGCTCACAAAGCAGGTGAATTATTACTAGTCCAGTGTAGGGACTAGTTCTGTTCTTAAAATAAGAATATGTCCAGTGAAGCCAGACCATCACAGTCTGGTCCTAGCAGTAATTTTAGGCACTGATCCTACGTGCATCTGGCTGTATGAATGTACCTCTGTGTCACAGCCTGTCTTTAATAGGACTCCAATTTGAATACAAACACCTAGTTAGAAAAATCAGGTTTCACAACTTGGCTTTCCTTGAAAAAAAAGTGCCATTCTGTAACATCATTGTTCCCTGACACAGGAAATCATTAGTAAAACTCAATATTTTGGGCAAAACCTAGTAAAACTAGGTACATGCTGCCAGTAAAGTGCAATTCATTTCTATTTACAGTTGTATTACACATGATTTGAAGAGTTTAAAAGAAGTAACTGTTGATATTTCTCCATCCGGGACCAAATGACGAACAAAAAGTTTGAAAGTGCAATTTTGGGTAAATCATAGACAAATGAAATGAATAGCTGTGGTTAGGGTGTGATGTGATTCATCATGCTTGTGAAGTTTTATGAACGATACTTTTTTCCTTAATCATAACCTTAGGGGTGGGAGGGATTGAGAACAGGACATGTATTAAGGTTGGAATGTCAACCTTAACTTTGCATTTCCTGTATTTTTATCAGTGTGAGTGAAAAAAATGTAAAGTTATTTAAACATAGCTTCTTTCATCTTGATTTTGCTATATAAATGCTGTTTTTGGAAAATGGAATGCTATAAAAATGTGTATTGTTTACGTAGGAGTCTAGATTTTTTCCTACATCTTTATTCCAATTCCTTAATTTTATTATTATGTAATTATGTACTAGAGACATTGATTAATGCTTTTTTCTCTTACGTTTCTCACAGTTTGTAAAATGCAGGGAAATGTCAGGCTGAAAGCTGTAGTTACTTAAAGATTTTCCTTATATTTCAAAAGAATAAATATATGTATGATGGCGGATCAAGATTCATTACCAGAATCCTGTTCGTAGGCTCCATTTTTACTTAGTGGTATCACCTTGGGTCAAATGAGCCGTTTTGTCTTCTGACCTGCTCAGCTTTGGACAGTACACATGCCAGGTAGGTTCTTCTACCTTTTGTTTTGTTCTCATTTTTTGGAATCTGGACTTTACCTGCTTCATTTTATAGAATCTGGAATTGCTAGCTGATTTTTTGTAGCTCACAGATGCATCTCCTGCAACTAGCAAGGAGGCCTACACTGAAACTCATCTCTAAAGAATGGGTCCCCTTTGCCATGCTTCTCAATCATCCACTACCTTGCTAGCTTCTGGATTTGTTATTCTCCTAAGGATATAGAATTTCTTTCCTTGCTAGTCCTGAATACCCTCGTAACAGGTTTTGCATATTTATGACAATAGTCTCCAACTACAGTATCGCCTAGTATCATCCCCACTGAATTTCCATTTCATTCCCATTCAACACATTAGAAGCTACTGATATAATGAATAGTGTTTTCTTTCCTTCTTGTTGCTCAATGTTTCACCTTCATTTCTTTTTCTGTGATATATAAGCCATGATGTAAATATAGGATTAATAACATTTCTTATACTGTAACAGCTGCCATATCCTTGTGCTTGATAGATACGGACTGAGTAAGTATTGTTTTTGTTTGCAGGTGGGAAGCATGAATAGAACAACATGGCAAATAGAAACAGAACAACTATGGCAAATACAATAATATGGCAAATTGGAACTGAGGGTTTCTATTTTAGTTATCTAGAATTTAATTTTAGGGAGCATTTGTGTTATACAGTCTTTTTACCTTAAGAAGAATCCGTTGAGCTACTCTGCTGTGAGCACTAGGCTCTTCCACAAGTGGCATACAATTTTTAGATAAACTATATGTAATATAAGTTAATCGAGTGATTTATTAACATATATCTGGAAAGTGTTTTTATTAACAGCATAAAAGACAGCTTTGATTGCTTATAACTTAATGAGTTTAATTTTGGAAATGCAATTTTTTTTTAAAATACATACCAGTTTTATTGTTATTTTCTAGATTTTTTAAAGTAAACCACAAAATGAAAGCTTCCCGATGTTCCATAACATGTGTTTGTGCAGGGCTGAAATCTTCAGATCCATCATGCTACTTGCCACCTTTAAACTTCTGAAGCCAAATATTATCCTCCCTGTCTGCCATCAGGACCTGAGGGAAGGTGGCATACTTTGCCAGAAGATTTCACAGATCTTTGATGGCAGCAAGAGTATCGAGGAGAGGACAATTTGTTCCTGTCTACAAAAGGAATGGGATTTATTGGCACTTCCCTTTTCTGACAAATTAGATCCAACCTGATCTATCCTTATCAATGTCCTGTCTCTTTTTGTGTTATGATTCACTGCCGTGTCCCATCTCTTCTCTCTTTAACTGTCCTTTCTCCCTGTTTCTTGGGCTTGATACCTGTTTCCATGTGGAACATGGTTTAGTCTTACCTCCCTGGGCTTCAGTCTTCTACTCACCTTCTTAGGTTTAGCTGTGTTTTCCCCAGACTCCTGCTTCTCAAATCTGTTTATTTTTTCTCTCTCTCTCTTTCTTTAACCACATAGCCCATTTTTATTTGCAGTTAGTGCTCTCCACCCCCAGGCCTTGCCCTGGAACAACAGCTCAGAGCTGCACTAGCTTTACCTGGCAGTGAGCTCAAGCATGGGTAGAATCCTTAAGGAATCTGGAGATTCTAATCCAAATGTATAGGCAATCTAGAATAGAATCCAGGTGGTGTGAAGGGAAGGCAAAGCCTAGCTGGAGAAAGGGAAGCAGGAGGCATGAGTACACACTACGTTGATGGTGGTGGTATGAAGGGAAGGTGGACCCTTCCCTACTGCAACAGTAGGGCTGGGGAGAGAGCTAGAGATAGGTCTGGGAAGGTTACCACACATTGATGAAGCCTAGAGTTCTTGGAATTGAAAATGGTTTTAATTTTTCAAATTCCAGATTCTGTCCAGTGATGGGAATATATGACATAGGCAGGCTGAACCTAAAAATTGTAGCAACTATTGTAGTGCTACTCATGGACACAGTGGCTTGAGGGCACAATAGTAAATAAAACCATACATAAGTTGTAAATTTTAAAAACAGATAGTAACTAAAAAAGGCTCCCAAGAGAATGTTCAAGGCTAGAGAGTGAGGAATGAGGACTCATACTACCCTATTCTGTAAACTCACTGATCTCAAACCATGTCCTCTTCCCCAGGTCATCTTTGATCCAGATTTGCCCAATGTCAGAGAATTCCTGAATAACGCAGTCTTCTTCCCCTCTAGGGATTTTCCCCAGGCTAGCGATGAGGAACAACAGTGTCAATTCATTTGCACGAAAGGACATGGTGAGTCACGGACAGCTTCATCCCTGCCCCAGACCACAAGTGCAATTATGTAAGTACTTAAAAAAGGACCTGCAATTATTTACTGCTACCCATGTAGATACAGGGTCCTGGCTATGACATGTTTTGTTAACACTAGAGTAAGTGAGTTGTAGAGAGTAATATTATTCTGTTACTCTGTCTTTTCATTTTGGCTTCCATTCAAATATCATGTAGAATGTGCTAAACTGCAAGTGTAGGTGTGTACATAATACACCTGCAAAATGTGTATGTATATCATCTTGTGAAGGGGTAAACTGAAGAGAAGTAAGTTCAATTATTTGTACTGGATTAGCAAAATACATTAGTTGCAAAACTAAGAACAAAACCACTATCTTTGGTCTACCGGCTTAATTCTTTAATTGCTAGGTAATCCTGGCTCACAAAGTCAGGGAAAGTCAAATCACTCACTTTTGCTTTCAAAGCTAAACCTCTCTGGGATTATCTCATTTGTGAGACCAGATCCAGAGAAAATAAGTTAGGAATGGAACAATCCCTTTTAACTTTAGCTCCAGAAAGACTGAATAATTGGGCAAATCTATTTTCTTTCCTACTTCTCAGAAATAAAAAAGGACACCTATAAATCTCATTTTACTTAGCTCAGGTAGAAAATCAGCATTGTGAATTAAAACCTTGATATACAGTAGTATACAGTATTTGTTCAGAAGGAGTGTCCTAGGATGTTAAAGATTAGCCATGGTGGTTTTGCTTTAGGCTTTATTGCAATGAGAGATTTTTTCCAGGATTTCTTGACTCATTCTGCTAAGCCTGTGTTGAAAGGGAGTTTCTTAATGCATTCTAAAGCAATCACATCATTTTTAATTTTTTTTTCACTTACTGTTTAGTACTAGAGTTAATTTCTTCAGACTATTTTAAACCACATCTGTTTTAATTGCATCATGTATTTTTGAAAGTATTAATATTATTTGTTTTATTATTTAAAGACAAACATAGTAAGGATGTTTTAAAGAAGTTGGAAGAACAGCAAGTTCTAGTTAATAGTCCTTTAATATTCAATCCCATTATCTTATCAATAATTAAATTAATCATTGGATAAAAACAACTGTAGATCTAGGTTGTTTCATAAAGTTACTAGGAGACATATTTACCCCAGTGTTCTTTTCGGTGACAATGGATTCATGAAAAATGGCAATATGTAATGGATATTAGGCCTCTTACAAAATAGTTCTGCTCAGACAGATGAAAAAGAAGCAAAAACTTACAATATAATTCTGCAGCTAAAACGACAGGTGCTATGTTTTCAGTCAATGATAGAACTTACTATTATATGGTTGGGCTTAAGCTTGACAGCAAAATCTAGGAAAAATAAAGGACCTGAAGAGCGCAAGAAGTCAAAGATTTAAAAATAAACGTTCTTTTTTTCCCAGCAGAGAGAAATTCTCTAGCACTGACTTGTAAAAGAAGACAAAAGGATCCAGTGGGTCCCTTCCAGAACTTGGACTTTTCAGATTTTATCTGCCACTGTTTACCATTTTACTTTTCATATTTCCTAAGGAGACGGCTTACAGAAAAACACCATGAAGCCACAGGAACCCTTTTTGTCCATTAGCCAATGGAAATCCTTCCTCATTTCAGCTTCACAAGTCAGAAAGTGATGATTGGAACATCGAGGATCAGTGTAGCCTTATGCATCCACTTGACCAGTCTAAGACCTCTCAGTAGCTCTCCTTTTGGCTAAACAGGAACCTTCCTAATGAATTAAAAGGAAATTACAAAGGCAATATGCAAGAAATGAAAAGAAAACAGCTGAAAAAGTACATTTATAGTACTTTTCTTTGTTTAAGGACAAGAACGTGAAGACCAATATTTAGTCAGAGCTAAAAGTAATAAGGGACATAACAGGTGGTGAAAGAAGACTCTGTAGATATCTAAGCTGCAAAATAAAGTTCAGGAAAAAATGTGAGTTTGATGAGGTAGACAACATAGTGAGAGACGATACAGAAAAGGTTGAAGTAGACTTAATTTTTTTGTCTCAGTTTTCACAGACAAAGCCTGATCTCGTACCTCTGTGTGGACCAATGCAGTTTGGCAAAGAGAGGGAAACCCAATAATGCAGTAGAAACAGGGTAAGTATTACTGAGAGAAGTTTAAAAATAATGGAGCTGGATGGGATTCACCCAACACCACTGAAAGAGGTAGCTGCAGTGATTGCAAGGTTGCTGTCTCTGAAAAAGACTGATCATCAGGGAAGGTCTCTTGATGGCTAACGCTACGCCCATCTTGGAGAAAATTGAGAGGAGGACTTGGAGAATTATAGGTCATATGTAAAGATTGTAAAGATGTCCCTGTAAAGACTGTAAAGCATGTCCCCTTGGAATCTGTCTCCAAACACATGAAAGCAATCGGGAATAACTAGCTCAGACTTCGCAAAGACAAATCATGCTTGACCAACTTGATTGCCTGCCACCATGAGATGGCATGTTGAGTGGGCAGAAGGAAAACAATGGGTACCTGGTCTTCAGGATGACTTTTGGCACTGTCCTCAAAAGGATTCTCTGTGGAAGATGAGAAAGTATGGACTGGAAGAAAAGTTTCTTAGATGCATTGAAAATTGACTTTATCACCACGGTAAAATGCTAGTAAAGTCAAAGAGTTTGGTTTCAGTTGGTGGTGAGAAAAGTACCCTATGGATTGGTACTGGGATTTATATTGTTCAGTATTTCCATCAACAGTTTAGATCGTCACACAGAACATGTCTTCAGGTAAATCTGCAGATAGTAAAAATCAGGAGGAATGACTGACATGAAGAATGGGAAAACTTCAAAGGGTTCTTGAAAATTGGACCCACATAAACATCATGAGGATCCCAAGCCTGGGGCCAGAACAACCTCAGCTACCTGTACAAGCTGGGAAATGAGTAAAGTCCCCTGAAAAGGACAGGATGGTAACGGACTACAGGTAGAATATAAACCAATAGTGCAAATTGCAAAGAAGGTAAACTATGTATTGGACTATGTTAGCATGGGAGCAGATCAAATGAAGTTACTATTGTCCTCAATTTAGCACCGATGAAGATGTTTAAGGAAAACAAAGCCTTGTTTGGAGCCTCCTAGTACCTAAGGGATGCTGAGAAACAAGAGGTTGCAGTGATGCACTTTGAAGGCGATCACGAAGACAGATTGAAGAAGCTGGACTTGTTTAGTCTGACAAAAGAGTAGGCTAAGGAATGATCTATTAGCAACCTAGCGACCTGCAACTACTACAAGGGGAGATGCAAAGATGAAAATAATATCTTAATTGTGGCAGACAGATTGTACAATACTGGAACAGGCTGCCCAGAGAGGATGGGGAATCTTCATCCTTGAAAGTTTTCTAGACAGGACAGCACTAAGATATGTCTGACCTGACCTAGTGCTAGTAAAAGTAAACTTTGTGTGGGAGAGACCTCCAAATGTCCCCTACAAACAGCATTTCTATGACCCTGCAATTCTTGGAACCCAAAGTTCTGACCCCCAATGTCTTTTCTCCTTGAAAGAGCATACTTCCCCCCAACACAAGGAGATGGCATGTCCCCTTGTCTTCAGGTTCAGAAAAAGTTTCCACGGAGAGTTTATTTAGGATAGATGTCCAGTAAAAGCTCTTGATTGTATTTGTGATCATGGCATCTGAGAAAATATACATGAAATACAGCACAATAATGTGATACAATAGATCTGAGTTTTAAACCAATGATTAGGTCCCCAAAAAGCAAAACACTTATTTGTGTTTGTAGATACTCATAGAGAAGTAGTGTCATTCACTTCAAGTGTGATGAGAACTTGAAGTTATCAAGTGCTTAAGTGATTTGCTGGCTTGTGGCTTCAGTTCTTTAAAATGAAGAACGAATGAAATGAATGTAAAAAGCAGGGGGCTCTGAAGAATGCTCACTACTTACAAGCAAGCAACTAAAAAAAAAAAGCAATCTATCAGTCAAATGATTAACTATCTAAAAAACTAACCTGGAAGACAGTACGTTTTTTAATTGCTTATTTACAAAATTATTTAATCAAACAGAACATAATTTCAGTGTTCATATTCTCACCTTGGGATTTGTTCCTTGTCAGTCACTTGTAGAGAATAGAGAACAAACATCTGGAATACTACATTAAAAGAAAACATCAGCATAGGATTGTTTTAATGATTAGATGATATGTGACCTAAACTTAGAGTGGAAACTCACTAATTTGTACTGTACACGTGAAGATATTGCGTGTCATATATTTTCCTCTCTGCTTCTATTGCACAGAATTCCAGACTGAACTGCAGTTTTTACAACATACAGAGCACTCCACATGCATGCAGTTTGGATTTCACAGGACTGTAAATAATTTTAAGTGTTTGCATTGGTTGTTGGTTTTAATCTTTTATATGCATGGACTCTTGAATTTTTATCAGGTTTTCACAAAACTTTGATACAGGATTATGCATCTTAAAAAATTGCATGCTTTTACTGTAAGTCTGAAAAGAATTTATATGCCTAAGGCTTTCCTCTAGGATATCTTTTGACATCAAAAAGGTAAAATTATAAATAGATTCTATTTCTTTCAGATGTCTATTTAACTTTTTTCTTCCAAACACTGTAATTTAATTTTAGAGTTCACTTTGAAAATAAACAATAAATGAATGTGTTTTCAGAGATAATGCCTTCTCTTTGCTCAAAATAAAAGCAGACATCTGGTTTCTAAATTATTATCTTTTAATTGTCTACCTAATCACTAGTTTTGTGGAATTTCAAAATGGCATTTATTTGCCAATCAGAAAAATATGTTGCTGACAGAAATCTCTCCTTTTGCACATGTATACGCATACCACTTGTTCCATTTTATGTTTCATATCTATCATTTCCATCCACTTACAGACAATGCGATACGTTCAAAGTGTTGTAAATACAACACACATTCTTATTGTGTAGTGCTTGCTATTTTATTTAATAGCAAAACCAGTTTCTTCCATTAACAGTCCTACCTAGTAGTATTATGTTCATAGACGTGAATATATATATAATATTCATTTGAACTCTACCGTTTCTGCACTTTGCTATCATTCACAGTCTATTGATATAAAACAAGTTCTATCTATCCTTCCATCCAGATGGTTGACGTTACATGTGATTGTATGAAAGCTCTGATATGAAATGCCTATGGCTTACTGGATTACCCTCTCCCCACATGTTTCAAATTAATAATAAAAAAGAAAGAAAAAAAGAACCAGTGCAATCTCGCTACAAAAGAACAAGAGTTTATTGTATAACAGGATTGCAGATGTGGAAAGGTGCTCATAATAAGGCTACACTATTTTTGTTTCATTGTGCATCTGGAATGCCAAAGGATCCTTAAGGCACTAGGAACTCATACTAGAGAGTCTTGGCTTTTTGATTAACTTAATATTCAGAGAAATGATTCATTTTTGTAAACTCTGTGCCATTCATCATCATATTGTCATTTATGTAATCACAAAATGATTTACAAAGTCAAGATTTTTTTCTAATTTCTGAAACAATTTTAAGACATCAAAGACTTTCAGATATAAACATCAAAGAGCAGCCCAAATCAGAGATTTCTGGCTAAGACAGTTTAGTTCATTTAATATCCTCTGGTTTTCTAAGGATTAAATTACAGCATATAAAATTCTTGGAATCTGTCTAAGCAAGCTGTACTGTATATTTATTATTTATTACAGTATGGCTTTTTTGTGGGGCAAAGGACTTTGCGGTAGAGAAGATGCCATCTTTTCAATTTATCAAACCAGCAGCAAATTCTTGTGAAATATTAGAGGTACAATGAGCTAATCCTACTGGGAATGGAGAGATGTGTTAACTGAGGAAATATTTGCACATGAGCTCAGGATGAAATGCAGTTCTTTCCTTGTAATCAGCCTGTTACACAGGGATACTTATATGAATTTAATACGAATATTCTGGAGAAAAGTAAGACAAGTCAAGAATGAAATGACTTCTTCATAGGAGGAATAATTTCAGTTGCTCTAGTTTATAGAAAACAGTAGGCCAGGTTTCTAACATTGGCTAAGGATGTAATTCAGAAATGCTTTCCATTATTTCCATGATTTTGAGCAGGGTGACACCACGGAAGATGATCATATGGATGCTGGGCATCGCCTGTCACTGGCACACATGCCAAGTCCTAGCCAGAGAATTTAGAAAGCACAAACAATGTAAATTGATCTAGTCAAGAAATGAATCAGTAGAGACTCATGAGGTTTTTCTGTGCACAAGTAAAAATATAAGCAAATATAGTTTCATCCACCATCCACCTAAGAAAGGCAGGATATTAGGGATTGACTGCAATAAGCAAGGTAGGCAGAAATGTGTGCCTGGCTTAACAAATATCAAGGAGGATTCTGCCAGGGAAAGAAGCTACATGAAGTACAAGCTTTACAAAGAGCCTGCTCCCATAGACTAAATAACTTCTAAATGCTGCTACTAGCCTACTGAGGAACTAAGTTTCTGGGAATTGGATCTCATACTACAATACAACAAGGTTTTGCCCAGATGTATTTCTATCCTAATGTTCACAACAGGCTGGGTTAGTTCCAAGACAGTTCAGAAACACAAGCAACAAAATTCATGGTTTCTAAGTCAAAAACCATAGTTCTTTTATATTTACATTCCTACTCTCTCTTTTAGGAAGATAATGAGATTACATGTAGAACAGTCACATCAGACCTTGAATACAGAATTATCGTTCAACATAAACCTCCAGGCAAAAATAAGTCTATAAACAGGAACAAACACTTGACTTTTTACCAAGATTTTTATCTTTCAGATATTTCAGTGCAAAATTCTCAATTGCATGGCTTTGTATGACCACTGGAGCTCAATTATATCATTCTTTTTGCTCATACCCACAGAACTTTGTTTTATATATAACTTTGCAAAAAAATTCTGCTTGTCTTGTGCAAGGATGTGAGAAGAAGACAAAGGGAAACATGTACCATGCTGGTATAGCCCTGCTACCAGAATGAAGGCCACCCTGCGCGTCAGTTCTCATTTCTATCCAACATTTTATAATCACATACACCATTGATGAAGCTTTATGCCTAACCACTCGGAGAAGACAAACTGCTGTGAAAGAGAGAGACGGTTACATTCTCCTCTGTACAGTTAATCCAGCTGAGACAAATATAGTTAACATTTTTAGACCATGAATTGCGCTGGCTCTGGTCCCTTTATGTATTTGCAAGGTGCCTATCACGATGCACTACATGGAGTAGGTAACTTATAGTCAGGTATAAAAGCAATTCTGTCAAAGGCTTGCATTTGGTGTAGTTTAGCTTGTGTTTGTGTTAGCAGAGGTTCCTGAGAAAAGAGGAAGGGGACAAAGGCTCCTCTCAGCCTCCATCAGGATTGGATTAAACCCAGGAAAGACAACCAGGGCTCTAGAAACTCTCAGGGCTGAGTACAAGGAGCAGCCAAAGAGGAAGCCTAGGAACAAAAGCTTAATTTTAGCAGGCTTTTGAAGATGAATTTTAACTTAAGTAGGG
Organism: Chroicocephalus ridibundus; assembly: GCF_963924245.1. Lineage (NCBI taxonomy): Eukaryota > Metazoa > Chordata > Aves > Charadriiformes > Laridae > Chroicocephalus > Chroicocephalus ridibundus. The sequence goes on from NC_086285.1 coordinate 34,116,154, forward strand.
GCTGGGATTTTCCTTTCATTGCTACCATATAACTGTTAGAAAGAAGCTAGAGACTTTGATATCTAATTTAGTTAAGAAAATTGTAGAGGTAGGGTTACAATCTCCTAGCATTTGAATAAATTCTTGTCCCAGTGCTAATACAGGGAGCTTTACCGAGGGATTTATTCTGTTCCAGGACGCATCTCTGTTTGCATGTATTTGGATGAGTTGTGTATTTGCTGAAAGGGTTGTGGTTTTGTGAGGATTCTTTGTAAAAGGGGTTATAATTTTGGTGGTCTGGAATTTTGTAAAAAGTTTGGCTGGATTCAGAAAGGACATACAGGCTTTTAAATAAACAACGTTTTGATCACATTGCTATTTGTCGTTCCTCAGAATATTATCCAAGGAGAACAAGAAGCTTTAACAGGCTTTATGTTTCCTGAGACAAGGGTCATTTTTTATGTGTTTTGTTCAGAGCCTCTGTGCAGTCAGGCTCAAGTTCTGCCTTCAGGCATTGTTAAAATAAAAATATTACATTAAAAATCATGTCAAATTTGCCCCACTCCAGTGAATAAGAGAAGTATTATTTTAGGATTAATAGCCAAATATTTCCACCACCCAGTAGCATCCCCAGAAAAGCCATAGCATTTAGGCGCTTGCATCTTGCTGTCTCTGTCTCTGTCTCTGTCTCTCTCTCTCTCTCTGTCTCTTTCTCTCTCTCTCTCACTCACACTCACGCATACACTCACTTTCTTTACTCTTACCTTGCAGGCATCCCTCCCTTCTTTAGGTTCCCCACAGCTGACACCTGCTCCCATATATTCCCTAGATGCCCTAGGTAGCAGCAGTCTACCTTGTTGAGGCACACTTGGCGTCTCTATCCTTTCCCTTACTTCTGGTTCTGTATATCAGTGTATTTGCACACTAGTCCTTGCCCTGGGGGTGCTTTTCCTAATAATATAAATGATTTCATCCACTCCTCATGGGGACATGGACTCTGATATCTGTATGCTTTTGGCCAAGTGACCATTTATGAACACTTGCCAGCGTATTCTGCAAGATTTCTTTTTATTTTAGATTCTAATTTATTGTCAAAATGAGATGCAGTGACATTCCTTATCAGTCTAATCAGCAGGCAGTGGCAAGCATCTGGCTTTCCTGGTAATATTGATGTAACTAACTAAATATTGTATTTGGATAATGTAGAATTTTAAAACTTAAATTTGACATTAATTGCCTTATAATGGGTAGTTATATATGTTAATATTATATAGTATTTATAGTTTTACATATTAGCAGCTCCAGTTGTTTTTCACCAACTGTAAGGGTTCATAAACAGCAGATGTTCTCATCTGTGTTGTATCCCTTCCTATTAATTACACAGGTGGTGAGCCTTCCAAGAGTGTGGTATCACAGTATTATTGTTTCACTGAGTAAGCAGAGCAGCAACGACTTCCTTCGTGATAAAGAGGAATCCAATCAGACATTTTTATTTAAAGAGATTTGTATTCAATGAGAATTTGGGGTTGAGCAGAACTTGGCCATATGATTTAGTGCTGTGTTCTTTTTTTTCAACCCCAAATTAAATATTTTTATTTGTCTGATTAGTCAGAAAATGTTGCAGAATATTGGTTTGGAGTTAAATCCCCCGTACTAATGTTTTGTGCTGTCCTTTGTCAGCAAATGAACGCAGAAAAACTGTTATTCTTAAAAGAGGACACACAAAATTGTGTCATCTCAGAAAAGCAGTTTATAATAGTTCACTAATAACAGCAGCATACATAATCCACGGATGGTGCTCTCAGGAGATTTATTCCAAAAGACTATGAGAAGAGTTTTGACATCTAAGTTGCTAGTATGGTTGTTTGGACCTTTCATGATATCTTTGCGGAGGAAGAGATAGAATAAGCTGTAGAAGTGGCTCCTGTGGCAAGACATGATCTCTTATGTTCCTACTCAAAGGCTGACCCCAAGAGAAGAGACACAGACTGAGCAGAGATGTGCAACATGACATCCTCCTAATAGAGTGGCAGGCCTGCAACCCTTAGGGCTGAAGGGATGAGCCTGTTCTATGCTAAAGTTTTCCCACGCATGTTCCTTTTTCCTATGCAGTTATTTAGCCCAATTTAAAACTGTGTACAGTTGATCTGTGTGTGATTTGTTTAATTGGGGCTTAACTCATCTGTAAGATGATTCTTTTCAATATAAAGTGATTTCCCTTCTGCTGATTAACTGACCTTATTGAATAAATAGCTTATGCAGATGTTCAAACAGCGGTGTTACGTATACGAACAGTATCAATGGGCTGGTGAGTTACTGAGAGGTAGTGAGGTCCTGCATGGTACATTCGTTCCCTGTTCCTAGTGACTTCAGTGAGCGTTAACCGTCACTTGAGAGATGAATAGCAACTCGTGGTCCTCGATCTACATGTACTGGAAAAACTCCTCAGCTGGTAAAAATTTGCATGTGCAACTTCCATCTGTCGAATCATTGGTCTGATATATTCAGTCCTCATGGTTCAGAACTATGTGTAAAGCTTGGAATAATAAAATCAGTGCTTCTTAAGGGCATAAACAGGCTCCACATGTTCTGTTAAATTAGTCAATGATTGAATTATATTTTAAAGGAGTCCATTCTGGTTCATCTTTGTTGGTATGAGCTCTTTAAAATATGGTCCTTTTGAAGATGTCTCGTCTACTCTAGCACATGCCAGATGCTCACCATGGCTCTCCCTCTAATTTTTCTCATTCCAGATAGGTTAACAAACAAAAGTGATGGATATGCATGATGATAATGTTAAGTTTCACATTTCAGTAGTCAGGCTGTTCACTCTTCATGTCTTGAAAGTCCTGGGAATTTAAACCTGACCCCCAAAAGATGTATGTTCTTAACTTTTGGACTTCCTTTTAGATCATGTATCATGTAAGTACAAAATTCATTATATCATTGCTTGTAAAGTCTGTGCCAAATTGCAAAACTTTTAACTTACAGAAAGGATTAACCAATCCTTTCTGCTTCCATTATTTTCTTGTCTCAATGGCTCTGCAGGGATTGCTGTGGTCTCATTATTTGTGAGACATGATACGGTATGGGACATGATAAAAAAAAAGGTAAGGAGGCCCTTGATAATTGCCCTAGGCAGTGCTATCTACTTCTCAGACAGTTCATATGGTAATTGTGTTTATGTGAGCTCACCCTGGAACTATAAATCTCATTTCTTGTAATGGAGTGGGTTCTGAGGTGTCTTGGGCCAGCTTTTTTCTGCTGCTTCAGTTATGACATTATATCCGTATAAATAAAAACGATTTACTGGCAAAAGTGATGCCTGCAAATGGATGAAGAAAGACCACAACTAAGATGTAACCTTCTATCTAGCTGTAACATAAAATATATGTTTATAATTCTAAGTCAAGTAAGTAATTTTTAATAGAGTACCACATAAAAGAAATTTACAATTTTACTTCAGCAGTATCAGGATTTCAGAGGACAAGCATGATATTTCTTGTCAATTGACACCTATATGCTTTTTTTTAGGCTGATAAATATAAACATGGAAATAGAAATGCATGCTTGACACAGAAACAGTACTGGTTTAGAAGCCTATCCATCTTTCTTAACATAAAGTATCTGGGGAAATTAGCATGGGACTTGAACCATTTGGAAACCTGACTAGGTTTTGAATAAGTGCTTCCCTCTTTTCTGTAAATAGTGGAAAAGATATTTCTCAGCACATCAGCTGCACTCTAATTACAGACTATGATACTAAGAAATAAGATAATGATGGAGACTGTCAGCCATAACACTTTCTGGTGAGCCACTGCTGTCATTTTTTCCCCAAAATATGACTGACATCCTTCCTTTAACCCTCCCACCCCTTAACCTTTATGTATGTTGGCACAGTGGCCCCGCAACTATGTGAAGCACCATATTTTCGTTGCTAAGCACTAGGAGAGAGTGAGACATGGGAATCTTTAGCTATAATTTGTACTGAATTCTTTGAGGCTTTTCTTCAGCATGAACAAGCAGTGGAACTTTTAACTCATCCATTGGCATTATTGATGAAGCTGTCTTTGGCTTTTAGCAAGTTTGAAGGCCAGTGTCTGCTCAGCGATGGCTAAAAACCAGAATCGCTAGACCGTCATTTATAAAGGTTTAAACATGGTGAATCATATTCAACAGTATTAGAACCAGGCACTATTCCAGTGTCTTCAAGGAATGCCACTTTATCTCAAGTTAATTTGGTCCTGAATCTTCAAAGTGCCCTTGTAAATTAAAATGATTCTAATTAGAGTTGATTGAAAAGTTAGCGTGGAGCTTACATTTGCGAATAGTGTGATTTGACTAGAAATCCATGGGAATGCTGGAGGCGCAGAGTTCTTCTAGACAGCAGTGCTAATTGAAGACAGGAATCCTACCATCCCCCACAAATTTCTGATGCCTTAAATTTTGCTTTAATCTGAAAATGAAGACATCTATTTTATTATCTGTTCTTCCCTATGCATATTCTTCCTGCCTCACCATCTTTTCTTTCTCTCAGGTTAGTACTTACTCAAAATTTTATTCTTTTCAGTAAAATGAAAAACACTGAAATAATTAATAAAAAACATTACCAAATTGGGAGTGGAACTCAAGAATTGATGATTCAGCTTCTCATTTTGCCATTTCTGTTAGGTCTGTCTCCAGGCCCAAGTAGATGCCAATTTACCATGTATGATCAGTTCATACATGGAAGCTTTTCTTTGCAACACCGAAGCACAGACACTATTTCTTTGTTTCCCTTCTTTTTTCACTCCATTCTTTACCAGAATGAAAAAAATAATGCATCAATGACTAATATAATTTCAGGCAGACTACATACCAAAACAGGTATTTGCGGTAATAATGGACTGGTTGATAATGGGACAACTTTACATACAGTGTACTACAAGCTGGATGGGTTAATAGCAGTTGCTACTCTCTGAATAGGTGATTGAAATATTTTGAGCAGTACACTTTCAGAATGGAAAGAATAAGTTATCTATGTAGGGACACTTTTTTCTCATTCATGCAAACACTTTTGTAAAAATTTGAGGTGTAGGAAAAATATCGCAAATATTCAGCCACTGCTTGACTATAACACATAATGGAAAAATGTCAATTCATTCACCTTTAATTATTATTATTATTAAATAGATTATCATTATTAATTTCTATTGACACTGAAAGCTTTCACTGAATTCTTTAGAAGGTTCTAAATGTGAACTTACAGGATAGAAGTCAGAGGGGAAGGACAGGAAAGTATTAAGGATAAAATCTTTGCTTTGCCTGTTTCACAGCTTTAGAGTGTTTTCTTCTTCCTCATAAATATGAGAGGTAAAGTCCCCAAAACTGGGCTCTTCCAAGGGATAGATAATAATGCCAATAAATTAGATGGAAAGGGGCGCAGAAAACCACCAAGTACTGGCCTGGATAAGCACAGCTTCATGTTAATAAAGTTACAAAATCTTTTCTCCAAAACATAAGCAAAAGTAGTTTGAAACTTATTTTTCCCAAGATAAATTATAGGTTGTCAGTAAAATCCACAAGCTTTTCATTCTGTTTTGCTTCAGTACAATTTTGTTTACTTTTCTGGAGATGACAAGCTTGTTACTGGTTTCCAAATCAGCCCCTCACAATTTTGAGACATGAAACACCATAATGCCTTCTGGGTTTTCTTTTATTTGCCTTTGTATACCAGACTCTTTACGACTTATTTGTGTCTGATATTCAAGATTTTTCCTAGAACCACAAATGAGCAGAGTAAAATTCACACTTTCTCATGTATTGTCAGGCACAGGGTCTTTAAGAAAACAAGTATGTGTTTTGAGACTCAAGAGACGATCTCAGTGGTTAGCCGATTTAACCAGGAAATCCAGGTTATGCTTTCTTAGTGAGGACAGTCTTAAAGAATTTGTATGCCGAATACACGGGCAGAGAGTATTAGCAGTGAATGTGCCCCTTGCTGATTAGCACAGTAGAAGACGCAAAATAAATAGATGTCTGCTCACATGTGTACTAGATCATCTCCTTTTGACTGATACGCGCAGCGCTGAAGTGCACAATATGGAAATCAGATACTCTCTGCTCTATGGAAAGTAGCTATTCTTTCAACATCTCTGTGGCAGCTGCGTGCTGTCTGATTGCTGTGTCTGCCCGTAAGCTGTCATGTACTTGCACTTCACAGACAGCAAAAAGCATACATGGAGATCACCTTTGCTCTGATAGGGGAAGGATACATACAATGTTTGTGCTCATTAAGCAATGGGATTCCCATAACTTCCAGAACTGATGTCTACAAACTACTACTTTTTCACCATTTTAGGACTAGCCTTTTATAATATGAATTTTTGGCCTGCAACCAACTGACTCAATAGTGTCTTTCACTGTGCTAATGCTGCCCTTCTCCTCTTGGCTCTTCTCCTTCTGTGTGTTTATGTTAGGGCTTACCTCCATAACGTCTCTTAGGAAAGCTAGCTTAAATACATTTTCAAGTGGATTCTTTAATTTGAATTAAACACCAGTGTAGACATCGTATAGCTTATGTCAGTTCTCACTCCGATGAACTTTCCTGAGTGGCCCTATTTTGTAATCTCTTTTTAAAAGGTTTACAAAGGCCTGCCACACCTATATCATTCTTCAGCTCTCCTATGTACCTACTCGTCCAATATGTTCTACAATTTCTTTGTTTGGGGGTTTGGTTTTTTTTTTGTTTGTTTGTTTGTTTGTTTTTTCCTTCTCCTTCTTTACCTTTCTCCCTTTTATTACTTTTTCTAGTAGTTTTGGCACTCTTTGACAACATGCCTTCCAGGAAGGGGCACATTTTCCCCCTTCCTGGCAATTCCCATGAAGAGCTCTTGTTCTGGACTTTGCCCAGGACTCTCTGAGTGCTTAAAGGCTTGAAGAAAGGTCTTCCAATTGACATGTACCTAGTCAGCTTTCTGCTACCCAATGTTTCCTGATCATTGCATCAGCTGAAATTTTACTGCCTTCTCTGTAAATGGTTTTTCTTGGATGTTCTGCTGTATGTAAGTATATATATATAAGTTTTTCTCCATATCAGGTTCTATCTGCTTGACTGTAACATATTCTACACGGATATAAGTAATAGGTTACACTCGAATTCCTTTGTATCAAGAAAGATTTTAACCCTTTTTCACTTCTCTTGAGGAAAGATGCTTTGCTCTGTTAAAAGAGAAATTGCTTTCTGCGGTACCTTAAGCTGCGTTCAGCACTTTTTTAGCTTCTATTTTTGAAGCAGGAGGCTAAAACCTTTGGCCTGCAGGTCATGATTGTGAAATAACTACAAGCTTATCCTTCAGCTCAATAGGCAGAGGTAATAGAGAGGGCACTGGATCACAAAATAACTCAGTAACTAACAAAAATACATAGGATGTACATAACGATTTTTCATTCACTTGTCTCATGGGTTTGAGATGCTCCTACAAACCTCAGTGAGGCCAAAGGAGACACATGCTTTCTGCTTCCCTATAAAACCCTGAGAATTTATGAAGCCTTTATAAAATCTCATGCTTGACTGTTGTCAGCCAGCTGTTGATTGTACTCACGTTAAAGGAGTTTTCCTTGTCCTGAATCAAAGCATTTCAGATTATAACCTTTGTCTTCCCAAAGCTGGTGAGTACATTACGTTATGGACATATTACCCACACTGCTAACAGTAGAAATGTGGTAGATTTGTGGAAACCTCCAGAATAAAATCCATGAGAGGAATTGACATAGGTGTGCCACGATCCTTCTTACTGGCTGTTAATTGGTTCTGTTCCTTGGTGTCAAGAGACAACGCGCCACACAAGGAGAGAGAAGAATCTCCTGTTTGCTGGATGCAGACATAATAGTAGTGGTATGACTATTAAGAATAAGCCTAGATTTGATGTTTACTTATTGTGTCAGCTTTTGGAACAACTTGTAAGAAATTGTACCAAAGGAGTGTGGGCAGAGGTGAAGCTAGATGGTCTAAGCTTCAGCTGCAGGAGACCTGCCAGCCAGTCCCAGGGAAAGGACCAACTAGCACGATCCTGTGTTTTCCACAGACTATTATAACTCACCTCAGTGGTTTTATAATCATGTAGTTTTTCACCTTGTTATGTATTTGATGTATTTTTTTAAAAAACTGGTAGCTAGACAAAGGCATGAAACTTGCACTTTTACAGGCTGGCTTGTTTAGTATCATCTTAGATAAATTCAATACTGCGTTCATCAAAATCAATTACGGCTTGGGCTTCTCATCTAGCATAGCTTGCATTTATTCCTTTATCCTGATTGTGCATCTATTTACACATGTACTGAATAATTCTAGAAGAGGGGAAAAAAAAAAAAGGGACTGCAAGTTAAACAGGAAACTTATAGTTCTGCTAGAGATGGACCTGGAGAAAGTTACCACCTTTCTGCATCCTCTTCCTTGCTTAACTTCTCTCTTTTCCTTTCTCCTCTAATCTTTTTATTCTATTTTATTGAAAAGAAAGCACAAAGGAGGAAGTTGAGCCTCAAATGCTATAAATATGAAATATTCAGAATGGAATCTAAGCCAGAAAAGGTCAAGAAATTCAGAGATAAGATTTCTGCATTCTTAGGCCCCTTCCTTTATCTCCGCTCAACAGTATTCTTGCATCTTTCTTCCATACCACCCTTATCTTGGGTCCCCTATGAAAATGAATTAAGATAGGACTTTCTGATAGGGAAATTCCTGGATGTCAATTTACCTGTGCAATCTGATAACTTACTGAAATCAGTGTAGGAAACGTGTCTGTGTTCCTGGCCTAATTAGCTCATATCTGTAAGATAAATATTGGCCATTGCCCAGTGCTAAATGGTCATGTAATCAAAGCCTCTATCACAATTCTGAGACACAAGGGGCAAAGATAAGGGTCCAATGTAAAGTGGACCATAGAGAGAAACAGGGTTAGCCTTTTTGTGTCACAGACCTATTCCAGCAGTGTGTTTTCATGAGCTAAGCACGTTAGTAAAAAGAAGGGTTTGCACAAGGAAGGAATTGTATATCCATCAATTAGTCAGCAAAACCAAAAACATGTAAGAACCCATTTGGGCACTGAGGATGTAATTGAGGAGCTTGACTAAGAGAAGATAGCGCTGAGTTTTACAACCAAGATGGGAATTAAGAAACAGGTGACGCTTTTATTTTGAGTCTAGTGATGAGAAGAATCCATAGTCCAGTGCATGTCTTAAGCAACATGGGGGCTTTACCCAGCTCCATATTATTCCAGAGTTTGGCTCTTCCATTTCCTCTGAATTATTTGGATACATTTTTCAATTATCTGCTTTGTATTTTATCTAAAGTAATTAGACAAAAGCACCACAGAGCGGTGTGATGAGGATGAATGATTGTATGGAATTTTGAAGATCAAGATTAGCTAGTGAATAATAATATGTGGCAAAGCTCCAGTCAGCTGTTATCTATTTATAGACATGTCCACCAAGTATGAATTAGGTTCTGCTTGAATTGGAATCGGAATGGTTTTATTTTGTTTTTGCTTTCAGCTCCAGCGGAAATAAGATCATATGCTTTATGTCCAAAATAAGAATGTTGCAGAACAGGACTGTGTGAAAATAAGATACATTATTTCCTATAGTGCGATTTCTTTACCACCCCTCCACCCACCCTGGCTAAAATATGGTACATTACAAAAGAAATGCTTTAATAGTTTTGGCAAGCAAGGTATGGAGTTACTTGAGTTACAGTGTAGCTGTCAGTACTGTAGGCATCTTAGGTAATTAAGCTTAATATGAGATGTTTATTACAGAATGAAAATAGCAGTCTGATCCAGATGACTTAGAAGATGATGCTAGCGCATGCTTCACCTCTTTATTTTTTGGCATGTGTATGTAAATATTCAATGCTTTGAACAGTAGGGACAGTAAATTTTCTTCCACATTGTTAATTCTCCATTTTTAATATTGTCTTTATGCAATGAGACATTTCTTACCCTTGAACTATTAATTTAAAAAGACCTTCCCCTTGACTGTATTCTGATTTGTTTTGCAAATCTAAAGCTACTCTACTGATGCTATGTGTGAGGACCTGGTTTGGTACTCTAAGTGTATTAACCTCTCCTACTTGTCCCAGCCAACTGAATAAAGATATAACATGTTAAGTAGGTTGATGTGCTAAAGCAACGCCTTTGTATTCTTTCTGTCAAGGAAATGTTGAGGTCTAGTCAACTGTCCTGTGAAACCACCATCCCATGCTAGCTTTCATGGTGGATGAAAATGAAAAAGACCAATAGTATGGTCCCATTGACATGTGTGGCTCAGGGATCCATATTTATTGAAAAGAGATTTTCTAATATTCATAGAATCATAGAATAGTTTGGGTTGGAAGGGACATTTAAAGGTCACCTAGTCCAACCCCCCCTGCATAGAACAGGGACATCTTCAACTAGATCAGGTTGCTCAGAGCCTCATCCAGCCTGGCCTTGAATGTTTCCAGGGTGCAGAATTTTCATAACAAGCCATTATGCATTTCTCCACTACTCCACAGTTACGATCACTACAAAAAAGAGGAATTTGTGTTGTTGGAGTAGCATTTGATTAAGAAAAAGCAAAGCACAGCCAAAGACAGGCTATGCCCCTCCAGCTCCCCCCCTCCAAAAAAAAGGAAAAAAAAAAAGAAAAAGGCTCTAACAGTCATGAGGTAGAAGATTATATACAGAATCTCTTGCTGCCTGCAGCTGTCTGCCTTGCTCCTTTGACAGATGTTGCTGCTTCTGAGACAAGAATGTGAATCAGCCCTTGGACCCCTGCAATTTCCAGCCCAGCCTGACTTCAATTTTAGTTTATCTTTATATACTGGTTTGGAAATTTAGAATGTTTCAAAAGCAGACTTACAAGAAGAGCAAATGTTCTTTGTTCGTTGACAGCAATATCCATCCAACAGGTAAGGAGAACAGCAGGAGAGCTTTAGCTGCATGACTTTATTCTGTTAAATTGCACATTGAGGGGGTTGCCCCTGCTATGATTAAAGTTAGTTATATAGCTCTAAATGCAGATATCATTTGCAGCGATTCTTCAATCTGACACTGACCCTTTCTAGCTTTGAGGGATGTAGGTTGTACGCTCAGGAGAGAAGCATAGGCCCAGTTCTAACGAGGGTGAAATAATATCACAGATAGATAATGTTATTTTCTCAATTTTTTCTTCAAGCAATCCTCATAAGAATAATCTATTATAACAGTTACAGATCATCTAATATGGTAATACATGTCACTGCCCCATATTAAACTCTGAGACTAGGTAAATAATGAGTAGTGTTTTATGTTCCTAGGAAACTCATTTTCCATGGTACCATGCTCTGATATCAGCACTCACTGTGTGTCCAAGTCTTGTCTTCATAACTGAGTAATAACTTTGTCAGGCTTAAGTTATAGCAATGTTGCCAAAAGACAAATAGCAGTTAGCAACACTTCTGCATTCAAATGCAAAGTATAAAAACAATCTCTATCCCAGAAATACAGAATATGCCATTGTGGTTACTATGATTTTCATATATAGTAATGGAAGAAACAAAAAGATGTTGTTGTGCATTATTGAAAGATATCAGTATTTACAGTTCCTTCCAATCATATGGCACTGTAATGGGAAGGATCACAGAAGCCATTTCAAAGCCAAGTCCTATCAACTCTGGGACTACAAGGTTTTTCATCTTTTTCTACCTCATTTCTTGGCGTGGCTCAAAAGATATAATTCTTGGCTTAGAGAGATGCAGCTTTCACTCTGCTTAAGAATTCTTTAAATAAAAAGGGGCCAAGTTTTTCTAAAAGAACTCAAGATTTTCAGTGCCTTAGTGTCTGGGGGCTCAACTTCACCAGTTGAAATGCAAATCTCCTGTAGGTTTTATGTTGAACTTTCAAATAAAGAAAACCCTATAATCACTGTCCACTTTGAAACAGTTCTTCTCCAGACTATGAACAATGAATTTGAGCTGTTGTTGATCTGGTAAACCCAGATGAACGTATATTCTGAGGACACATTAAGATACATCAGGTACTGTATCTGATTTATTGTCTGTTGGAGTATCAAAGTACCTAAAAGTCACTTACATTCTACCCAGTAATGTAGCTTTAAGTTATTAATTAGTTATTTATACAGGCACTTATCTGTCTCTTGGTGGTAGTTGCTACTTCAGCTTCCCTTATTTTCCTAACAGAAAAGGAAACGCAACGCTGCATTCCAGGCGTTTCTATGGTGAGGCAAGAAACTGCAGCTGTAGACCTGAAGCAAAAGGGTGAGGTAATTTTAGGCCCCAGAGACTTGGTAAATATTAACTGTAAAAAAGAAAGTTAAAATAAAGTAACCAAAAATATACTCCATTATATTGATGAGTCAGTTTTACAATGGCCAAAAAATGTTATCTTGAGATTAGCTGTGTCTTGTAAATATTTTTATGGGGTTTCATGTATTTATATGACTGCAGTAACTTCAGACCCTTGCCCCCCCATCCCTGCATCCCCTCAGGATTTAAATACTTGGTTTCAAGTTCAAATTGGCTTAGTCCTGACCTCTCTACATTGAGGTTTCTGTCCAGAGCCAAAGAGTTAAGGCTCGGGCTAGCAGTGAAGGTGGAGCCTGCACAAAGGAGATCTGAACTAACTTCTTGGCAGCCCCAGCACCCCGAGAACCCATAATCATGATGGGGAGGAGAGGAGCTGGTGTCCCTTTGGTGGGGAAAACCTCCTCCTGCAAGGTCATCCCATGTCTGAATGAGGTTGGTCAAAAGGGGAGACAGGACACTGCCTTGCCCCTTCTCCGCACCCAGCCTTGCTCTGCTGATGGACAAGTGGACTCAGACCCTGTGGATATGGCACTATGTGCTGTCTTCCACAGCGGTGTGAGATCCATCCCACCCTTCATGTCAAAATAGCTCTTAAACAGTCATGGAATTAATCACTTACCATCAGCCTGAGATGATTCAGTGGGGCAGTTAAAGCCTAATCCAGGGTAAAATCCAGTTGAAAGCCTTTGGCATTATGTGGTAGAGGCCACTGCTTGTAACTATAGGTAACTTCCATTGTGGAATCAAGAAGCCAGAGATAAGTATTACGCTTATGCATTGCCTGGGAAAAGAGAGTTGTCTCTGAGTGGTAATATGAGAAATGATGTTGGCTTTCACATGAGGAAATCACTGCACAAAATACATAATGTTGAGCGAAAGCACCAGAGCCTAAGACTCTGCCTACTAGAAAAAACCTTAAAAATTAAACTACTCAGTCACACTCCTTCTAGGTAGTCTTGTGAATCCTGAATGGACTTCTGTAAAGGAATATTTCCTGTAGGAAGGGTGGCTGACCAATCTTGCTCACAGGAGCCTGGTGGCTAAGTGTGAAATATGGGTTTGAATCTCTTTGGGCTTAAGCCCACATAAACTGGAATATGAACAGTCATCTTGGTCTTAAATACAAATTCTTTGAAGCAACAAACTTCACTGGAGGAGGATGGTTCCTTCTAACATTTCTCTCTCTACCAATCTTGAATGATTTTTGATAACCAGGCATATGATACTCCTCTCGCTTGTGTTTCCACTCTACTGCTCAGTTCGTTGTATTAGGTTGACTTTAAGGATCAATGACTGTGCAGCCTTGGAGCAGTGTGCAGACAGACTGCCCTTAACTGAGATGACATCATCTTTTGCAGAGAACTTCCTTGAATTTTCATCACTCTTCAGAACAAATTGAACAGTAGCAAAAATCTCCACAATTAGATATATTTTCTGACCAACATCTAACATTTGACTTTGGAACCAGAATATTATTTAGAAAATTAACAATTTATGTATATGTGCAATATTTGAACCTTTCTAAAGAGTCTCTGAGGGAAGATGTGGAGTATCATAAGTCCAAAGAATGAAGAATTCATAAGGCTATCTATAGAAAATAACCGAAGGAAAGATTCTTGGAAATGCAGTGTTGGAGGACAATATTCATGGTGGAAAGATGAGTGTCATTAAAACTCTTGGCCTAAAATATATGATGAAAGAAATTACTGAAGAGTATACGAAGAGGATGGAAATTATTTATGGAAATTAGACATTAATATTCGGAGTGTCCAAGGCGAAGAAAAGAATAGAAGTAATCCAATGTAAAAGATGGTATCAGATGACTGTCTCAGGGTACCTGTTTTTCATGAGGGGATTTTTTTTGTTCATTTCTTTCAGGAATGTGCAGAGGAATTCTAGAAAAAGTGTTTATAAGAAACCAAAATCTATTATATGTGCATTAGCCATACCTGCTTTTATCCGACTGCTGAAGTGTGACATAAAGAAAAAGTAGATTTATATTACTTCATTTCATACCTTAAGAAACTGCAAAAGAATCTACAAGCAAGTTTTGTAAAATTTTTAAGATAGGAAATTGACTTCCAATGCAGTATAAATGTTTTGCAAGCATAAACATATTGAAACAGAGCTAATTAATGTTAGAATTCATATAGAAATACAGGATTTTACAGTAGGAAATAAGGACTTTGTGCAAAGCACTATTCAGGATATATTTTGAATGTTCTTGCTTGCTTCTTTAGGCAAATATATTGCTCTAGTCAAATACAGCTAAAGGGGCATTAGGTGGGTAATATAAATCACTTGAAAAACAGGAAATGGGTAAACTCAACTCTGAATTATGTCGTCTCATATACACTAAGGTTTAGTTTCATGTCCTCTAATTTTAGCTGTCTAGAAGTTAACTGTCTTGTTGAAGGTAGTCATCAAATCCTCCTTAGTCATTAGCAGAGAAGGATAGCTATTTCCAGAAGATGATTTTCCTCTCTGATATTAAATGCCTATTTTATGCCCATGGATTTTCTTGTCTTTCTTCATTTACTGCTGTGGTAGACTAGATAATTAATTTTGGTTTAGACTAAAAAACCAAAACAAAGTGTGGTGAGATGAGACTGACTGCAATTAAGAGAGTAGAAATTACAGAAATATACTCCAAGTCACTCAAAAAATGGAAGTATCTTGACTTAATTTTTCATAGTTAGGTCTTAGTTGTCTAAATATAATTTTGAAGATGGGATACAGGCTCCTAAAACATAGCAGTACTTTACAGAATGTTGGTGTCACAAATCAAATGGTGTGAATGAGGTACCATCATATACGCTTTCATTGCATCTTCTGATTCAGAAACATAGTAAAATCACTACAGCTAAATTAGCCTCATCATCCCTTATAGCTTAAATTAATTAATTAGTTCATAGGATAGACATTATCACTGAGGAACATAATGAACCTATGGCCAGTAAAGCCAATGTCAAGACTCCTTTCACTGGTTTCAGTGGGAGCTAAATCAGACTCCAGATGTATGGCTGTAATAGTTTGTAGCTTGGAGTCTTACAGAAAACTTCAATTCTCCTCCTCTCTCCAACACAATCATAATGAAAAGCAAACTTTCATTTTAGGATGAGTTCTTAGTTATCCTTTCTTGGCTCATCTACTTGTCTAGGACTTTTAGTTTTAGATATCACAGCATTTCTTCCTCCCCTGGTGCCATAGTGACACAGACACCAAGCTGATAAAATGCACAGATCCCCCATTTCCTGTGCTTAGCTCTGAGAAAAGAATGATGAAAACCCTTCTACCCCTCTGTCTTTGAAGTCAGGAAAGAAAAGTGATGGAAAATAAATACAGAAAAACAATGCTACTAATGAGTATATCAATAAAAGTTCCAGTGGTAGAGAGTGGGGGTGGGGAATTAACATGCCATTTGCTGATTCATTTGTGCATTTACATGGTTTACATGCCTTGTACCTTGAAAACTGAATCTTGGCAGAAATTTAAAAAATATCGTCAATTCAGGAAGACTATCTAGGATGGCAAAGAAGATTTTTGTATCAATTGCTTAAAATGTTCTTGACAAACAGCTCACCAACAGAAGGCTCAGTCCAACCCTTTTAGCATGAGACAGTATTTTTTATTGACTTCGTTATTTCACCCGTTGTTTTCAAATCAACAAGACACTTCAAATTCATAAGCTGAGGCTCCTTGCTGGATTAGAGTCTTTTTTTAAAAAACCCAATTATTATTTTTTAAAAATGATAGCGTCTGTGAAATAATGATCTCAGTGGCTGAAAAGTCCCTGTCCCCCTAAGCTGGGTTACAAAGATTTCATCTTGACTGGAGAGAAGTTTGACACCACTATCTAGAGTTCATTCCACAGTTTGTGATGGTCACAGTATTACTTCTCTTAGCACGCAAAAATTGTTTGCATTATTTGTAAAGGCAGCTAGCAGGTCTATTCATATTTCAAATATTCTTCTCTTGACAGAGGACTATTTCACTGTCTTAGGGTAAGCAGTCAGATGGGATGGAGTTCTTATAACAATGAACTTTACAAGTAGTCTTTTGACTTTCATGGGCGAAGACATGAATTTTAATTACCTTCCAGCTACTGAGATGGACCCTGAAAGAAAAGCCTTCAAGCTTCCGCACTCTGCTAAATCAAAAACACCACAACTCTCTATTGGTGCACGTTGAACTATTGTATTTTGCAATCAGTCAGCCTCCTCACTGTCCTTGCCACCAGCAAATATAAAAGACCTTTATCCTTTCCTCAGGAAGACAGCAAACCAGAAACATACCCATGAAGATATAGGATCACTTTCACTAACAGAGCACTACAGATAAGAAACTTGAAATATGTTGTACACCCAGCCAATATTTTTGCAGGGCTCTAACAACTGGCCTGAAACTCTTCTGGGTAACAGAGATTTCAACACATAGCGGTATCTCAATGAAACATTAAAGATAGATAGTTTTGGTGGAAAGTAGAGCATTATGGGGTACATGGGTGAATGGGAGATAAAATCTAAAGAAAACCTATCTGCTAAAATAGTACAGTCATTGGTATATCAAAATGTGCACACTGAATATCATATTTATGCTTATCATAAATCTACTAACAAAGGCCAGACTGCAGATTTGCAAACACGAACTGAAAACCAACTCTGAACCTACAGGAAACTGCATTACTGTTCAAATCTGTCAAAGAAAAAGTTCTATGAATAATGAAGCACACATATACCTGGGAATCTTCTGGGACTTTATGAAACAGTAAATCAGTTTGCTGCCTAATTTGCTTTCCAGGAATGCCGGAGTTGCATTGAAACTATGTGGTTTGCTGCTCAGGGTAATTATTTGCCTTTGAGGTTGTGGGTGATATTGGGAAGCAGATGAATGCCAAGAAATCTGACTATGTAGGATTTTTAATTGTCAGTATATTTACTACTCACTTGTAAAACTAAAAGACAAAATTAAGCCAGCATGTACTGAAAAACATGATTAACAGTCTCTTCCACTTCCTTAGAAGCATTGATTATCACAAATTCCACCTTCGGTTTTTCATCCAAATGATTTGAATGCGATAAAAATCATATTAATTAAAAAAAATGAACAAGTTACTTCTAGGGTTCAGAGAATCACTGGTGGAACAATGCAGCTGCTGAACTTAGGAAATTGATACAGAAATAGTAAAAATTTGTTGTGATGAGCAATCAGAAATCTATGGACGTTTTAAACGATGCTGCAGAGGAAACGTTGTAGAGAACAGCAGGGCACAGTATGGAGCTTGCCATGGTTGTAGTCGCATAACCTGCGCCTCCTGAGCCAATTTTGTCAACATGGAAGTAAAATGAACTGGAGAGGTAAAAGAACTCTCTGATTCAGTGTGAGGAATGGATGTCTGCATAGTCAAAACTGCTGTGGCTGAAGCCAGTAAGAATGTGCATACTAAAATGAGGAGCACCGGGATGCAACCCTTTATATCCTTGATCTTCTATTAGTCCCTGCTTTGAAATGTTTATACTCTCCAATGCAATGGCTCTTTTATGCTGTTAAATAATCCCAAGGAGCTGCTTGCAAATTTAAAAAAAGAAAAGAAAAAAATATCAATCTTTTCATAAAATAGAACCGTTATTGCAGAATTTGTCAACTTTTCCACAGATGTTGAGTAGCCCTTGCTAATAAGCTTTTTATATTTCCCATGTGTTAACCTCTTTCGCCCATTTTCTGTGTATGTAATGAGTGTGTGTGCATGTGCGCACAAATGTGGCACACTGAATGCAGTTACATTTTCCATTTAGATTCTGCTTGCCCTTTTAGTAGTGAGGCTGGGAAATATTATATTACACAGAAAATTTTACTCCTAATAAAAGTAACTCCTTCTGTGACTGCCTTCTGTGCACATTTTGGACCACCATGTGTTTTAATGAATTTCCACTCTTTCTTGTAATGGAACACCATGAGGCAGTGTGTAATGGCACCAGGGCTGAGCAAGCCCCTGTTGCTGCCCAGGACTACACAGGACTGCATTATGTTATGTCATGTCATGATTCTGATAAAGTCCTAGTCAGAGGAATACCATATGTCACAGAAACACTTCAGAAATTTCTGCTCTGCCATCTGCTTTGGCCAGGCGTGTTCACTGAACCTCAGCTATGCCATTTTACAACTGCTTCGCTGTTTCCTTTTCTTATTTATATTCCTGGCCTTTAAAACATTCCCACCATTTCTCCTGATTAATGGGTGGAGTTCATAGCATCTGTTTTCTCACTGTCTTCTTTGTAATTTTCAATGGGACATGTCCTATTCTGCATCTTTCCTTCAATGACCCAACAAACTTCCAGACTTGCATATTCAATTTTTCTTACCTTGGGTGACCTTCAAGTGGTACAGAGAATAAAAAATAATGTGAAAGGGAAGACATAATTGACAGGAGCAGGGTAGCTGGGTGGGTTCCAGTTCTGAGGAGGCTCTCATGTATGTGCCTTTTGATCCAGGACCTGTCCCCACTTTTCACTTCTCACACGCCTGTCCCACACTAGCCCTGACAGCTTGGCAAAGACGTGTTTGAAAAACTCTTCAGTAGCATGATCCAGTTTGAGGATTTTGGATCTTACAAAAGGAAGACGATGGCCCTGAAGAAAAGTGTCAGAAAAACTGCAAGGTGCCTTCAATTTACTAGATTACTGTTATATGGAAATAAGAAGGGAAAAAAACATATTATAAACTGAAAAGTGTTAACATTGTTCTTATATTCTGAAACAAATACCTGACAAGCCAAACGTGACCCAGACCTGTTGATAAGCTCTGAGGGAATACTCAATTTAAGTTAAAAAATTCTTAGGCTGTCAGACATAATCTGGGATCCAAACTTTAATTGAGACTCCTGTCTTGATGTTTTTCCCTGTCATGCATGAGCCATCAGCTTGAAGACAAGCTTTCCTTTTATTCATGTTGTCTTTCAAGGTTCCTTTCTGAGTTTGATCTCAAGACCTATGCTGCAGGTGAACTCTGCAAATTGCCAATATAGTACCCCCTGCTCAGGACTGATACATGATCTCATTTATGATTTTCTTGACTTTTAAAGATACTTTTGAAATGCTGATGTTCTTCAGATACTTTATGAGGGTTTATCTCTAAAACATGTATTTAAAGGTGAGTGCAAAACATACAGTTATTACTTTGTAACCAAGATAAGTATAAAGTTATCTTATTATAACATTCCCCTTGCAGGTTGATGAGAAAAGTTTTAAATCTTGTGATTTGGCTCCACTAGCATTTTCTCTTGAAGGTATGCCAGTTTAAGAGGTTTCCTCCCTGATCCTTTCTCATACTCTCCTCCCATCTCCTTAGTTTACTGTCCATTCGAGTCTTGGCTAATTCATTGGCTTGTGGGGCTCCACTGTGAGGTGGCTCAGGGAAATGACCTGGGTTTAAAAAAGCAGGAGTATAAATCAATCCAGTTTACCATCTACATCTCAAAACATTTGCATATGAGTAGCAAATAGTCAAAAGGAGGTGGAGTAAATGTCCAAGAGAAGGTGAAAAATAGAAAGTGGTCTTTACATGGTCTTTCTGTAGAGAAGAACTGTGTCTGCATTTAGTATATAACCCCTTATAACATTTTAATGAGCATGCAAAGCTATGCTGGATCATTCACAGCACTCATAAGCAAAAGTGTTATACATTTGATAAAAGGACAACTCTATAATAGCAAACAATAACAAAGAATCGACCACTTAGGTGAAATGATAATGGGATTGTATGATCTTAAAACTCAACAGACAGTAACTGAATCTTCACAAAGCTCCCCTGAGATAAGCACAAAGTAATAACTATATAGTTTCCAGCTTTGGTAGCTGAAGCAATAAGCTCAGGTGACATGACTGAAGCCATATAATGACTGAAACCTTTGTATGACTGTATTCTTGTGTGCCAAACCACAAACTAGCAAATGGCTTCAGCAAAGATATGGAGGGTGTATGTCTAGTTTAGGAGATGCTGCATGAAAACAATATTTTCTACTTTAAAAGTATCTGTAATGTCTTAAAATGTCTTGAGTTTTAAATTAGATTATTTTAAAATTAAATGACCTTAAAATACATTTTTTTTTCTATTAGAAGAGCCCATGTATTTTCAGACGGAATGATCTGAATGATACATTTTAATGCACCAGTCATAGGCTTACTCATCAGTTCATGATAGATGCATTCTATTCAGTTATTTTTTAAATAATGGATTTTGCAAGGGAGAATGCAACAAGTTAATGTTAATTTCTACTTGCGTGGAGGTGAAGATCCATTCCAGGACCTTGACATATCCCAGATCTCTGCTTCTGATGGAATGGCTGCTTGAAAGACCAAGACTAAAGAAACTACTGTTGGCCAATATTCAACATTGCCTGATTTGAATAAAATAACGTTCAAAACTATATGATATTTAAAATTGTGGTGTTTCCTCAACAATAGCATTCCTAGCAGCACTGCTTCTATCAGCTTAATAGTAGTGTGAGTGTCCTCAGGAAACAGGCCAAAAAGTAAAAATATTTTACTAGCAGAAACTTCAGCCAGCCAAATGGATAACCCTTTCTTTTGCAAAGGCTGCCTGCAAGGCCATCTTTAATTAAAGGAGAGTAGCTTTTTAACAATAAAAGCTGGAATTTGCCTTGGAAAAGGACAGAAGGTCAAGTGATGTCTTGCCAAGCTGATATAACCACATCACTAGCTGTGAGCTACATTCAGATCTAAACAGAGCTGGCAGCTTTAGTTCCTACTGGAAAAAAAAGATCCCCCATTATGAAAAATGCCATTACAATTGGCAAAGGGTTCCTAGTTCCACCCAGGAGGTGCTTAAATTTGGAATTTCACACTCCCTGGACTGTCATCCAAAACTTTGATGACTGCTAAGGCTACTTAATTAAAAAATAATAAGAATACACCAAGAATTTCATGTCAGGAAATAAGTTTGGAGGCCCACTGTACGATAAGGAAATGACTTAAAGTGTTACAACCCAGAAGTTCACGAATGGAAGCTGTAAGATTACAACAGGAACAACTGAAAATAAAACAGATACATTTCTGATTACTATAAAAAAGCCAGTTCTTACTAATGGATACCACACTGACTTTTAAATTATCTAGGCTGTATTCACGTGTCTTATCTTCAAGCATTGGTCTTCTAGACTGTCTTAAATATTTAATGCCCTGGCACTGTGTTTTTTGATACTAAAAGCTAACTTTAAAAAAAATAAAGTTGTTAAATACACTCATATTCAGATAAAAGAAAGGGAGTACAGAGACATGTACATATGTATATGAAGTAGGCATATCTCCCAGGCACAGCTCTCTTGTACGTAGACATGCATACAGGCAATGAAAAGAGCAAGAGATTACCAATGAGAAAACAGTATAACAAATACATATCCTAATACATGGAAGATAAATATTATTAATCTAAGGGATAGAGTTTGGAATGGATGCATGAGTCTGAAATGGCTTCATGGGTAATAAAATCAGGACTGACTCACCCTTAGCAAGTGTGAGTCTTGCTCTCTTTATCAACATTTTCTTTAACAAGATCTTTAAACCATAACACATTGTCAAATAGTATCTAAATGTCACTCGCGCTAGAGAAAAAATACTTTGCAAATATGTAAGCACCTCTAAAAATGTACTTGTGCTATTTTTCAACTGAAATGTATCTTAATTACTGTAAGTCATCATAAAGAGTTCATATGATGTCATACAAATTTAGAAAGGTCTTCATAAGGTTTTAAAATGCACTTTTTCATTCCAGAACTGAACTAAATACTGCATTTTATTGGGGATAACAATTTTCCCCTCAAACCAATTTAAAGGTCTTATTTCTATTCCTACATGCAAAAAAATATTACACTCCAAAAGGGTATCTTTCTATATTTATTGAACTTAATTATGTATGGTCTATTTCTAGGGCAAGTAGTGAATTGAGTACCCTGAATAATTCTGAGTAACAGCATTAGTGTATTAATGTCTTTCATAGACTTGTCTATGAAACAAAATGACAGACTGGAAATCTGTCCACTAGAAGTCAGCCACTAACATTGCTGCTAGTGTACAACAAAATCAGTTTTAAATCAGTTTCTAGTAACTCTGGTAAATGACACTGCACCACCTTTCTTTCTGAGATAACAGCTGCTGAATGTGCTTAGAAAACATCTCACTTGTGAAACGCCTGAGATCAGCTGATATAAAGAAATTCTGGAGCAGGTTGCAGTAATGTTGGAAATATTGTCAAAACAAGTCTGTAACCATAATTATGTGTTTGCTTTATAATGATGGACTGTTCATCTTAAGGAATGTCATTGCAAGTGGGAACATTATACAGATGGCCAGGTTCAACAGCCATGATCGTGTAAGCAGGAGCCCTTCTTGTTTTATTTATGAGCTGAAAATTCATCCTAAGGTTTTCCATTGTCAAGTGGCTACCACAAATGTTACAACATGTTTGCCAACATGGTCTTGAAGATATACCTCTGATGTGCTATTGTTGCCAGAAGGATGCCGCAAAGTCTTCAGCTCTTCTTAAATAAGGATTCCAGCGCTTCTGGCTTACATTCATAAACAACAATGACTCAAGCTGAGCTCAGGCTCCAATTGCAGCCTGCTATTACAAAACTGTGTGTTAGCAGTCATATTCTTGGATATTCCCGCAATCATCTGTCAATCAAAAGCCTATTACGGAAGAAGTGATGATGCAAACACAAAAAATATTCACTTAGAAAAAGCCAACTTCTGGCTAGCCTAGGAATGAAAGGCTACATTTGGTTTCCTCTGGTTTCCTCTGGTTTCTGAGGAGCTTCTGATTTTGGGATTCCTTTTCTTGCACTTGTTTTAAATGAATGTTCCCATTGTTGCTTCCACCGCAGACAACTGAGATGTATTTGTAGGAGGAGAAGTATGAGGTGTTCTAGTTTTATCTCTTAAGCTTTGGTGAATTAAAGTTGGTATCACCTTTTCCTGGAAAGATAAGATTGAAAGCCTGTCTTGTCTTGGAGGAAGTTTTGAAAGGCTCAAAGGGAAGTAACGAACACAGCTTCCCCCTCTCTCTGCAGCTATCTCTCTGAGAAATCTGCTTGCTCTTGCAAAACATTTCCCCAGAGTGCCAATAAGTTTTCTTACAGTCAAATGCCATATCTCCTAATGTGGTCTATAGCTCAATCCTTAACCTACTGTACCGCAAGGCAATTCTGGACTTCTCAGACCTGTACCTATGCAGGTGGGTTATAAGTGCCAGTTCAGATGTTAAATGGACAGAAATTTATCTGATCAGACAGACCTTCTGACTAAAATCAGAAAATCAGCCCAAACTGCTGATTTCAGTATCTCCTCAGTCCTGGCAGATCAAAACTTAGTTCCTTTTTTCTTTCCAGTGCTAGCCTGAAAACCGATCTGGCAGCTCCCTATGAAACAAGATACCTCACTGATACATGTGTAAGCCCAAGCTGAGCCTTCACACCAGCTCAGTACACTCCTGCCAACTTTAGCTGTGAACATAATATATCTAAGGTCAAGAGTAGTCAGCACAACCATAATTTAATTCCAAACCCTAGGCCTAAATTACCCAGCAAAATCTGAGTTTAGTGACCATATTGTCAGGCCAGTTAGATTTGAAGCTGCCGCTATATATTAGGTTAACACCAATACTAGGACTGAGTAGGTGGGGTTATGGACTCAGCAAGTTTGTGTGGGAGTCATACTGCAGGTTTAGCAACTGTTGGAAGAGACAGAGGTGTTAAATTAACACTAGAGATGGCAGGGGAGATGGGATTTGGGAGGGAGATTATTAACTTTTGGTCTGGTCTTGCCAGAACTAACTTAGCTTGACTTGCCTATGGCCTAAAGGTAGGACTAAAGGGCTGTGGGTACAGTCAAGACAGTCAAGCTTAAGGTTCCAGGTCAAGTAAAGAGACACCAATGGCAAAGGGTTGTTAATGGTACTGGCAGGGAGAAGCTACTTTGGTTTGGGTCTGGAGCTGGGAAGCAACTCTGTGCTGGATTAAGGTGAGGGCCTGGGACCTGTGATTGACTATGTTGATAGAGGTCGTTGACCTTGAAAGAATTAATTAGTTTGGAGTTTGGTTCGCATTTGGTTCTTAAGCTAGATTTGTGGGATTCACCTTTCCAGTTTAACATATAGAGGTGTGCAAAATGGCCAAGATTAAGTTTGGAGTAATGATCATGTTTTCATTGACAGTGTCCAATGGCTAAGGCTGCGCCTGGAACACGTTAGGTTAATGGTCGGACTTGATAATTTTAAAGGTCCCTTCCAACCTAGACGATTCTATGATGACAGACTGGATTTCTGCTTGATGATCTTAGGATTTTCTGTCTAGGTTTATATCTGATACTGGCCAAGGTTACTTTGCTGAGGATAAGGCTAGGGTTAAGGTTAAGTTTCAGGAAAATGTGAAGAGGTTGCAGTGATACAGTATGATCATTAGATTTAGGATTTAACAAAGCATCAGCTTAACTCTGCTTCACTATCTTCAGTAAGAACAAAGTTAGTTCATTACTAAGCACTTTTGTAAATCCCACCCTTAACATATTCTGACAAGACATTGCACATACAGTCAGCAGTTTTCCTGTGTCATTATAGATACTGTAATTTCTTAGATTAGATTCTCATGACTGAATAGCATGATAATTACACCATAATTTGGAGATTTCAATAGGAAGGGAGCTGTATAAGAACACTGTATCTTTCTGTTCAGTTTTATCTGTAAGTCTCTGCCACTGAATCCTTCATTCTCATTTCTCCCTACAAAAAAGCATCTAGCTGTCTCAAATTTGTTTAGCTTTCCAACATATTCCATAAGTTTACTACTCTTTGAATTAATATTTCTGCTCCAAGCCTTCCTTGACTCCTACCTTATCTCCTAGGGGCTTCTGCCCCTAGTTTTTGAACTGTTCTTTAAAAATGGTACTATTCTATTTCTCCATGCCAGTTTCAGTCAACTATTCTTTGTGTGTATGCATGGTGAGCTTGTGATCCATATTAAAATATCTTTACTGTTTCTCCAATATGCTCTGAAATATTAATTTTAACAGTTCTGGAACATATCTGTGCAATACGGTTCCTTTTACTTTACCCTTACATACACAAATCCTGTTGAACTCCAAGTGAAAATCAAAGTTAAATCTTAAATTTTCTTGTATATACATTTTGAGGACTCTAGGCATATCTAGTATGCTTTAGAGTAACAGAAGTAACAAGGTTTCTTGTACATTTTGTATACAGTGTTAAGCATGTCTTACATGCTATGCTTAATGAAGCAGCCTTCCAGAAAGAATAAAACAATCAATGAGTGGAAAAAACATATTAAAATTCCATGGAAGAAAAGGTGCTGTAGGCTTAAAAGGTACCAGTATGACTGTCTTTATATTATAAACAATAGCCATCTATAAAGTTATATGAGGAATTCTCTGTCTCTCCATTCCGGTCTGAACACACAAGCTCATTTTTAGGACCACACTGCCTTAAATTTATGAAAAAGTGTTAAGTTTCTCCTTTATCCAAAAATATTTATCAGGACATCAATAAACCTTCTCAAGTTCTTGTGTATATTCTGAACCTTTGACTACCTTTAATGCAAAACTATGTCCATATAATCATTAGTCTTATCAGCATTATACTGTTTACCTTACCTCCTCTCTTACCCAAGTTTGCTATAATTGAGCTTGCGAAAAACATGCATAGTAAGGAGGAATTGCATTAAGTGAAACGGAAGACAGCAGGGTTGGTTCTAAAACTTTAAGTACTTTGGGCAGAGGACTTTTATTAAATCTTGTTGGTGTTTCTGAATTATGTATAAAACACCACTGCCATGTCTCACTGAAAATGTACACTGAAATTACTTATGCCATATGGCATGCTGCCTTTTTATACAATGTATAACAAGTTTTAGAGAAATGAAGGTATGTATAAATCTTTACAGAAATGTCTAGTGTCAACCTCCCCTCCATTGAATTCAATGGGAGCCTTGTCTTTATGGACAGATCTGAGAGCTTTGGGGAAATGCTTCACTCAAACTCTAAGAATGATTTAGCTCGGTTTTGACTATAAATATATTCAGAATTAATTTGCTCCATTGCACTTCTTAAACTTTAAGGACCTTTTTTTTTTTTTTTTTTTGTAAAACCAGGATGAGTTCTGACAAATTATCATTTCCTTTCTGGGAGCAAACAATCAAACCACTGTAGAGTTGAGCTGGAAACACGGAGTCCAGCACAGATAAAACGCTATTGCTACTGCTGTTCTCTTTGATGTTTTTATTACTAATATTGGCAGGAGCGTTTCTAGTTCCTTTATATCAGGAACTCTGAAATCAGAATCTAACAGCTTCATTAGAGCTCGCTTGTTACTTAAAATTAAGGCAAAGGAGCCATAAACATGCACTACCTGTGGTCAATAACAAGGCACTTTGAACCATGTAAAATGGAGTCCCTTGACAGACAAATTCCAGTTGCGGGGAGGATGCCTGTTTCTAAGGATGATTCCTGGGATACCAAGTTTCTTGTGAGTGTTTCCTCCTCCTTTACTCCAGAGCAGTCTTTGCAACGTGCTCTTTCCTTGGTTCTCTGCTTAAAAAACCCTTTGGATATTGGTACTATAAATAAATGTGAGACAGAATTAATACATCAAAATAGTTTGGTTTTAGGGCAAAACTGTTTGGGGAACTGGGATCACATAGGCAGCTGGCATTCCTTTTCACTTTATAAGGCAATGTGTTTTGTTTAACAATACTGCCTAGTTAGTTCGTCAAGAACCATGCGGTGGGACAGAAGGGTGACATTCGTGATATTTGGTTTTGTGGAATGCAACCAAAATATTTCCAAATTTTAGTTAGATCCTGTCAGTATTTGTCCCTAAACATCCTTTTCTGGGACTAGAGATGGAGAACTGGCACAAAGTCAAGAGCACAGACTGCGAGATTGTGCTATATGGCTAAAAACGAGCCTCCAAACCGAGCACGAAACTCTGGTTCTTGTGAATACTCGGTTCTCATAACATTTGGCCATAAAATCTTATTTCTCAGCAAGAAAAAAACAAAACAAAACACAACACCCTACAGTTTGGAACCTTCCTGGCTTTTTATGAAACTACAATAGGCTTATTTGCTTCTCATTATACACCCGATATGTTTTTACAATAACATGTATTTTGCACCAATAGTTAAGAAAAATAATTTAGTGGCTTAGTGGGAATAAAACGGTAATAAAGGAAAAGAAAAGGGAGAAACTGCTTGCTGGTGGAACACCCCACTATTATTAATTGTGAACCATGTGATCTGGCAACCTTTTGATTTACCAGCACAGTCCACTCCCTTGTAAATTCTAGCTGGCTTTCCCATACATTATTATGTGGATTCCTTGCAACCACTTCCCTTTCTGATTTTCCAGAGACAGAGTATAAAGTTTCCCCAAATGCCAATAAAACGTGAAATCCTATCCCACTCTTTATGTTTGCTTTGTGTAGTCATCTTCTAAAATAAGAACCAGCAAAAGTTTCAAACATTGCTCTCTTCTATTTTTACCTTCATTCAATAGTTACTATTCTTCATAAACATCACAGTTTTTGTTTCAACATCTGCATGTTTTGGGGTTTTTTAATCTGTTGGCTCTAACACTGAGAAAAATTGTAAGTATTTCCTTGCTTCTTCTAAAAAAAAAGACTTACATGAATGAGTATGTTCCACTTCCTCATCTTGATTTTGCTTACAGTTAGACTGTGCCATATAACACAGATGTCTATAGGTGAATGAAGTTAGAGTAAAACATGTTAAGTAAACCACATTTAGCATGTCATTTTATAGGTAAAAATAACCCTAAAGCAATGCACAAATATTTGGCCTTAGAAGTTCTATGTTTTTCTGCTTGCAGTGTCCTCTACTTTTCACATGCATAGAAACAATGCAGACACTGTTGACTGAAGCAATGAAAACATGGACTATTTTCTGATCCAATTTGTTGACAAGTAGGTGTGGGGGAGGAGAAAAAGGTTGAGCGTGGGTGGGTGGTTTGCAGCAGACTTCATCGTCTATAATTTATTCTTCGGGAGGAAAAGCTTTTGCAGGACACTGGCATGTAAGAGCCTGAATACACTTACACAGCATTACATCATGCCTGTTAAATTATTTCATTTTCTTGGAAGACTATTCAGGTTAGCACTTGGACTCATGGAGCTGGAAGAATAAAAACATTCATGAATCTCTAGAAGCTGCAGCAGCAGCAAAAGGTCACGTCTCATGAGGGCTGGCAGAAGGAAACCAATGAGACTGCAACAGAGATAAGTTTAGTTCTAATTAACAGGTGTTAAGGTAAGAAATGAAAAACACCTCACCGTCCTTTATGGGCCAATGGTTCCATACCTGCCTAAAGTGAGATTCTTCCTGCCACCCTGGGAGGTGACTGGGGCTGGTTACTTGAGCTCGGGACTGCGCCGACCACTGTGCTGCTCTAAAAGGGGTATGCCTATGTCCTCAGAGGTGGTGCAACAAAGCTATCATAGTCTCTTAGGACAGGTAGAGAGGTAGCTAATCAGTAAACTACGTTTAAAAAGAAAGGGATATGGTGCAGATGTTTATGTATCTTTATACATTGAAACAGACGTATACATATAGGTATTTTGCAAAAATGAAATGATTTCTTAAAGACAGCCTTATCTGAAAAAGGTCAGAGGCTACGTTTCAGCCACATTTAAAGATTTACGCAGCACAGAAGTAGTCTGCTAATGCTCTCAATACTTCCTGAACTTCTAAACTCAGTCAAGTAGTAATTCTTGCAGTCGCTACCATCCTCATGGTAAACAACGCAAATTCCCACTTCCTTCCATTACTCCTGCTGCCTATTACTCTTGTCTCAGGCACTTAGCCATTGTGCATTACTTCTCTTTCTCTAAAACTGCAACAACAAGCAATTGGCAGCCTTTGGGGCCAGAAGTTGTCAGCTGGTCGGTCTGTTTGTCTGGTTACGTGACAGAGCATGCAGAATTTCAGCTGCTTTGCTGTTTGCTCTTCAACCCTTAATCAGAGTTGGATTCTTATCTTCTAATTTTGTCCCTTAAAATTTTGGCAGGTAGTATAAATTAGTCATCTAAGCTTCTCTGATAGTTGGTAAAGAGTAATAAGTACCTCCTGAGAACAATTTGTCCCATTTTAGGAAAAGTGTTTGAAGGCAGGTGGGATAAATACCCATTCCTATGTGTTTACTTACTCTCATGGATTATAGGGGGGAGCTGAGAGACCATCTGATTTGACAGCTGACTTTTAGGTCGCTAAAATGAGGTGTCATCAATTCCAAGCTGGTCTAACAACAAGAGCATGGCAAGAGGTAAAAAATAAAACATTGGCACATGCCATGGAGGAAGAGTTTTTGGGAATGTGCCAGCAGGACAGAATTTAACATAAGCCAGCGTACGGGAAGCAACAGTCAAACCGAGGGGAGTGAGCTGGTGTACAGCCAGCTCCGCTCCTGCATTACACAGGGGAGATCATAAATATCTGCCATCATCCCCTGTGTCTCTGGAAACTCTAGAAAATTAGGCTTAAGGTAGTCAGAGAAGTTCGCCTGATGACTTCAGAGGGGTTTGGACAGCTTGGAAAGTTATTTTTCAGCTAGTGCAGCCACTTCAAATTTGGCTGGCCTGCAAAGCATCTATGTTCGCTGCTTTCCAGATGGGAGGACCAGGAAAGAGGGACTTGCTGCTGGCACTTTCAGCGTGATCTGGGCATGGGGAAATCTGGAAGGCAGGCTTTCTTTGTTGGCTGGCTCGCTGGTAGCTTCACACTTTGCTCTCGGCATGGAAATAGAGAAGTCAGTGATGAGTGTGGCCCTTGGGGACATTACAAAGCCTCCATTCATTGTGAGTTCCAGTTAAGAAGTGGCCAGTGAGTCATGGCTGCACTGTGATAATGGGCAGAACCTGACTCTGGGCAAGTGCCTTCTGCTTTTTTATTCCTTTCAGTCTAGTTTAGTTTGTTCTGCCCTTTTCCATCACTACGTATGCAGAGCTGGATAAGTGCCTGCCTGTCTGTGCAAAGATTTTATTTGGTTCTGCAGTACAGGCCTTGGAGTTTAGGTACTCTCAAAATCAGAAAAGACAGCTTAGAGCAGGCTCTTTTGCCATAGCAGGTGCAACTTCCTCACAATTCATATTTATCTCGTTTTGTTAACTCTTAATCAAATTATTTAAGCACATATTATTGAATACACATTAAACACAATTATTTTTACATACTCTCCTAAGCATCCACAATGGGTTCCTGTCAGAAACAGGGTACTGGGCTAGACACACCTTGGGAATAACCTAATACAGAAGTCCTGTGCTCTAACAGTAAAAGACTAAGATGTGTCTGAGGTTTTCAACTAGAGTGACAGAGTGCATCAGCCCAACTTATGCCAACAAAGAATTATTTTGTGGAATTTATTTCCTATGTAGCTTTAAATTCCCAAATAGATTATTCTGTGAAAACATCTCACTGGCAGGAATTTGTTCCTGATGCTTCGCATAAATTCGTGTCTTAGTCCTACCTAAACAGTCCTTATTGTGTCTATGTGGATTGCAAATGGGACATTCTCCTTTCTCATTTTTTTCACCTTGAGGTATTTTTAAGCTCTCCTTGTAAGTGCAGTTCTGCTCAACTACATGCCTTTAGTTGTTAATATTTTCTTAGATTAGGTTTTCACATGTTGAACATTTGTGTCACTATTCTCTGATCAGTTCAGTTTTTTGCACTAAAACCTAGTGAAATTTCTGGGACTAATGCAAAAGTTGTGTTGAGTGAGCTTCTGGGTTTTTTTTTTGCAATTTTACCAGCTACGGAGAAATGATGTAAATATTGCTGACATTTTACTTTCAAAAGCAAGGAACCAAACTTTCAGGTAGAGAGGAGATGAAGGTAAATGAAGCTAAACAGTAATAGTCTGAATCCCGTTTCTTTCTCTTCCCTTCATTGCTTCAGAATTGCAATATATCCAGAGTTCCCATCTTTTCCTCTAATAAAAGCATGACTTATGCAATATCAAATACAAAATTTTCCCTAAACATAGGTAAATACACAGAGGAACTGGGGCATTAAAAGAGATTAATTTTATTTATTTTTTCTTAGACATTTTCAGCACTGATTTAAATTAAGCTCTTCCTGAGTAACCCTACCCAAAAGTCTTGGCTGCACTAGATGTGAAGAGAGTTAATGAGTGCTTTTTGAAAAAAAAACCCATGATGACCACCAAAAAAACCCAGGGAAAGTTCAATCTAACAAACCATCTACTACAAATTGAGGTTGCTTATCTAAATATTAGTAAACAGTTAAAAAAGAACAAAGAACGTTGTAAAGCAAGCTTTAATTTAGGGGCCATACCACTTTGTATAGAAAGGTCGCTGTTAATTGAAAATTAGGCAGCGTTGTGGTTAGTTTAATGACAAGGCTAGAAACATTGGGCCTATGGCAAAGAGACCCAAATCCAAAGACAGACAAGCTTTGCTTGATTATAGTGGTTACATCATGGTCATTAGAATTTAAACCAACTAACCCAAACACAGACATCATATCTTCATTTGATAGCTGCAGTCTAGTAAATAGTGGGAAAGGATGTTAAGTATGGATTAGCCCAGCTGAAATGAAAACAGACATTCTTTTTGAACCTGTCTGGCATTGAAAACGAAAACTTCAAAACCAGGCTGTAAAGTGGACTTACGAAGCTAGAGGGCTTTGATTTTTAAGGATCTGTAGAGTGTTTTAACCAGTCTTTGTTTTGCAGGAAAACCACCTCAGCACCCGGGTATGAGGCATCCTTGTTTGCAGTCTATCACTGTGCAAGATGTTGAGTTTATCTGTGGGAACACATGAAGGTTAGCAATGTCCTCCTTTGTGCTCCACTGCTAGAATTCCCTCTGAGTTCATGAGTCATTGTCAGCTGCTTGCTAAAAATAACGCCTTAGCCCTCCTTGGACTCGTAGTCATGATGGTGACGTGATGAGATGACTAGAGACAGCATAAACACTGCATATTTAAAATGCATTTCACGTAAATTAATCTTTAATGCTACAGCTTCACAGTGTGTGTATGTGGGAGCATTTCACTGTCTAACATGAGACATCCCTGTCACCCCTCAAATGAGTTGTGTTCTTGGTCTCCCCATATACATAAGGAAGAGATAGAGTGCTCTGAGTCATGTTTGGTCTTTCAAACAAAGAGGGAACCCTGACACTGAAAGTTCCCCTCCCTTTTTGATTTTTGAAGTTAAAAGTTATCATATGCATAGAAATCAACATTTGAAATCCTTCTTGCATTTCTGTCTAATAAATCTGTATATAATAAATTGCAAGGATCAAGGTCATTCCCATCTACACTTAAAATATTTTAGGTCAGAGACAGTGCATATAAATCAAAATAGCTGCACTGATTTTCTGGGCACTAAGACAAAGAAGTACAGACTAAAGGGCGGGAAGGTTTTCAGAGCATTGCCTTTGCCTACTCTCAGAGTATAAACATTTATTATAGTGCCATTATCATTAATACTTTGAGAAATTCACACTTGGAATTGCACACATCTAGGTTGTTGCAAAATGTTTTTGTTGAAAAGAATTTTGTTGTTATGAAATGTCTCACTCCAGAGACAACCAACAGACCCAGATTTACCACATTTAACATTTAATAGGAGACTGCATTTCATAGTCCTAAACCAAAATCCCTGTGTCAGCTAGCTTGGGTCTTACTCATTTCACCAGAGTGTTATTTCAACTTTTTCTTTCTTTCTTTCTCTTTCTTTCTTTCTTTCTTTCTTTCTTTCTTTCTTTCTTTCTTTCTTTCTTTCTTTCTTTCTTTCTTTCTTTCTTTCTTTCTTCTTTCTTTCTTTTCTTTCTTTCTTTCTTTCTTTCTTTCTTTCTTTCTTTCTTTCTTTCTTTCTTTCTTTCTTTCTTCCTCCTTCTTTCTTCTCCTTCCTTCCTTCCTTCCTTCTCTTCCTTTCTTTCTTCCTTTCTTTCTTCCTTTCTTTCTTTCTTCCTTTCTTTCTTTCTTCCTTCCTTTCTTTCTTCCTTCCTTTCTTTCTTTCTTCCTTTCTTTCTTCCTTCCTTTCTTTCTTCCTTCCTTTCTTCCTTCCTTTCTTTCTTCCTTCCTTTCTTTCTTCCTTCCTTCCTTTCTTCCTTCCTTCCTTTCTTTCTTCCTTCCTTTCTTTCTTCCTTCCTTTCTTTCTTCCTTCCTTTCTTCCTTCCTTTCTTTCTTCCTTTCTTTCTTTCTTTCTTTCTTTCTTTCTTTCTTTCTTTCTTTCTTTCTTTCTTTCTTTCTTTCTTTCTTTCTTTCTTTCTTTCTTTCTTTCTTTCTTTCTTTCTTTCTTTCCTTCTTTCTTTCTTTCTTTCTTTCTTTCTTTCTTTCTTTCTTTCTTTCTTTCTTTCTTTCTTTCTTTCTTTCCTTCTTTCTTTCCTTCTTTCTTTCCTTCTTTCTTTCCTTCTTTCTTTCTTTCCTTCTTTCCTTCTTTCCTTCTTTCCTTCTTTCTTTCCTTCTTTCCTTCTTTCCTTCTTTCCTTCTTTCCTTCTTTCCTTCTTTCCTTCTTTCCTTCTTTCTTTCCTTCTTTCCTTCTTTCCTTCTTTCTCCCTTTCTTTCTCCCTTTCTCTCTCTCTTTCTCCCTTCCTTCCTTCCTTCCTTCCTTCCTTCCTTCCTTCCTTCCTTCCTTCCTTCCTTCCTTCCTTCCTTCCTTCCTTCCTTCCTTCCTTCCTTCCTGTCTCTCTGTCTCTCTTTCTGTCTCTCTATCTCTCTTCTGAAATGGAAGGTAGAAAATCAGGCTGCTGACAACCACACCAGTAGAATCAGAGAAGGATAATAAAGAATATTTAAAAACTCAAGTAGTCATTCTAGTTAAGTAATCACATGGCTATTATGAGGAGTGAGATTCTGACTCCACTCATTTTGTACTTTCGTAGCCTTCTAAACTCTACAGTGGCTCAGGACCCTTACAAGCTGTCTTTGGACATAACAATATATGCTAAGTCTGAAACCTAGCTATAACCTAAGACATCTATGTGTTATAGATCACCTCCTAGATGATCCTTGATATGAATGTGAAGAGCTTTTGTATGTAACTGTAAAAAACATAGCTTTTGCACAACTAACATAATAGTTTATTTAGTGTTATCACAAGGATATTTATAAATCTGCATATTCAGCAAGTTCGGTTCACAGAGGATGAGACACAGTTAAGACTGAGACTGAAATATCTATTTATACAAGGGAAGCAGCACATGCAGGTATGAGTCACAATACAGTCACAAAATTCATTAATAGGAGCAGTTCCATTCCTTCCCACAAATGTTAAACCTACGCTGTCATGCAAAAAGAGAAGACGACAGAAGAAAGAGGAGAGGAGAGGAGAGGAGAGGAGAGGAGAGGAGAGGAGAGGAGAGGAGAGGAGAGGAGAGGAGAGGAGAGGAGAGGAGAGGAGAGGAGAGGAGAGGAGAGGAGAGGAGAGGAGAGGAGAGGAGAGGAGAGGAGAGGAGAGGAGAGGAGAGGAGAGGAGAGGAGAGGAGAGGAGGAGAAAAAAGACAAAGAACACCAGAATAAAATGTGCTACTCCAGCAAAAATGGCAAACCCCTTTCATCTACAGAAAAACTCCATTTATGAAGCTTTCTATGTTACTTGTTATCTTGTTTTGTGTATGATATATCAGTTGTAACCCAACCCTATTGATCATCCAGAGTTACCTCATGTACAATCAAAATTTCAAATCACAAAACAGTTAACTAATATGGGGGTACTGGAATAAAAAAAAACCTTGAGGCAACTATGGACAAGATTGTCTTGCATGCTTTTGCAGGAGAATAAGCGAATGGAGAGTAGTACAAATTATAAACTATATAATAGCGCTGTAACCTATATCCAGTGCAGTATTGCCTAACATGTCACGCAGCAGAATGTGCAGAAATATCAGCCTTATTTAGCAGTACTGGCATACGTCATAATCAGGCATCCAGCTAATACAGCATAAAAATTTATTTAAACAAGCTCATTTACATATTATGCCATTTTTTGCGGCCAAATATGTTCCTCAGTCTGCTTAATGAGTTGCTCTCTGTTTTGCTTGATAGTGCATTAAACATATTTCCCCAGTTTTTGGTATTTCACATTTCTGTTCTATTTTTTAAAATCAACAAGTTATATTTCCTATTGCTAAGGTCTTGTAATAATTTTGTAGCTTTCATCTTTCCTAATGCTAAAATAAATGTTCTTCAGAGCTGGACTCTTCTCCAGGGAATCCTAAATTACAAAAATTTCAAGCCTGGGTATTTTAGAAGGTGCCAATGAAAGCTAATGACATTGAAGGGCAATTTATATAGTAACAGCAGGTTAAAAAAGTCTTGTACAGAATGCCCATTCTAGTTCACTAACTGAAATATGCATTTTTAAGTGTATAAATAGAAAAAAGAAAAAGCAGTAATGTGAAAAGTGTTAATTGCTCACAACGCTGTGAAGAGCAGTGTAGTAAACATTTCAGCAGCTTACTGAGTACATTAACAACACAGCCCAGAGACTGCTAGGTGTTTGAAGACTTTGTACTCCGACAGTCTTAATGCATATGCTTATTTACTCAAGATACATTCCCTTTTATCTGGTGTTATTATACACAGCATCACTGCATTAATAGGAAAGGCAGGCAACGGGGAGCATAGCTTTCTTTGGGGCTATCAGTTCTGCCAGTCGTTTTCCTTCTGTGAAAAGCTTTTTCTGCACATTTCTGGTTACATAGCAGAACCTCCTGGCAATGGAAATGATATTAAGGAATGTATTTTAATGATTAAAAATAAAATGAAATTTCTGGGGTTCAATGGTAAAGAAAGCTTCAACAAAAGAATGTTTTGCAATGTGTGACACAGACACCCTGATTAGAGCAATAGGATAAGCTATAGATTTGCAGGACAAAATACCGACTACAAAACCTTTTACACCAACATGGCAAGGTGTCTTTCCCCCCCCGCCCCATTCATTACAGCCTTAAAATACCAGTACCAGCTCTGTGTAAAACTCAACATTCTTGTGTCACACAGGGTTCATTTTGCTGTGTGCAGGTTTGCACCTTCTCACTTCCCTGCTCAGGTTTCAGACCTGAAAGGTCTCAAGCTCTCCAGTCGCAGCATGCAATGGGTCATGCTTCCTGCTCCCTCATCAGGATTGCCCTCTTTAGTGAGAGAAAAAGAACAAAGAATGAGTAACTGCTTTTCTGGCACACGCTTGGAAATCTGGGGTGGTTGGTGGGCATTTTCATGTACACCAGCACGAATTGGAATATCTGGTGATAAGCAGGACCATGCCTCCAAGAATAATGCCAAACTGAATTTGAGTAATTTATTTGTGCATGTATTTGCAAATCTGTTTTTATGCTGTTTGACCAGATGTAGCAAATAAGCATTTCTTTATTTGTTAATGGAAACACGTTCTATAACATAATCTATGAATGAAACCCAGATGGCAATGAAACACAGCACATTACTATTTTGTCGTTTGCTTAAGAGGTTTGTGATGTACTATAATTCCACCTTTCATCAAAAGTCTCACGGCTACATTTCTCCTCAACATGGGGACAATTGATGCCTTTTCTGTAATATTGACTATAACTCCTGCAAAGGCAACTGTCCTCTCTGGTATATGGCTTTAGCCCAGTGTCAGTGTGTTGAAGAACCAAGAGAAACAGAGAGATGGGAAAGAGGAGTGATTATGCACGGTTCCCAGAAGCAGCGTCAGTGCAGTTCCCAATGGTTATTGCTGCTTTAGGTTTTCATATTCTTCATTGCTGCTCCTATATATCCATGGCAGAAAACTGGGCGAGCCCTCTTCCAAGAGAATCTTTCCCCTTCCTATTTAATGCTTTGTATTCAAGGCAAAGGAAACATACAGGGGCTAAGCATAGAGTAGCCATTCACCCATAGAATATGGACATAATAATAATGTCCTCACAGTTATGTCTCTGATTTTCTACATTGCTGATGAGAGGATTTGCTTTTGAATTTTGCAGAGGAGGGGTGTCAGAGCAATTGCCAATAATTGCATCAATGAAAGAATAGCTGAGATCATACTATACTGCCTCTCTCATCTGATTCCAACTTCCATACACCCTTAAAAATGCTTAATAAATCTGACTAATACTTTAAATGAGTGCTGGTATGCACATCTTGGGTGATACTTGAATGGTAGTATATGTTCTTGCCAAACTTGCTGGTCTAGGTGACCACCAGCTGATGTAGCCCAAAACGAAGGGTTTGGAGTAGGCAGTACTTAAAAACAATCTTCCTTGTCTATGAAACTGCCCTTTGTTTGGCTGATTTGGCCGGGATTTCTATTAAAACCTTGCTTTACCTTTTATCCCTTAAATAACAGTTGGAATAGTGAGTAGAGGGAAAAACAATTTTGCCTCTAATATCTATATACTGTTTCCCTAGCTGCACTTTCCAAAAGCAGAGGGTTACAGCCAGAGTTGAAGGCTGACATTTTTCTTTTAAATTCAAACTATCAGACAGTCACAAAGACCCCAGAGTCTATTTGTTAGAGTAACATAGCGGTACTCTGGCAGGGATAACTCAGAATAAATGACTTGAAGAAATCCTGCCAGGAAAAAAGGAAAAATCACATTGAAACCAAAACGATAACTTCATTGTCAGCATGCCTTAAAAGAGAAAGCTTGTGGCAATAACTTCTGTGAGTGACAGTTCAGGAAATTTGTACTGGTAAAGATTGAAGTCTTTAATTTTTGCATTCTTTAATGTGACCTTGAGTAAGAAATAAGAAACATCATACAAGCAAAGGAAAATATTTCAAGGAAGAGAACTTAGGGGGGAAAGTTATTTTAAATTTAACTGTTATATGGCTTTTATAGCACCTACAGCTGAGAAAAATACTTTCAGCAAGCCTATATTTCACTGTACCTATATCAGTTAATACATGACATAAATTATAGAGGCTGCTTTAAAAAAATGATACTGTTTTATGAAAGGTGCTAAGTAAACATTTTTGTGTTAAATTCTAACTTTGGGCTTCCAGTCTCGCTGACTTGTTTTGTTTGAGACTCACCGTGTCATTTGGATATATGTTTAAAAAAAATAAAAAAATAAAAAAAATCTCCAAACCCTAAGCTTTTGAAAAGAGAACCTTTGCCACCTTTTGAAAAATATCTCATGGCCATTTTGAGCAGTGGTGATCTGGAAAGAAAACAGATTAGGACGTTTGATAATAGAGGAAGGAAATATTATTATCACAGCTTGAAATCTGTTAACAGGGCCTTCCAAATGGGGCAAACATTAAAGTCAAATAGAAACTCAATTACAGGAAGATTTTCAACTTGTCAAAAATAATTGCATTAATGTCAGCAATGCTGAATGTCTAAAACAAGGAAACTATTGTACAGTGTCTCTAGAAAGAAAGATTAAAGGAATGCGTAGCGTAGTTTTAGCAAAAGGTCCAAAAATGCTCACATTTATTTTGGTTTTAGTTCTGAGGCCAAAGACCACAGTACTGCATAAAACTGAAACATCAATCTATAACTTTCTGACAGATGTTACATCACACAAAGACTGTGGAATACTCAATAAGAGGAACCATTTATCTGCTTTGCTCTGAACCAAAACTTGTAGTAAATACCATGTAGAGGGCAAAGATTCAAGCAGTTTGAGCTGGAGCTTTGAGATAGGAACTGGTCTGTATGTGAACGTTTGGCTCTTATTAAAGTGGGGGTGTTCTGTGTTTGCAACTAAAGCTCCAGCAGGGTAAACTTTATTTAAGAAAATCTATTGAACTGTTATAGAAAACATATATCCCTTTACTTATTTAAACTGGAACTTTTACCTACCTCCTACAACTTTTTTGATTATATTCAGTAGGAGTTACAGCTCACAAAGGCAAAAACTCTGCTTTTGCTTAAGTCAGAATTAACTCCTGCTGCCCATAGGAGAGGAGCTTGCTCAGGTGGAACTGAGGAGACTGTATTTTTAAACAGAGCTTACTGCCTAACAACGTGTATAACTTCTCCCTGGTATGAAACAAAGACTGTCTTCTTTCAGACCTTTATGTAGAGGTATGGTCCAAGGCCATATTTTGAAAGGTGTTGAGGTTATTGTGCAGTTGTAGACCACAATTCACCTCCGTTACTGTTGGGAAGTGTTTGACATATCTAAGTCATTTTGCCTCTGGCACTGCTAACACCCAAGGGTGATAGAGCTCTCCTATGATCTAGCTGGAGGTGTCTGAATATGCTTGCTGTCTGTGAAGAAAATATAAAGAAACTGGGCACTGAAGTTAAGCACCTCAGGTAATAGCTTAAAGCTACATATGATACAGGGCTGTTCAGGACTTTGAAAAATAGATCATAGAATCATTTTGGTTGGAAGAGACCTTTTAGATCATCAAGTCCAACTGTTAACCTAGCACTGCCAATTTAGCACTAAATGATGTCCCTCAGCACTACATCTACAAGTCTTTTAAATACCTCCAGGGATGGTCACTCAACCACTTCCCTGGGCAGCCTGTTCCAATTCTTACAACCCTTTCAGTGAAGAAATTTTTCCTAATATCCAATCCAAATCTCCCCTGGTGCAACTTGAGGTCATTTCCTCTTGTCCTGTCGCCTGTCACTTGGGAGAAGAGAACGACCCCCACCTCGCAACAACCTCTTTCCAGGTAGTTGTAGAGAGCGATAAGTTCTCCCCTCAACTTCCTTTTCTCCAGGCTAAACAACCCCAGATCCCTCAGCTGCTGCTCATAAGACTTGTGCTTTAGACCCCTCACTGGCTTTGTTGCTCTTCTTTGGACCCACTCCAGCACCTCAATGTCGCTCCTGTAGTGAGGGGCCCAAAACTGAGGTATTTGAGGTGTGACCTCACCAGTGCCAAGTACAGGGGGACGATCACTTCCCAAGTCCTGCTGGCTCCACTATTTGTGATACAAGTCAGGATTCTGTTGGCCACCTTGGCCACCTGGGCACACTGCTGGCTCATATTCAGCCATCTGTCCACCAATACCCCCAGGTCCTTTTCCACTGGGCAACTCTCCAGCCACTCTTCCCCAAGTCTGTCATGTTGCGTGTTGTGACATGCAGGACCTGGCACTTGGTCGTGTTGTGATCCAAGTGCAGGACCCGGCACTTGGCCTTGTTGAATCTTATACCATGGGCTTCAGCCCATCGATACAGCCTATCCAGATCCTTCTGTGGAGCCTCAAGCAGATCAACACTCCTGCCCTGCTTCGTGTCATCTGCAAACTTACTGAGGGTGCACTTGATCCCCCCATCCAGATCGTTGATAAGGATATTGAAAAGAACAAGCCCCAGTACTGAGCCCTGGGGAACACCACTTGTGTCTTGCCACCAACTGGGTTTAACTCCTTTCACCACAACAATTTGGGCCCTGCCATCCAGTCAGTTTTTTAACCAGCAAAGTGTATGCCTGTCCAAGCCATAAACAGACAGTTTCTCCAGGAGAATGTTGTGGGAAACAGTGTCAAAAGCTTTACTAAAGTCTAGATGACTTCAGCTAATCTAATTTGAAAATCCTCTCAGGCTTCTAATTACATAGAAAGTGCTTAAATATATTTAGAAAGCTTGCTTATTTTTTTTTTGTGGTGTAGAGACACCCACCAGAAAAATGTGGAAGAGGAGCATTCTTCAATTTCAGCTGTGCACAATGTCATACTAGACCAAAGTCCTATTTGCTTTTACTCCTCTACAAGCATCTAGAATAGCTTTATGAATGTTTGGAGGCTATACTAGCATAGGAAAATCTTTAAAAACCTAATGCCTGATTTTATTATTTTAAAAGCCTAGGTATCACTGTTATTGCTGTCTTCAGTACTCTTGTGGAAGAATAACCAAAAATGAATAGTTTCTCAATACTTCTATTCGCTGTTCCCTGACTTCCCAACTAAGGCTGAGACACTGTTTATAGTACTGCTGTATTCATAAGCAGTTCCTGTGTTCGTTCTGAGCTGCAAGGACACAACAGGGTAAACTAGAAAAACAAAGTATCTGATTTTTTCCTTTTCTTTAACTTTGTGTTGTGGTGTAAAAATTCATACATAAATCCCTGAAATGCACAAAAGTATTTATCTCCATTTTCTTTTTCTTCTTCCTTTAGGTGTAATTCCAATAATCTGTTTTGACTTGGACCTCTAACTGGTCAGTGACTACATTCTGCTGAAATTAATGGGAATTAGATCTATATAAACAAGCACCTAGTGAGCTTTTCAGAAGTTCTTGGCCAGGTTAGACATTTTTTAAAATCTCATTACAGGCCTGTTTGCAGCTTTAAGTCTTCTGATATCT
Organism: Chroicocephalus ridibundus; assembly: GCF_963924245.1. Classification (NCBI taxonomy): domain Eukaryota; kingdom Metazoa; phylum Chordata; class Aves; order Charadriiformes; family Laridae; genus Chroicocephalus; species Chroicocephalus ridibundus. The sequence goes on from NC_086285.1 coordinate 34,157,783, forward strand.
TTTCCTAAATGTGTAAGTGATTTTCACAGGACATTAGATGTTCTGAAATTAATTGCTTTGAGAGATTAATATTTTCTCAATTTATCTATTGAAATCTCTCTCCTCCTTTTTTTTTGGATGTAAAAAACCAGGAGCTGGTTATGCTGTGTGGCTTGAATGGCTTCTCATGAAAGCCTAGCCCATGGAAGTGACACAAATATTAATTTTCCTTTAATCTTCACAAGCTATTGAAGTTGCACAGCATTAACACTCAATAGCTCATACCAATATTTTAATAGCCAAAGTGACATCCACACTGCAAGAGCCAGTATTCTGCTAACGGCCAGGGTCAGTAACACTTTTACAGGGCCAGACCAAATACTTTCCCAATCAGTACATTTCCTAAAACTATTTCATGGACCAGCGATGAGAAAGAAATGTTCAACCTCTGGTATTGTTTGTTTAAGAGTTATAACAGGTCCTCTCCTAGCATCCCTTCACCTTCAGAAATCTGTTCTCATTTCCTTACACCAGATCTGCTTCCAAACACTGTGCTTTGTTACAAGAGCACAGGATTTTTTAATAAACAAAACAAATGTACACACCAGAAACACTCTGAGTTTGTGCTAGTTATTTATTTTACTCACATCACAAAGAGATTTGCAGATCACCTTTTCAAAGCTGCTTGCAGCTGGTTTTCTACACCAGGGATGTAGAAACCAGGCTGAGTGACTGCTGAGCTAGGATTCAAGAAATCATGGCTTAGCTTGTACTGTAATTCCCTTGGGCTCTCCTATTTCAAGACAGGGTGCTATGGTAATTCTGCGTCAGAATTTGCATGACCAAGATAAGGCAATCAAGTTTGCGTTTAAAGTGTATGAATTGCCTTTAAACGGCAGAGCTGGAGAGCACCATTCATCCAGACAGGAGGCAAGGGCAGAGTGTGTCATAGCTCCCTCCACCTCATGCGTCTGGATTTTGTTTTTTAGAAACTAGGGCATGGCAGAAAGGGGAATGGATTGTGCCTCATTTTTCTCTGGCATGAAAACAGAGTGCAGTGAGGAGGTGCACCAAGGTGCAGGAGGTAAAGAGCAATCACAGCTCCAGAAACTTGATGCCTCTGGGACAAATAAACTGATTAGTTCACTCACTTTCCACTCAAAAACTATTTAATAACATGGATCCATTGACTATTGTGCTCCGAAGCCTTGGGTAGGTTTTACTTGCAATTGTGTCTAGCCAGCAGGGAGTAAAGGGAGACACTCTCTCAGGAGAGACCCATTCCACAGCATTTGATGATAAGCTTAGGGGAGATAAAACCCATTGCTTCTTTTCCACCCTGACTAGTTGTGCTGTGTTTCAGATGCTTGCAGTTTAGGGGAACAGTGCAGATATTTGTACGCACAGATTTATCCCACCCCACAGAAGATAGTTACCCCAGGCAGCTTCGGCAGGGAAATTCTTTGTCCCGAGAGGTGCTTCCAGGTAGTAATCAAGAAAACTAACACCAAATCACTCTCCAAGAGTACTTATTTCTCATCAATAACCACAGAGGCTGAGTGGAGCAACCCAGGTAAGCGTCTAACTTTGTGTGGGAGGAGCCCATCCCACATTGTTTCCTTCTGCTGGGAAGTCTCACAGAGCTCCCTCATACTCTGGTCTCAGTGAGAGAAAAACCTCACTTGCCTGTGATGTTTCCGTACATCAGTTGAACACCTGCATATGCAAATGAGCAGGAAGTCTCATGAAGGAGAAGTGCAGGATTTTGCCTCTTGGTGGGTGATGATGCACTTGAAGATTTGGCCTCACACATATCAGATGGAACTGTTCTGACCCAAAGAAGCCTACCTTAGAAATGTGCGGTATACACTTTTGTTATATGAATGTTTACTCTTTCATTTTATGTCATCAAACTGTCAGAAATCTCAGCTGTGCAAGGGAAGCACAAGCAAGCATGAAGTTCACAGAGAAGTTCAGACTTAATTTGAAACCTCAAACTTTTTTTTAGGGAAGACTCTGGCCACTTATTTGCTGTTTCAGTCTTGTTACAGCTACTTAGCTCTTCTACTTACTGGGGTTTGCGTTGCTGACTATTCATTATTATTATTTGGACAGATCATATGCAATATAATCAGTGAGGTTTTAATCTGTTCGCAGTACATGACTGCAGCATATTAGCAGCATTGTAAAATACAATTTTGTCCTATTTTTAAAAGTTCAAGTGAGTGAGTTAGATAGAAAACTTAATGGAAGACAGCCTTCTATCTTCCCTTAGTGTAAGAGAGACATTCCAGTGCATTACCAGACTGCAATTTAGCAAGGACTCATTCAAAATTCTGATAATGGATTAAATAGTTTTGAGCAGAAAAGCATAAAGAATCTCCTCCTACTGACTAAAATTTATAGCTGTGGCTTACATAGTAGCTTAGCAGTTCACATATGGCTTATGTCAATGGCAGAAACCATGTTATTTTCTAAATCACATTGATTTGTTATGTGGTACTGAAAGATCTTAAACAGAATCATTGGCTATAAATTACAGAATCTAGTCTTCTACATTCTTATCTGTGTTTCAGATCCGTCAAAATGAGCCCAAGAGTCAAGTCTTCTATGTACACAATGCTACTAGTCAAAGAATAAGAACTAAGACCATTCAATTTCCTCCTTTTTTGGAGCCAAGCCAGGCTGACATTTTCCTTTCTGTTAGTTTTGGCAAAGAGGAAAGAGAGGGAAAACTTTACTGCTCCGTTACTGATGGGTTTTTTATTTTGTTTTTATTAAAAATGTTGAAACATGGGCCCTCTGTCAAAATTATTTTATTATTGAAAGCTGGGTGGGGTGAATGAACTGGCAACAGTTCAGAAAGCCATTAATGGTACTGATAACGGAGAATCCTATTCAGCCTCCACAGCACTGCAATACTTAATTGCAATAAATTTTACTGAAATCTGGTGACTGATGTGCACAGTTAATGAATCGGTAAAGATTCAAAGGTTAATCTGCTGGGAGGTAACAAGCTCTGCCCATCTGATATTGTAACCAAAATATGATATTTGTTAGTTACATGATGATATTTTTTGGGCATACAACAGAAAAAATGAGTTTTTATTGGCTGCAGCTTTGTTAGGTCTCCAAGAACAAAATGCAGAAAAAGCAACAACTCTAATGGTGATTCTTGAACTACAGACAAAACTTAAATATATTAGAGGTGAAATGTGACTCCTTGAATAAAATATATTGTCAAACATCAAAGGAATTGCTGGAGGAGCAGAGTGTTCCCTGAAGCAGAGTTGCACGCGTGCCCAGGAGCGCCCCCGCCTCAGCCCCCAGCCCTTTTCCAGCCAGTGCACCCCATCTCCCGAAAGACCTGAGAGACAAAACGTCCGTGCAGAATTTGGGAGGGGTGGGGGAAAGTGTGCAGTGAAGCCTCTGAAGAACTTCCCTAACAATAAAGTAGCTTTCTAGAAACAAACGAGCAAGGTCCAAGCAGACTCAAAATTTAAGTGAAAACAGAAATGGAGGGGAAGCAAGAGATAATTCGACAAACAACAAGAGGGGTGGGTGAGGTTAGGAAAGCTGATGATTAATGCCCTTCCTTCACCCTCAGGAGACTTACATTCAGATCTGGTTCTGCCACACCTATTCTGCGGCTTTGGACATGTTGTTTACACTCTCTGGGCCTAGACCCTCCCTCTTCTCCCCCCCACATTATACCAGGGTAGCAGTAGCTACCGTGCAGTGAGGATAAAAACGTTGAAGCCTGTGAAAGATGCAGACCTTGCAGGTATTCATGACAGATAGAAACTCTGCCGTGAAAAAGCACTCCCAGTGTCTTTGACAACCCATGCGGCTTGAAATATAACGCTGCATTCTAGACTCTCCATTTGCAGTTCGCAGTAGAGGGACATTGTCTAAGTAAGGCTGCCAGGGAGTGAAATATGATGATTCCTGCAGCGCATTTATTCCTATGTACAGTTGCCCATGGGCCAACTGCTGCCAGCAACCTGTGGAGCACAAGTCCTGCACTTGGTCCCTCATCTCTTCACAACTCTCGACTAAGGGTGACAGCCCATGAAGCGAGATCTTGCTACATATCCACATCAGTTTAGTTTTAGAACTTCTGCTCTTTCTTCCTGTCTTTCTGTGCATGGACATAAGGTCCATGTGTTGTATCAAAAATACATTATTATTTTATTCCCTGCTTTGATAGACCTCCCTAGCTTTGGGGAGATAATAAAATAATATGACCATAAATGTAATGTAGTTTAATTTGTTTAGCAATGAAACAGGGTTGAAGACTAGCACATTCCTTTTCTGTAGCACTTTTACAAGTGTTAAAGCACTTTCTAAGCGGGATGCTATAGACATCATTACAACACTTAGTTGAAAGACAAAAACTGCTGTATGTACCAGCAAAGTGAGTTGCCTGTGTTTACTCAGCAGATCAGAAGCAAGGCTGGACTCTGTCTCTCTAAGGTCTCCCCAAGGCCAGAAGACCTCCTCTTAGGACTTATGTTATTTTTTGCTATTGATTTGTCAACAGGTTACGACAGAGCCGAGCTGTACACATTCTGGCTCAAGCTAGCAGGATAAAGCAGTATCTCTGTGTGCCAGGTTGAAGTCTTCTGCTTTGGGACACCTCAGCACTTGCTTTCTCTTGCAGGAATTGCCAGGAAAACAGAACTACCATTTCAGTCCAACTCAGATGCATGTTACCAGAGATCCAACTTGAACATGTCCTAGGCTCCAGTCTGGAAATTATTATGGGCCTGAGATAATTCCCAATAGACAGTAATAAGAATCTCCAGGCACTTTGCGCTGAAGAACGAGTAGTTATCACAGGACGAGCGAGGGGCAATCGATGCAGTGGAAATTTATCCCCATTTATTTCAGGAGTTCTGAATTTCCTCTGTCTGGAAACATCCCTCCCTCTGTGTCTGTCTTGGTGACAAAGAGCTGGCAGCTACAGTGCTGAAGCAGAGTTGAAAGAGGAAGGAGGGAATCTATTACTGTATCAGAAACCTGACTGTGAGATCCTCTGTGATATTTCTTTTCTTTGCTAGGCTTCAAAGTGATTTGTTATAACGTGATTATTCGCTATAATGTGATATTATTTAGTAATAGACTATATACAGGTAAATCTGCAGGCAAAGTGTATCTATAGCAGGAAAAAGCTGGTTCCATTACAGCTTAGTGCTAATGCAATCAACTGTCTATTTCAGAGTCTGTGGAAGTCAATGAAAGACCCCTAGGGTCTGGACCAGGATCTAACTACAGATTCATTGTGGGTCACAGCATCACTTTCACTGAAGAGCACGGTGAAATCTGATGGAAACCAGTTGGTTCAGGACCAGACACCAATCTAAAAATTTAAATTTGCTTTAGATAATGTACTAATAGCACTTAGGGTAACTAAAATACGTTTTCATTCCCAATGACATAGTGATTAAGGTGGCAGGTAGAGTCCACAAGATAAATGTATATTAATAGGTAAAGTAGCTAAATTTGCTGCCTTTTTTTTTTTTGAAACTCCCAACTAATAAAAATATCTCTGCAGCACTTTTGGAGCACTGTTCGGGTGGTTTGTTCATTATCCAGTTTGGCTGTTCAACACAACTAATGATTTTCAAATAAAAGTCTCAGAAGAATAAATTTGAAAGTAGGACACCCAGTCATTGGTACAGGATGGTGTGAAGACTATGAGAATCTCACACTAAAGCATTTTCCTTATTTGTAGGTAGCTGCTTGCATCAATATTTCAGGCTTTTTAAATTAGTTGTGACAAAGATTTTATTACACAGATTTTCAGATCTTTGCAGTATGATATGAGGAGACATTAATAGCATTAATAGTATTAAAGATATCATATGCTAACTTCCGAGTTCAAGACAAACACATAGAAAATGTTAGAACAATACTAAGAGGTGGGCTGATATGGGTTCGTTAGCCAGGATATAAAGCTGGGTGAAATAGAGATAGGACAGTGAAGTATCATTTTCACTGAAAGACAAGCTGGAAGGTGGACAGCTGAATTTTAAAGGTTCTTTTTTCCTTTTTCCTTAATATACACTCAGTACATAGGGCCAGGAGGTAGTCAGCAGGAGTTCAGCATAAGGGCTTGAAGCAACAAAAATACATCTTTATACTTAAGCTACTTTTTTAGTGCTGAAGGAGGATTTATAATCTGAGAAGGAGAATTTGAAACTTAGCATGGTAATTCAGGACATTTTGGGGAGAGGCAGGTTAGTTTTTGGTTTATATTTTATTGCAGATTCTGTGTTTATATTGAGGTTAAATTAGGATAAAATTAAGGAATACCAACAGAATAATGAAATGTCATTGCCATAACTGCATATTTTAGAAGAAAATATTAATTTATTGGAAATAAGATATGTTTATATAGTTATATAAATACATATGTATATCAAGCAGGTCAGTTACGAAACGTAAGGGAGGGTCACTGCAGAAGTCTAGGTTGAGGGTTATAATAATATTAAAATTGTAAAATAGTAAGTGCCATGGTGACCAAAGCAAGCTCCAAAGCATATTAGGTTAGCTTGAGAAGAACGTAGTGTACTGAATGGTAAGAAGTCAGAATCCAGAACTGGAATTCAGCACAACAATCTTTGAATAAAAAGATAGCCCCCTGAAATACTCCTTAAATATATTTTTATTATAACTGCGTAGTGATCAAGTTTAGGATACTACAATATGTTGACTGACTCCATGAAATAACCTCTTATGGACTGCCCCCGAGCTATCTTTGAGTAATTTAATGTCTGTGATCTAACCAGGGAATATCATGTTCAACAGCAAGAACACATGATGGATGATGCATGGTCAGAGTCCATATCCTGAACATGGTCACACACAGATCAGCTACGTTCATCTACAGCAATGTGGCTGAGAAATGTACTAAGCTGATCCCAAGCAGATTTTGGTTTGCATGATCTTTGAGGGGGTGTGCAGAAAAAATAAGTCACTGTATCTTGAAGGAAAACACAAAGTTAGCAGGGTGATGAAAGAAGCAAAGGTGCACTGTGGCTCAGGAGCTGTCAAGATGGTGATGGAATGACAAAAGGACATTCATGGGATATCCTTGTCAAGAAGGGCACAAGAAGAGAAAAGTGTTCAAAGAAATTCTTGATGGAATTCTTTTCTGCTCCATCCTAAAGCTGCACACAAAATTTAAAAAAAAAAAAAAGCATACTGAAAATACACAGAATTTTGCAATCAGACGTTTTATATTGTGAACAAAATTGTCCCTAATGCATCATACTGATGCAAAATTCAAGTATGCATTTTACCACTAGTGAGATATTCTCTGAACACCATTTTCCTAGTTCAATCCATTTGATTCTGATCGTCAGAAATAATTGCTGCTGCTGGGTATCCAATATGAGGGGCAGGTTTTCAGAAAATGATCACTTTCTAATGTGTCTCAAGAAAGTAAATAAATTAAATTCACTGGTTGCTTTTTAACAGTTTGACAGCTTTGTTTTTAAACAAATTCTTCTGCAGAATTCTATGGTACCAATGATGCAATCGGGCTGTGACATCTGAAATTAGTGCAGTCTTTTCCTGTGACACTTTATGGTGCCATATGCAGAAAATTCAAATATCAGGAGCAGAAAGAAGAGGTCAGGTAGTAACACCAACACATCTTTTAAATAAAAAGTGTAGAAGTTACTGTGTAGTTTTAGGTATTACGCGGAAGTCTGTTGCTGAGCTACTTTCTGCTAGGAGACTTTTGTACTTCTAGTTTTTTCTCAATTGGCAGGGATGCTTCCTAAAGAAAATATCATACTGTCTAGCCCCTTTAATACTTATCTACCATCAAGATACAGAACAAAAACAAAATTGAGGCTGCTTCTTTGGCACATGAAACAGGTGGAACTTTTCTTCTTTGTCTTTGTCTGACATGAAAGATTGTTGCATCTCTGAACTTTAAGGCATGTGTCCTTTGGAGTAATGCCCCTTCCGCTGGTTCTCCTCAAATATTGGCAGCTGGTCAACTTCTTTCCTTGGCTTTGCCAATGACAATATTCTGTGCTTCAGTGTTTCCTTTGTGTATCTGTGTCTGACATGATTTTCCTTGCATACAGAGAGAAGTATACAGTATTTTGGTTTGAACAGTGTAAGTAAAACAAGTTGCCTGCAGACTTTACACAAATGAATTTTGCGATGTGTAATAGTGAGAAGAAGTCCACAAATGAGTTTAAATATAAAACTTGCTCTGAATCAGGCTGATAAAAATGTGGGCCTTACCTTATCTGGATAGCTGGGCTTTTGGTTCTGGGGCAAAAAGGGAGGAAGAAGGCCAAGACGCTCCCATTCTGTTTAGACATTTATGTCAAAACCACATGTGCATCACTAACCACAATGCAAATCCTTTCAAATGCTGATGCTGTCCTCTCTGTCCTATTTCATCTGTCCATGTCTCCCCTCCCCACCGTTACCAATCACCAATTCCTCCCCAAACAAGGCAGTGTATACGCACATTGAAATTGGATGGACATTTTCCATTCTTACTGTTGTGTCTCATGAACAGGTTGCTGATGACTAGTAGTGGAATCTCTCTGGAAAGAAAAAACAAATCTATCTTTAGGTCTTTAAAAGGCAAATGTCCACAGTGGCATATTTTTAGCACAAGCAATCCACTGTTAGTAGAGATAAGGTTTGCAAAATGTTATGCGTTTTTGGGTCCTCTGTTATTTTGTCTCTCTGAAGCACTCCAGTTTTCATCCTGCTTGGATCACATATTAGGTAATATTTAAAACAAGGGGTCCAGGATAGTTTCAAAGACTACCTCATGTTTTCAGAACTTTTTTTTTTTAAATAAACTTGGTGTTAAAATATACTTCAGCTTTCCATTTTCTTTGTTTTAATATGTAGCACTGATTTTTATAGGAACAGATGGAAAAAGACAACATTTACAGTGGCCTCAGGAACATCCTTTCATTTTCACCTGCAGAAGGAGTGGTGACAGTGAGTAGCTCTCTATGTAATTGTAGATTTGTTTTTCATTAAATTTAAAATGTTTATAGTGTTGGCTTCAAGATTAGAGAAAGCCTGCACAGGAAATCAAAGTGTTAAATACACACATCTCTTTTTGACATCAAATGTAGATTGAAAGTTTTCTGATCTCAGTTTACCAGAAATTCAGATGATGATATCAAAACAGGACAAGAGAGGGGAAATAAAGAAAAAAGTTTAGCATTATCAAATTGCAGCTCTGGACCAGGATTCGCCTGTCCAGCACAATGAAGTTCTTACTGTCTATGGGACTTCAGAGAAATCAGTCATCTTACTTGGCCTTTGAAGTCACCAAGACACCATTGCCTGTGATAAAAGAGTTTATTTATAACTTGGTCAGCTTATGTCTTTTCCCACTGAACCAGCAGGCTTTCCAAGGTTTGGGGATATAATTTCAAGGGCTGTTAAACCTCTGTCAAAGTTTTTCTGGCCCCCTAAGGAGCCTGACTATCCAGCGTTCTGTTTGCTATGACAAGGCTTCATGTGAAAGCATTCAGAAAACTGACAGCTTCAACTGCTGCATTTTTTTGGTAACAGAAAATGGCATTTAATCTGAAAAATAACATTAGCAAATCAGCATATAATTGGGTTTTTATTTCCTGCCTTTTTCCCCTTTTCTTTTTGCTATGCTAAGAGATAAGACAAAGCACAATGCTGTAAGTCCCTGGTCTCAATGGAAAGATGCTATTTATATATAACCCGGCAAACTGCAAGAGGCAGGAATCAGGGATTTTACTATGACGGAAGATGTTAGTGAAAGCTCTTAAAAGAGATTATAGCATAGAGTGTAGCACTGTTTTTGGATAATATTGTAGTCCTCCTGCCAGTTGTTGTCAACAGCAAACATAGAGACTGTCTTAAAATATCTAAAGTGCTAGTTCCCAAAGTGCCCTGTTTGTCATGTCACACTGAGCACATCTACTGTCAGAATTTCATTGAAAACTCTGCCTGAAGTGTTACAGAGAGTTAACACTGGATCACTTACTGTGTCTCCACAAGCCTCTACAGTTTGGGAACCCTTGATCCAGAGGTCCTCCCAAAATGAGCAAATACAAACTGGTTCAATGAAAATTTGCCATCTGGAGCTCCAGGCAGTGTTTTGGTCTTTCTGTATTTAAAATCAGTCCAATAAACGAGATTGCCAAAATCATAAGACTGACTGAAAAAACACAGAAGAATTTGAAAAATACTGAGAAACGTAGTCTATTCTTGTGACTTGACTTCCCTGTTTGAACCCTGGGGATCCCTGCTTTCAAACTTTCCTTCACAGACTAGTGAACAAGAAGTTTTCTTTTCTTCTTCTTTTAAATTCAGGCCAAAACTCTCACATAATCTGACTCAAGATACTGGGGTTAGTGTAAGCACCACATTTTATGAGACTGAAGAAAAAGTCATGGAAGTTGTCCACACTTCTCTGAAAAGAATCGTACATATGTTTACCTTCAGATAGTAAATAGCACAGAGAATTAAGAATACTGCCAGCTTAGTAGCAGAGCAATTCTTAAAAATAGCCGTTTGGGGCAGAGCAAAAGTCCATCCCAACCAGTATCCTGCTTCTGAGAGTGGCCAAGGGCAGAAACATGGGGAAGGGTGTAAGGGCAGGACAGCTCTGTCATGCTTCTTCCCTGGCATACTCCTCCAGCCATCAGCTTTTGGGGACTTCCTAGGCCTGGGCTACTTAATTCAATGGGTATTTCAGAAGAGCAAAAGTAAAAATAAAAGAAGGACAAGGAAAGAGAAAGGCTGGCAATAAAACAACAGGGACTGTTGCTTTTATTAGACTGAGTAAGGAATGCTGATGAAATAGAACAAATGCTTGCTTTAGCCAAAGCATCATAAGCTTGGCAGAATTGATGCTCAGACTGTTACTGCAGCCCCCAAAATATTCTATCAATAAGAGTATTCAATTACATTTGCCCATACAATCACAGCCTTAACACATTCTTGTAATGACCTCTCTTAACATAAACAAGGTCTTTGTGAATGTCATAGTGCAGGAAAGTTTTCATTGTTGTCTTCTGTTGATATTTTATAGCTATTTGGCAGGTAGCATCGCACTTCTGCAGGAGAAAAGTGTTGCAGAGCTGCTCTTGCATGCCTGTTTTTTCCTCCCTTGAAAAGGAGAAGATCTTAAGCCATAGGACGAAAGCATTGTCCTTCAATGTGTGTAAGACATTGTGTGCTTGTACATATTATGTGCATAAAGTACCTAGCCTTCATTAAACAAAAGGTATTATAAAATGGCAAAGTATCATTATTATTGTTAAGTAAAAATTTCTACATGTTGCTCCAAATGATTAAGCTGGTGTGAAGAAATTTGCACTGTGTCAAGGCAACTCAACCTAAAAATGCATTAACACTTTTTTGCTTTGATGTCAAAGACCTTGAAAAACATTACGAAGGAAAATAAATACTTTCTCCCTATAGCTGTATGTTTCCACTGCGAATCTATTAAAATAAGGAGTTTCTCTTGCAGATTAGTGGCACCCAAAGCTGATTTAGGCAATGACAACTTTGGAAGTCAATTTATATTTGAATCAGGAAATGACTCAGTATTTTCTGAAGTCTTACTTCAAAGCTCACTCTTTTACAGTTAGGTAAAAATGATATCACATCTTCAGAATGTTAAATTAAACAATTGCACTGGGGCCAGGTTTTATTTCTGATGGTGCTTTAAGCTGGTTTTTCATACTGCATATACTTCTCCCGGGATGATTTTTGTCATATCTGGACAATTAGTGAATAGCATGATATACACATTCCCCAGTTCTATGACACCTTTTGTAATACTGCATGTCACTCTGTTTTATGTTGCCATACATACAACTTGCCTGCAGTGTGTTAGAATTAGTGGTCTTACGGTTTATGAATCTCCTGACACTATAACCTATTATTATGTTAGCTGGAATGGGACCTTCAAGTGAAGTTGATAATAAAAAAACGATGTTAGCCGGTAAGAAGCATTTCTACAAGTGGTCAAATGACAGTGGAAAAGGAAATATTTTAACAAAGCAATGTTAATACAGCCCAGAACCAACGCAAATAAAATCCCTGAGGAAGACTATCTGAAGAAATATACCATACTTTTGGCATAGCGTACTTTACTGCATGCCCGACACATTTTCCACAAAGCTCTTGTATATTTTCTGTATGAAAATCTAAAGCATAAAGTCTTACATTTAGCAGTTGAAAAAATACAGGAGATTTAAAACAGCAACAGTTCTGCTGTATGCCTACAGATTTTTTTTGGCAATTGGATCTGAAGGAAATGATCTATCTCAAAAAAAAGAGGGAAAAAAAAAAGGCTGATGAATACGGTCATATAACATGATTGAGGTCTTTCTTTCTTTAAGAAGTAGAAGGTTTGTGTGGACTACAGAAACACACATAAATAACTATTATTGTCAGGATTACTAAGCATATTTCCAGTATAACCAGGTTCAGTCTTGGCGCTAATTGAATTAATGAAGCACAGGGCTGTGCGATCAAGCTCTGCTTGCTCATGCCATGGTCCCCTTACGTGAGGGACAGTGAGATGCTCTACAAGCTGGTGCTGCAGTCCACACTGTCAGCAAGGCTGTTCTTGGCAGCATAGGTATGCTAAGATGTTAAATGCGCTATGCACTTACCTCAGACAAATAGTATTGTTACTTTTCTCTGTGACAGCAGACATTTTACCACCCTATTTATCCACCTCAACCCTATTTTATCCTGGTTCGCTTTACCTTGTGAAGTGCCGTAGTGATTTTACATATGCACTGCTGACTGTTTTTAAACCTTTGACAATGCAGCCAACATAACTTTGCAGGAATCCAAAGACAGACGCAGGTCACTCACATTCACGAGCCTGTCATGCTGTGGACAGATGCATCCACAAGGACATAAGGGAAGCCCGTTCCACTAAATGTGAATTTCCCTCTTATTGTTTCTTCCCTGCAGATGAACAGAGATGAAGAATCACAAAAGTATCGGTTTCAAAGAGTTTAAGAGGTGTTTCAACAGCCTAGAGACAGTTTGTTACTACACTTGGCATATTTTGAACCTGTAATTATGGAAGACTTCCAGAAAATCTCAACATGACTGAAAGAGTCAGAGGTAAAATGTGCATGGAAAAGCAGAGATCCTTTGCTTAGTTTAAACTTCAGAAAGAATAGTGCAATGGCAGAACAAGTGAAGCTTCATTCAGAAATGTAATTTGTTTAAAAACAGTCAAACAGAGACAGCCACAAGCTGGAAGAATGAAAGTGCTCAATATTTTAGGCAGGAAAACACTTTATAAAATGTTGTAAAATCTAAACAAGTGAAGTGTTTGTGTAACCAAAATCAAACTGTTAGTAATATTTGTCTTAAAACATTTATCAGCACCATGATGAAGCATGGAAGGTGGGTTGGAAGCACGTATAATTTAAAAACACTCACTATGCTGATGTTTTTTTGAACAAATATGAATTACTTGGAATTTAATGTAATAGAAAAAAAAGCTTTATAAAATGACATATATATATATATATGAGTATCCTGTATGTAATCAAAGTGTCAGTGGTAGAAAGCAGAAATACACTGAGCCAAGGCTGATAAAAGTTAAACTGACATTTTTATAGCTCTTTAATATGTTCTGATCTTGTAGGACTACATTCATTGGCCTCTGTAACTTCCAAGACTCTTTATTGCAGAGAGAAAACTGTATTTTTTCTTGGTTTAATTTTCAGCAAAATGCTACAAAACATCTCTCCGTTTTAGTTTAAAACAAAAGTTTTGTGAAAATAATTATTAAAATCACCTGTAAATCCTTAACTTGATTCATCTCGGTTAACTATCTCAAATAAATAGGAAGGGGATTACCACGATCCAGGGAGACACAGGGTGAAAGTCGACATCACAGTGCTCTTTGTTTCTTGAAAGAAATAATATATGCTATGTACCTTCCTTTTAGTATCTTGAGCATCAGTTTTCCTAGGTGACAACATCACTAAGCAATTATAAATTGCCATTATTTTTGAAAACGTGAATCCACCACACTTCATTAAAACCCCCTCACATGATGGACAGATTACCTCAGCCAAGAAGATAAGGTTCTTGCCCTCTCTTCAGCCCATTTCAACCTTTTAAAATGAAGCCTGTTTTAGATTGGTCCACCTTCCCACCACCACAGGAAGTAAGACAGGAGGTTGCTTTTCAAGGAGCACTCCTATAAACCTTTGTGGAGGCAATATGGTCTTGCCATGCAGAGTATCACAGTGCCTCAGAAACGTTACTGTAATGGAGATAGGCTGGTAGGCCAATGGTAGGCCAAGGTTAGGTTGGAGTCTTCAGCACTGTAAGCAGACCAGTGCGCAGGGCATGAAAGGTGGCTGTCGGAGCCATGATACAGAGTGTCACCTCAAATATTAGCTTGATCAATCACTGTAATTAAGGAGACAAAGTAGTTTATTGAGAGAAAGTTGATCCACTATAATTTAAATGAAAAACCATATTGGGCAAATCTCAAAAAGTTTGGAAGATGAATAACTAGAAACACTGAAGACAAATATCCACATAACTGACCTAAGTGCAGGTCTAGAAAGTCAAATGTCATGGGGGAATGCCAGTAGCCAGCTTAGTTATTCCTTCCCACAGCAAATCCCTGTTCAGATACAACTGTTACAATTACTTTTTATTTATGATTTTATGGGATGAGATTCTTTCACAAGAATCTCAACAATAGCCTGCATCTACATGTGTCATATTTCAGATAACGTTCCAGTGTTACTGGTCTCAGATATGGAAAATGAAGGATTGTCTGCAGTTTTTCAAACATTCTTTTTTTTTCACGTCACAACTATTCCCAAGTTTTGGTACAGACTTAGATTTATTATTTTACCCAATATGATTCAGAAACCATGCTCATCTGCTATTTCAGTAGATCTATGGCTACAGACTACTGTCAGCATGAGCACTGTATTCCAGACAGTTGCTGTAAGATAGGAGAATGGAGTACATGACCTTCAAAGGTGCCTTTAAACTGTGTTTTCTACAGTTGTCTTCACTTGATTTTACCCCAGCAGAATTTCTAAGGGAGACATTGTCTTAACATTGACATTGGAAGTGTATTTTACTGCTGTATCCACAAGCAAAAAGGAGCTCAGATGTCTTTGTAAGGTTTAGATTACTTGGATACATGGGAGGATTCCAAAAAGACAAACTGAATCGTCCTCAGAAAAGTCCCTGGGCTGAAAACAGTTGTCTGGAAGAGTTTCTCTTCCCCCTTTTGACTCCTTATGGTCCCCAGTGGATATCCACTCCCAGGTCAGCAGGATCTTTGGTACCAGTTCTGCCATTCTCACTCTAGTGGATGAAACAGTGCTCCAGGGCAGCAGCAGAGCTCACCACATAGGCACGGTGTGGGTGAGTACCTCCAGGAGTGGGTGGGATGATTAACACCACCAAAGAAAAATCAATCAGTTAAAAGCCTTGTTCTTCCTTTTTAATACAGTGCATGGCTGTTTCGTCCCACCATCTGAGAACTTTTGCCCTGCTATTTTACAAGTGTGGCATACTGATGATGACTTAGATTTCTCTTGTGTCTTGTAGCACAGTGCAGCTATTGAACCTTTTGATTTTGTGTAACAAATTTCTATTTCTTAAAGAGTGCTGGCAATGCAAGGCAGACAGAGGTGCAGAAATACACAAAATAAAAGTAAAATAAAAGTTTTTCCTGGATTAAATGTCTCCTATATGTTTTGCTGAAAATGCAAGAACATGCGCTTTTCTTGTTCAACAACTTGTACTTTGCAGAAGCAAAACACATGAAAACTAACACTTTCACTTGTAAAATCTTTGGGCCACATGTAGATAAATGGCAATGAATGGAATTGCTCATAACATTTTGTTTCCTATCCTTGGGCCGTAGATACAGTTCTGAGACTTTTTAAAAAAAAAAAAAAAAAAAGTAGTGCACCTAATCTTGTACCTTACCAGAGAGGATTTGGGACATGTTTAAACAGGCATGCTAGAGGGAGCACATGCAAAATGAATGAGTGCAACTGGATTGTTGAGCTTCAAATGATGAAAGAGTTAACTGGGTACTGCAGCAAGAGTGCTGCAACTTGTTCTGAATGTTGCTGAATAAATCAGAACCAAATTTGAAAAAATCTTGCTGCAGTTTATAAAGAACATGCAATTATCCCATCTTTTCTGGAATGAGTATTGGAAGCAAAGACTTGCACTGCTCCTCGTGTCTACTTTGTGGAGTTTTGGCTCAGAGATACCTACACTTACTTGGGCAAGATTGGCCAGATTTTTGATTATGCTCAAACAGGTTTGCATAAATGACCTAAATCTCATTCCACCAAGAGGGACCCTTCCCCAAACTCCCTCCCAAAAAACCCAAACCTCCAACTCAAAATCAGATGACAATTTGGGCAAAGAAACGTTAAATCTAGGAACTCATGCACTTATCTGCAGCTGGAGGCACCCCTACTCTCAGGTGAACTCTAATGGTGAGAGCAAGCCACTGCAGCTCCAGCCAGGGAAGCCCAGAGCAAGACTTGGACCAGCATGATGCTGAGCTCCAGGAGGACCCCACTGCCCTAACAGCTGTTTTGCTAGACTCCTATTTGATGTGAAACGAGTGCTCCTGCTTAGATGCTCTGGATTTGAGTCTTCACACTTAATTTTAGGCAATTGATCAGCGTGTGTTTTTTAAAAATGAATGACTGTACTATAAAATTAAACACAGGGGAATTGCCTCTTGGCACACATGCTACCAGCAGTTCCAGGAAAGATTACTCTATCCACTGCTGCATCAGAAAGCATTATTCCAAATGAGGAGTCCAGATGTTAAATTTATACATTATCTTCCTGATGTCTTCCCCTATGCTTAGTTCAACTTTTCAAATATTTTATCTTTTATCCAGATATTCAAAACCTTCTGCTTCATGGGGAAGATCATGGGATCACCATGTCTGCAGTCTAAAGAACTGAAGAGTCTAGTTGCTGTTTCGGTCAGGTTTTAAGTCCTTAAGTCATGACATAGGAATATAAGCTATTATCCCTGAACCATTTAAAGGAAAGTACTTCATAAATAGTCTGGCTGACATAAAGGTTGTACCATTTACACAGCATAGTAAATGCATAAGAAATATTATCTTATGTTGTAAGCTTTGCCTATGGACGTGGAATACTTTTAGAAGCTGCCAATAAATCGTAACAGATAGTTTAACACTTTGAAACACAGTGGAAAAGCCAATTAAAAATATCTTGGAACAGCAATTGGAAATACTGTAAGCCAGTTGGTCAAAGGTTGCTTTCAGAAATAATTCTGAGCTTACTAATTTTAGCGCTAACAGTCAATCAGAAATATGGCAACCAACCGGAGTATCCTCATTTTACTTTGACTAACACTGGTGTCATAACCAAGGATGCTCAAACTAATGCCACCCCTTTGACACAAGAGTCAGCCCAGAACTTCTGTCATCAGAGACATAGTGGGAGCTAATCATGAAATGTTTTCATAAATGTAGTCCTATTCCTTTCCTTCCTAACATTTCTTTTAAACTATGGATTTCAAGTTAGCTAGAGCCTGGAACGGAGGATCTCCCTTGTCAGTGCATGCATGTGGAGCAGTGAGGTCCCAACTGATGACTGGAATTATTCAGTGCTAAAATGATATAAGTGATAATTCATAACATCTGTGTTATCCTTCAGGAAGTATTTGTTATATTCCAAAATATAAACTTAGCACATTTAGAGTTCTCAAGCGAGACATTTTGGCTGTCTTGAGCTGTTGGTGGGTGAGTGGTAACTTTCATTGCCATTTTTGCATTCTGCTAAGTCAATACACCATCTTTTAATGCATTTTTATTGGAAGCCAAACCTTTAGGAAGGACTCCATACTCTCTGTCATCATTTCTCACAGTCCAGAAAACCAGCTTTGTTGAAGATGTTTTCTTCAGAGCTGCAGGTGACAAAATGAGTAAGTATCAAGCAGGTTGCAGGGCTGGTGGCAGTGGTGCATGCTAAGCCCGGACAAGTGCCATCTTTCTGAGCAGTCAGGTGTATGAAAAGGCAGTCAGTCACAGCCCCTTTACATGGAACCGGGAGATCTCACCTCTCCCTCATCTGTTCACAATATTAAATCAATGGAGCTTCTTTGACTTTGCAATCTGCCTTCACATGCCCCACTGAGGGGGAATAAAGCCTCTAACGTTCTCTGCTTTTTTCCCATAGAGGTATGGATGTGATAAACTGGTAAAGAGACATCTGCAATAGAGCTTTCTCTGTCTTTCACCTGGCAGCACTATGCTCCCAAAGTGGCTGCTGGTTAATCTCAGCAGAAGCATTCAGTAAGCATATTAATGTCCCTTCCGTTTCTCAGAGTCAGAATTTGTCATGCATTTTGACATGCATTACACAGTCTATAAGCTTTAACAGTTAAACCGAAACATTCTAAATTTCTTTTTTAATGTCTTGGAAAAATATTTATAAAAGAGTATGGGCAAACAATGCGGGGACGTACAGGAGAGTTACACAGGCTACTCACGCCTTGATTCAGAAAATATCGGGCTTAGGTAAGACTTATGTAAATACACTAATACTGTATATTGTGTTCACTTATACTGTCAGCACGTTTTCTGAACAAGTTACCAGTTGAAAGCATCATTTTACATTCTCATCTTTTATTAGCATTCAGGCTCATCTAAAAAATGCTTGGGGACCTCATATAGCTTAGTCATGGTGAAACATCAAAGTAGACAGGAGATTAACAGTGTAGACAAGCACATGGATCTCAGGGAGAACTTCAAATAATTTGAGTGATTTGGTGGAGCTAAAGTTCCCCAAGGAAAACACCACTTTTTATTTGAAACTTGACCCTTGAAAAATGTTAAAATATTTTTAACATGATATCGCCTCGCTATCTGTTGTTTTATAGCACTTCTAGAGGTCTAACTCATCATTTCTATAAACAAAGTAACTTCCTGTCTTCAATCAATTGCTTAAGAAGAACGAAGCACGCCAGCTGATAGATCTGACTGTAGCAGAGTAGCGAAGGCAGAACATTAAGTAACAGGAGAAAATCCCCACTCAGGGACATGCTACAAAACAGTGATGACTTTTTATCATTAATTTGTAAGAAATACTTTAATGATTTAGAAAGAAAAAAGTCTCTATTTCAAATTCCTTATCAGTAGGATTTATAGTGCTATAGATTGCTTCAGGCCAAAAAAAGAAAGGAAAAACCAAAAAGCTGTCTTTTCATGACAACTAGATAAACCCTGCCAAAACCCATATATTCATGTTTTCATTTGAGATAAACCAGCAAACCTTTCCTTTGGTAGTATCTACAAACCATTTCAGCTAGGTTTGCTATGAATATTCATATGAGTGCTTTTTCCTCCACAAGGAAGCTCCCAAATGAGAAGACCTAATCAATGCACAAGGTTATTAATGGCTATACAACAAAAGTTTTCCACCTGAGCTCTCAGAGTCCATATTTGGAACGATTGTGTGTATTTTTTCTGGAGAAAGGCTCTGATTCCTCAGCCTAGAGCAAGTTTCCACCAGGCATGAACTATGCACTGCAAATTGCAGGCTAAGTATTCTGTACCGACTATAAAATATGTAACTAATGTATTTCCCACGTTGTGAGGATACAGTGGCTACAAATAAGACCGTTGCATCTCTATTGATCATAGTTTAAAACAGAACTACAGCTATACATTGGAGGAAATCCTAGCTCCAGAGAAGTCAATGTGACTTTTGCATTAGCTTTTGATGGACCAAGATTTCACCCCTTGTTTTCTCTGACTGAGAAAACAGATTTGTCTTCTGGAAACTCATTGGCCTTCATAGTGCAAGTTCAGATCCACCAGCTGTAAATTATTTTGTATTATAATAGACTTTTTGAACCTCTAGTGAAACAGAGGAAGGTAAATGGGGAAAAAATGTAATCCACTTTCATTTGGCCTTTGTTTTTTCAGATTAGCAATAAGTACTGATTTCCATCAGTGAGTAAGATGTCTTTGTCAGGCAGCATTTGGTAACACTTTTCAGAGATGAATGGAAGTCATGGTAGTATAAGCATCATTATAGGCCAGAAACTGAAATTTCAGCTGACAATTTTATACCAGCCCTATATTCTAATGTTATCATGAGGTTACACCTCCTCACATGTTTTCATTTTGTTAGTATAGCACAAAGCTAAGACTTTAGTAAAACATTACACATAGCATAAAAAGATTATGCTGGAAATTTGCAATATGTCATTAATTTCTTGCCTCCTGTGCCCTGGCACATTTTGAAAGGAATTAGCAGTACAGTATTTACTAGTTCTGTTGGAGAGTTTCAGCTGTAATGGCCTGGATGCCCTCTGCTGAAATGCTCACAGGTCAGAGCCCACAGTCGGGAAGGTATTTCAATAAAACAGAATTCCTTGTATGACGGGGGTCTGAGGGTGGTTGGCACCTCATGATTTGCTCTCCATGCTACATGAATTTCCATGGTTTGTTCTCCTGGAAAGGACACTTTCTGTGTGGCCGAAAAGAAAAATAGTGAAAAAAAACCCTATAAATATTTAAGTATTGCGATCATTACATTTTGCTGCACTTTATGACCATATCGTGACCATCTTACAGGAAAACAAAAAAACAAACAAAAGGCCATGCTGTAGCCTTGGGAGGACTGAGGGAGGACTCAGGCTCCCTCAGTCCTACCTGTTTGGACTGACCCCACAGCTCATGGCCACTGTATGGGGAGCTTCTGCTGGCCCCAGGCAAACAGCAGTGCCGGGCAGGGCCATCTGCATGGCGGATGGTTGACTGATGGTGAAGAGTAGCGCAGTAAAGAAACCTTGCCATGGTAGTGAGAAAGAGCGGCCATATTTTTGTACCCTTTTTTTCTTTTGAAGCTCAGTCACTCGTGCTGCAGCATGTCAAGCCCAGGCAAACACAGTTTGCTGTTCACAGAGTGACAGGCTCACAGCGGGGCTGAGGCTGGCTGGCACCTCTGGAGATGGCCTTGTCCCACCCCCTGTGCAGAGCAAAGCCAGCTATAGCAGCTTGCTCGGGGACGCGTCCAGTTGTGTTTTGAATATTTCCAAGCATGGAACTCCACAACCTCTCTGAGCAGCCTGTTGTTAATTTGTACATTTCACCTGCAAAACCCAAGAGACCCTCTGCTTTGCAGAAACCCAGAAGACACCTTTCAGCAGCTTCTGCAGAGACAATGCTGCCTTTCACCTTCTGTGTAACTGCGGATGGTTCTAGGGGACACCCATCTCTGCAGGACTAACCCCAGGCACAGCCTCTGGCCTTTAGTCAGAAATAGGGTGCGGTGGAAAAACAACCACAGCCTTGCTGCCTAATTTGCTTAAGGAAGTGCTCAGGCAGCTGGTCCAAGTGCTGCTGGCAGCCCTGGCAGGGCCAGCCCCCTTGTGTCACATCTTCCCTCTTGCCTCTGTCTTTTCTCAGTGCCATAGCAGAAAATGGTCCACCTCAAGGGAAGCAAACTGGCTTTTGAGAAGCTTTAGACTTTGAGTCTGTTGCTCTAAAACCCAGAGAGAGAAAGACAGTCTCTCAATGACCAAAATGCCCATTCAACGCATTATCTGTATTTATGAATCACTGCATAATTACCTCAACTAGTGTCACCCCTAGGAGAAATATCATGTTAAGCCCAGTCGTTTTAGCCATATTTAAAAGCACAAATTATATTTCTACAGACAGAAAAGAGAAAGGGCAAAACAAAACTCAAACATCTGCATTGTTGACTTGCTACTGATTTTTTGTCTTCTAGGACTTGATTCTGCAAGCTTCCTGCAGTTGTCATCCTTCCAGGCAACACCAGCTTAGAAGATGTGGATCTCTACTTATCTAGCAATGCACTTCAGTTGCCAGCTAAAGCAAGTATAGATTTAACATTATTTTAACTCTGATTTCCTCTGTCATAAAGCATAAAAATATACAGCATAAAAGGCAGCCAATTCCAATTACTGAGTTATCAGATCACTGAGGAGGTCTAGACATGTTGAAAGTCACAGGAGAAAAGCCCTAGTAGCAGAACTCATGCAGGGAATTTGAAGCCCATCACCCAACATTTGCTGGATTTTTTTTATTCCCACCCAACAAATGAACCAATACGATGCTTGACCCCCTCCCCACTCCTAACCTTTTCTCTCTCTCCTCCTCTTCAAACTTCTTTTGGAGGAGGCTGGGTGGAAATACCTTCTCTCCTCCAAACACTGTGAGAATAGCTGGTCCCCTAACACTTCCAGAGCAGCTTTACTTCAAATGCCGCCACAGCAGCAAACAGGTCTGATGAGGATTAACACCTCCCTGTAATTGGTGGATTTTGATCATTTACAGGAGTGACGTTGCTCCCATTGCTCTCATTGATTTTGTTTCATAAATCCCAAGTGTGATATTATCCCCCTGTAGTTTAACTGCTTTTTAGGTGGTGGGAAGGACGGCGAAGAGGAAGAAAATGGGGGGCAGGTTGCACAGTTCACACTACATTTAATACTCCAATTTGGATGTTTCAACTTTCTCTGGTTTAGGCTGCCTAATTTTCATCTTCAGCTTTGTTTGTTTCACTTCTCGCTACTTGCTTTATCTTCCTTCAGTTTGCGATGCGGTTACCCTGCTTTCTACTGTCTAAATTTGTGATGTATTTAGAGGTGCTTAGATTCAGTCGTAAAGGAGGTCACACAGAGTTCAGAAATGTTTGGAAAGGGGGAAAAAAAAAGTCAGAGAAAGATCCCCTGTTTTTCTTTTCTCCAGGAAGGGTGCTGATGGTTTTGTGATTTGCATGGTAAGTGTTACTGGGGACTAGCTCTGGCGTGGCTTGTCCACACACACTCAGGACAGTGCAGGGTTGCGATGCTGCGTCCTCGCATGAGATCATATCTGCAAATGAGCAGCGGGAGATCTACTGAGGCCGAGGGAGGCTGAGGGAGGAAGGGAAGAGAGACACTGCGTCAGTCCAATTCAGAATAATTAATCTAATCTTCCTGTTACTAATCTGACCAATTCATATTATCCTTCCCCTCAAAACAAGCTGCTGGATGTCGCATTCTCTTTTTTATACCCTTCCTGTAGCCATTAGCCCTACGTCAGCTTATGTGATATATCACGTATCCTTTAAAACTCTACATTCATTTGAATGAGTTCCTGAGTTATTAGTTCCTCCATCCACCCACAGATCCCTCCCCTTTCCTCCCCCCCGCCCCAGGTAATCAGCAATTCAGCAGGACGCTCAAAGCCTCCACTTACAAAATTATCTAGCTAGGAGGATGTTAGAGGTTTTATGTATATACGGAAGAGGACCAAAAACAATTGGCTGGGTAAAACATTTACACATAACTTCTGGCTTTCTCTCAGGCAGAGCTTTTGCAAGGGATTTATAGGTCAGATCGGCTCAACAATTTCAGCCTATTGCCCACCCTACCTTAACAAAGCTTGCGTGTGTTTGTACAGCTGTGCTCGTAGCTGTGGGAGTCCCAGGGATCCCACAAGCCTTCAGTTCCTCTACCTCCCCTTCATCATTTACCAGCACACAAATGTGCACAGAATGAAACTGTAGAAAACTGTCTGACTAGCAGGTTAAAGGCCCAGGATTCAAACCCTGTTTATTTTCTTTGCTTGATTTCCTGCTGCTACAGTGAGTAAATGGTATTTTTCTCCTTGCCTTTTTACCTGTTTGTCTATCACTGTTTGGCCAAGAATGAAAGAAACCATCCCTTTCAGGCTCCCTTAGAGGACTTCAAGGGACATACAGTGTTTATACGCCGCTCTGGCTCTTCAGTTTTGTTCTGGTTTTTGGGGGGTTGGTATAAAATGGAGGTGGGCACACAGAAGTAAAACCATCTGCATCTCCTGAACCTTCATGCTGAGGAAGGGACTTATTTTAATTAATATTAAGCTAATTCATGATTAAGTCCAATAAATGCTTGATGCTGAGCAGTTTAGAGGCAGTTAATATACCTTTTTGAACTGGTGCCATGAATTACAAAGTCTGCCATCTGGGGAGGTATTACATTTGAAATTAAATAAAAAAAAAAAAAAAGTCAAGATGTTTCTGAAAATTAGCTAGCAAATTCCAGCCAGCCAATCTTACATTCATTAGGATTTTTTTTAAACAACGAAAGAAAACAAGGAGGAAAAAAAAAGGTTCTTAAATTATATCTATTAACCTAATAAAGTCCAGAAACTCAGAATTTCAATAAAATATTAGCTTAGCTAGTGATTTCAAAAGGAACTCTATTTGTATTTCAAGTATTATTGTCATTCCTAAAGTCTGATGCCAGTTTGATAAAAGCTCTAATTCAGAAATGTATAAACTCTACTAACAAAAGAAATTAAAAACTGTCACATTTTCAAAGGATCCTATTACTCAGTTCTTGCAGACATTTCTAATTAGAGAACTGTATTCATTAACACTTGATATGTTAGCAATCTGCCAAGATTTTTCCTTTTCTCTCTCAGGCATTTGGGCCTCTGTTCTGCAGTGAGCTCAGTGAAGACCCACGTCCACATCCAGACTGACTCGGAGCATAGAAATTCAAGCAGTGGGAGTGGGGGCAGAAGGTGGAGAGGCTCCAACACAGACAGCTTGCTGGGGCAAAGCAAAGTGACATTTAAGTTCCATAGTGTTCTGATCTCCACTCCATTTTTTTTTTTTTTTTGTAGACATAAAAAGGAAAAAGGAGAACCTCAAGTGTTGTCCCCACTGACAACTGTTTACAAAAGAGAACTCATCAGTTGTTGAAAAAAGGTTTCAGGCACTGGCTGAGGACTAAGATTATGTTCCTGCTTGAAAAATCATATTGATATTTCTGATTAAAAACAAAAAGTCAGGCTGCAGGTTCCTGCACACAAAAAGGCAGAAGTTTTTTTGGGGGGAGGAGAGGAGTTGCCTTTTTGCCTTTGACACATTTTCAGGTTCACATTTTCATGATTTCTATTAACTTTTGGTGGTTGAAACATTTTATTTTTTTTTTAATTAAGAGCTGAAATTATTTTGTCATCACAGTGTCCTTGTTTTAGGCCACAAGGGGACTGGAAGGAAGAGCTTTATGCCATACTGAATCAAAGGTCTTGTTTCTTTCCACTGATATATGTACAGGACACCTTCAAGAGTTATAGCTTTTCACAATCCTGCCTCTTGACTCAGTAGAGAGGTACCTGCGCCTCTTGGAAATAGCTGCAGAGGCACTGAAGAGGTAAGGCAATATGACTTCCATTGTCAAAGCTCAGGGTAAAGTGAGGGGGAATAATACTCAAATAGCAGTACCTATTGTCACATTGTGCACATTTCCACCAAGGGAATAAGATAAACTGTATTTACTGCTGAAAGTGTGAATAGCTGAAGAAGCAGCTAATCTTGTTTTCCAGTTAATGAAGAAAGTTAGATTATAAGCAGACAGTACAGGAAGGGGGTGAGGGACTGGAAAACTCAAGCCCTTCCCCTGAGATACATTTGGAAAAGATCTGTGGGAGAGCTGAAGGAGTTTTTGTTTGACTTTCCGTTTGTTTGGTTTGTTACACTGCAAAACAGAAAAAGGACGTGGGTATAATACAAATCTCTCCAGTGTTACAGAAGATCCACCTCCCATATTAATCAAAACATGTGAAGATAGGCGTTTAACTGCAAGAATTTGTACAGTATGGTAAGAGGGAGAGATTGTTGCAAAAATCTGGAATGGAACCAGTCAGTGAACATGGATAAAACACAAATGTATCTAGGAGCAGATGAACACGTTTGAAACCTCTTGCCATGCACGCAAAATTCATGATGTGCTGTGCATTGAAGTAAGAAAGAGTATCCCCAAGACTATTAGCCTGGAAGCCACACATAATTTCTGAAGAACTCTAGGAGCTTAGTCCATAATTTACTCAGGGTAGGGGACTTTCTTTTGTTTTTATTCATTTTCCAGGTACCAATTAATTTTGGACCTGCCTCACTTACCCAAATAACAAAGATAAAACTATTATAAACAAAGGAATTAAAACCAAGGAAATATGCTGCCTGCCACTTCTTTATCTCCTTTGTCCTCACTGAGACTAAAATTATAGGAAGATCCAAGTATGTGATATTTTTTTCACCACCTCATATGTCAAGTGCATATTTATCCTGATTATGACAGGGGCCACATCTTGTCAAGCAGCTTCGGTCTGCTTGCAACCCGTAATAAATGCACCTACACACGACATGTTAATAGCTCTCAGAGTACAATGGAAAATCTTAATTACAATCTGTGTGTTTTCCTCACACTTCTAAGGTGCTATACATACAATCCTGACTGCATAGGTCATCTCCAATTATAGGCTTCTAGTATGATTAGAGATATACAGCTTCCAAAGAGAATATCTGATGTGACTCAATGGTAATCCTTTTGTCATGGTGCTATCTTGGGGATAAAATTTCTGAACAGTGGATAATACATTAAGGTAGCTTTTGCCTTTAGTACAGGAATTTTTCATTTAGTAGATCTGTACAATGCAACCAGATGGTTATCAGCCCACATTTTTTAAGTAGAGGGGCGCATTACAAAGAACACAATGCGGTTGTTATCAAACCTAGCAGATAAACCAAGGACCAACAAGCTTTAAGGCTTATACCTGACATTTGTGAGGTCTGGAGATTTGTAGAGCACTCTGGAGAAATTTTATAATTAGTAAGTTACACTGTTCTCATGATGTCAGCATCTAGATAAAAATTGTGTTTATTCTTTCTTTTCACTTTTCAAGAAGGATAGTGCTTCACTTAGGGCTCATTCACCCTGTGTCTGTCTATGGTTCTCACTGACACTGTAGCATTTAAACCTATTCCTGCTAATCCATTGCCATTTAAACCTTGACCTGGGAACGCTGCAGAAAATACGGTGTACTGGGGAGTATGACCGGGTGGTTGGCAGGAAGGATTTAGGAATATTGGAAAAGCTAATCAAAAAGAAGCAAGAGAAGCACAGAAAGAAGAAGCCATTACTGAAAATCACAGAGGCAAGTTCTTACAGGAGACTGTGCAATGTAATAGAGATTCCCCCTGGGAAAAAAAGGTCTCTCCCTATAGGTACTGAAAAACACATTTTCCAGAAACAGCTATTGGTGTTCAGAGGAACAGATGACAGAAAAAAAAGAGGAGGAGGAGAAGAATTCAGTGGAAAACTGGAGAGAGGAAAAGGACAGGAAAGAAATTAAATGCACCACCAAGAGTTCTGGTTGTGATTTTAATGGCTCAAAGGCTCACCAGACCTTACTTTGCTCTGCACAGCTACCACCGCCAATGTGGGCAACTCTGTGGCTCCCAGCAAGGACGTCCGTTGAAGAGGAAGGTTGTCTACTGCATGTGGGAGATAAACTGGAGATTATTCCCCATGTTTGGGCCTTATGAATGACAATCTTTCATCTCTGCTCTGTGCCTGTGAATATACTTGTAAAACCCTACAAACTTATAGCAAAGGTAATTGTAGGTTTGGGTACAATAATAAAATAAAGATGAAATTAAGGCATAAATGGTTATGCATAACAATGCAATGTTCAAAATCCCTTGATGCAAGGCTGGTTTGTGGGGTTTTTGACTATTTTCTGTAGCACTGGAAACTGCATCTCACACTGGGAAATGTTGTGCAGTAACTTTCATTTCTACAGCTGAAGAGTTAGTCATAAGAGGCAATTTTTGTCCCTGCTGGACTCCTGTAAACTTCAATCAGGTTTGGGTTGCATCCTTAGCTTTCATTTTAAAAACAACGAAGTTAGAGTTTTTAAGTATATAATAAACAATGACATAAAACAATGAGAAATTTTTATAGAATAGAACTGGATAAAGCATAGGTATTTTCTATGAAGGCTTATCTGAGCTGTCTTCACTTCTGAACATGAAACAGAACACAAGACACTAATTTATAATTGAATATTTTCTATTGTATATATTTGTATTTAAGGGGTGTATATATGTATTTATATAAGGTAATGTATAATAATGCATCCAAATATTCTTGAAAAGCAGCATGAGTTTCCTTTCCTTTCTTTTTTGTTAGGATTACAATGTGTGAAATGGTTCAGGAACATTTGTCATTCTGCTGGTTTTGTAGATGTGCACTTTGCTCCCTTCCTCCTCATCCTCCTCATCCTTGAAAACAGCACCCCTGTTAGCCTAAGTAGTCTGTTTCCAGTCTAGCCTTCTTTAATCATGACGAAAAGCCTAAAAGCCAGCAGAAGGTCCAATGTAATGACATTTTTTAAATAGAGAAACACTCAGCAAGTATTTATTGTGATTGGCCTAATTACAGCAGTAGCAGAGACGTGCCAATATGCCCATTATGGTTTTCTTACTCACTGTAACATCTCATTGCAGAAACTGAACTTTCAGCTCTAATAATGGTGGCAAACCTGATGCTTTTTTTACGGCATATAATATCCAAGGCCTCTGTTTGCTTATTTGGGTCTAGTCCAGATTGGTTCTAAGGACTGAAATGACTCCTGGGTGGTTTTTTTTACTTGGGGGGGGAGGAAGAACTTAGGCAGTTATGAATGATATGACGCAATGAACCTCTTCCCACAAGACTCTTTGCTATTACAATTCACACCAAAAGACAGCAGACATTTTGCTCGGGGGTCATGCAATAGGATGTTAGAAGTGATGATTTCTGTGTCTCATTTTTCTATATGGAGAGGTTAAATCCTGAAGTAGTTGTTAAAAAATAACTGCTCAGGTACTGTGACAATTGTCTTTGGTCTGAGTTGTATCAAAAGTGACAGGTGACACAGTGCATTCTCAGGCAAATTTCACAATGAGTAAGGGTGTGCTGGGGGGGAAAAGTGATGTAGACTTGCTTACCAGAAGGAATTAGGAGGAGCAAAGCAATTAAAAACTTGAACTGAGAAGTCATGGTCTGGTTGTGTCTCCACATAAATATTCTTCCTGTCTCCTACAAGATTGCTTTTTAGTATAGTAACTCTTCTTATCTCATTGTATTTCATGCCAACTACCGCGGAACAAAGACCAGGGTTCACCAAAACTGAGGAATAGTCTTGTATCCTCCAAAGGGGCTGAGAGGCCTGGTGTAATGAGAAAGCTTGTAGGATAAGCAGAATATGATGTCATTCTCCAGGTCCAGCAAGATAGCAGTCTTCCTGAAAGTCAATTAAAGCCAAGAATTTTTCAACTAGGAGCTCAAAGTTAGGACAGACGATGTGAATGCATGTCAATCAACACCAGGCAACACCTTTAAACCAGCAATTTAGTGGTATTAGCTGTACTTTCTTCTTTTGACATTTCTGTATTAAGGAAATAAGCTCGCCATGGTCATAGCCACAATGGATATTTTAAATTTCATTTTCTTACAGAAATTTGTAGCAAATTTCAGCTGCTCACCTGGATGTGTTTATATACCACAGAGGTAGAAATTCGGACTGGATATTTAAGGATCTTTAAGCGTATCCACTCTCTAATTCTTAGATCCAAAGGTAACATCATAATTCTATATAAAAACAGCATGAGAAATGCAATGCTATCTGGCTCCTTTATCTTTTAGAAGCAGGAGTAAACAGCAGGACTGAATCTCTTTATCTCTTCAAACTGAACTCCTTTCATTTTCTTGTATCTAATTCATATTCTGCCTAGTCAATTTGTCATGAAAGTGTCCTTATTGTCCTCACTTGTTACTACATTTAAGTAATGCAATAAGGAACAACAGTAGCTTAGCAGTGAGAGCCTGCTCAATATTTTCTGTTTTACAGGAGCAAAAGGGAGATTTCATGTAAAATCAAACATCCTTGCTATGCCTTCTGGACATAGTATTCTTTCTCATCATCCCAGGAAAACCTTTGCAATTATGTAAGATACAGGGCTGATCATTTGGGCACTGGAAACTTCCAGGGAACTCTAATATGTCTTTTAAAAAGGCACAATTCATTGCTGTCACCTTATTTTTTAAATAACTGCTACTGTGACAAATATTTCTATTTCATATAAATATAATTTTCTAACTAAGGTTCCCAAAGTTTTGGTTTACTGTACTCTATGATTTAAAACACAAGAAAACCACTGGTATATTTTCTTTCTTATATCTTTCTTAATAATCTTAATAATTTATTATTATTATTATTATTATTTTAGAAGTGGATATATGAAGTTAAGGCAATTATTGTTTGAGTTTCTAATTTACCACTAATTGGTCTTCACCTGAAATCACAGAACTTAATTGATCCAGGATATGATAAGTTTGGTCCATGTTATGTGATTTTTCAACCACTTCGTAATTTTTATAGAAAATAACCATGAGGATATAAGCAGTCACCACATTCTTTTCTCACCAGGAATATACATGTATTAATTTATATGCACGATAAGCAGCAGGAAAAGATTAAGTCCAAAGGGGAAATCCTATATCACTCAAGTATGTAATTGCATATTCACTATATGTGAACAGTTACATGTCCAGCTGAGCTGTATAATCACCACAGTTGTAGGTGCAAATTATGTAATTGTACATGCTGGTAATTGCCATAGCTATTTGCCTGTGAAGTCACCTCATTTGCATCTGTGACAGTGGCCTCTGCATTTTCAAATTAGGGGATCCATTGTGAGGCAAAACTTTTAAGAAAATAGAGCCCTAAAGAGTAAGTCTTATTCCCGTACAAATGTCTCTAACCCTGAAACAAGTTGGGAAAGGTATATGGAAAAGAAACAAAATTATGTCTCCCAAGAATGTTACTGGAATATTTTGACATGGTGTCACAACATTTTTAAGCAACAATTGCCAAATGGCACTACTGCAGGAATCAGTATGAAAGAGCCCTTGCGGGAAAGTCTGTTAAAAAAACATGGATATTAAAGAGAAGTCATGTGAATGTCAGTTCCATTTTGCAACTATTAATCTAATGCTTCAGTCTAACAGACATTTCCAGACATTGTATTTCTTCACTTGCATCACCTGGCTTTGGCCTTCTCCAAGGGTAAGCCAAATGGTCTACAGAAAGAGTTGAGAATGGGCTTGTTTAATTGACTGACTCTGTACTTTCACCATTTCTGGAACGAGTTCTTTTTTCCTCTTACACTCCCACAAAGCAATCTTAAACTCTTATGCTAAGAGGGAAGGTCACTCGCTTCCTTTATAATTAGCAACCTACTACTGACTGCTGGAATTTTAGAGAGAACAAATCTCCCATAAAACACCCAGTTCGTGGTCTGGATGGGCACATGTCCAAAATTATGATCTAATTCACAGCCCGTTGCTTGAACATGATGCACGATGCTAACCTAGCCTTAGAAGAAGATTATTAAGAGCAAGTTTACACCAGCCGGTGCAGCATGAGAGAGAGCTTCTCAAGGTAGTGCCACACAAGTGGGTAAACTGATAGACACGCTGTAGTACAGACCCAAACAAGTAACACAGCACTGCTGCTCCCAAGTTAATCGAGGGATTAATCCTGCTGAGCTGTTTTTCTAACACACGACTCCTCAGCAGGGGTGGATTTCCCAAGTCAGAGTACAGCACTTGTGTTGGGGGGCTGTTTCTGGCTCCAAGGGCTTCACAGACATCGCAGCCCTTATTGGTAGACTTTGAGCAACCACAGTGAATGGGGGTTTCGTATTAATGCTACTAGTAGTCACTGGTATCTAGCACATTCAATCTGAAGGCTCATTTTGCAAACACTAATGATGGATTACAGTACCTTACAGTAATTAACATACACGTAGGTTAATTGGGGCACTTAGTGGACTTCATGATCACAGGGTAAGCACCATGCTGCAAATAAATGTAGCCATTTTGTCTAATGCTCTTCCTTGGACTTACCAAGTGAGCTTTTGATCACTTGTACTTCAATCCTTAACTTCTGTAATCTTTGATAAGCACTTTGATGATAAGCACTGCTTTAATAGTTTAGTAAATTAATCTTGCACATTTCAGTATGCATCCCAAACCCACTGCCAGTCATGTCCGCTTGTCAGCTTGCAAGGTTGGTCTTTCTACATAACACCTGGCCGGGAAGACCGTACAATCCTGTCTGCATTATCTTGTTTTCTGTTTAAAGTCTGTGGTGGGAAGGATGACAGCTATGTCTGCATCCACCAGCTATGTGAATGACCCTTGTTTTTCCATCGCTTTCCAAACCAAGCTATTTTCTGTCCTTGGGCCCTACCTCATATATCTTCTTGTTGGGAATCCAAAGGCCACAGAAAATGATAAAAAGAATTTGGCATTTGTATCTGAAAAGCACTTCCAGCCATCTCCATTTGTCAGCTTCCAAATCAATCTCGTGCAAAATCAGACCTATAGGTTGTATCACCCACTCCAAGAGCTGGAACCAACGGGAAGGGCTCAGAGAAGGAAATGTATGGAAATTCTTTCACAAAAGACAAATCCTGCCAGAGGCAGGCTACAAAGGCCCATCTGCTCTGGTGAGCAGATATGTGGGCATGATCCCCTCTTTGTTATTTATGTGGGGCTTAGCTTCATAACGTGGAGTGAGGACAATACCCCTGTTCAACACCAGCTGTATAATTTTAGATAGCACTCAATAGCCAATTGAGCAAGACCGATTCCAATCTGTCAGCGTAGTGTGGTCTGCCCTGTCGCAGGAAGTGTTGTTTTTGGAACAATGTTGAGCAGCCATTGCCATTTTGCTGTCTACTGACAGAAATTAATAGTGAAGGCCTCATAGAGCAATTTATCAACAGCCGTTTGAATTCACACTTTTTTCAGCCCTCCTATCTCCAGACCAGCGCAGGGCTGCCTGCCTATTTATGTCAAAATGTCAGTGGAAGGTAGAAATTGAGCAGGATCAACTCCTGGGAGTAACTGATCTCAGTGACGCTGGGTTTGGTTAAACTCTGCCAGGACTGGTTTTGAAAGAGGCTGAAACCCTCCGGCTCAGGCCTCTGACCGGTCGCAGGAGAGATGTAAACACAGATGCAGCAAGGCCACGGAGAGCCCAGCCCTGCAAACACAGCGCCCCAGATAGTACAATTAGCACTGCGCGAGACGAAGCGCCAGGAGAAAACCTCTGAAAGAAGCAATCATTTTTTCATCAATTCAACTGTGTAACATAAAGTAAAAAAACATAGACATGTTAACTGACATGAAAAGGAAGTTTATTTTCAATCCTTTTATCCCTTTTTTTTAAAATTAAAACAAAACAAAACAAAACAAAACGAAGCACATTCCCACTCAAAGAGAAAACGTGGACTATGGCCATTTAAAAATCTTTTGTCAATTCAGTTTCATTTGCTGAAAATACCAGGCTGAGATTAGTGTTCCTTCATATCCACAAACTGTGCTTGCGACACAAATTGTGTTGCCATCCACCTTAAATGACAGTGTAATTCTGCTAGAACACAACAGTAGTCCCAGATGTACCTTATTAGTAGTGACAGGGTGTATATAAAGAGTGCCAGGGTGGTGGTGCAATTTCAGTATTCATAAAGAAATAAATTAACATCAGAATGAAATTCAAGGATACTGTACCATACAAAAGAGAAAAGAAAAAAGAAGTTCCTGGGGTACTGGTATTCGTGTAGAACAAATATTCTCTTTTTTTTTTTTTTAAATAAACAAAATTAGGACTATTTGCTAGTGAGAAAACTATTTGAAGTAATATTTGTGTGTATATATGTATAAACATAAATTGCAATTAAATCTTAATTAAGAAAATATCACTCTCAGCTACATAGCGATTCTAAAAGGATTACCTTTTTAAGCATGAATGACAGTTACGTAAAAATACCTTTGTATGCAGTAGCTTTGAAAAAGATTAATCTCTAGGCAGGTTTGTCCCTACCGCTTTTCTCACAATCTAGCATCACTGGGGAAAAGTAGACCTTACAGTCTTGCAGAAACTTTGAAAGCACATTTTCCAGTAGCGGGCTTTATTTTCAGCAATTTATCTTTTGCTGCTTCCTTTCTTTGAATGCTACTTTTGATGCTGTTTTGTGTGAAGGATAACAGCAAACTGGCTGGAAGAACCTCAAAGGGGGTGAGGGGAGAGGCAAAAAGAAAACAGGCTGCCCTGTTTGACAAAGAAAAATAGGCTTTCCCATTCTCTCATGCAAAAAGCTGATTTTTCCAGTATAAAAAAAAATTATGGGGTTCTTAAATTTCTGGCAGCACCTAACATAACATTCATTATTTGATATCCTAACCACAGCATCAAACCCCCAAAAATTCAATGAGGAAAAATTCTTTTTTTTTTCTTCAAAGGAACTCATTGTATACTCCACTGTCAATGGAGAGAGGAGGTTGTGAGTTTTTTTTTCCTCTAAGAAGTGAGATTTTTATTGCAAATCAGAAAGACTGTGGAGATCCAGGCTATGATTCACACTAAAAGCCTGGCACACAAGGACCCTTCACGACATACTACAAGGTCATGAGCTGTGAAAATTAACGCGGAGAGTACACCCTCGTTAATAAACAGTTTCGCAGAATCTGATCAGCCCAGGAAGAACTGGAATATACTTTTTTCTTAATATAGTATTTGTTTGTGGTTTATAACTCCTTGGGCATACTGGCTTGGTTAGGTGCATATTCTTTTTTCATACATGAGATCAGGCGTAAAGGTAGGCGCAGGAGAGAAACAAGGATAGGAACCATCAGGGTGGGGTGAAGGGTGAAGAAACATTGCTTTCGCTGACAGACAAATAGGACTTTGAATTAGTTGTACACCAACTCGTTTTAGTAGAAATCAATTGCACCGTGAAAAGTAATTAGATCCTACCTTCATTTCACCAATCCAAATGCCTGTCCTAAATTTTGTAGGAGATGAATGTGAGCATGGGATCACTGCTCGGCAGGGGATGCAGGAGAATCCTCCTGCCAGGACCCCATTAGCACAGCTACTGAGTTCCAGTTGTGGGTATGGACAGCCATATCACCTGTTGGATATTTCAAGACAGTATGTCATCCATGGCATTTATATAGCAGATTCTGGGTGATACTGCTCGCACATAGGAAATTCTTTACTCCTTCTCTGAAGCTACAGGTGCTTTTATAAAGTCTACAGGTGGCATCTACTAAATTCGGAGAAGAAACATCAATAAAATCTGGATATGAAGTTATGTACCTAGTTAGAAACGTGAAACTGAAAATGTAACTGTGAATTGACCGTGGCTGTGCTGACCATGTTGTGGATCCGAAGATGGCCAGCATGTAATCAACAGGTGCATTAGAAGAAAATATCTGGGACTTTCAGCAACGCTGTGAGATCTCAGTTAAATCTGGGTGTTCAGTCTATCCTGAAAACAGTCAGATTATCCCTGTATACTTCATAATTATCTGTTTATCAACTTTGTTTCAACTTTGTATACTTTGTATAAGTGCTTTTCTTTAAGAAACCTTCTCTTTCAGTACTTCTTCACTCTTAAAATAGGATTTTTTTCAGGTGATACTGAATCCAAGACAGAGCAATCACTTCTCCCAGCTTCACAAAATTTACCAGCCCCTTCTGGTAAAGTTCCATTCAAGTTGTTACCCCTCTCATCCATCTATCTACTTTGCCCTTCTACCAGAGGTCGCACCTCTGTGGTGGTATGGGGCAGCTCCTGGGTGGACACAGCCGGGTCTCTGTTGTTCCAGTTCAGTCTAGGGTCTTAGAATAACTCCACCTTTGATGTCATTTAAGATTAAGGACCTGGGAGCAGCCAAGGCACATTTATATGTGTGTGCTTTTAGATATGTTGATCGCTACTGGGTTGGACAGTGGGAAAAAGTGGCACCTTAAACTCACATAATTAAATGAGAATTTGTTTAAACTGGCATAATTAACCTAGAGTCCTAAATCAGAGAAAGCTCTAATGTAATTCCTATTTTTCTAAAATTATTTTTTTCCACTGATAGGACAATATAGAAATATAGTTACTTCACGTAGAGAAAGAGTTCATGTAAGAATGAATGTGTTTGTGGACAATGTCATTGGAAAAAACGGGGAAAAAAAGGGTACCAATATATTATTCATCCTCAGGTTGACAGACAACAAAATAATATAGCAAAAGTAATGAAAAATTTAGGTAAGCAAAATGTGTTCACAGGGAAAATTAGAGCTCTCTTTCTGACCTGAGCATGTAATGAGGATGCTGAGTCTGCATTGTTAGTAAAGGAAGGACAGATCAGAGAAGGTCCTAAAATGAGAAAGGTTTCAGGCAAACAGACAAACAAGAAAACAGGTTAAAAATATCGTTGTTTACATTTTGCAGGACTGAATTTATTTCCCCTAAGTATTCTTAATCCATGAAGAATCATGATAATTTCACATGAAGTGTATGAATGGGTTTTGATGATTTAATTTTTCTATCTAGCATTGAACAAGCCTTCTGTGATTGTGAGACCTGATGAGATCATTGTGAAAGAGCTTGTACTTACACCTGTTTTACTTTTTAGAAAGCACACTCAACAGACATGGAAATAGGAGGGTCAAATATATCTTGATCAGAGCTTTGCCCACAGTTTAGCAGTTTAGCCATAAGGCAGCGAGAGATAATATTTCAAAGGTACGTAACATTGTATGCAAACTGCTTTTGTCTTGCCAACAGACTAATCTGATTAGCAGACCATTCCTTCATGATTTGGGTGTAGCGTCTTAGAAACGAGACTTTTGGTTGTCTTTTCACTGAATTTCTACCAGTAGGAAGAGATGAACGTGTTGGTCTGTGCACTTTCCACTGAGATACATAAGCACTAGTAGAGCTGGTTTGTACGTTATTTCAGCTGGTATAGCCTCTCTATGCTTTCTGTATTGAAAATAGGTGTTTATTACTTGGAAACCCAGTAGAGAGCTGTCCTTTAATCATTTGACTGTGGGATCTGACATGTTATAAAATGCACCTGTTAGAGACTGTGCTGGAATTCAATTAGCTCTCATGTGACTTTTGCAGCTGAACTAATGGGCTGAAAGGTTATACTGGGTAAATACAAGATCCCAAATTGATTCACAGAGAAGTCTGGAGAAATGTCGTGATTTCACTCTGTAAATTTTGGCCATACCGCAATAATCACATTGTTATTTTGCTCTAAATAGACCATTACTAGAGTGATACTGCTTATGTATTTGGAATTTTCAAAACAAAAGTCTTTTAGTTAATACTTCTCGTGTTAAAAGTCAGACACTGGAGTAAGAAACAAGAATTGCTGCACTACAATAGTTACAGTTTTATAAATGGTGACCATTTCTTTCCACTCAGTGCTTATGTTGTCATATTTGACCAGTATAGCTAGACATAGAGCAAATCCATTAAGAAGCTTACTATGACTTGTTATAAGAAAAAAACGGTTTTAATTAACATGCCTAAAATTAACTTTTAATTGCATTATAACAATTTAATAATAAGATACAATTTTCTTTTATGGAATATCTACTATAGAAAAGCTTTTTTGGTGTGTGTGTCCACCAAGGTTTTTTGCAGATTTCTTTCACTT
This sequence comes from Chroicocephalus ridibundus, assembly GCF_963924245.1. Taxonomy (NCBI): domain Eukaryota; kingdom Metazoa; phylum Chordata; class Aves; order Charadriiformes; family Laridae; genus Chroicocephalus; species Chroicocephalus ridibundus. The sequence continues at coordinate 34,195,182 of NC_086285.1, forward strand.
TATATTTTCATGAGGTATTCTATAGCATGGTGTGGTATTGGCTGCACGATCCATTTCCTACTCTTACACTGAACAAACCAAACTTTTACTTTTTTACTAATACGAATGATCATAAAAGCTACACCTTGGTCAGTTTAATGTAATCTTTTAGAATCTTTAGCATTCTGTAAATTTTAGATTTTACATCTTGTAAATGGCAAATTACAAATACCTGAGCTTGTAAAATGTGCTTAGATCTACACAACAAAGGTATAAAACCAGAATATGAACAAGCTAATACAAAAAGTGTTAGACATCTATATTAATAGCTACACAATTTTCATTATCTTGTCAGATTTTTTTCCAGTTCTCCATCTGTCAAGACTGAAGCTAACAAACTTAGGTCTCTTGCTCCAACCCTTCTGCCTCTACACCTCCTATAACTGCACATTTTTCATGAGCTATTGCTTTTCTAATCCAGAAACCTGAGATATATTTTGCCTTTTATAAAGCCTTTGAACACACTCTGCTCTAGAATGACCATTAGTGTTGACCTCGTTTCCAGGTGGGGTTCCAAGTGTATTTTGTTATAAATAAATAAATATACAGGTGTATAGATGTGTACTTTACTATGCATTAACTTGATGGTAATTTTGATTTTCCCCTTTTGAGATGACCAGTAGAGCCCTGCACCATCCTGGGGAAGCTGGAGTACTATTGAGCTGCGGTCAAAGCCCTTCCACCAGCTCCTGCTCACCATTCGTCAGCCTCTGTGAGAGGGAAGAGGAGAGAGTTGGATCATTACCCTACCTCCTGACTAAGTTATATTTTCAATAAGCTTGTTCAAACAAACCACCAACCCATTTCAGCTGAAACTTTCAAAATGAATTCAACCTGAGGCAGAGTCCTGGTGCAGAGAATTTCAGCATAATGGGCCGAAGTCTGGCAAAGTTGTAAGTGGCTTCTGGGAGAAACATTAGGTGTGCTTAGAAATGGGACAGAAAAAGCCTTAAGTCTAGAGGAATACAAGAAAATCATGAAGTAGGCTGTTTTGTTACTGTGAATATCCAATATGGGCTGAATTGATAGGTCTTCTTGCCCTCTCCATGCTCTGCTGGTTTTAGATTTTATTTTTTTTTTACTATTTTTATTTTTTTTTTTAGCACAGTACAAAGCTAAGCTCAAGGAGGAACCTTAGTAATTCTTAGAACGGGTATTGCTCACCATTTCTTTCTCTTTGATTTTTTTTCGTCATGTTTTCTTTATTTATTCAAGTGAAAGATGCAACCAATTTTGACAGGCAAATGACTGCAAACTGTGGTTTAGTAGAATGAATGCATCCTTTATGAAGTTTTCTAGTTCTTGAGCAAGAGAAACGTAACATTGCTGCTGTGTACTTAAGCTGCCTCTAGTCAGTGCTTGGAGAGCTGCCATTCCCCGCTGGTTGCTGCTGTGGTTAGGAGCCTAAGTGAGAGTAAAGTTATCAGGTGGCTGGGTATAACATTAATTAATATATCTTGAATATGTCTTAGCCCGCAGCCTTGGAAGAACTCAGCCTACTTTTCTATTTGCAGGTTTCATAACACAATGTGCATATATAAGTTTAAGAACTTTTTTTTTTAAAAAATTATATTCAGTTTTAAAATTAATCAATGATCTTTTTCTAGTAGATAATCTCGCTACTTAATCCATGGTGCACTCTGGAATTTTCGGTCTGGAGAACCAGCTGTTTAGGATTCAAATGTCCTGTCTCGAGGGTGGTACCGCACTATCTCAGGCCATGGAGTCCCCTTAAACAGTTCAGAGTATGAACAGTAAGACTGTCTGACCCCATAATGACTAACCAGAGAGGTTTTGCTGAACTTGAATCAAATGTCTTCCTAGGCTCTACATTGATTCTTACTTAAATATAGAACTTAAAAAGAAAACATAAAATTAAAAAAAGATGAGACAAGCAGGCACGGAGTCACTTTAATCACTTTTACTACAATGGAAAAAATTGTAGTGCAAGAATTCATAACAGAAGAAAATTCAGGATGTTCACGTTCATAATAAAATGAGCATCATTTTATCACTGCGAGCCAGCCATGCCACCTTGAAAATATGAAACAATAAATCCATAACAGAAGTTATTGAAGAATGACTGATAGATTACAAAATTAAAATAGACATCTTTCAGTACCTAGGACATATATTGATTAAAAATGAAAAATACAAGTCGTGCATTTCTGTTGTGAAAATGCTGTCAAATCAGTTTCCACATTCAAATTAATCTCCCCTCTGCCGTCAGTGAAAATCTGGGAGATTTCCTTCTCTGCACCTATTCTTTTTCTTTCTTGAAGGTTGTGTTTAATTTGCACTAAGCTGCAGTGAAGAGAAAGAAGCAAAAGCAGCCTCTCCTAGTTTACTCCAGTTTTAGCCAAAAGCAAGAAGTTGCCACTCAAAGGCGAGGCAAATCAGAAACTAAGGCACACCACAGCCTGACGCCTGGCTGTAAACTGCACCTGATTCAGGGCATATGTGCATGTCTGCAAGGTGCAGAAAGGCAGGCTCCGGCAAGGGAAGAGGCATCGAGCATTTCATTGGAATGAAGTCAAGAGAAATAACTTATTTGGGGCCCTGCATTTGTTGTCAAGTCAGAGGTAGATTTCTGGGCAAGAAAGCTGTTTGCTCCTATTAGTTTCTGTGGAGTGCAGAGAGATAGAGCATGCCTGTTTTCTGTGGCAGAAGAGAAAGGTACCAAATAAATACTTAGCTCGCTTCCTCAGTTTGTTCTCTGAACAAACACAGCTCAGCCAGACCTTGAATGGTCTCTGGTCACCTGAGCCAAAAACGCAGCAGCTCCTGGGCGGTTGCAGGAGGGCTGGAAAGCCAGGGTGACGGTACTGCATCTTGTACCACACTCTACAAAACAGCATGTGCCCAGTGTGAGCCAAAATGAGGGGGAGGCAGCAGGAGGAGGCTCCTCATCTTTGGGAAGTGCATCTCCCCATCCGAGTGCCACTTCAGCATCGCCTGATCCTTCCTACCTGCTCCCAGGCACAGGGGTCTCCTCTCCTCCAGCCCTCCCGGTGTGCCCCTGGGGCTTTACTGCCTCTGGGCTCACAGATTCACAGAGCCACTTTCAGTCGGCAGCGTAGGAACGCAGCTCCCTCCCCGTCAGCCGGCAAGGGGAGAGCTCTCGCAGCAGCAGCCGCGGTTTTCCAGGACAGGCTCTTGGGCCGTGTCTTCAGAGGCTGTAGGGCAGGCCCTCATCTGGTGTAAATTGTCAGCCTTGCCGCAGTCCAGTCAGCAGAGATCTGTCAAATTTGCACCGCCTGAGAAGCTGTTTCTCCAGTGACAACCCCGCGTGGTTCGGCCTGCTTTGTGTTAGGAGGTGACTGGCTCGACCTCTGGAGAGACCTCTGAGCACAGCTCTCGTTTTAGTTTTGGGAAAGTTTCTTTGAGGTTTGTATTAATGCTGCCACCAGGAGAAACTCTGTCTGACTTCAGGGTAGGAACACATGTTCACCTTTTAAGTCCTCGTCAGGGTTTCTAAGACAGCAGAAAAGTGGCAGGATCTTTTAATATCCAGCGGAGAGGATGGCTTAGCAGCTGCCAAGTAGGACCAGTTGACATTGCTTGGGAATAGGAGCAAGCGTTGCTTTTGCTCACTCCTCCTGCCTCCCTCAGCAGACTGAACGTAATAAATATAGTGGTAAGAAACAAATGGTCTCCCCCGCTGCTTTACTAGAAATTGGAGTGTCAAGTCTTCCTCTGCTGGATAAAAAATAGAGTGGGCAGGATGTGACAGGCTTTCTAAAATAAGCTTTGCAGAAGGTAGAGTGCCTCACAACCAGGATATGAGCAAGAGGGTGGATATGATCTGAGAGGGGCACCACGGTGTGATGGAAAGCCCCAAGGAGGAGTGGGGAGAGAAAAACCATGAGTGCTTGGTACGGAGCAGAACACTTACAGTGCCACTTTGAGGGGCGTTTGTGGTTTATGAGGTCTGCTGAGGCGGCTGCTGGATGCGTATTGGTGTATTATCACAGTAATGGATTGTGTTTTAATTACCTGCAAGGTGCCCAATCCGAAGTAATGCAAAGAAGAAAATTTGGCTGCTGCACCACACAGCAAGTTGTGTTGCAGTTTTAAGACATGCTCAGAAGGGTGGCGTGACTCCTCTCCACACACCGTGGGGGACACGAGTCCTGCACGAAGCTCTGTGCCTTCCCCTTTCTTCAAGAGGAAGGACACCTCTCAGGGAGCAGAAACACTCCCTCCCCTGTCCCTAGCAATTCTCCTTATTAACGTGGGGAAAAAAAAAAAGAGGGGGGGGGATTCTTTGGCTTCATCCTTTAATTTAGAAACAGACAGGGAAATGGGCTGGTGCAGCCATGCAAGCTAAGGCAGATCCTCAGCTGGTGCAAGTAGTCAAACTCCGTCTTATTCCAGCTCAGCTGTAGTAATTTACCCAACAGGAGTAAAAGTAGAGTGGTAACACCTGTGCCCACGAGAAGAATCCTACCCTTTTCTTCCAAACCTACATCTTAAGGGTAGCCACTGGTTTTGGCAGAAATTATCATATAGGAGACCTGCTCTGCCCCCAGTTTCAGCATGCAGCAACAGAGGAGTGATGGCTGAGGTGTGGCTGGTAACCGTAGAGCACGCTTAAAGCGAAGAGAGAAGGGAAAGGGTGCGCTTGCTGCGACCAGCAGCACTGTGTCAGCATTTGGGTTGAGATCGTGATGAGCAAGCACAGGGTGGATAGCCTGTTCCTAACACAGCAGCCCTGCTCAAAACTTTATTAGCTAAAAATGCACTAAAAAACAATCTCAGAGAAAGAAGAGAGACCGAACAAGAGTGCTTCATCAGTAATGCAGTATACACCCCTGCCTGCTTTCAGCAAACTCTGAGCTCCCAAGTGATATTACAGTTTTGATCAAATAGCTGAACTTCAGCGTGTTACCAATGGCACCAAAATCAATAGGCAGAGAGTTCCTATGGTTAAAGTGTAATTGCAATATCAAAGGGATTTAGGAAAATAGTGTCACATCCCATAGAGGAAGCAGGCAGCTGGGGACTTGATGTCAGCATTTGAATGAATTCAAATACCTAAAACCAATTTTGAGAAGCAGTGATAAACAGCAATCCTAATTCTAGCATGGCTGTAGCAAAAAAAAAAAAAAAAAAGAAAAAAAAGGTTTTTTCCCTCTGGGTGTGGTCCTAGAAACTGCAGTGATCCCTGGAGCTGTCAGACATACCCCACGCATGAGTCAGGCAACAGTTATACAAGCGGCTTCTATGCTTTGTGTTATTCACCCAAGGAGAGGAGATATTTAGGTCAGGTAGCAAAGAGCACCTGTGTAGCTGGGTGAAGAAGTTATGTTCTCTCTTCAGCATAGCGAAGTACCCGAGTAGCTATTTTGTGGGGGAAATATTCCCCAAAAATTCTACATTGGTGTCCAGCAGGGGTTTACAGCTATCAAAAAGATACACCCTCTACATGTATTTTCAAGGTTTTCTGTATAGCACCAGCAAAAAGGGAAGGTGTCAGATGATGCTACAGCATACAGCTAAAATCTTTTAACAGCCTTATTGATCGTAGCTGGGGTGAATGACTGGTAAGATGATCCTCTGGACACATATTTTGGAAACTTTTTGGTCAACTACCATGCAGCCAGCAGATTTAGGGCCAGTGATTAAATTACTGAGGGCTTTTGTTTTGAAGTATGTGCTCCTCAATATATCTTTCAGGGCTAGCCATGTGCCGAGGGGTTTGTAGGCAAACTGTGGTTCTCTTTTTTTTTGCTTTCAGAGGTCTCATTACAGGCTGCTGGCACCGGCAGCCAGCTCCCTGCTTATTTCGGATGACCACATCACTCAGCAGAGGCTGAAGAGAGCAGACGAGTCAGTCAATGAGTGGGTCACAAGGAGTCAAAATGTACCTTTCTTCCTGGAAGGCAGAGGCTTTTGGTTGTTACAAAACGGTGGTGTGCAACTGTTATTTTGAGCCTGGAGAGTTATTGGAGCTCAAGCAATTCTTTGAATAGATACTTTTTCACAGGAGCCGAAGTCGGGCTTTGGAAAGCAGTAGGACATAATGCCGAGTTTTTGTAGGTTTTTCTGAGATGCGGGCTGCAAAAAGAATCGTCACTTCAGACTCTCGGTCAGGGTAATTTGTATAGCCCTCTTGGCTTCCTTACTGTTTAGCCAGTAGATTTTAGGGCTAGTGATTTAATTGTGGAGGGCTTTTGTTTTGCATACGTATTGTGGTTTGTTCCTATAATTTGTTTGCTGTCCTGCTAGGACAGCACGCTAAGAAAAACACTGTGGGTTACGTTTGGGGTTTTGTTTTTGTTTGTTTGTTTGTTTGTTGTTCTTCTGAACGGCTTCAATAATTTTTTCTCCTGAAAACATTAATATGTACTTACTAAATATTATGTTCAGCTCTTCAAGTCAAAAGATGAGCTGAGGTCAATGGAGTTTGCACCAGCTGAGGATCTGTCCCCTGACTTAAAAACAGACAAAAGGAAATACCGTCCAAAGCTGACTTCTCTATTACAGTGTTTCAGCCTATGAGAAATGCTTTGAGGACATGATATTGGGATTTTTTTTTTTTCAAGAGGATCAAATGCAAGAAATAAATAGGCATGCAAAGTCTGCTTCCCAGGTTATTTGGGTTTCGGAGCTCTGTTGTGTCCTGCTGCAGAGTCTTTCCTTTTGCTTTGGTAAAACATCAGAGTGTAGAGGGTGACCCTGTGCACTTGTTTCAGATGAGAGTAAACAGAAGATGATATTACTTGTCTGAATGAAGTGGACTATCCCATGGAGGAGAATAATAGCTGTCTCCTAGAGCTGTTTTTCTCAAAAAGACTAGTGAGAACTTAAAAGTCGAAAGACCCAAGAAGAGGGTGAAAGTTGATTACTTTAAGGATTAAACTGTTACCCTGGTGAAGTCAGCAAATACTGTTTCTAAGCAATGATTTCAGTGTCTCTTGAGCACTGTGAATCTGAACCGTGCGATTGGGAATGTATTTCTTAAAGATATAAATATAATATTATTAGTTTTTTAAAATGTTATTTGGTGTTTTGACTTCAATAAAATACATTCTGGAGTGGTGTATAAAAATCAGCTTACGCAGAAAATTTCATCTGCACATGTGTTTTTAAAATATGTAAAAAGCTAGAAGTATGTCATTAAAAAAAATTATACAGCTCTTAAATTTGCATCAAATTGCAAAGGATTGTGTTCTGTTAAAAATGCACTTGCATTTGGTGTAGATTTTTCCCCACTTATCCTTCCTTGGAATTCTTCCGAAGAGGAAAGCACTGTTGCTCTGGTAGCGTCTAGTTAGGTAGGGAGCGATTTTTCACAAAGTCTTGATTATTATTTCATCAAGAAAGTAGGTAGATATTAAAGGTTGCCCAGATGGTTTATATATTACTATAATAATCTTGTTCATAGAAACTCTCACAAAGAAAATAATTAATCATAAACATACTGTGATCCCCCTAAAGCAGTGAGTGTTTTAAGTTGAAATCCCATAATGGCTATGACCTCTAACCCTGATGTAACTGTTTCTATCCTGGCTACTAAAGTGGCTGCTCATGAAAGGCCATCAAATACAGAAGTAAATGCAAAGGTTAACAAAGTTAGTGGACCAAACAAACTTGATACTGAGAATGAACTTTCACATGTAGCAAGAAAATAAACACCGCTCTCCCAGACTGATCTACACAGGAGGTTTGAGATGCCAAAATATTAAACGTTATTAAGCGCATAATCTCTATTTTACAGATACGTGTTTACTCTGGGGGTTACCATCCTTTCATATTGATAAAAAGTCTTCACTCAAATTAAAAAAAAAAAAAAAAAAGTTCATGCACTAGTGAGTTTTCAGTGAGATGGTTTTTGCTGTAGTGTCCAAGAGAGCATTGGTAATCGGTTGGGGAAGAGCAGGCGTTGCACTGAGATGTGTAAATCTTAAGCAGTTTTTGTATGTGTAGTAGTTATTAACATGCCATTTAATTTCTAACCCCCTCTCCGAGGTGTAATCTGTGTGTCGTATTGTGCTTCAGGAGTCTGATTTGTTAAGGGATAGTTATTCTTTCCAAATTTTTCGTGTTCCATTTCCCCACCGTAGAGAGGGAAATGTAACTTACCTCTCCACTCTCTCTTGTGGGAACTTTTTTTGCTTCAGAAATAGAGATTACTGTGTGATGCTTTGCTGGCTGAGTTCAGTGTGACAGGACGCTGTAGCCAGTAAGCACCAAGCAAGCTTGCAAAAGAACAGACTATGGGCAGGTTTGTGTGTGGGATGTACTGCGTATGCACTGGCAGCTAGAAGAGGCATTCTTCATATATACAAATAGTGATTTCAGCTGTCTTTGAGGAGCAGCGTGGGATTCAGCAGTCGGAAATTTATATCCCTCCTCCGTGCTGGCAGAGGAGACACCCACCAGCACCAGGGTGTCAGTAGCTGCTGCCCCGACCTCCAGCCGCCCACGGCGTCCTTCGGTGGGATCCAGCTGTCTCCGCTGACCTCAGCACAGCTGCACCTCCTGCCTTGAGAAGCACAATTCTGCCTCCTTACTCAGAAGTGGTCCTTAGCATTAGGAGGAAAGTTTTCTTTTCACCATCATGATCCTGTGAACATGCATAAGACTGCCAGGAAGCTGGTCCCAAATGGGAGAACAAAAAAGGCAAGCTCTTTTTACGAGTTTTGAAAAGAAAAACAAAAGCTTTCCCATTAATTTAATCAACTTGGTATCCTAAGCCCCAGTCACAAAAGGACATTTTTGGGGTCACTGCGGAATAAATAATTCAATGATGAAAAGAGAAAGAAATGTTGATTATATATAAAACTTGACAGTTGGGGAAACTATTTCCCTGGCCTACAAAGTCGTTTTTCAGGTAGATCAAAAAGAGTTATTTAGTTCTACACAATTTCCAGTTTTAACAACATTAAATACCTTTTCTCCAGTTAGATATCAGTCTTTGAAGATTTTGAAATTGTTATTCCTGTGGGGAGGAGGATATTGAATAATTCCTACCAGTTATGAAACTCAATATTCTCCAGATGGTTATTGAGACAAGCTTTTATACACCATTGTAAAATGGGTTTAAAATATCCTGTGCTGTGATTGACTAAACAAGTCACATGGCTACTGCATACAAGTTTGAACTTCTTTTTCAACGAAATGACCTTATTAAAACCATAAACAAAAATGGTACTTAAAGACTGGCTTTAAAGCAGCAGCTATAAATCCTAAATTTATTGTAGTACTGTTCTGCTGTTTGTGCTAAAAAGACAAAAAACTAGAAAGGCTATTCTGGGCATGAAATTATGCCTTAAGTGATCGATTGGTTTAAAAAGATGTAGTTCCATTGGTTTTTGCAGTCCTCTAACCTTTTCTTCAAAAGACTTAACAAAATGACATACATTCACAATGTCATATCATGTCAGAACTTGAGCTGGCAAATGTGAAGCAGCAAAACCTTACAGTAAGGAGCAGTATTCCTTGAGCAACACTCTGTCTTCTCTTTCATGAGAAAATTTATGCCTGAAGTGGTCCTAAGCATTGTTCTCCATAAAACCAGTGTGTTCACCTGTAGTCTAATGCCCATTTGCACTGCAGCGGTCAACAGCTCTAGCAAAGACTTGGCAACCCACGTAATACGAACAAATAATCCCAGGAAGGGGGATCTTGCTACCTAACTGCAAAAGGCAGCAGGAGTCTGGGTATTACGGGTGGCAGTGGTTTTTTGTCTGAGTTGGCCTGGTGCAAGGTGTGAAGCGTGATTTCTCATCTGCTAATGCTCTCCCCCTATTTCTGCTGCCCATCAAGGGGTGGCTGCACCTCAATGGGCCAGGGTCAATCCCCCGGGCCTGTCACCGCTTCTCCTCCCATTGCACAGACAGAGCCTGAAGCACAAGCCATATCAGACAGACCAGAAACAAGGGAATTCCATGGGAGAAGAAAAATTATACTGAAGGCCTTGGCTCCTTGACCGGTGCTTGTGCTGCAAAGTATGCTGCACCTCAGGGGGACAACAGCAGGCATCTTTCACTCTTTATCTCCCGTGCCATGAACACATGCCTACCAAAATGCATTTTTTCTGTTTTCATTAGGATGCTGCTCCTGTAAGTTTCCTAGCAGAAATGGCTGCATTTCAAAATGACTAAACTATCCCCCTTAGGATTTATGTGTTGTTTAGAACTCCCAGTTTACAAAAGTAATTGTCTCTATTCAAATAAGCACATGATTCTGTTTAGGGATCCTTTGTTGCGGTTTATGGATCTTCTTTTTTTTTAGAGTGAGAGGCTACAAAGGTAAATTGTAAGGGGAAAGGCTGTGTAGGTGCAAAGGTTTTTTCACATTGAGAACGACTCTGTGACGTATTCCTAAAGTGAATGAAACCCTGGCACTTGCCTTGATGGGAACCAGCCCTTCTCCGTATTGCTTTTGCATTGCATATGGCTTATGACAATGAGAATATTAGAGATTAGCATTAACAAAAAGAACTTCAATAAAAAACATAGTGATGAGAAACATATTCAGGGATTTGTATTCTTTTAAGGAATGTGTTTACATGAAAGGGAAACAGGAAGACCCATAAAGTGGTTGAATCTGGTACTACACTTAAAATCAAGCTGCTGAGATTTTTTTAAGTGATTTTATTTTTTCCTCTTCAGCAAATATTCTGGTTGTAGCATAACTCAACTCACTTATCAACACTTATTTTTTTTAGCTTATTTAGTGTGCCTGGGTTTCAGAGTTTCAGTTTAATATTGCTAACAGTCTTAGTCAAAACCCCAGGATTAGCAGTGTATTTGAACACCTGCAAAGTTCATTTAACGACTGGAATAGCGAATGTTGCAAAATTCAAAATATATTTAACATATTTGTAGTTTGAATGTTAACCACAGCTGCTTAATGCTTTTCAAGAGGCTCGGAATGTACATATTTTATATATCCCAAGGAATAACTATGATTGATGTCCTTTCATGTCAACTGTTTGATTTGCTGAAAGATGGAACCAAAAATACAGCGGAAGGGGGCAAGTCTTGGAAGACCTGCCAGGCCAGCCAGCTTGTTTATTGAAAGCAAAAAACTATTCAAACTTGGCATGCTTCTGAATCTTAATTGAATTCAATAGGAAATTGGGGGGGGGAGGATAAAAAAAAAAGATAAAAAGTAAAAAATAACACAAGCAGTCAAAAAAGAGAGAAAATGATTTATTTTTTTACTGATTACATTCATATTAGTGAGTTGTCCTATCATTCAGCCATACGGAAGTGTAACAGATGCCTCATACACAGCTATGAATATTTGATGTACAGGTATTTTACTATCTTTCCACAGCCAGATTTTTCAATGGATCATTCACAAATGTTTCAGAGAAACACATTTTTCTATGATCTTTGGCACTGACAATATCATTTTCCATACCAGACTCAATGATTAAGCCAGATACACTACATCCACTTTTTCATTCGAAGGAACCGGTTCTCCTCATATTTACACTAGCTGTGACTACTACAGCTCAAAAGATTTTACTTGAGTTACTCTTGATTTCTCTGGGGCAAAGAAATAAAGCCTATTAAAGATTTCTTCTCAATACTGGTAGATATGAAGTATTTTTGTCCAGTTTTCCGCCAGTTCCAGTTCTAACAAAAATCATCTCTATGCACAAATTCTTCTTTAATTTTCTAGGAACTTTTGGTCTTCATCTTTTGACAGACACTGGAGTAACAGGCAGAGTTGGAAAGCCTGCAGAGTAAACGCACTCTATACCCTCTTTAGTTTTACAAGAGCTACTTCCTAATTTCTCTGCTAATTAACAAATGCCATAGACATTCAGCTGATTTGTTGGCAAGCACAGTGTATATCTTGCATTCCTAGATTCCAAGCATCCACCTAGAGTGAAAAAAGGTATTGTAGAGCTTTAAAAAAGAATCTGCAATAGCTATTCACACACACATTTTAGTATCTTGGGCAAACTGTTGACCAAGCATAAGCAGAAGAGACAGTAGCATTCACATACCTTAGTCTAGACTTCCTTTGTGTCTGGTGCGAATCATCAACTCACCACTTAGAAGAAGCATGCATGAACAAAGACAAACGTGGACAGCAGAAAGATTGAAATACTTTGTGGTGTGATCTTCATCACCTAACATGTCTCTACTGTGGGGGACATTTTAAGAGGGACTGTAACTCTGGTATCTTTTCAGCCTAATTAACACTTCGGATAAAAATCTTCATCTCTTTCCATGATGAATTAGAATACTGTGTCCCATTTTAATGAACATGGGTCTGATCTGGGCATCTTAATTCATAAGTACTTATTTTTTTTTATCTACAGCTGCTTAATATAATGAAAAAGTCAGTCACACTGAAAAAGCTCTAGACATTTCAAAATTCAGCATGCTGAGAGCTTAGTAACACAGGTGTCTTACCCCCGCACACCATTCACTGCTTTCCCTGCAGAATACAATTTCCAGATCAATGTTACTATCCTGATACTCAAAGCCCAGTATGAATTTGGCTTCAGTTAGATGACGAATCAACACTTCCCTTGAGAACAAGACTTCCCACCAACAGCTATGTTTTTCTGGAAGAATTAAATTGTGCACATTCCAGAGAGGTGTTTGAATGCAAATGCTAGGGGAAAAAAAGGGCAACTCAGAACAAAATCCAAAAAATAACTGTGTGATGTAGTTTTGCTCAGTAAAATCTGGATCGCATGAAGTGTTGAATAATTTGGCTTGAAGTATTGAAAAATATAGACAAAACTGTTTAAAAGTAACTCTACTGCTTTACTTCAAACATGCCAGTCAAGTATGTGTTTAATTACTTTTTCCAGGATCTTTTTTTGCCAGCATCTTGAATAATCAAGCTTTATATTCTTATTTCATATACCTAAATATACAGATGCCAAACACACCCTTCTAACGCATAGAACAGTCAAGCCTTTTGGGAAAGACAAAAGAAGTATATAAATTATAATGTTTTATATTTTTCCTTTCTATTTTAATGTACTTTGGAGGTGCTTGGATAGTGATAGATATATTTTATTTATTTTATTTCTGTATAAAGTTTATAGAAGTTTTCTTCTGTGTCATAAGGTAATTTGATAACATGTTGTCAATACTCTTCCAATTTTTCACAACAGGAATATATTGAAAATTGATACTTGACATATGCTGATGCAAGGTCATGTATGTGTACAAGTGTGAGAATTACAACTATATTAATTAGTAAAGTATATTCTTAGTAAAAAATATAGTAATAAAGCATAAGGAGTACATTAAAAATTATCGGAAAGAACCTGTTGAAATTCCTGTCTAAACCAACATATTTTCACTATTTCTGCTTCCTCTGTCTGAGCTACAGCAGGCTACCTAAGTAGAGCTTTTGTTGCCTTTACTCATATCAATGACACTCAAGGAATCTGCCTTTTTTGGCCCTAAATATGAGACACGTGTCTAAAAGACCAAGGGAATCATTTATAGCTGCAAGTTACTCTTTGCAATTTAGTCAAAATCAGGTATATGACTATTAAATTATATTTTAAATGTAATCAGGTTATTCCCTCACTTTTGAGGGCTTGAGTGCATTAGTGAACATTTTTGCATGTAATTGTCTTATTTTATTTTGAAGTTCAGTCTTTGAAGCTCTTTTGGACTGAAACACCCCACCGGCCCTCTTCCAGAAAAAAACGTGCAAGTTCCACAATCTGGAACTAATTGTCCAGACACCATCTGGAGGTCCTGTTCCTTGGTAGAAGCTGCTGTAATCCTGTGGCTTTCAGAGCAGAAGTGGCATTTTACCTTATCCTTAAGCTCTCAAAATATTTCAAAAATGTTTCAAAATATTTCCAAATATATCTGCCAGCTGGGGGCACTGGGGAGGTCGCCATGCCTATAAACACTTACACGCCCATATGCAATGCAGACTATTTCAGGTAAATACTGTCTAAAATAAGAAGCTAGGCAGGGCATTGAACAGACATACTGAGACAGGAGCAGTGTAGGTGAAATTGCTTGAGTCCAGTTGCATAGCTGTTCCAGGGAATTGCTTCTTTCAACCTATTTTTAGCACATCTTTTTCTCAGGCAAAATGCAGAGGTTCTGTGGGTGGCTGATCCTCCCGCAAGAACGTAGCTCTAATTACGTCCTGCTTTATGGTATGTGAGGAACCCCCACAAAATGGTGCTCTTCTCTAAATCCTGGACTTCCCTTTCATTCAGCAGGCCATTAATTTTTCTGCAAGAAAACCCTTTATGGGAATGGGTTTGGCCATTAACAAATACCTTACATGACAGGTTTCCAACTTCCACTGTTTCAGCTACTTAAGGAGTATGATGAGAAAGCAAAGGACAATCAGTGGAAAACTTATGTAGAAAAATGAGGACCTCAGGATTTCTTGCATTATGTTTTGGGTTCAGGAATTCATTGCTTTGGAGAGAAAAGTGTTGGAGCCAGGAAAGGGTGGTCTTTTCTGCCCAGCGCCTCAGTTGCTTATAACAATTTGGAGTTTTTCTAAGGATTACCTTGGTCCTTATTAAACTCACAGATGACTTATTATTTGTGAGTGGAATATTTAAACCCCAAGCCAGTGCCCACCAAAAGCAGCTAAAGGCTTTGCATTTTCTCTAGTGGGTTTTTGACTAGCCGCTTAATGGTCAGAGGAAAAGTCTTTTCTTCTGTACCATCTACTCAAATTTCAATTTTAGAATGCTTAAAACTTGCTCAACCCGAAGTCTGCTTTAACAAAGCTACACAGTGCCTCTCAGTGAGAAGTAATTCCAGTTCAAAACACAATCTACAGCCATTCAGTGGTTGGTCAGCCTGGAGGGGGAAAAATTTGCAGAAGTGTTTTTCTAATTCATATTTCTCATATTAAAAAATTGTCCAAATCATTTGCATCCAGACTTTTAGAAAGTCAGAGTAGAACACTGCGGTCCAAAAAGTGGGTTTCTAGCAAATTTTGTCCATGGGAAAATTAGGGTTTATAATGCAAATAATTTAGTAAGTAACAATAGCAGCAGCTGTTACTTGTGTTGCTCCCCTAATAACAAAATCCTTTAGGAGTAATTAACCATGATCAAACATGAAAATGTTTCAGCCAAAAAAAAAAATCTTGTTTTACTGAGATTCCTTTTTACCCCCAACTGTTTTTGTATAATTAGATCTATCCACAAGGAAATGTCTTAGAAGCACTTTTGGTTGTTTATTTAAACTTTTTACTTTTTCATTTGTTCTCTCTACAGGCTATCAGGCCGAATGCTGCTCTCAGTCACGAAGGTTTGAATACAGAATTACTGTATTATTATCAGCCACATGAAAGCCAGCTCCAGAGAAATCTCTCCAGGATGGCTAGGTGAAGGCTGTTTTGATGTTTAACACTGATCTTCATCAAGAGTTGTCTTTCTTGTTATTGCTTAGTCATTTATGGACAGATTTACTACCGTTATCACATTGACAGTAGTCACTGTTCCTTTAACAATATTGCATTGTTTTCATAATGATAAAATTTCTCCTCTTTACCCAAAGCCCCTCTATGTTTTTGTGGCAGTCAAGTTTCTTATCCTACTTTCTCACAGCCATTCATCTCACTCACCAGAAGCCACAGCCCCACCTGTAGGTTCATCTGGACAGAAGATACATCTAACACTCTGTATAGAAAAAAAGGGAATTTGAATTCTCCAAGGATTTTTAAATTATTCTTGATAGAAATGACATTCAAATGAAACACTGAAATTTTAAGTAAATAAATAATTTTTCCTAAAAGAAGCCTTGAAGAAGTTTGTAACTGGTACCAAACTGGCATTTAATTGACATTTAATCCATGTCAATATTTCTCAGTAGCTCCTTAACTTTTCTGCACTGTAAGCTTCTTTGACCTGTTAGTGTCATAATGCTATAATCATGAAGTCAATATTATTTTTATCAGCAATGCGATTAACTACTCTGGAAAGTTCAGTCTTATCCTGTGAACAAAATTGTTAAGGTTTACTCTTTTTTTATGATCCTAGTGAGTGCAATAATTGAAAAAGAAAGGTCTGTCACTCATCAGACTTTCCAGATGTAAAAGTAAGTAGCCAACTTAAATTTGTAGCTTGTTAGAAGGTAGAAGCAATCTTAATTAACATAGGGCTAGCTGGAACAATGCAGGCATCTTTCTTTCTCTTCCTTTCTTCCTTTCTTTCTTTTCTTTCTTTCTTTCTTTCTTTCTTTCTTTCTTTCTTTCTTTCTTTCTTTCTTTCTTTCTTTCTTT
This sequence comes from Chroicocephalus ridibundus, assembly GCF_963924245.1. Classification (NCBI taxonomy): domain Eukaryota; kingdom Metazoa; phylum Chordata; class Aves; order Charadriiformes; family Laridae; genus Chroicocephalus; species Chroicocephalus ridibundus. The sequence goes on from NC_086285.1 coordinate 34,211,430, forward strand.
CTTTCTTTCTTTCTTTCTTTCTTTCTTTCTTTCTTTCTTTCTTTCTCTCTTTCTCTCTTTCTCTCTTTCTCTCTTTCTCTCTTTCTCTCTTTCTCTCTTTCTCTCTTTCTTTCTCTCTTTCTCTCTTTCCTCTCTTTCTTTCTCTCTCTCTTTCTCTCTCTCTTCCTTCCTTCCTTCCTCCCTCCCTCCCTCCCTTCTCTTTCTGTCTCTCTTTCTTTCCCTTTCCCTCTCTTTCTCTGTCTTTCTCTATTTTTCTTTCATTCTTCTTACTTTTTGTTCTCTCTCTTTCTCTCTTTCATTCTCTTTCTCTCTCTTCTCTTTTCCTTCCTTCCTTTTCTCATACTTTCTCTCTTTTTCTTTTTTCCTTTCTTCCTCCCTTCCTCCGTTCTTTCTTTCCCCTTCCCCTTTCTCTTTCCTTCCTCTTCCCCTTCCCTTTCCCCTTCCCCTTCTCCTTTCCTTTCCCCTTTCCCTCCCCCCATCCCTTTTTACTTTCCAAAGCAGAAAAATGACTGTTATTTTTTCTCAGTGGTATATTCAGGGGGAAAGGCAGGTTAAGAGTTTACCGCTTCTGCTGTGAGCAATAAAAGTTTACTCACTTATATGGCCTGAAGGCCTGGACCAGTTTGTATTTACTCATTATTTCATTTTAACCAGCACCCCCACTTTTTCATTAACTATTTTCAGCTTGCTTTTTCATCTATGCTGTCTCATGACTCCTATGCTCTCCTTTCCTTGGGAATGCTAAAGGACTTGTCTAATGATGGCTGACAACTGCAAGATTTCTCATTTTTCTGTTGTGGGCTTCGATGTAGTGAAACGTTCAGAAATAAAGACTTCATGTGTGCTAATTTAGGTAAGTAAGTATTTGCTCAAGAATGAAATCCTGGTTTCCATCATGTTCTTGAGTTGCACTAATCCGACTGGTTCCCCAGTCCTATAGAGATAACCAGCAAAAAAATGGGACTTCAAAAGCAATTATTCCTATATAAAAATCAGATAGGACTCTGACACCTTTAAGCGGACTGTTTCATAGCAGGAGGAGCATTTCAATGGGACCATGAATTTAGCTGGAAAGTGTTTGGCAAAGCATTGACTGCTTCCTTTTATTCAAACTTTTTCCAAAGTAAGCTGGACTGTAAGACTAATAGAGCAAGGACTTACTCAAAATGCACATTCCATTTTATGATTTCCACTTTAACTATTCCTCCTCAGTGCACAAAATGTTCTTCCACCTTACTGAGCATGGTACAAAGCTGCATGAACCACCCAGGGAATGTTCTCCAGGGGTTCACTGCTGTGTGCTCGGTGCCCAGAGCTCATCTATGTTGTCTGTGAGCACTTTAAAGCACAGACAATAGTTTTATGAGCTTACATTCATGCTCGGTGCCCTTTATTGAGATTCTGTAGGGCAATCTGAGGTGGTGGACACTGACTTTGCATAACCAGCACATTTTTTCAGAGACCAGATACGGTTCAGACCAAGGTATGGCAGAGGCACAATAGCCTCTCGCAGGATTCATTTCTAAGAAGAGTTCAGCAAGCTAAGCTTGATAAACAAGGCAACATTAACACAGTTTCAAGTACAACTTCCAGAAGCATTCATCAAAAGTTGCTGAAATCTTGAACAAGTAAATCAAATTGAAAATTGCCTGTTCTGTTGTGCTTCATTACAGACAAAACCTCCAATGCACTTTGTTCATTATGCCACAAAGGTTCATTATTTTTTCAGTGCAGTGGGCATGCATTTTCTTACCCAAGAACTTATTTTTTAGTCTCAGCATTTCATTTTGACATTAGAAAAATATACAACCAAAATCTATAAGACTTTGATTAAATGTTGATACAGCTGATTCCAACACAGCCAAAGCCAGTGACCATACATGGAATCTAAACAACAGCTAGTAATTACAGTGTCAAAGGCATGTATACACTGTGTGTTATGTTTCATTGTCTGGCATGCAAATATAGACTTGGTTTCCTTTGCACTATTTCCAAAGTATAAAGAAAGCTAACCAGAGAGTTCTGTTTCGTTTACACAAAAGAACAAGGTTCAATCATGTTTGATAAGTTGCAAATTACTGGTAATACCACAAGTGTTGTTACAGCTGCTAAGAGTGGTCAGGAGGATGTACAAAATACAGCAACGGCATGAATCAAAAGAAAAAGTCTAAACAATTTTGAATGATAGTGTATAATACTTCTAACTTTAACTTGGTGCAAGGGCTTGTCAGCAGCATCTTGGGCAGTGGTGAGATACATGGAATAAGTTGCCACGTATGTATTTGGTATTCCCTGCTTCAGCAGACTCCACGCTGACTTTGCTCCTAAGAGGAACAAAGGGTGCAAAAGGGAAAGAAATTTGCCTGTAGAGGTTTTCACAGCTGGGTACGTCCTTTTCACTGCACCTCTAAATATGGTACATTTGTCAAGTACCTGCGGGTAGAACCCATCTGTTTTCTACAGAATGTGGATGTCCAAAGCCTCACCTGGAGTGGAAGAGGTCTCAGAAAAGGGGCGTGATTTGTGAGGCTGTGTAAAAAGTGCATGCAAGCCCAAGTCTAAGATTTGCCCTTCCTAAATCTTCACGTTCTTGACACAGCAGATGAAGTTCCCTTGCATAGTGAAACCTGAACTAGTATCTTGCTCTATTCTGTAGCGCACATTCCAGAAAAAGTGGTCTGGGAATAAAGTCACTGGAATCTGGAAGTCCCTTTGGGAATGCTTCTGATCATGAGACAGAAGAGCTGCTGCTCTGTGGGACAATGCCTTTCAAAGTAAATTAGGCTCCTTGTCTGTGATTACATGGGCTCCTCTTTTGAAATATTGGAAGGCGATTGGAAGTACTTACTAGGCCCATACTTAACTATAAAAAAGGAACGAGCAGCACGATCCTACACGTGGATCCCCCTAGATATGCTATACTTTAACAGTGGTGGGTTTATCTTTTCACTTTATATTTGCATAATTTCCTGTAGTAGTTTTAGGTGGTATTTCATATTTGCTAAAGTTTAAGATAATGTGAAATTATCCACAAAGAAAAATACAGACCTATCTTGCTCCAGCTGATATAACAGAAAAAGAAAGTATCCCAGGAAAACTAATTATCAGTGAAAACAATGTAATTACTGTGATGTGCTTGAAGTACTGTGAAAATATTTCAAAACTGCTGCATAGTGTTCAGCTTGCAATGATAACCAAGGGTAACAGTACCAGACCTGTGTTTTGTTCATATAAGAAGCATATATGAAGAAGGTGAAGAAGGAAGGAAGGGAGGAAGGAAGGGAGGAAGGAAGGGAGGGAGGGAGGGAGGGAGGGAGGAAGGAAGGAAGGAAGGAAGGAAGGAAGGAAGGAAGGAAGGAAGGAAGGAAGGAAGGAAGGAAGGAAGGAAGGAAGGAAGGAAGGAAGGAAGGAAGGAAGGAAGGAAGGAAGGAAGGAAGGAAGGAAGGAATTCTGAAAAGTAGCACTAAGAAAAGTCTGTGTTTGCATCAAAATGAATATAGAGTTTCTTTGGGTCCTGCTAATTAGAAGAATACAAGGAAATCATTGGGTTTTTTGAGGAAAAGAGTGACAAACTTTCCTTATTGCAGAAATAAAATTAGAAGACTGAAAAGCATAACAACTAGAGAATGAAGAGCTGAAAAGTAAGTTAACACCACATTTATCTGTAATATCTCATGATTTTTAAATCTATCTCAATATTGGGGGCAGAGCGGATGATGCTTGCTTCCAAATATGAGAGGCTGGCAACCCTGTGAATGCATTGCAGAAATACTGGGTATTATTCATACAATAGATGACTGCGATACTCCTAAACCTTCATGTAATTACAATGCACAGGGCTCTGCATTTTTAAGCAAACCCTTCAGTAGTCCTGCCTCTTCAGTCAGGATGTGCTCCACAACTGGAACAGCTTGCGCTGGGTTAGCCCCCTGGGAAAGTTCTAATTTATAAAACCCTGTTTAGAAAAATCAAATCTATTTAAAGGCATTACATTATAAACATAAACTCCCTAATGAGCTGTAGTGAAATGGCTCTAGGCTATAACTTGCGAAGTTCAAATGATTTAGCTGTTTTCTGCCATGTATTATTTTCATTTAATCTGCATCACAAGGACTGTAAAGAGTCCAGCTGTTCAAAGTGAGTCTTAAAGATTCCTGCCAAATGCAAAGGCTTGTCCAATTGTTCCCTTCTTTACCGTGTTTGGTTAAAGACTTATTAATTGATAGATCAAATGTTTCCTAAGGTTTGGTTTTTTAAAAAAAAAAAAAGAAAAAAGAAAAAAGAAGTCAACATTTCTAGTAGAAATACAGATGCTAAAAAGATTGCATTTAAAAAATAGGCAATTAGACATTACAGAATCACTAGGAAAGAAGGAAGGAAGTAAAGGAGGAAAGAGGCAAGGTAAGAGAGAAGGAAGGAAAAAGAAATCCAGCAAACATGCACATGCCTGTGCCCTGGTATAGTGGAACAATCTGTGCTTTCATGTTCAGGTCCTTACCCCTTTGGGACCAAGGGTGTACCCTGAGGATGCGATTAGCCTCTTACCTACTTTACCATCTGCCAGCTGCAGTGCAGTTTCTTCTCACCCATATCTGCATGAGAGGCAGTACGGTCTCTTTGTATGGCAATTAACTTCTACTGTGTTGATCTCTTTCCAGGAGACATTTGAGAAGATCCATCTATCATCTTTGTTTAGTAGCAGGGCTAGAGGAAGTGATGGAGGACACGGGTTCTCCTAGAAGAAATGCAGTGTTAGATGGAGAATGGACTGATGACTAATAGGCATTTCCTACCATTCTTTCAAAGACCATTCTTCTGTTAAATGCAGGCCTTGGTTTGCCTCAGGTTACTTTTAAGTAATGGAAATATCCACTTTTGAGAGATTTATTACCTAATTCTGTAATAAAAAGGTAGACTATAACATCAGCACTCTGTACCATTGATTACCTGCTCTTTTCAACACTTACTTTCAGCATCCAGAAAATGCAAATCTGTACCTGTTACAGGATTCAGGATTTTGGTCTGGTCAAAATCACTTGACATGTTTAAACATTAAAAAGTAATATTCTGAAATGTGTAAATGTTAAAACCACAACTTCCACGTAGTAATGGAGAATAAATATAACAAACCTGGTCTGTTTAATAAATGAAATGGTATAATGTTAACTGGGAGAGGTGGATTACATTCATTTAACTGCTTCCTATTTTAAGTAATTATTACAAAAACATTGTATGTTGGTGGGTTTTAGAATGCCCTTATCAAAAAGAAGTATAAGGACACAATTTTGACTTTTTTTTTTCTTAAACTCTTATTAAAGAAAGACCTGGTTTGTGCAAATATTCCCTCTACTTACACTGGGACATTATACTAGAACTGGTAATACAGCTTTAGACGGTAAACTTTGGGAGAAGATAGGTCAATGAAAGAAGTGATATGGTAAAAATTGTGGTTCCATTTTTCAGCTCAATAGAAAACCTTATAACAGGGCCCCATGGTGACAGTAAATAAAACTGTACTGGCATTTAAACTGCATAAGGATTATTTTATGTTGCTAGAGTGGCGTAAGAGGATGAGCCATGAATGAGGATTCAATATATATATCATAATATGTATTCTTTACAAAAGAAATTAACTCATTTTCCTGACCTTCACATATTTTCTTTGGTTGTTTGCCTACAATTTCATCATGCAGCAAGCATATGTAAAAGCTATTCGCTTTTGGTGACACAAAATCCAGTCCTGAATAGATTACAAATATAAACGAGTTCCGTGGCCCCATCACAACCCTGGAAGGGGAAAAAAAAGGGGGATTCACCCCAAAACCACTATACAGCTCAACAAAATGTGCGGTTCTGCTTTTGAGACTGTCAGGCATATTACGTCTCTGTACTGATTTGAGGGACAGATTGTTGGCTATAGCTCAGGAACACTCAGTGCCATTCCAGCTGCAGGGCACAAAGGCAGCTTTAAGTCAAGTTTGCACTCCTCCTCCACTAATACTTACAAGAACCCTCCCCAAATTTCGCTCCTGGCATAATTCAAAATATTCTGAGGGATCGACAACTCTAGGAAGATGAGCCAGAGCCCAAGAATGAGTTGTGCATGAGAAAACCCAAGGCACACTCTATCCTTCAGTTGCAAGGCGTAGCTTTAAAACCACTCGATTACATCATTAATACAGTAGCACTGTAGCATTTGGAACAACTTCTGCCATAATGATTTAAAAATTGAGGATTCCTTTACCCACTCCTCCAGTGACTTGCCAAGCAGGAATTGGCATAGCTCTGCAAGGACAGAGAAGCACAAAGGTACCTCAGTGCGCTTGAGATTCAGACTGGAGGTCTAGACTTTAGGGAGGTTGGGTATTCCATGGTTCTCCTGCCAGTGTGATTAACTTCTTGCTTTCAAGTAAGAAGTTTACACTTACCAAGGCAAAAATGGGCTGTATACTTCACTGCAGTGTTGCACCAAAATACACAAGCTCAATTTTAATGAGCTTGCTTGGGTATGCAAACAGAACTTGGTGTCCCTTAATCATCAGAACTGGCTTTTCCTGCATAAAATTAGCCCATGCAGTATTCCATTGCTACTAATACTTGAGCCAGCTCTGGTGTAATGTAATATAGACCTCAGATTATAAAAGCTTCCATGATCTGCTGCCAGCTGATGTATATCAATATAGTTCCACTGAGGTAAATTAATAATTGAAACTCTTAGCTCATGAGTTGAGCTACAGTGCTTTGACCGGGCAATCAGTCTTTACTTCTATTTATTTGGTTAGAATCAAGCAGTGCTAATGAGATTACAGCCCGGGGATTAGGAAATGCCTTTTCAGAAAGGTATGCTGAATTGACGAGAGACGATTGACATGCTAACCATACACAATGTCAGTGGAACATGCTGACTAGTTTTATCAGATTAATGAACTGTGGACCACTTGATGTGTGCTCCAGATAACTTGTACAATAGCAGCGGTCACAGAGAAAACAGTACATCTAAAACAACAAAGTAAGGAGTTGGTCTTTAATTTGTGGTGTTGTGCAGTTACAGACATGTTCATACTTAACTGAAATGCATGCACACAGACAAACGTTGATCACAGTTTTTTGTTGTCTCTTCATGTAAATCAACTGTTTGTTGTTTCTTTTGCCTGCAACTGGACAAATTTAACTTCATCGTCCCAGGAAAAAGATGTCTGCTATGCTGTTTTTAATTTCCCGTCTAGTCTGTTTTTTGGAATACAACTGCTGGACTTTGGAAGACTGTTGCTTTCTCCACTGTTATCGCTGGACACACATTACAGTTATAGAATCCATCCTGTGGGTTTTTATCCAGTTACACAGATTAGAAGTGACTAATAATTATGAGATAAGAAAACTAAAGGTTTCATTGCCCTCTTCTCTGGTACAAATGGTTTGGGAACGAGTGAGAATGGAGCTTTTGATTCTTCATTCAGATAAAACTGGAATTAGAAAATTAGAATCAAAAAGTCCGTAAGTGAGCTATTTCAGCTTATAGTAGTTGAGATCTTTGCTTCTGAGTTCCTGATGTATCCCAGTCACAGGTAGAAATGAGTACATGTTTCCAATACTTCATGGAAAAAATAGCAAACTCAATAGCATTTAGCATGACAAAGGTGTGAAAAGGATACCTAAGAAGCAACATAAAGGATAATGAAGATGAATGCTTGTTTCCCATAGGAAAAAGGTGCAGTTCAAACAAGATCATACTATGTGACGTAGTCAAATGAAGTTAAAGATAAAATCCCCGTAGCATTAGATCTGACTAAGGTGAAACATATTTGAATTATTGCAATGGTCGTCATGATTGTCACCCTCTAGAAAGCGTGGTGGGAGAATTATATCTGGCTATGACTTCTGAAGAGGCACTGTGGCATGTGGAGTTATTTATCTGACTACCATTTAACCACTGAGGTGACTTAGTTAAGTAGTCTACTGGCTCTGTCCTGTTGCCTCTCTCAGTTTAGCCTGTCATTGCATTTCCAGCAGTTTCCACGCAGCCTGTGCTTGCCCATCATCTACAGTGAACCCCTCCCTGCTGCGAGGTGCTTCCTGCAGGTCCTAATGCATCGTGAGCCATCCTGGAACTTACCTCTGCAATTCACTGACTCGCCAGCACAGCCGAAGGCTTTGGGAAAGAGTTGATGAAATTGCCCTTAGCGACAACCTAGCTGTACTTCACTTAGTAAACTTAGTAAGTGTGCAAAAGACAGGGCATGTGTCATTCTTACAAGTCTCTTTGGTGGTTCTAGCTCGTTTTAGGACTGATAAACACTGCCATTTACCCTGTCAAAACACTTCTTGTGTTTTGAGCTGCTTGAATCCTGTGGCCAGAGTTTCAGCGTGTTAATATTCCCTGAAATATGCCAAACTAACAGCTGCTGAGTTAAGATGGGAATGATTTGCAAGTGAGACAGAGTGAGGATTATAAACTGTAGGAGGAAACGCATTCACTATTAAAGAATGCATTTTGTTTTTGAAGGGATAAGTTTATGAGGGATTTCTGATATGGGACGACCAAGCTCATCTATGTCCGTTCAGTAGATGATGGGCATCAGGATTGTTTGACAAGGAGGTCTAAGTAGAAATAATTTAAAAAGAGAATATCCACCAGCTGTGCCTACCATGTGTGGCAGTTAGTCTCCCAAGACCTGAGGCTAAAAGATCTGCAATTCTTGTGCTATAAAAGTGCCCTTGCTTCTGTCTCAGGGACCACCTTCAGTTCACCCTTAAAGCAGCTCTACAGACCATGCTCACTTGCAGCATGGAGGGCTTCAAACCTCTATCCATCTCAGATACTCCTGAAGTGCCAATAAAGAGGCAAGTACAACTTCAGGCTTCCTCGTGCCCTGAGTGCCCCGGGACCGCAGTCTGTCTTTCTCTCTTTGCACACAGAGCTCTGTGTCTCTGCTACAGCAGGAAACCAAAACTTTATGGTGAGCACTGTCTGGTCCAGGGGAGATGTAACTTTCTCTATCCAGGCTCCTTCATATGAACATTGCCAGGAGAGAGCAATCTCAAAAAAACAGGCACTGTATTTACCCCAGTTCTGAGATTATTTACATTCTACTAGTGCAGTGTAAAGAGGTCATAGCTCAAATTTACGAGAAAGCAATTATTTCTGCATGTGTCCTGAGAGTCTGGTGTTCTCTACCTTTGTCTAAAGTTAGTCAAACTACCAAAGCTGGTGATTTTGCATCCTACATAGCCCATACGAGATAGAGATGCCCTTGCAGGCCTTGCCCCTGGAAGCTACATGCTGCAGGAAAGGGATGGAAAAGGGGCAGCCAACTGAGCAGATGGAGGCTGAATCAAGGTACTGGGGGTGGGCTTACTCCAGGGAAGTGGATTTAGTGCTGCTTGCCAGGATGCTTGTAGCAGGGAACCAATTCCAAAGAAGTCTGACTCTATTCTTCAATAAGACCTACTCAAAGGAGTTTTGAAAATAAATTAGAAACATGATACTGCAGTGCGTAGACCTGGTGTAAACCTTCAGTGTCAGCTGATTTTGTTGAATGCATAGTGAAAGAAAAAAAGGAAAAAGGACTTGATAGTTAACATCTACTGAAAAATAAATCTTTGACAAGTAATTTGAGCCAGCATAACTTTACTCGGCAGGAAAACAGGAAAAGTCATTATTTGCCAAAACAAATCTTTCAAAATCTGATAATGTTTAGGAAATAAACAGCTCAATCAACAGACTCGAAAAAGTTCAGGCAATTTCCTTTCCTGAGATGATGTTGGGCAATGTCAAGCAGAGCCACACAAGGTGCTGCGGTTGTGAAGAGGCATCCCCTAGGACATCCCCATGCTCTGATTTCTCTTAGAGAAACACGTTTCACAGAGACCATGAATGGGCATGTGCAGTGCACGTCCCCTCCACACACAGTTAGCTGTTTGGCATCTGCATCGTTGAAATAAAGGCTTTGACTTCACCTCTGCATTTTTACATGAGATGAGATATTTTTCCTCTTGTGAAGTTCATGCTGTAATCCATTACTTCTAATGAGTTAATTCAATTGTAAATGATATGATATAAATGATGATTGCAGTTAATTGAAGGCAGTATCCTTTACTACTGTATGAATCAGCAACGGAGGAGTCAGAAGGGATTCTGGTTCTGATTAAGCTCTGATTTTGGCCAAAGGCTTTCAGTAATTTTTGCCTCCTTTTTTTTTTTTTTTTTCTTTTTTAATTTGAATTCTAGCCACCACCTGTTAGATAACAGAAGAGACCAAAACCACATTCGAAAACTCTTTAATCAGTGAATAAACTAGCAAAAAGACATGAAGTCCTGGAATCGCTCTCCAATCAGAATATCTTTTGCTAGGAAAGCAGAACTATTTGCTCTTGCCTCGGGCTCGGGAGAAAGGGGAAAACTTCTGGTCTGTCTTTTTCCTGGGCATGGCTGTGATCAAAGAAAGAAGGTATTAGTCAGTTTTCCTGAGTTCTTCTGAAAGAATAAAGTAGTCTGATTTTCAAAATAAAGCATGAAGTTCTTACCTTATATGTCAACGCGGGCAGTTCAGAATTTAGGACTGAAAATTTTCAGGGAAGGAAATGGAATGAAGCAGAGTAAAGAGAGCAGGGTAAATGTCTGTTGTTCTCTTCTCTTGTGCCATTTAACATTTTGATTTTTTTCACATCCCCATTTTGCCTGCAATGTTTGTAAAAAGCACTCAAAACACTGGATTTAATAATCACTATGTTTCTAGATTTTATTGTGTGAATCCTGCCTTGGTGGTTATAGGAATTGAGAGTTTACTGGAGTTGGAAGTGCAAATTCCCTGTCCTCTTTGTCCTGTTAATTAAAGGTGAAGGGCTGGATAGCAGGAAAACAACCTCTCTGTTATGTTGTAGCAAGTGATTCCTAAAACAATCTGTAGCTTTTGTGCATAGGAAAACTGAAAGACAGTTTTGAGGTTGCATTTCTTTAGATAGAATTATATTTATGACTTAAAAATCCTTACATACAGATTGTGAGGCTTATCAGATGACAAAGAATAATACCACCTCCGTTATCCTATGCTGCATATGCGAGGGAGAAATTTCAAAGCCAGAACAATATAAGATTATATACTGCAAGCCATTAAACAGGGCCTTTTGGCGTGCAATTTCAGATGAACTAATTGCATCCAACAGCCAGAGGCGAAGGAAAATAGATGCTAAAGGATTCATGACAATAAAGCAGGATGCAGAGACATTTGTTACTCCACTGGGTCTAGTGAAAGCCCGCAGTATATCTCTGCACAATAGTTCTCAGGACCTTTTGTTATTTTGTTTTATAAATCCTGGGTGCTGTTCAGATGCAGAGGCTTTGGAGAGGGGAGCCTGCAAGCAGCTAGATAATCACAAGACAAATTCAGCTTTAACTTCACGTATGTGGTGCTCCATGGTATTTACAATAGCAGCAATCTGTTTTCATGACAGCATGTTTTTGCAAATCCAAAGAGATAAACTTTCTCAGCTATTTATAAATCAGATGCTTACATTATGATCTCCTGCCAGTAACTCTGATCGCTGTTGAACTTTGCTGTGTTCAGTTTAACAAATCTGTTTGTTACTGTAGTGCCAAAGGTGAGAAAAATATACTGGAATCCCGTAGAGAAGATGCAACAGTTCTTTGTAGCTGGGACAGTGATGTCCTGCCACTGTCAGGGTAAAGGGAAGTCAAACACCTTAGTCTGAACACAGCTAGGAGCCAACACTCACAGATTCTGCCTCAGATCTACCACTAACTTGCTGTGTGGTCTTGGAAGAGAGTTGTGCCTTGATAAAATTAAATTAATATTACATCTCCCCTCTTCAAGAGTCTGGTGGTCCCCTATTGGATAGTATATGTACTTAAGGGAATTGTAATTAGTATTTTCTCTGTTTTCTTAATTTATTTTTGCTACTTATGGTACAATTATTAGAATTATTAACAGGAAGCAAGATGGGTTTCGTAGCCTCCAGGAAACCTATCACAACAAAAAAGGGAAACACAACTTCTTTGCTCTTTAGAGTACCTTTGATTTTGCAGGAGCTCAGCAATTTGCTGTACTCTTCTAAAGGTTGCAAATGCATGCTTGGCATAAGAGAATAATTTATAATGAATCATTTCTATGTTGAGTAACACTTTATTTTAATTCCCACAACTTGTCTGTGTGAGCAGATCACAGATATCCTAATGGGGATGTTGGGAGCTTTTTGCTGAGCAATTTCCACAATACTTGGGCTGTTTGTCATTTCTGGGCAGTGCATTTCAAACCCTTTAAACATAAACTTCAAGATCTTTTGACACGTGCTCATAAGAATATAAGACCAACCATATTTAATCAGGCTACAGGTCCATTTAGTTGGGTGGCCAGTCTCTCACAATAGACAAAAGTGGATAATTAGTAAAACATGTAAGAGGAGAGAAAGCATATTTGCCAGGATCTGCTCACAGCTTCCAACAGCGGGTAGCTCAGGTACATACCTGTGTGGATGACAGCCATTTTAGGAACCATACAAAATATACCCAGCATTTTTATCCAGAGCATCCATCACATAGAAAAGTGTATAACAAAGTGTAAGAAGGAGAAAGATATGTGTAGTGTTAAGCCATAAGTATAGTGTATAGCCAGAAGCTACTAAATACGGATTGTTACAATAACCCTTTTCCTTGTTAACTACCCGTAAAGCTTAATTCATCCCCACTCCCCATACACACACACACACTCACACACAGATTCTAACCTTTTGAATCTCCCTGGCTCTCATATTAACAGAAAAAACATGTTGACATTGGAGAGCCCAAGAGAAGTGTATGTAGAAAAACCCTCCAGAAATACATGCTGTTACAATCACAATGGAAATATGGTAGCCACAACCAAGAAGGAAGTTCTGTATCTTCAATAACATAGGCAGTGAGGGTGAACTAAATACTGTTTGTAAGTCAGCACCTCAGACTACATACTAAGATTGCTTTAAAAGCAGGTCGTAGCTGGATCAGTACATGGACACAGGTAACAAGGAAGGATATGGCCAAGTATTCCCATGTTTCAGCAACTTACAACTGGTCTTTGAAACTTGGCAGAGCTGAATGTGGGGCTGGGGCCTGCCTTTTGCTAGGGCACAAATTGCCATGAGGTGGTAGGCTGAGCTGAGTTCTGAGCACTGGAAATCTCCCGTGTCCTTTGTGGCATGCTCAAATTGCTCAACATTCTCTGCGCACCCAGAAGTCTTCTCAAAATCTTCTATCAACATCTCTTCACTTCAGATGCAGAGAAAAGGGGTCCTTCTTTCCCTCCAAAATACCCTTGCACCTACTAAAAGACACAATGAACTGCTGCTGTTTGTTCTTCCCTTTAATCTGCTGCTTCACTTCCAACTTTGACTGCCTGAAAGGAAAGTCTTGCAAACATCTGTATTAATCATAAAAACAACAATTGGTTTCCTGAACATCATTCATCTACTGTAGGTCAATAAGAATGGTTGTAATGCAAAAGGAATTGTTGTGTCTTGGAAGACAATTTCCTATCACATATCTAAAGAAGAGAAGAGAGAGGGAGTGAGAGGTCAAGAATTAAGATAGTGACTCTTTCTGAGTGCCAATCTTATTGATACTTGTATCGATAAAGGTAGAGTAGCTTTAAATGTAACAAGAGGGATTGTGTAGGCAAACTCCCTCCCTTAACTCTGGTGCATGAGGGAGCACGTGCTCTTTGGGCATCTACGGCCCAGCTCTTCATGGCCCAGTGCCAAAGCAGGGACTGGATTTTATTTGACAAAAACTTTGCTAAGATATGCAAGGGAGGGGGGGCTTGCTAATGTCCTTTTCCATTTCTTTAGCAGTACAAAGACTTGTGTCTGGGTCTCCCTTTTTCCCACGTGCTACCCAGGAATGCATGTGGAAGTACAGAGAGTTTTCTCTTGTGCTACAGCACTGAAGTGGTGAAATTCAGAAGACCTGGCACCCAGTACTAGTTCTGCCCTTGGTCTGATGGGTATCTCTAACAAGCCATTTCATTTCTCATTGCCTTAGTTTTCCCATTTCTAACGTGAGGACAGTAATATACCACTTGCAAAGTTCCTTATACACACTCATAACAGCATAAGATACTCTAAAGGTCACATGTTCATGTCTGGCTTTTATGAACTAAATATTTCAAGAAAGGCTGAAATGGTGTGGTTTTAAACAACAACAAAACTAATTGATTAACTACTGAAATGCATGACAGAGATGCAAACAAACAAACAAAAAGCCATGCCCAAACAGAAAATTCTTTGTAATTTCAATAATATTTTCTCTAATTTTCAAAAATATTTTCTCTAATTTTCAAAGTTTGCTACTGCTGTTTTCCTCTGGCATTGACATAATGAATGTTATCAAAATATTCTGATTGGCACACTTAATAAATCATGAACTATGAGGCATGATGAACTATAAGGCATGAACCATATTTTTGGGACAATCCATCTGCTGGTATTTCCAATTATGCGACCAGAGCATGCCAGAAAGAAATGGAAAATTATTGTAATCAGATCCTTCAAAATTGTGTTAGACTTTTTAATGAACAGTTTAATGTGGTATGAAATTACCTTAAGTCTGAAAAGTGTTGAGAGGCATTGGATTACTGTAGTTCAATTAAACACTGATGAAACATTTTGAAGACTTTTCCCCTGTAGTGAAACACCATGACTATGAATATGTAATTATAAAATCTTAAACAATGATTCTGAATCATAATACTGATTTTTTATTGAAAATAGCATTTGATTGCTCATAAATATTTTGAAAAGTCATAAGTGGTTAGTCAAAACTGACCTATGTGCAATATAATTTCTTTACAACTGTCAAACTCATGCTATGAGCCTGTCTTAGACTTCTCCAGAATATTGTAAATGTTCTACAAACTACAAGTTTTAGCTGTATTCAGAGTGCCCAGGAAACCAGACCTTAGCGCTGTGCTAGTGCCTTATGTGGTGGCATGGGATGAGCATGGGATGCCCACCTGAGAGGGACACATGGCAGACTCTTTTAGTCACTACTTTCTCATCTAGGAGTGTTTCTCATTACCCAGGAGAGTGTGAGGATTCACACATATATATGTAATCCTCTCAAAACGTAAATGGCTGTTGTATTTCTGAGTTCTGAATAAAGATTCTCATACTTCAAACATACATACTTACCTTCCTCTATGAGTCTGATTTAATGATGCCTACAAATCTTGAACTTCACTTAGCCTTCCAGTATGAAGTGGGTAGGAATGAGTGTGTATTGTCATGAGACTGTCAAAGATTTAGTTTCATTTGACAAAGTTTTATTTTCCCAAAGAGAAGGGAGTGTATTGCATACCATTGGCCATTCTGTGTGCTGTCTAAGGAAAAATGAAATATATCAAAACAGAAACATCAAAAGACTTTGAAACAAAAACAGTTTCTCCTAATCTTGCATCCAGGGTATGCACTGACTTTGCAGAATCACTACAATTAATTCTAAATGATGTATGAAAAAAAGTAATCCCTGCCTAGAGACTACAACTAGTGCATGCAATCACGGCTAGCTGTGAAATGTGCTGTAATATTATGCTTAGACATGTCCAGGAAAAAAGCCCATACCATTCCCAGCATTTCTAGCCATTTTTATTCTCTCTTTTTTCCACTTCTACTATTACTCCACCCCTATGCTTTTCCCGGCACTGCAGGGCTAGTTGATTCTCTGATTTCTCACTTTCTACAAAAAGGAGGGATGATGGTCAGCTACAACTCACAGGTGTGGCTGTGGCTCACATGGGCTGGCT
Organism: Chroicocephalus ridibundus; assembly: GCF_963924245.1. Classification (NCBI taxonomy): domain Eukaryota; kingdom Metazoa; phylum Chordata; class Aves; order Charadriiformes; family Laridae; genus Chroicocephalus; species Chroicocephalus ridibundus. The sequence continues at coordinate 34,227,218 of NC_086285.1, forward strand.
ATGCAAAGTTCTGTTGTGAAAATATCGTGAAATTACAGACAGGAATAGTATTCTTTCATTCAAAGGCCCTAGAAGTATTTTAATAAAAGTGTCTAGATTGAACTAGTTTTTGCTTCGGTCCCTGATTACTTAAGAATTATATTCCCCTTGCAACACCAACTAGAGCAATGAGTCTGCAAAGAATTCTGTATGTACTTTACTAACATCATACAAATAAACTCCTGTTAACCACAGTGAGACTATTGACACACGTGAGTTTGAAAAATTAGGATTTGAAGTGTGTACTTCAAGATAGATAAAGTGACATGGGGCCATCTTGATGACTGTGTAAAATTCTTCTCATATTAAAAATCTAAATAGTTGACTGAATCAATGGGTACAGATAGCACAAAATTATTTCTAGGTTACTCATCCACTTTGAGAAAAAAGATGGAGCAGGTTTTTCCTACTCAGTTCAGAAAATAGATATTACTGTAGTTCTGTTCTCTAAACATATAATCAAACATTAGTATTCACTCATAAAAAAAACCCTTGCATTAACTATCCTGCTCAAATCCAAGCTAATGTGAAAGTGTTAGGCACTAAAATATTGAACTATAGTTTTCACACACCAAATTAGCAAAATTTGGACTCATTCACTTTATGGACTTCCTGCATTTGAAATCAGAGATTCCAAAGACAGATTTTCCCAGTTCTTCCAGGGATGCATATACTATGTAATCAGAGGAAACCTGGAGCAAACCCTGTAAGGTGGTCAGCACTTCTTTAGAATGCTAAATAAGATCAGTCAGACAAACTTTGATGAGATCTAGCTTTGGCAAAATATGTTTAGTAGAAATCAAAACTTTTTTGCCAAAATGTTTTATGTTTGAAGAGAGTCTGCGTCAGAAATGGTGTTTGCCTTCCATTTCCTGAAAAGGGAGGAGGGAAGCCAAACAGCTGTGCCTTAAATGAGGTAGAGCAGATACTTGAATCTCTGTGCCCTGTGTCCTAAGCTGGTGACCTACCATCTCAGCTACAGCATAAGCATACACAAGTTTGTTCTTGTAAAAAAGTTCAAAAGATCTGCTTTCTAACTCAGTGGAAAGACAGAACAAAACAAAACAATCAAGGCACCATAATTGTTATAGATAGAAGTTAATTTTTCATCCGTGCCACCCAAATGCCCTCCCATACCACCACCAACATTCAGTAATACTCAAGGGTTAGTGGTATGGTTTGCACCTACATAATATAGTCATTAGATTTTGAGGTGCTTTGCAGGTGAAGACGTAGTTTGTGGAGGAGTGTAAAGGCATGTGTTGATAGACCATATGGTTTTGTACTGGAGCTCAAGATCCCTGAATGGATTCTTAAAATAACAACTTGACAGTGTAATAACTGTTAACCAACAGTGTAGCAAGGGAGCATGCTTAATGAAAATGTGAATATTTCCACAGAGATTTCTCTTTAATCCTGCCTTGAAAATTAATTTTTAAATGAGCTTCCAAGTCATTGATAATGTTCTTAAATTTCACTCCAGTGGCTCTTTAGTTCCTAAAAAAATGGCTTCAGTTCTAGGCATGTGGAAAATACTTGCTCTTACTTGATGGTTATAGAAAATATTGGCAATGGTTCTATACATAAAGTAATCCTTAAATGATTCTTGTTAAAAAAAAAAAAAAAGAAGAACAGAAAAAAGCAGAAATCCCACCAAGTGCACAGCTAAGTGCCAAGCACAGTGGGTCCCCAAATAGCGGGGTTGCCTGTTATGTCAGCTGTAGTGAGGACCCTGCTTAGAGATGGACAGAACTAGAAATGCAAACGAGCAGTGTGCGTCTTAATGCACGGCATAGTGAAGGATAAATTGTGTAGCGCGTAGGAACACAGTCAGGGCGCAGCAATGCCATAGTGCAGGCAAGAGCTGATTTTGTGGTTAAAGAAAGGCGCTGCCTTTCTGCAGTGTACAGATACCATCCCCAAAGCTATGCTTCCCCTTGCTCAGTGCAAAAGAACTGAGCGCTTGCAGCAGGGCTGCTCTAAGTACAGTACATGTTGAAGGTAACTAAGAGCCCCATCAGACATAAAGAAACACAAGCCAAGAAAAAATAAACAAAACTCAGATTTGCCAAAATCAAATCCACCTTCCCCCTAGCCAACTCACGATCCCTGTTTTGGTTCTTTTCATTCACACCTAATGAATCAAATAATCTCCCAGAAGGTGACGGTTAATTAGGAGGTCAAAGAGTAAAAGTACCTGTATGGTGAAGGAATCAGAGATTTTCCAAGGCCATGGACAAGCGTGGTTTGCCTGGAATGTGCCTGTGGCGTAGGCGCTCCAGCGACACTTGCTGAGATTCACAGGGGAGGAGCAGGAGGGTATAGTGCACCAACAAAACATCTACAGGAACACCTTCATTATGCCAAAATCAGGTGATGTACACCTACAATGTGTTACTGCTTAGGCCAGTAGCAAATGATTTATGTCAGGTCTTCGGTGTAACCACAGAACCGGTGGTTTAGGAAGGAGATTTCTTAAAAAAAAAACAGAGTAATGCCTTAAGTATGTCAATGTAAAGAGCAAAGATCAAGTGTGTGTTGACATGTCTGGTCATAATCATTCATGCAAAAATGAGCAGGGGTGCCACAGAAAAAAAGAGTGCAACCTGTTTACAGTGCCCTGTAGGGAAAAAGGAACTATCAGTATTATGCTGAATTGTGCATTATACAAAACAGGCTCTCTGACTGTTAAAACATTGTTGTTTTAACAATGTTACTAACAGGCGCTACTATATTTGTGTTCAGTTCTGACCAAATAGTGTTTCTCTGAAATCTGCAGCAACGGTTTCTTTTTGGATCTACGTCCAGGCTAATGATCAGAGGACTGGAGCACGTCTCCTGTGAGGCTGAGAGAGTTGGGGTTGTACAGTCTGGAGAAGAGAAGGCTCTGGGTAGACCTTATAGCAGCCTTCCAGTATCTGAAGAAGGCCTACAAGAAAGCTGAAGAGGGACTTCTTTTTACAAGGGCATGTAGTGATAGGGCTAGAGATAATGGCTTCAAACTGGAAGAGGGTAGATTTAGATTAGATACCAGGAAGAAATTTTTCACTGTGATGGTGGTGAAGCACTGGAACAAGTTGCCCAGAGAAGCTGCCCCATCCCTGGAAGTGTTTAAGGCCAGGCTGGATGGGGCTTTGAGCAACCTGGTCTATTGGGAAGTGTCCCTGCCCATGCTGGGGGTGGGTTTGGAACTAGATGATCTTTAAGGTCCCTTCCAACCCAAAACATTTTATGATTCTATAATATGATTCCTCTACCAGGGTTCACTGTTCTCCAGTGCTGTAAAGCCACAAGAAACCAGTCAAAGCAGCTTCTGAGTAGAAGCAGACATACCATGTTTGCATTCAGCTAGGAGGATATTCACGCTCCTTCATTTCAGGAACTTGGTTGCTTACTTCAAAGGTCAGGCTCTGCTTTTGGTAAGAGATGCTCTTACAAAGACCAAGTGTCCCAGAGGGCTGAATCTAGGTGAACTCAGTCTTTCTGGAGGTGCCCCTCTTTCCTCATTGACTACCAAGATATTCTCAAGGATTACCAAGCCCTGTGAAGCTAGGAACCTGCTACGGTGCCTGGGCTATTTTATTTATTTTTGTATACACAGCTAAAGAAACTAGATTCATTTGGAGTAATAACATTAGAAAGATTGTTTGAACATTTCAATGTAGAAATATTTTCTTAAAAAAATAATTAGTAAAATCACCTCATCAACTATCTTTTCCTTTCTGTTCTATTTTCAGAGTCTTGTACCTATTTCTGATGATCCTTTTCATTAAAATTCTCTTTACACCATTGCTCCCTTCTTCTTTGGCAGCCATCCAACTATAGGTCTGCTCCTGTGGCGTGTGTAGAGGTTGCTGTGAGTGTCCATTTGTGCTGGCGCTGAAGTCGCACAGCACACCTGCGACAGCTCTCCTTGCGGAACAGCTGCGGTTCCTTATCAGTAGGCACTTGATGCCACAGACAATTATTTCTCTTGTTACTTGTGAGACTGACAAATCTGGATGAATTCTCCCAGGGCTATCTACAGAGACTGAAAGGGGAATTGGGAGATGGCATCTCAGCTTAAGCCATGGAAGGACGTGCTGCAGCAGGTCGGGGTGCTGCGTAAGCCCAACTCCCACAGAAATGGCCTATGTCCCCCAGACCAGAATGAAGTTCTCTGGCCACTGGCCTGGCCTCATTTGATGTTCCTCCTGCTGAAAGGATGATTTATCTCTTTTATTTCAGTGAAGACTATTTGGTTTAACAGCTTGTGATTCAATTAAGTGCCTGTTGTGTTTTAATGAGAAATTTTCTAAAAGTTGTTTTAGGAAGAGAGCACCCCATGTGATATAAGGGTGCCAAACAGTAATGGATTAACCTAGGCAATGGTTAATTAGCTATAGTCTCACCAAAAAAAAAAAAAAAAGCATCTCAGTCCACCTTCTTTTGGACACAATTTCTCTATGGTAAGAAAAGAAATCCTGTCCTAGAAATAACATTGCACCCAGGGTGTAAATATTACCTGCCTTAGCCCTGTGCATTTAGCCTTTGGTGTGCAGACAACTAGTGGTCACAGAGCTACCACTGAGGAGGTGAAGAGAAGCAACCATGAAAATAAAGACTTTTGTCTGTAAACTATAACTTTCTATACTGGTATCTACACCTCTACTGGAATATTGCTAAGTAGAATCAACGTATCAAGAAAGGCTGGGAGCCACAGCTTTCTACTTTCATGAGTATTTACCATGTTGAATCCCTGAAATCTAAGTACTATATTTTACAGTTGACGTGCAGATAGTGGAAAGAGTTTAAACCAAATGTAAAGGGGCCACTGGATTCCAATAAAAACATACTTCTCTTTTTCAAGAGCAGACAAGCAAAGACTTCCCATATCTAGCCTTTCTGACTGGAAACAGGACCCAGCTTTCACATTTTTGTGATCCTATGTTTGGCACGTACTTCCAAAGTCTGTAACATTTTTATCCCTAGGGTTGAAATATATCAGTCCCCAGAGGTGATTCAAAACAGGGCTGTCTTGGTAAGGAACTACAGGTTATTCCAAAATTTGACAAAAAGTGCATCATGCTTTAGCCACAACCTTCAAAATTATAATCAGTTTTACAAAATGCAGTTTTCCCTTTTGAAGGCTGAATTCTCTTGGCCAGAGTTATGCACTAAAATGAGAGTCTAAGGTGCCTTTCTTGGCTCTGCCATTGGCTCGCTCTTCGTCTTTTAGCAAGCCATTTAATTTTTCTATGCTTTCATCTGCTCCATCTGTGAATTTCAAATATTAATTATTTACAGTATTTACTTTCAAGTCACAAACAAAAAGAGTCTAAATATTGTGGTTTAAAGTTTCTCTTGTCAAGAAAAAAAAAGACCTGGCATTCAAACTAGTCACATCAGAGCCACAGCAGCAAGGATAGTAACGGCAGTAGCTTGGATGAGATACTTACCTCCAAAAAAAGAGCTGATGTCAAAGACGAAATTTCTCACAAAAAAAAATAACAGCATGGCTCCCCTCCTGACAGCGCCCTGTGAGAAGAACACCTGGATAAGGAGACACAGAGCCCAAGTCCCTGCTTTATTTGATTCAAACTTCAGTGACTGGTATCTCAAACCATTATTACTATGGAGTAACTTTCTCCACAGAAGTTTGCAAAAAGTATTTGTTTTCTCTGCAATATAGAATGAAAATAAAAGATTTTCTGCTATTTTATATGCATGCCTTTGCCAAATCCTCTGTGTTCTCTTTTTTTAGCTTCAAGCTCACATAACTCCCAACAGAATGGCACATAGCCTTTACAAAGAGTTTCTAATGCACCAGGCTTTCAGCTAGAGAATACGGAGGTTAAGAAAAAGGCAAATATTATAAAAGAAATCAGGAGTCAAATTCAAAAACATAGAAACCAAGCCACAAACAAAAACAGAGCCAGATACCACAAAGCCAAAAGGAATCCAAACAACATCCTTCAAAACGTTCGCCTGTTTATGAATTTGTAAGGTGTGAAATAGCTGAAACTGAAATCTCAATAACATTAAACAGAACTAACTCTAAAAGCAACATCTTAGTTTACCTTTGAGAAGAAATATAAATGCTGAAAGATACGATAAGCAGTATTTTTCTTTGTAGGGATGTTAGGAGAGCTGCCTCAGAGTGTGCCGGGTGATGAACGGGCTGTTGCTGTATCACAAATCCAGCCATCGCCCCGACTCCTTAGAGCATTGCCCAGTTTAAACTGAAGGGTTTCCGTGCTATCAGCCACAACTAGGGAGAGTTTATTTTAGCACGGCTATTAAAAGAAGAAATGTGAATGGTAGTTTCTTGGCTCCCTTTTTTACACACAAATAGTAGATCGTTTTATACCACTCAAAGCCCAGCTCGCCTCTTTATAGGCAGTGGAGGATGGTGGTCATCTCATCCAAAAGCTTTTTGAAATCGGTCCCACGACTCATTCAGTAATGGGGCCTGTTTCTCTTCAGAGGCATTGAGGAGAGCCTGGACTGGCGAGGCTGAATGCCGTAGCTGGGCTGCCGCAGCCGGGTGAGCTGAGTCCCCCTCGCACAGCCACGTCCCCCGGAGCTGCGCTTGGGAAACGCTCTGCTCCCGGCAAGTGCAGGCGGCTGCCTAGGCTCAGCAAAATGCTGGAGGAAGCAAAAATGCCCTGGCTGTCTACTTTGCTTAAGCTGTCGAAAGCCAGGCTGGCTTTTTCCTGTCAGGAGTGGTTCTGGGGAAGGGGAAGCCTGTCCCACCATTCGCAGGTCCCCTGTGTCTCAGTTCTTCTAGGGGCAGGGAGGATGGAGCAGATGTGCACACACCTTCAGTCCTGCTTACTCCCCTCTGATCCTTGAGTTTTGTCTTCATTAAACAGGGAAACAAGAGCATTTGTATCTCTTTGGACTAGGATAATTGAATTCAAAGCAAATTACATTGCGGTAGGCTGACGCTTATAGATAACCATTATTCCTATGCAAATATTCTATATTTGCATATTATATATGGAGTACATATGGATATTTTTTTTCCAAGCAAATTGTTTATTTGACAAAGAAAATTGGTTCTAGGTTGATCAAAACTATTCACAAATTTTTGCCAAGTGCAGCGAATAGTTTTGGCCACAAAAAGGTGGAGGCTTTTTCTTTTTATGTTACAATACTTCATTTCAGCTTATTTCAAAACAAAATGTTTTGTTTCAAAACAGTGATTTGAGATCAAAGTTGCCTAAGTTGAATACAAAAATACAATAAAAACAAAATGAAATTAACAGACTCTAAACTAAAGCATTTTTTGGAGACTGAATGGAAAGGTTCATTTGACTTCCGATAAAGTCCTGGGAGGGGGGGTTAGTTTTTCAGATCAAAAAAGAAAAGAAATATCCATTAACTATTCACTCAGCCTTAATCTGGAGTTTTGGTTCAGCCGGTTTTTGACAGAGTAGCCAGCTGCAGAGTTCAAATCCAAACTGGAAATTCTCCATACTTTGGGGAGTAGGAGGAGAGAAAACAGGAGGAAGCAAGGGGGAGAGAAGGTGCTGGAAAAAACTAAAAATGACAAAGACTAAAAGCCAAAAATAACCAGTCTGATTTAAAGGAAAAACACGTCAGCACAGAATTTCCTTAGTGTTACCTTTCGTGGATAGTAGAAAACACTGATAAAACTTACATTGTCAAACACAGAATTTCAAACACCAAAGCATCACGCAATGCCTTGAAAACTGCATAGGAGGAAATGATTTTCAATTAAAGACAAGCTAAATGAATTAAGTATGGCTACAGTGTAAAAAAAATATTTTGGAAAAAATAATTTTCAAAGAGGCAGAGATAATTAATACAATACCAAAAAACACTTTCATGTTTTTACCTGTTCTAAACAGATACAGAAGAGAAAAACATGTAAGACATCTTCAGGCTTTTTGAAGGGATTGTTAATTAGCACAATAATAATAATAATAAATGATTTCCTTTTAAAGGTATTTCTCTGTTCTATCTCTGGTTTTTAGGAACTATTTTTTTTCTGGTCCAGCAGCTGCATTCCCTATCAGACTTTGTCACGTCATCAGTCATACAGCTACTGAAGTCAACTCCCCCTCAGCAGAAAGGGACACTTGTGAGTTTATATTACTGCCATAAATTTTTTGGCAGTAAATTTCTTAACAAATAATCCCATATTCTCCTGTATACAGTGCATAAACTGGCTAATAAAATGATTTCTACTTGGGGATTTGTGGAATGCCTCCATCTTCAGTCAAACGTGTAGACAAAAGTATCTTTAAATGTACTGGAAAGTTCATAAGTTTCAGGGTTTGCAGGGAACACTCCACCTGGTGAGAAAAGCAGATATAAAAAAAAAAAAAAAGAAAAATTAAAGTTCTCCAAGTTCACCAGGAGCATGAGCCAAGGAAAACCTTAATTAGAGTCAAAGGAGAAAATTGAGCAGTTAAGAGCTGGCCTTTTGGGGCTAGCAGCACTCAAAGAAATTAAATTATGAAATAATAAGTTATTTGTGGTTCTGAGGTTTACATTGTGAATATGTTAGTCCATGCTTTATGCCAGCCCCCTGTCCTTGAACTTTTTATCTGGAGATACTTGAAATTAAGTATAGCACAAAGCTGTAGAACTCCTTGCTGGTGTTTCTTGCCTTAATTTGGGGCCACTTCTCATCTGCACTTCAGTCTTTTAATAATCCTTTGGCAGTGCAAACAGACTTTCAGTGGGCATAATGAACTTTCTAAGCATCAAAATGAGAATCACATCTTGCCCATGTGATAAATATCCCTCCTTTATTTTTTATCACCCTCCATACATAAACTCAGTAGCCTCTTAAGCAAGTGTTGATTTTGGTCCTCACAGTTTCTCACTGTCTTGGAGTCATCTTACCATTTTTTGGACAGAATGAATAATAAAACACAAATAATTTTTGTGATTTCTAAACCTAATTTGTGCATATGCTCCTGTTTCATTCAGTTTGCTCATAAGTACCTGCGAAAGCAAACTTTGGATCTGGCAGTGGAGAGTCATTTAAATGCTGAAAGAAATGCAGTTTATAATCACATAAGCTACTTCTTAGCGTGTAAAAATCCTAGGTCAGCCAAAGGAGAAGCAACAACAGTACATGGTTTAGGAGGCAGTCTCATCAAATTAGATTAATGAAATTCCTATAGAAATAATGACAATAATTGAGGATGGAAGGAAAACTATTTCTCTATTATTCCTAGAGAAATAATAACAATAATCAAGGATGGATGGACCAGAAGGATGGGGATTCACCTCACCAAACCTCATATGTCTCAAAGTTGCCAAATCAGATATCTTCACCCCAGTATGTGTCCGCTGCAAAATCCTGGTGGTTTTGCCCAGAGACCATTAGCAGTACTGATGAAGAACTGAGAGCAAGGTGCTGTCAGGAGCAGCAGGGAGCCCTGAAGACAAGGAAAACATTGACTTGAGGTAGGGATGAGGATGAAGCAGTTAATGAGACTTAAAGAGAAAATGGGGTTATATAGAAAGATAAGTTTTAATTAATGTGGTAGGAATATTTCAGATCTACTGAATGATAGCATGTGGGAAATATAGGAGTTTCATACATTCAAAATGGAGGGGAAAATGCTGCTCTGTTTTCCTCACAGTGCTTCAGTGAAATGAGTAGCTGCAGCTTTGACTCAACAGAGCAGACACTAAACTTCTGGTCAATGAGATTACTGATGATCTGAAACTAAAAATATTGAATATATTTATCAAGAACAGGTTCCCAAGTACCTCACAAAACCAGGGCCTTAATAAAATCAAACATTTCCAAAGAAAGGTAAAAGTTCCTGCAAAGACCCCAGCAGCGTCAGAAATGGAAGGAAAAACCACAGAAGCACCTGCCCTTTGGTGCAACCAAATTCATGGCAAAGGCCAAAGAAAGGCAGAGGATTTCTTGGTCTCCACCCCCCCAGCTCTTGCAGTGCTTCAAATGATGGTGGGTTTTTTTTGCTCCATCAGCATCATCAGGACAAAAAATACCATTATGGCATGTAAGCCCAGTGTGCGTCAGGAATGATCTTCCCCAAATATCAGTAAGCTGAGGAGAAAAGGGAGTTTTTATCCTCTCTCTCTCTCGGCAGCTCCAGCGAGCAGTTTGCGGCAGGTCCGAGCTCCAGCGCCTGCCCGCGTCGCAGACACTGCAGGCTTCTTGCTGTCCGGTGGCGGCGAGTTACCGAGCATTCCTCGATGCAGCTCCAGGGTTTGTTCTGTTACCTTGGGGAATTCAGCTGTGCCAGTAAATTACAGTTTAAAGATGCCTGCCATTTAATTTAAAAAGAAGTCACTCATGCAATATAAATCTCTTTTTCTCCAGTGAGGTATATTCTCTAAATAATTCTTTTTTTTTTTTTTCCGCCCCTGGTCATTAGGAATAAGAATATGGCTGTTTGCTAGTTGAGTCCTAATCTCTTTAGCTATCGGCATCTGTGCTTTTTAGCTATTTGGCTGCATTCAAGATCAGTTCACACATATATCATCTGACACACACATCATGTTTACATCACACAGACCATCCACCTACCTGAATATAAGGATGTTCACCAAGATTTAATTTTTCACATCTTCAATTGAAGTGGGACCTGAAATAAATGATGTAAATTTAAAAGCCCCTATATTAATGAAGAAGGATTTTTTTGTTTTTCTGATTTTCTATTTCTTTTTTCCTGTGTGAGAAGAAATGTTAATATAAATCAAAATAGAGGCTCTTTTATCTTTTATTTTTCTTCAAGATGTGCAGATGTCCAGTGTAACTCTTAAGCAAAATACAGAGGAAGTAAAAATCTACCAAAAGAGTTTGAACATCAATAAAAGTTTGTTACTCTGACTGCGATCTGTGAGCCACTTGCCGTCCAAACTACATCAGACATTTGTCTGCAAAATGACTGCAAACAAATTAGAACAGAATGAAAACAAAAGTTACATGCACAAAAGCAAACAAACAAAAACTGGTGGAAAATGAAGGTAATAAATTAACATTGAAAGGCTTAGCATCATTTATATTTCATTGTAAATAAAAAAACATTCCAGCACAGCATGAGTAAATACAATGGTCACTTTATTGAAGAGGGAAAGGGGAAAGGCTTAGAAAAGTAAGAAAAGCTCTGAAACTAAAAAAATAAGTTAGAGCTGCCGATTTCTAGCAAAGTCTTATTGCTCCCACCCTGGAAAAATGCAGAGCAGCTATCCTTCAGGCAAGAGACTTCAATGCGTCAACTCTGAATCCTTCCCTGTGTGCCCCCAAGCACACGAACTGGAGGCACGATTCTGCTGGGAACAGCGGTCTTGTACCCTCCTTCCCACAAAGCCGGTGCGTAGCGGTAGCTCCGTCTGCCCACACCAGCATTGCCCTGGGGTGATGTGTGCGGGGAGGCAAGTGACTCCCTGCGCTCTGCCCAGGGCATGGCCAGGGGCTCCGGCATTCTCCCAGGGCTGCGGGCACACAGAGCTCCGCTGCATGGTCCTCGGCAGTTTTCTTCTGCGTGCCTTCCTCTGCGCTCCTCAGATGAACAGCATGTAAGGAAGAGAACTTTTTCCTACTAATAATAGATTAAATTGTCCTTGTGGGAGTAGAGCAGCCCCATTAACTCCAGTGTAACAGAACAGGGGAATGCAGGGTCAAGCTCAAAAACAGAAAGGCATTTTAATTTCTCATTTAATTTTTCCCTTTGTTTTGTGCTTGCACTCTTTGGAAAGCGTACAACACAGTGGAAAATGGACTTTATTTGTGTTTCTCACCCGTTTCTACCCAGTTTCACCCAGCTCTCACGAGCGAACCCAGTGGTCACAGAAGCAGAAATGGAATATTTCAATCCCATGTCAGCAAGTGTAAGTAGCTATAATCCATTTATCTGTAAGACTTTTCCTTCAGAATAATCTTGTTCTTCTGTAGTCTGTAATCAATCACAGTCACAAGTCTTTTACTTAATGGAGCTTATATTTCTGAGAAAAGGAATCCAGAGTTTTATTGTTTTGAATAATTGCAGGTGGTGAGAATGCTAAGAGGTGAGAAGGATTGGGAAATTCTTGTTTTCTGAGATACAGTTCTATAAATGCCTGTCATAGTCTGGAACAGGAAAAGAGCGAGTATAAAGGAAAAGCAAGTAGAGAAAAAGCAGATTTGGTATGAGTTCTCTCTAAATTTTTACTGTCAACAGCCATATGTTTGGAAAAGCATCTGGATCAGGAAAATTACAAAGTGTGTGTGTGTTGGTGCATGGCATTTTGTTCTGTGAAATAAGGAGAGCATGCATGTAACAGTTGAAATTTGGGTTAAAAGAACAGAATATCTGTATTTTTTAAGTACTTTCTCCTCTTCCTACACAGACATTTTTGGCAATGCACCTTCTGAAAAACTTGGCACGAAACATTTCAATCCCCTCCCACAATCCTGAGACTAAAAATATTTAAAAGAACTTTCTGGAGTATGAAAATACCCAAAGATCACTCCTCAGAAGGCAAGAAGTTGCAAATGTCACTTGGTTCCTGGGGACAGAGACTGTTCTATACACACAGCTACTTCGATTGCTTTCTTATTTTAAGCAAATATCTAGCATCTTTAAGGTAGCCACAGAGGAGAATAAAAGAGAATAAAAGAGAATGATGCATAGTCAATGAAAATGGCATATTTAATGTTAATAAAGAAAGACCTATTTTGCTATTTACCTGTTTCTCAAGTAGGGTTGTGTTGTACTAATGAATTTAGGAATAAACTAGGGTGATGGAGCTAAATGCTGTAAAAAAAATAAAAAAAAAAGTTGACAGTAGGACTTGTCTCAGCAACTCAGCACTTTGATAACTCAGTTTTTGTAATCCATGAGCTCTAACAGCAGCTACGGGATTTAGGTGCAGAACATGCAAATACTGACAACATGTGCTTAACCTAAAGCCTTGTAAGCCAGAGGTCTGAAACGCGCCAGATTTTACAGCCTCTGCCTCCGCTTCGTGATGACCAGTTCTGTTCCACCAAATGCTCCAAATTAACCATTGCTCTAGTTATGAATGAAACAGACTCCTGCCTCTGTCCTCTAGGGTAGAATTCAGGTTGTTATTAAATGTGTCTCCAACTCTCCTGTTTATAAATCTGGGTGCTTCAAAGTCCCCAGTGAACACAGTTTCTTGCTGAAGCCAGGAGGCACTTCAGCACACCTACATTTAAAAAATGTCTTAACGAAGAGGTTCTGTGAACTCAGAAATGAAGATAAGGTTGCTATTAAAACAGCCTTTACTGGGCTGCCGTGCTCCTCCGAATATTTGTGCCAATATTTGCTACGAATCCTATCGTAGCTGGAAGGGCTGGTCTAGCACTACTCTACCCTTCTCTCCAGTATGTAGAGGGCAAAGGAATTGCCATCTGCCAGCCTTTCCCTTCCATGAGATGCGTCTAAAACATCATCAGAAATGCATGTGTCACTTTTCTTCATCTTGCATCTATGACACTATAAAACCCTCTGAGAAGTGCTGGGTTTTCTTTTCACTCAGCAACTATTATCTGCATTGGGAATCAGCAGAGATCAAGTTCAAATCATGAGAGAAAACAAAACCAGAGCAAAAAGCTAGCATACTTAACTGAGTGATAACATGTCCTCAAACTACGTTTTGTAATCAAAAAGTCTAAATAATGTTTCCATTATGGCAAGAAGTCCCACAAAACACTGAACTTCAACATTTCCATTATTTGATTCCTATCTTGATGAAAGACAACTTGAATTTGGGGTTGCAAAAGAACTTACGCAGTAAACATTATTTTGGCCACAAAAACAAAGAACAAAGTAAGAAGCAGAGCAGCAGTGAGGAGAAGGCAATATTAAAAATATTCTAGGGATGCTCTCAGATTAAATTAATTCTTTGGGATTGAGGATGTAAGGCAAAAGAGCTGAAGAGAATCGAGGGGATACAAATAGCAATGATCACATCCAAACAAAGTTAAAATGTGAATCAACACTAACATCTGTCTCAGAATAGTGAAAGAACTCATACATGAAACTAAAAATTCTGTGGCGAGGATTTTTAACAATATATGACATTTGGCAGTAGCAGTTAGGTGCTTACATTCTCTTCTTTGACCAGTATTGAAGAAAGAGGAAAACCTGGCTAGACCCATCAGCTGGAGATCAAGAGAGGTGGAGAATTGTAGAACAAAGTTTAAAGGACAAAATAATTAAATTCATGAAGACATTCAAAAAGTGGTATAAAATGCAATATGGCTTTAGTTAGGATGATCATATCAGTCTAATCTGATAACATTATTTGGTAAAATTAACACATTTTGCAGACAAGAAGAATTCAGCCTCAGTCAAGTACTTTGTACTATACCACTGAAGTTATTAATTCATCTGGAGAAGGGGGGATTAATACCGAAGAATTATGGTATGCATAAAGGACTGGCAGAAAGAGAAATGAGGTCAGATTGCTCTCAAAAGAGGAGGTGTTGGGCTGGCGAGAGACTGCTGGTTGAATTCCTCAAGGACTTGCCTTGGCTCCAATCATCAGTATTTCCAACAGCACAGGGGAAGTTCGGAGCATCACAGAGGCAGAATGGAGAGTTGGAGCAATAGAAGCAGGATAAATTTTAACAACCAGAATGAAAGGCTATACGTATGGGAATTGTTAACAGGAATCTCTGCATAAACAGAAGGATACCTACAGACAAGGAGATGTATTTGGGTTCATTAACTGATCACATCAGGACCATGACAACTACCACTATGAAAAATGCAGGTGTCATGTTGACCATTATGATCCTGAGCATGCTTGTTGTCCATAAATATATCAGGGAAATAAACATTAATGAAAGAGAGAAGAGGAACAAAAATAAATATGTATAGAGAAAGGTAGACAGGAAAGGAGATTTCGTATGATCAAGAGTGTGAGATTCTGTAACACCCTTCTGGCCGGAGTAGTGGGGGCAAAACCACTAGCTTATTTTCAAACAGGACTTGATTAGTTTGTGAGTGAGATTACATGGTAAAGATGCCTGAGATTGAAGAGGACCAAATGTAGTGATCCTTCCATCAGCATGTTTCTAGCTGCACTGCTCTCTTCCAGCTTCACACTGGCAAGCTGGGAGGTTGGGAGGTTTGCCTTAATCATAGGAGTAGCTCTACTGAAGGGAGAGAGAGGAAGAAAACTGAACAGTTCTGAACCTTTTCCAAGGCTTTGGAGACATTAAAATAGAAACCCAGGAATTCATCCAAGGTTTTATGTGACCTAGTTCAGCAGTTATGGTTCCCTCCCCCGGCACGCACATCTTAAAAAAAGACATAGTAGAACTGAAAAAAAAGTAGAGAGGGGAGTGATGGGGCCGATCAAAGATACGGAGCAACTTCCAGGTGAAGAACAATTAACTGTATTAGGACTTTTTAGCCTCTAGAGAGATACCTGAGGACAGATACATTACAGAGATCTACAAAATCACACACAGGGCAGAGTGGCTGCACAGGGAACCTCTGTTCGTGGTCTCCACAAGTGGAACCAAAAGATGTCAGAAGGAACCATCCAGCGGCAGTTTTCAAAAGCACAAGATAGGTACTGTGGAGCTCACTGCTGCAGGATGATGTGCATATGAGAGGATGAATCCTTTAAATGGAAAGGTATCACATCTGGCTAAGTTGCTGAAGCATGAATTCCTGCAGGATGTGACAATATTTCTGGAAAAAGGTATTATACTCTCCACTACTGACTTCTACTTGCCCCTCCCAGAGGCAAAACGGTGGGATTAGATGGACTTTTGGTCTGATTTGACACAACTGAACAGTTCCGAACCATTCCGTGCTTAAAAAGCATGCCATGGACAGAGCAGAGATCACGTTCAGGATCAACCCTGCGTGCTATGGAGTCAGCAAGCACAGTCCTGGCACGATCACACAGGATGGAGATCTAGGGCCACACCTGCCTCAATACACCCCACACATTATCTCAGGGCCAAGCATGCCCAGGCCAACTGGCTGTGTAGACAGAGGGCAGGAGCTGTCAAATACAGTGTTTTTTGAGCAATATAGCCACAGCTGCTGAACGCTAGATACATTCAACAGCTCTTGGCAAATTGTGCTGTTGGAGCACAGCTGAGAACATTTGGAGCGCATCTGCAAGAACATTTGCTGAAACGCTTACACCTGGGTCCTACTGTGTTTGTAATGGTGACCCCATAAAAAGGCTGTGGGCTTTGGCTTCTAGTAGCTAGTCCATATAAGGACAGTTGAAGCTTGTGGGGTATCCATGACTTCAGATTTACTCAATTAACAGGGAGGAGTATGCTAAGATTTATACTACCTTCTTAGCATCGTCATTGGTCTCAATGGAGTTAAACAGAACTGGAGTGAGGTAGCATTAAGCCAGGCAGTAAGGTTATGCTAATTGTCAGCATTAATCAGTGTAATCTCCTCTCCAAATCTTCCATTCTTGCTTTGCTCTCCCTCACATAATTTGCTCTACTACATGGTCTTTTAGGGCATTATCTGAGATTGTGAATAACAGGCCAGAGAAAAATAGGTCTCTCAGACCATACTATAGTGCCAGGAATGCTTCCAAATTCCTAGGTAAGGTACACAAGCTGGCCCCAGCCCGGTTTCATATGAGAGTGAGACTGTGCACATGTCAGGCTTCCCCACGCCTCAGCTTTTGCCAAGCACCACCCCAACACGCTCTCCAAACAAAAGCTCTCCCCACCCTGCCTGTGCCCCCCTCCCAGGCGGTACCCAGGGGTGCAGCTGGAGCCAAAACACCAAAGCTTAAGCAACCTGATGCCTGTATGCTTTAAAGCTGCTTAACTTTAAACGTCCAAATAGCTCAGCTAAAGCTATGACTTACTCACATGTTTAAAGTTAAGCATGTGCTTAATTAATTTGCTGGCTAGGGGCCTAAAAGTACAGTAGCTGTTACCTAAATGCCTTACCTACTGCTGCTCTGTGAATTCCCTGCTCTTTTTTGTGGTCTGGGTCTTCTCTTCCCCCATGTACGAAACCAAAACATCCACCCCTGCAGCCAAGGTAACCCAGGCTGCCATAACTAGTCTAGCAGCTTCCAAGGAGCTGGCTACCGGGAGGGCATTTAACCATGTGTGACCTACCACTGTCCCTGGACTAGAACATCCAAAGGCTCTCTTTATCGCCCTAGCAATGATAAATTTCATTGACACATCTCCTGATTCCTACGCTCGACTGGGAGCACTTCTCAATTCATGCTAATGTTTTTGTTTCAAGGGTTTTCCCATCTTCTTTTTCTTTTAATGGACTGCTTTACTGCAGCAAAAGATTCATCGCCTTGTTAGAGCCAATCTCTCCAACAAGGAAAAAGAGTTCCCTCTAGCCACCAGCTTTTGTAACAGCACCTACAACTGCCTCCATGCAGCACTTTCCTTTAAATGTGGGTTTATGTTTATGTAGCAGTAAAACTGTAATCTGAACATCAGTGACAAGTCTACTGCATAGTTATTAAGCTTCTAAATTATTATATTGGTTTTTCAGTGGGAAGGAAAAACAAATGTATCTTGAGGGCAGAGAGAACGCCAACCTGAGACAAAAAAAATCGGCCATAATAATAAACTGAAAATGTTTGGAATAATTTAGGATAAAATGCTCATTCAAAAATATTTTCCAGTTTTTGGGGAAAAGCCAATATAGCCAAGTGGGTCTGGGAAAAAAAATATCCTCACATCAGAACAAGAAATAATTAGCTTGTAACAGAATTCAAAGAATCCTCATTTCAGTTCCCCAAATAGACTCAGGAATTGAAAATATTTTTATTTCATTTCTATTTGTTTTATATGTATCCCAAGGTACTAACTTTTGGTGTTAAGTCTTGCTTAAAATCACCTTTCTTGGGCTTATTCAGTGATCAATGCTCTCTTTAGTCCACTTTGACTGCTAGGAACAAACTAGAAAAAGCAGATCAACATTCCTTGTAAAAATGATGCTGAAATATGTATGGGTTCTGCCAAACCAAGATGGCTATAAAAAATCTCTATCAAGTGGTTGAAGCAGACATGGTGTAGACACCTCACAAACAAACCAGTGACCATGTTCAAACACCACTCAGCTGAAGACTCTATCTATAAACCACTATCCAAGAATATTGAGGAAATGAGGGTGGAATAACTGATATCAATATGGGAGTGTGGGAGGTAGAACAGAGGAAAAAAATCAATTTAATATAATATTGAAACAATAACGCCAAAGTGAAGTGAAAACTAGAATAATATACAAAAGTGAAATGATCATGAAAAATATCACTGTGAGAGCCTGAGAAAAGACTAGAGAGAGAAAAAACAGAAATGATTGCTGTAATAAGGACAGAAAAGCACAAGAGAAATCAAATCTGACATTAATTGTAGGATTGCATAGGACTTATTGTAACTATGGAAAGATATACTGTGCTGTGGGTTGCATACTGCTTTCAATATTTGCCTGATGTTTTTGAAAGTTAAATACTATTTTATTATATCGTATGATTAAACCAAAGAAATGAATATGAAAGGAAAATTAACTCTCAGGACAGTGGAAAATGTGCATCAGTATTTGTCATCATATTGGTCTAATATTCATTTTCCATAGGAAATAGATTGTCATTAAAGAATAACAAAAAACTCCACATCAGCTTTTAATCTCTGCTAGAAACTTCACACTGCTCAACGATGCATTGAAGCCTCTCTGTCAGCCCTCCTGTTGTCCAGTGCTCTCCTCAGGCTCTGATGCCCAGCTCGTGAGGCCCTGGCAACTCAAACAGAGACTATATAGTTGATGGATTTTCATTAACTTACTATTTTTTTAGAAGTTTGGGTTTTATTTAACAATGATTTTGTTATTCAAAGGGGGAATTGACACAGAAAGCCCTGAGCAGTAGCACATCGTCCCCACCTGTTTCGCCACTGCCTGGTCCCTCAGGGCAAATGGGAGACAAATGCCTTCTCCTGCTGGTGAGATCCAGCCAGTTTTGGGGTGGGACACAGCAAGTGTTTAACAGTGCAAAACTGGTCCTCCCAGCCACTGTGCACTACTGTATCTACTGGCAAAGAGACCAGGAATGACAAGTATTGCTTGAATTCTCTTTAAATTATCTTTGTCAGTGATCACAAAATCTGTGTCCTTGCTGAGGGAAACCCTGAACTGACAGTTGCTGGATGCTAGGATGCTACACCTGCTGCAGGATCATGTTGAATTTGATTTCTTTCAACATACGGGGCTATCTCAGTCTTCAGTCTGGCCTAATAAGGCAGGTTTTATGCTCTTAAACTTTTTGAACATATTTCTTCAACTGGCACAAGTATTTTCCACTGAGTATTAAACAACTTGTTTTAAAATGGAATTTTATGTATCAGTTATGTTAATACATGCATGTCCTTCAGCAACGACCAGATAACCAATCACAGGTAGCTGACTTCACTCAGATATGTATTTCCTAGAAATGACCTATGAGCAGATGATACATTTTCAACTATTTATAAAAATCAGATTTAAAAACCCGATAAATATGTGCACATTGTGAGGAAGAAAAAATGAAAATTAGCCATTCATTTAATTAAAATCATTTGTGTATCACTGATTGTTACTAAAATGTGTATCAGGTCTGACAGTGGAGTTAATACCACTGTCTTCTCAGAAAAAAAACCCACTTGGTAGATTAGATGTAAACTAAATATTCACTAAATCTTTTTGTGGCACAGGCTTACTACTAAATGAAAGACCAGCTCTACTTCATCCATGGATGTGGATTTCTTTTTGGAGGACTTTTCTTGTTGGAAATACATAGCAGACCATTCATTTTGTGAGAGCTGGCAAGATCGGTGCAGAAGGCTGAAAGAATGATGGCAAAATTAAATGAGAGGAAAGTAGTTAATGGGAGAAAATACCTGGCTTGCCTATTTGAACCAGAAACTGATCTACAAATACAATTTGGTTTGAGTACAAATCTTTTCTGTGACATTTATTTTAAATGTTTTCATAAAATGCATTTTAAATAGATTGTATAAGTTGCAAAGGAAGTCAGATTAATGTTTCATTACAAGGAAGGAAAAACAAAATGAAAATGCAGGAAGTTAAGTTGCTAAAATTAAAAAAATGTTGTCTAAATCTGTTTGACAAACTATTTTCATACCTATTATTCCTCTCACAATAATGCCACTCAAGCCTCCTAAATACTGGATAAAGATTCCGTTGACATCTATAACATGAAAACTTAGTTAAAATTAGGTCTTCTTAGGTATTAGGCCTTTGATATGCTTATACCCAAGTTTATGGCCAGGACAGAAGCATGTCCTTTGAAAACTACCGCAGAGCTGGTCTCACTGCTGGATCACTTAACTTTTATGACCTTTACCTCTAAAATTGGACAAGACTTCTGGTCTAGTTTGCAAGAGACAGCTCCAGCATTCATTATTTTATGAAGTGGAATACAAACGATACCTTCAGATGAGCAGCGAAGTTTCAGTCATAGCAGATTCCAATAAATACCTCCCCCTTTCATGTGCAAGGTTCAAAGCTTTGCAAGTCTGGAAAGCTCGATGGAGGACAGAGAGTTAGCCAGATTCAATTCATTAGGACACGTCTTAACTGGGAGCTTGTAAAATAAACCTTCTCCCCCACCTCTTCCACCTCCTTCAAAAAACATAATGCAACCCCGACAGAAAGCTGATAACTTAACCATGCAAAAGAAAGTCTGAAACCTGCAGACAAGGATTTTACTATGTGCTGAGCCTGGGAAGTAGAAAGAAAATAATGTAGCATTGTCCCCTGCACACAGAACTTCAGGGAGAAATCATCCAACAGAGTAGGAAATGTATTCATGACGTCCAGATTATCACTAAAGCAGGGATAGATGGTGGCTTGTCCATCATGGAACTGCTTGTAAAGAGCTATACTATATAGAAAGGAAGGATTCCTTACTGTATATAGCTGTCTACATCTGTCCCTCCCCAAAAACACTCGCTCCTGAGATATTATTCTTTTTGCATTTCAGAGTATTTAAAAGCAAACCCTAATTTTAACCTACAGACTTGCATCTGCTAACTAGAGTTAGTGGTGCTCTTCCAGAATGAGTGAAGTGACAGTTAAAAGATATAAATCATTGTGTCTTATATAAAAGTTGTCCTAGGCAAACCCACCCTCTTAACATGCAGCAGGGCAATGCCCAGAAGAGATTCATGCAGGGTTTGGTGTTTTTTCAATCATTCTTCTTGACAAAAAACAATCTAAAATAAGGTGTCAGGCACCACACCAGCAATGTTATTCTCATTAACTGTCATGCACACACACGCATACAGGAGTTGTTGTGCAATGTGTATTGATGAGTATGTGTGAGTAAATGTATATTAGAGAAACACAACATATAATTCCCTGTCAGTGAATATCAGGCTGCTAGTTTTAGCACAACATTTACAGTTGCAGATCTAACAGGTTTTACCATGATTAGAAATGTTTATTTGCTGTACAGTTTACCAGTAAATATTTCTACTAGTGATTAGTTGCCTTTCTGTCAGAGGTTTCCCCATAATGATTGCTACAGTCACAGGAATAAATCTTGTGATTCTTATCACTGTTATGCTACAGGAATAAAGGAACGAAGACAAAATTATTTTTACTGCTTCTCTAACTGTACAAATAGAGATTACCCACCTTCTGAAAGACACCTGTGCCTCTGTCCTGGCATTTTGTGATTTAATTTTATTTGAGAATTTGCTTTCACTTTATAAAACCTTTCTGTCGTTTTCTTTTTTTCAGTGTTCTATTACAATCTGGAAACTGTCTCTCTAGAAGTGATTTACTCTTCAGTAGCTATATATTTCTTTGGAATAATGATTTAGTACTTAGAGTAAACATTAGGATTGGGCCTGCCTTGATAAAACTGTGCATTATGAAAGATGAGCACTTTGGTTCTTCATAGTATCAAAACCACATTTGCATGCCATTCCCTAATCCCACAGAACTTGAAATGAGAGACATTCAGTGGTGGTGAAGCAGAACCGTTCCTACTGCTCCACGTAAAATTTATACAAACCTGTCCAGGGCAGGACTGGGGATGTCTGAGGTTCATGAAATGGATGGCATGTTCTAAACTTAACCCAAGGACTGCGACAGGGAGGGAAGAGTGATCGATTCCACCTCCCTGAAACAGACCTTGTACACTTAAACGCCAGTATCACCTGAAAAACATGTACAGGGTAGCCTGAGGGGAAGGACAAGTGGAGGGAGGAAGAATTCGACCCTCTTGTTTTTTCCCAGGTATTCTCATTTTGCATCTGAAATAGAACTTCTCCTTCCCCTAAACTACACCGTGAGGAAGAGAGTGGGGAAGAAAGTCCAGAAAATATCAGTTCCCCCTGGTTTTATTGATTCTCTGATTCTAAAATTCTTACTCAGATCAAAACCCTGTTAACAGGATCTGCGCCTAAGTAAGAATGGAGTAACTCAGCTGCTTACAGGAGCTGGTTCACTCTGCTAGTATTCCCATTGCACCATTTTCCATGTGTAACAGTTAGTCCTGTATGCCTTTGTCAGAACCTGAAACTAAAGCTGCTAGAAACAAACAGAAAAGGGTGTTTTATTCTATGGAATGCCCCAGAATGACTCTCAGAAGACATGTTTTTTGGCTGTTAGGGTGGCTGCCCATCTGGTTATACTTTTCAAGAAAAATGATGATTGAATATTCCTTCTTATGTGAAACAGAATTGCTAATTCAGAAATATCAAAGTGATCTGGTTTTTGTTCTGTCACAGCCTGGTGTTCAGGTTAGTCTATTAAACTACTTCAGCACTTTATTTCACCTACTCCAACTCTGCTATTCTTTTGCCAGGCTTTTGATACAGCAGTCCTGACTTGCACTCCTTGCAGTTCCCTCAGATGGCTGTAGCGCAACAATCCACTTAGCATCTAAATATTAAAGTTTAGAAATAAACTTTAATGGTCTTGTCCTGCAGAAAGTGCACTTACTGAATTTGGACACAGTCAGGACTGGCCAAAGCCTGTCCTGCCCATGGATCCAGGGATCACTTTTCCTCTGGCTGCTCTATACTTCTGGCAGAGCTTCACTTATAGTTTCATCTTTTCCTCTTCTCATCTCTTGTGCTACGCAACTGCCTGGAGTGATTCTTTTCCCCTTTAGTCCCACATGTTCATGTTCTCCCCATTTTCTAAGAATTTTATTCCACCTCGTTTTCCATAATGAACTTTTGGCCCTTGTTGTCACATGTATATGAGACCTTATGTACCATGTACTAAGAGGAAAGGGAGGAAATTGAGCTACCTTTACTAAGTAGCACCTTGCTGTGTCAGTGATACTACTTTAAGTAAGATGCCTGGATAAATGTGACTGCTAAAAGTGACTGGGGAGCCAGACTTTGCCTGTGCATTCTGTAATAGAATCATAGAATGGTTTGGGTTGGAAGGGACCTTAAAGATCATCTAGTTCCAACCCCCTGCCATGGGCAGGGACACCTCCCACTAGACCAGGCTGCTCAAAGCCCCAGCCAGCCTGGTCTTGGTGGAAGCCTTCTT
Organism: Chroicocephalus ridibundus; assembly: GCF_963924245.1. Lineage (NCBI taxonomy): Eukaryota > Metazoa > Chordata > Aves > Charadriiformes > Laridae > Chroicocephalus > Chroicocephalus ridibundus. The sequence goes on from NC_086285.1 coordinate 34,250,746, forward strand.
TTTGCCACCCACACAAAGTCTAGGAAATTCCTGTTAACTCACCGTTTAGCATTATCTATCTGCTTTTGGCTGATTACTGATTCACCCTTGAGTTTTATAAATAATCTTCCACCAAGTGCTGATTTTGAACAATGTGGTTTGGATTAAAGGTGCCTGTTCATCATCATTACAGCCTGTGAACCACCTACTCTGATAGGAGTGTTTTTGTGTATTCATTAATTCATGTTTGAGAAGCGCTTTGAGAATGTAAAGCAGTACATAAATGCTGATTTATTGTTTTTCTGAGATGTGCTGTTATTGATCATGCTGTTGAGGTTTGTTGCAGAGCTTTCTGGAGTCTGTACTGACTGTACTGTGTTCTTGGCAAGTCCGTGGGCAGGGACTTCATAGCCCAAAGGAAGCAGAAGAGAACTGAGTAATGATGGCACAAACTTTTTGCCGCTTGGACAGAGATCTCAGCAGTCTCTGGGGCCCTTGTCACTCAGAGGACGTGCGAAGCCATGTGTTACTGCAGAGGACAGCCTTTCCCTTCTGCCCACTCTCCTTGGGGAAGGCTCTGGTGCAACCTCCAGCCCACCCTCACTGCACTTAGCCATCCAGGATCTCAGCAAATGCTTTCCCATCACGTTTCCTCTCCTCCTGAGTGCAACAGCAAGGCAGGTTTGGCATCTCCTCCTTGCAAGCCTCACTGCCCTCACACATACATCACACACATTCAGATCACAAATTAAGTAGGATTTCTTGGCATCGCATATGGCATGACTCAGTCTGGGTGGTCAATGGCCATTTGTGTCTTTAAAGATCTAAAAAAAAAAAAACCCAACAGGTATATTTTCAAACACAGCAGAGTTCAGCAGATAAAGGAAACATCTCCTCCTTGTATAACATGTAGTTTTATTAGGCCATTGAGCTGAGTTACCCAGCCAACTGCCAAAATAGGTCCTGAATAGTGGCGTCTTTGGGGAATGCCAGCCTGTGCCTGTGTGTAGCATCTTTCTGCCTATGGGAACAGCTCACCCATAATCCAGCAAAAAACCTTTAAATCAGGCTAATAGAACCAGACAAGCTTTACAGACACTGACATCAAATCCAAAGTTTAAGTAATTTATTACAACTCTAGAAACAAAAATAAAAGCATAAAATGCAACATCGAACTTTTTCTAAGCTTTTAGTTTCATTCCCAGCTGCCCACACTGGTCTTTTCCCAAGGTGTCCCTCTCTGTCTCGGGCCAAAGCCAAATTCACATTGTCAGTGGGTTCTATGGAGAACTGCCGTCCGTGTAGGACATCTGAGCCAGCAAAGCTGAGGGACTAATTTAAGTAGCAGTACTTGTACTGCAGTGTGGAACAGACCTTTTGTTCTGGTTTGGTTGCTATTTATATGTTGCTTGTTCATTGAAAGCAAACTTAGAGGAAGGCCATTTTCACTGTATTCCTCTCTATTCCTAGAATTAAAATTTCATGTAAAATAACTATATTTTAAATATGCTTAAGTCAAGATGTAGAAGAGATACTGATCTCATTTGCAGGAATAAAAGCTGTATTCAACCTAAAAACAGAGGGTCTACCTGCAGTGCAAGTGGAGAATGGTGCCTGGAAAGGATTCTGAAAACTTCACATAGCTGTTGCTTTTCCTTGTGGAAAATTCAGTATCATTGGTGGTCTTTAAGGATACATGACTTTCTCAGCCTAACTGTAGCATATAGAAAAGGGATCCTGTTGCCATCCAGACTACTTCAGAATATCTAACTCAAAGATTTTTTGAGAAAAGAATGCAGAATTATTCATGAAAAAATTGTCGTGCCTAACATAACCCCGCTGAGCTCATTCAAACCTACCCCAGCTATGAAAGAGGCCCATTCAGTCTAACATAGGAAGGGTTTGCAGGATTCAGATTCCAAGTTTGACACAATTAATAGTGTTTATAAGTTCAAGAATGTTGCTGTTAGGACGGAGCGTGTTTAAGACAAGTGATCATATTTCATAGCACACTTAGAGGGTGAAGAGGCACTTGACATAAGACACTCTCGTTTTCATAATTCAAATCATTTGGTTGTTTAGGAAGATTTACATTTTCTTCAGGCTCTTTCCCTCCCTTCTTCTCCCATTTTCCTATACAACATAATTTTTATTTTCTACCTATTCCAGTGTCTTGCCTTTGGGAGGATCTAAACAAACAGAAAAGAAAATGTTTGGCTTGAGTATAAGCAAAACCGAATAGCAGCAAAACTAAAGCATGCTTTTGCATTTAGTGGGTCATCGGTTGTATGAAACAAGACTGTAACATTGTCATGAAATTAATATAATGAAATTAATAGCAATGATTCTCTTTGTTACAGACATAAATAGGAAGAGACCAGGAAGGGAAAGGTACATAAAATTAGCGTATCTTGAACTAAATCAAAAGAAAATAAAGAGGCACTGGAAAAAATGTGTATTTAGAGAACATAGAATTTGGTAAATGCAAATTCTGCAGTCAAAATAACTGTGGCATTGACTCTTGATCTTGGCACTCAAAACATTATTTTTTCCCCACATGGCTATGCAACTATTCTAGGACCACTGGTGAAATATTGTGCTCATTTCTGTTCTCTTCAGACCAGAAAACATTGACAAAAAAGTAGGCTCTGCTTCAGGAAAGCATACATATTTAGATGCCCAAGTTTCACTGAAATCCGCATGCTTTAACTTTAGCTCATATAGATGTTACCTCAACTTGGGGGCAAAAAGAACAAAAAAACTGCAATCTGAAGGAGGTACCTTTCAATAAATTGTACCTATAAATCAGGGAAGTGGACATGTAAATCATGAACTTTTGGTTTAGGCCATAAAAGAGACAGAAGAGTTACCTCAATTACAGAGAAGCATATAAATGTGATTGATGGACTGGGGTAAAGGCAAAAGACAAGCAAGATCAGTATCAGGACAGCTTCAGAGTACAGGAAACAGTTTGTCCATCATAGCTCCTCACGCTACGTTTACATGTCACCTGGTGCTGCTACAAAACTGCTAAAACAAGAAAATACTGCATGAAAGACCTGTTAGTTAAATATTTAAAATGTGTAGCAGAAGAAAAACCTGGCCTTGATCGATTAACCTGGAAGGGATGTTCACCCTTCAGCCTTTATGGTATTGTGAGTCCTTGACTTCTCAAAGAGGCATGAGCACGCGTGTACCTTCTGCCCAAGGCCCGCAAGGAGAACAAGGCAATTTGTGGATCTTTTTGGGAAAACAGACTAGACCCAAATTAGTGTGAATGAAAGATCTGAGCTGCAAATAGCTCCTAGCAGATACAAAAATAGCTTTGAGGGAGCTGAGGCAGTTGCAGAGCCCTAGAGCTGGAGTGGAAATGAAGCAGCCTGTATTAGCCAACTAACATGCACTGCAGACTAGCCTTCCAGATGGTAGATCTGACTTGTGCTTTTATTATTTATCAGCATTTACCACTGAAGAACAACAAAAAAAAATGCCAAAACCCAACCCAACTGACCTATAACAAAAAAAAAAAACAGGTCTTCCTTAACAAGGAGTTCCTTTCAGCTGGTTATTAATTAGAGAAGCAAACGCTGGATCTCTTGGCCCTCTGCTGAGCTGCTCGCAGTGAAAAGTACAAAGTGAGGTCCTGCTGTGTGGGTAAACTGATGACTCACTTTTAATATCAGGTTGAGCCAGGATCTCGAAGGCTGCCAAGTTAACTCCACAGGGATCCCCACTTCAGCCCACTCACATTTCCTAATAACAGCACTGCATTTCAGCAGGCTGCGCTTCAGCGAGGCACTTTGATTTGTAAACAGAGGCCGTCTAGGAAATAACGTAGCGGTGTGGTTAGCCATATAATGTCATAAGACAACAAGGTATAACGGCAGCGCTGCTATTAAATGGCCAGAGGATATTGCTCAAATTCGAACGTGACAGCAATTAATAAGAGATAATTTTTAATGGTATTTTAAAATTCTACCCATGCCTTCTGTAGTCCCAGGAGAGGTATTACTGCCCCTCTTTGCATCATATAAAGAGGAAAAGACTGCTGGTAAATGGATGCCTACAGAAGCACACGTTTTAAAGAGATTTAATTTATAGGTAGAAGACCAAAAAATATTTTATACAAAATAGACTGCATGTTCCTGTGTTTTGACATTAGGGCTTAAACCATCATGCGTGCTGGAATACTTTTATGGGTTCTTTAGACATTTATGTGAAGTCCCCTAGTCTCAGCCTGGTGAAATTTAGGATGTGCAGAAACACTCCAGAGCACTGACTCACTCCTGGCAGATTTGCGTCTCATTCTATCCCGACATAAACTACGACTTGTGCGCTGTTGCCACACAGATCAAAAGATGCATGTTTATTGTCTTGGCCACATGACTGAAAATATATCGCTGTGTAAGCTCTGTGTTAGGCTTCCTGCTTGAGGACAAACCTCTTTCTGTTCAGACGTACAAAGGTTTTCTTAAAAGAGACGTCTGTTTGGTTATAAGACTCCACAGCCAAACTGATTGCAAATCCAGTAATGCATTCTGAAATGTTAAACAACTCTGTGAAAGAGGTTTAACTCCCTACCCACCCCTCCTACCCTCTTCGCCCACTTGGGTACGGCTTCAACTTTCTTTGTGGCAAGCAGCCTTCAACACACCGTGCACTCGGTGCTTTTTCAGGATTATGGTTTTGTGCCTGCCCCGTATACACGGAATAATCTGCAGGAGGTATAAGTCCTGTGGTAGGAAATGAGTGCTTTTTCCCTCTCACTAAATCACTTTTGCTTCTACTGGGCAGTCACAGAAAGCCAGGAGAAAAGCCTAGCCAAGGGATATTTAAAAATCTAAAACCAAGCAAATTAAAGGAAAAATCCCCAGCTGACTGATGCCATTGCACCCGCCTAATCTCCCCCAGCCAAGGTTATGGGGCAATAAGCATGCACCATACTCTCAGCCCGCTTTCCCTTTGTCTGCGCCCAGTGGCTTGTAAACCCTTAGCTCCCTGCTGGGGTTGTGCAGCAGAACGTCCTGCGCTCCTTAGCCCGCAGGCAGGTAACTTCTCTCCACATTAAGGAGCTGCTACTTTCTGGATGTGCCTTAGGTAATGATATAAACTACTGTTGTTCTCCTGTTGTCTCTAGTGGTGCAATATCACGTAAGATTTTTTCAGTTTTTAGTTGTAGTTGAGGCGGAGAACCAATTTTAAGTCTCATATACTTCCCTGTCAGTGAGCTAGCTCTGAGGCTCAGCCCATTCTGGGGGGATGCTGTGGTGCTCCAGAATGCTCTGTTCCTGGCACTCACTCAAATGCTCAATTTTTATGTACAGACCATGAAAATGATGTGGTTTCCTGATGACAAGAAATTCAATTTTTTCAATGAAAAATTAATTATGTGTAGGAGTAGCTGGCTAAATCTTGTCATTGCTACCAAGTAAAACACTAAGTAAAACCTCTGTTTAACACACCTTTGTACACAACACAAAAATTTAAAGCAGAAACAATTTTTAGATATTGGTAATTAATCCTTGAGATTCTCTTTGCCTTCCAGGCACCACAGGTCTTAGCAGGCAGTAACACAGACATAAAGCACTTAATATACATAATCTAGAATCACTGATGCTTAGCATATTAAAAGTGGCTTTCCATTAATAGGTATCGGTTTATAAATTTAGAAAAATAGGAAATCTATTAATGGAACCTTTTTTTTTCTACAGAGGTTAGTATGTCTTTTTTTTTTTTTTAGACCAGGGCTGTTTTTTTGATTGTTTTTAAATGCTGCCTGGACAGCAAAGATGCATTAAAATGTGAATGCTAGTCCAGCTGCTTTGAGAAGTGTCAAAATAAGTAATGCATGAAAGGGAGCTTTTTGGCTGGTGCAAACTACAGTAATTACCCTGCGGTAACAGAGACACCAGTGAGGATTTAGTGCTAACTGTATGCAGTCACGGACACGCACACACACACACTCTTACACCTTTTACTGGTTACATAGCAACATCAGCCATATGTACTTGAAACACTGTTTGTGAGATGTGAGGCTCTCCGGAAAAGCTGATTTTCTTGGGATTACACCAACTCTTATTTAATCAGTAGTTCTTATAAAGGGGTGTCTATGCACAGGAGTGGAGGAGAAGGAGGCAATAGTAGTAGAAGTAGGAAAAAGGAACATGGCAATAGTCAAAGAAAGTAAGGATTCCTAACTGTACTAGGTGTAGGAGCTCTTAGATGGATTGATGACATTATGCATCTGTGTGCGTGTGAGGCAGTTATTTTGGCGTGTAATCATTAGCTAGCAGCCTGTTTGGAAGGAGGGGAAACAGCCACAAGTTTTTTTCAAAGGAAATAATATTAAACAGTGATGCATGTCTCTGTGGCATTCGCAGTTCCTCAGTGCCTGGGTGGCTGACAATTCATCCTTCATGTCCCGGGTTACGTTTCAGAATCTTCTAAATTGCACGTTTTGTGTGAATAATCTCTAAAAATATATCTTTGCCTCAGATGTAGCCCAAAACTCCAAGAACTTCAATAGGATTGTAATGCAGGCAGTGCAGAATTTGTCCCAAAGTTTATGAATGCAGTTACAAAAAAATCACATATTGCCCTGCCGCTATATATGCATGTTTGGCATTATGTCCACCACAGTGAAGACTGTGCAGTAGTAGTTTAATTATAATGGGCCATCACACTTTTTTGGCAGTACTAACTGTAACTGACCTTTGTATTCTGAGTGCATTATAAACGGGTTCCTTGAAATGTGTTCATTTTTCAATGCAGGAATATTTTTCCACCGATACAGAGGCAGACTGAGATGCCATGGACATAGCCTGCTCTATTCTGGTTTGATGAGAAAATGCCAAAGCTAAGCTTTTCACAGTCTTCATGGCAACTAAACCTGGCACAGGTGCAGTAGCAAGCATTCTTTTCTTGCTGGTGGGTCTAATCCTGATGGTATTGATGTGACTGTTTTTTATTTCAGTATTTTGCACTTGCTGATCTTCTCAGAAGACAGCCTAGGGCACTGTGGGGGTTTTTTTCAGCAGATTTTCCTGAACAGGGCACATGTTAAAAAATGTCCATGAGCATTCTATGGATACAGATGGCTCAGGACATTCAGGGTGGTAATGAGAGTGCATAAAAGAGCCTGTGGATGGGGAGTGGGAATGAGATGTATGGCATAATTTTCACCTGTTTGATGGAAGTCACAGGGACAAAATTACGAACTTTTGTAATAATCAGGTAAACATGGGGGCTCCATCACGCATTGTGATGGAGCGCATGGGAGCACAAGAATGGGGAAAGGAGCTTTCCTTTTTGAAGAACTGAAGCTTTTAAGAGTCATGGGGTTTTTTTGCTTCCCACCCACAGTAAAAAAAAAAAAAACCAAAACCACATTTCCCTCCAAAATAGCCATGAGTCTCGGAGTCAAGGAACTCAGCTGGGATGCATAATCAAGAAATGCAAGTGCCTTGAATAGCTTATTATCAAGGCTCTTTAGATAATACTCTCGAACCAGAATTTCCTTCCGGGAGCTGAGTGAATTTATCATATCATCTTCCTTTCTGCAAAAGTTGGGTGTTCTGACACCAGGGAATTTTCTACCAGACACTTGGCCAGAGTGAAAGGACACTGGTGCACTGACATCAAGGGATTCACATTGCTTTTATCTGATGTGAACTCAGGACTAGTTGGGAGGTTTCAGTAAGGTCCTCTGTTATTTAGAATTCCGTGCCATATTTTTTTTTCTGCAAAAAATAGCAAGTTTGAAGTTCCAGCTGCTGGATTGCTTTCAAGATTCAGCTTCATGTGACAGCCTGCTTTATAATTGCAGTAGTGACATGCAGAAGACCTATTCTGGCCTCTGAAAAATTAAACAAGATCAGTCTTGCCAGACCTCTGCAAAAACCCATGTGGCAATAAGAAAAGCAGATTCAGCAGATCGCTCTCTCCTTTCTGTAGCCCTAGTTCAGCAAAATAAGTGTATATATGAGCACGTCAAACAGTAATTTGTGGATACCAAATGACAAAGATTATAGATTTGATTGAAGATTTAAGGAGAATAATTGCTTTGAATTTGAAAAAAAGTATAAACTGGATTACGAGGAGGAAGACTAATACCTTGCCATTATATTATTAAAGCAGTCAGTTGTAGTATTTGCCAAAAGCGCAAGAGAACTGTATTTCCACGGGATTGAAAAAAAACTTCTTCAGAATTTTTGTGCTTGTTTTCTTGCTTTTCAGCCTAGACCATGGCAGAATGGCAAGGACTCCTTGAAATCTTCTAAAGACTTTACTAATTGACCTAATTTTTATGGAAGATGCTCAGCTACTTTGGTAATGAGCAGTAGGTAGTTTAGGCGTGTAATAGCAACTCCATTTTTCTAACGAATGTTTCTGATTTGATGCTAGTCCATTAATAAAAAATGATTAGCACCTGATAAGAGACCTGATATGGGAAGATACCAGTGTGCATGACATTCATGCCCCAAGTTGATGTGCCTGTACTGAAGAGTTCATAAATGCTGGTGCCTGTTACCTCTAAAACCAGATAGGATAATTCCTTCACTATTTCATAGCTGTTGTGATAAGGATTCTGGGACTCAGTAGGACCTCACCGATTTCTCCAGTGTAGGGCTTCATCTTTCCTGAATTTTCAGGCCAGAAGAGTGAGTTTCAAAGAGCATACCCACTTCTCTCTGCAGGTCTCAATATCGAATTGCTAATCTAATTAACATTCGTAACAACTTAAACAATACATTGACTCAATTGTTCTTGGAGCCCCACAGCACCTAGTTAAGTTACTTTCCAACACTGCTGTAAATCAAAAGAGAAAGGCTAAGGTCACTGTGTTTGCTGTATGCTTCAGTTTGGGACCCTGATTGCTTTACCAACTGCTCATTGATGTTGTTTTTATAACTTGCTAAGGAATACTTCATTTCTTCATCCAAGATTTTTATTTGTATCCTCACCTGACACGCAAGGTAGCCTCTAGCTTGAATATAATATACACAAATTCAAAAACAAAAAACGATTTGGGAAAAGTACGCGCAAAGAACAAAGTGTACAGCATAAATTTAACATAATCAGCAGAAAAATACGTATTTCTTTGGTGTTTTGCTTTTAAGGTTTCCATTCCAGCTGGGCATGATTCCCATTCTTACAGGGATCATTATGGACATATTCTCTGAGAGGAAAGTAAAAACTTGGACAAAATTTTCAACAAGAGTTTCCATTGAGGGAGTGGCCCAGCAAAACAAAGCATTGGATAAACAGTGGATCAAAATGTTATTGGCTTGAACTGATAGATGGCAGTGGAAAAGGAGGAGAAGAGTGCATAGCCAGGCCCAGGGCAGGATCAATCATTGGCACAGATGTCTATCTGGGGTAGTGTCATGGACCTGGATGGGACCATTCCTCTTCTGGGGGACTGGGGTGCAGTAATTCCCTTGGGGGATCAGAGATGTAGCAATGCATGAATCTCTAACCCAGAGTTTGGGCAGGTCTGGGTAATGATGCCTACTCTAATTTAAACAATAATTTTTGATGCACTGAGTGTTTGGGAAGCACCAGCTCCCAACTGTGCAAACCATGTCACAATACAATTTCCAAACCAATATAAAAACTGACAGTGAGAAATGGTTATCATCCACAGTAGATATTAGAGATTCCCAAATAGCGTACCTTTAATGTTTTGTACAACTACAAGTTAAATTGGTTTTACCCGTCTTACATTTGTTCTGCCTTTCACATAATACTGTGTAAAGCATTGCATTCAAATCAAAGAAAAATAATAGCATAGTCAGGAGTCAATGCAAGGAAAAAGTGTTGATAAAATTCATCCAAGCCCATTCACAGAGTGGGTCTTTCCTTAGAAAGTTTTCACTTATTTGTAGACAAGACTGTTATGCTTGACAAAACCTAAGGCAATTGTGAAATAGGGGAGCCTGACGTGGTCTCGTGGATTTGGACACACAGATGAATTTTTTTCCATTAAAACAATTCTGCATAAGAAGTAGTAAGTCTGGTAATGAAACTGAATATGGTGGTCATCCCCACCTTCCAGAATCCTTTTTGCAAATGTAAAAATTTATAGAATATGGCCTTTGTACCTTGTACCCTTTGTGTGAATGCCTTTTTATATACCTTTCCAAGACCCTCTAACTGCTGGCACTTTTTTCTGTATGTGCTTGTTTTCAACTATAAAACATCCCTGCATCTTTCTTGGCCGTCTTTTAGCCCTCAGGGATTTTTTACTACTGCTTTTTTTAAGGTATAGGTCTGGAAGTAACCATTGTATTTGGGCTTGCATGCTTGCTCATGCTGCCCCATTGTCCCTCCTGAAAGTTGCAGACAAATTTTGAAGGGCGAGTATGTTGGTTTATTTATTTCTAAATTAATTACTAATCCTTTCTTTACTCAAATGAATCACCTACTACAGGTATTATTTCTGAAACAAAAGATCTAAATTTAGGCTTCATCCAATATTTTACATGATCAGCTACTTCAGACATGGAAAAGATTTTATTTTAAAGACTCGCAAGGTATTCTTGAGTTTTGAACTGAAAGAATGGCATAAGACTCATAATGATGTGGATCTGGGTTTGTAATGACTCTACAAAGCTTCTGTTGCCATGACGTAAGCAGGAATCATGTTATCTCCTGAATTTGAAAACTATCCAACACCGTGCGAATGTGATTCTGATTTAGATGTGGGGATGTACCGTAACACACTTTTCTGGGTTTTTCCTTAATATGTAAATGGATTTTCATAAGTGTAAAATCTAGTTCAATATTCTTCAGACAACTTGACTACCTTGAGGGTTTTCGTTATTTAAGCTGACGTATCTGATAATTCTTGAGCATATGTTTTCTATTAGCCTAGTTATTCCTTTCTAATTTTCATAGAGTATATCAAACTGGAAATAGACATCAGATATTATTTTTCTATTCCCCTACGTCCAAACAAATTATAATTTAATGAATAACGTGCGGGTTTTAATCGGATTGGAGAACTGAGGATCGGATTTTACAGCTGTGGTAAACACGGCCTAGCGCCACCCAGTGGGTTTTGTTAAAAAAAGATGTAATTTCAGCGTATCCCACGTTTCCAAAAATCTCCATAAAACTTTCCATGGCCAGCTGTGACTCCAAGCCCATCACAGATACAGCTGTGGAATGAGTGGGATTTACCGCAGCCTCCTTCTGTTAATCTCCAGAGGATTTCTACTTACGGTCTAAACAGCTCGCCATGTTAAATGATAAAGCAACTCTAACGGCTGCTCGTGGTGCCGTGAGATGACAGGATTGTACCGGCTGCTCTTCCAGCAAAGCTTCCGGGAGCTGGTGCAGCTGCGGCAGAGCTCTGTCGGAGCAGCCGGCAGGATCAGGACACAGGGCTCCCGCTGGGGTCCCGCTGGGTGCCCTCCACCCAGGGCTCTGATGGAAAACCACAGCTCAGCCCTTCGGACTCATCACTGGATACAATCAACTTGCGGGAGAGGTAAAGGCAGGGCAGAAAAAGTCAGCCAAGCTCTCGGGATAAGCACATCAAACCTCTGTCGCGACTGCTGGTTTCGGAATCGTACCCCACCTGGAATACACACTCCTAAGTTTCTCCTCCAGTTTCTGGAAGTGATGGTTATTTCAGAAGAAATCAATAAATGTCACTGTGCATAAAATATGGGACAGATCAAATAAAGGTATTTCAGTATTAAAACCTATTAATTTTGTGCAACATACGTTTGAATTACAATATTATTAAATTCCATTAAGCTAAAATGATATATTTAACTCAGACTTCAGAGTGCTAATTTCATAGTCCCCTCCAAGCTGTTCCTGCAAAGGTGTTAGGGGTAATTAACTGCCATTTTCTCAGTAATTCGGAATCTGCAATTAATCAAAATGCAGGGCCTGAGTGATTGTAGAAAACAGTAACACTTAGTTTATTATGTAGCACATTCTCATTCTGGTTGTTTTATGATGGGATCAGCCACACTTTTCCCCCAGAATTTATTATGCTTACCCTTCAGCCAATTAGTTTTTCTCACTTTACTTTAACTTAAAACCTGGTGAGTTTGTTATATATATGTGTAAGGTTGCTTGTCAGTTATATTGGTCGGAGACCTGCAGGACTGCATGTGTTTAAGCAATTAGGAACCCGGTATTGTCCAGAAAAATGGCAACTTTCCTTTCTTAAAGCCACATTTTTTCTTTAAAAAATGGGAATGGAAAAATGGGAGCAATGAGAAAATTCCATTTGCCACAGCAACAAGTGCCTGGCATGGAGGGACACGCAGAGCTGGCTGCTGTCACGCCACTCAGGGAGAAGTTGTGGAATGCAGGTCCACCGTCTCTCGGTTGTGTTGTGTGAATACAGCCATGCTTCCAGATCACGCATGCAGGACAAAATCAATTGGTACCAAGGCGTTGTGATAATGATGGAGCAGAAATATTTGATTTCCATATTCAAAACCAAGCTTAGAGGTAGCATTTTCACTGAGGTTCTCATGTCCTTCTGTAACTTAATCCTGGTGCTTTGGCACATGTTGATTTTACAGCTAGTCTCACGGGGAAGGAGATTTTGAAATTATAGCCAGTTAAGTGGCTAGTTTGCCAAATGCTACTTGTGTGGATAATAGTAGTAGGCCTCCAAGATGGCCTGACGGGATAGTTGTAATTGGCTTAGTTCATTTTTGCTTCCTAGCCATTTAAACCTGCATCTGGAAATCCTTCTCTAATTTCACAGCTGTGGGGCTGAAACACATACTGGGGTGCAGTGGACTTCAATCAATATTAAGAAAGATGGAAACTCTGGAGCAAACTGAACTTTCACAAGATAATTACTGATGTAAAATCATAAGAAGGACGATACTGAAAGACTTCTGCTGTTCCTAAGAGTGATGGTAGAAGTTAATGTCCCAGTTTGATAGGATTAATGCTAACTGAACAGTGCGCAGTACATTACCACAGCACTACAACCACTTGGACCAGGACATTTATTTAACACAATTAGCATTTAAAAATCTCGGCTGCTGGAGACATCTTCCTAACCTGTGTTACTAACCCCATCTCTCTGGGTGCTCACAAAACCAGGCCTTCATAATTAAAAATAGCTCTCGGGTGGAGCCCGTGCTCTTACTCAGCCACTGTGATAAGAGGTGCCTTATGCGAATGTGTTCAGAAGTCCCGCTCTGGGCTGGTTTTTTTCATTGTTTTTGATTTATAGGGGCCTGGTTAACGCATTTGGCAAGCCTATAGAATAGTCCTTTATGGTTAATTTATATTATACTGGTACTAGTGCTGCCCTCTACTGAGAGCAGAGTCCGCCCTCGGCTAGATGGGGCTGCTTGTTTGGCTCCTACCAGCCGTTGCTTTCCATTACTGATCTACAGCGCCCAAAAGCCACTTTTTGGTGGGGTCACAGTCTAGGTCAAGAGCAGCCTAGATCATAGCGGCACAACACAGTGTACTGACAGGTGGGAGACACGAATATGAATGCGGAGGCAGAGGATCTTCAGTTTGTAGATGGCGTCATTAAATGCAGATGGCGTCATTAAATATAACGCTGTGGGGATACACAACAGAAAGCGACAGGATTAAAACCAAAACCCTGAGTTGGAATATGAGTGGTTTTAAAGATCTACTATATTCCTTTCTGACTCATGTATTCTATTCGGATCTGGATAATCCTAATGACCTTGGCAAAGTGTCTGAGAGCACTCAATTTGGCACAAATTTGGCAAGATAAATTGAATACTTATTTCCCAGGGAGCCTAAAGAGAGGTGATATCGGAAGAAGTGACACAAAATTGAGATATCACTGCATTTTAGGTAGATGTTAGATACACATGAGAAGTGGCAGTATTACCCTAGCGATGGTTGCAGTGATGTAGTCAAAAAATGACAAGTTGTATTTCAGTCTATCTTGCATGGCACCACACAGCCTTGTTACTTTGTTTTCTTGAAAAAACAGTGCCAACATATATTTCTGTTCCTTGGTTGCAAAAATATAAAATTATATAGAAAGAGGGAGAAAAGGGTCTTGTATTTCTTTTAGGCTGAAAGGGAAACACATGGGAAAGTGAAGTAATAGAGAAGTTTAGAGAAAAGGAAAACTTAGGAACAGATGTCATTGTTTATTTTTATTTCTCTCTCCCCCTCCCTCTGATTATAATAAATTATCTCTTTTTGCAATGATTAGGGAAGAAGGGGATTACAGCAAGGTTGAACAGAAGCAGCAGATAAAACAGAATATAACCCCACTTAAATCCTCTATTCAGCCTTACTCCGAAATGGAATTCAAGCTACTGTGTGAAGCTGGTGCTTTAAATGAGTGAGGCTGTCAGAGCAGTAAACTGTCTTTAGGCACACTGAAAGCATCTGAGATGGTTTTCTATCTGGTCCTTGAATTGATTTTTATATTCTGGTATGGATGAACTAGGTCATCCACATATCTGGCTATTTTATGCTGGTTAAAATATGAATAATAGGAAAGGCAAGTAACAATTCAGAGATGTCAAAAACAAAGGTCACGTCAAAAAAAAAGCGGGCCACTCCACATATTTCTGTGCAACTGACAGCATAAAAGACATTTATATTGTTGAAGAGAAGGCTAGTTTGTCTGAGCTGTTCGTAACACTTTAAATTACTAATGCTGAAGAAACAATTTAGTCAGCTACATTTTTCACTGTTCATCCTGTTTGCCTGCTTTTTTCATATCTGAACTTGGAAAATCAAAACAGACGTTTTTACAGCAGATTTTTAGCTCTTTGTTCCAAGTGTGTTTGTCACGTTCCAGAGTTTAGAATAAGATCCAAATCCACTGTTCTTTGTAATGCACCCCTAAAGAATTCTAGGCTAAATAAAAGTATTGCTAGTCACCTTCATGTTATTTTCTAATACAAGCGTGGAGATCAAGTAGATAGCAAAAAGTAAAAATCCTAGCAACAATCCTCTGTGTTTTCATGAAGATGAACATGACAAATTGTTTTCAAACTTCAGTGACACTAACTTCTGTGATAAGTACATGGGCTTATTAGAAGTTTCCACTTTGGAAACCCTCCTGTGTTAGAACAGAAATAAAATGTGTTTTGGTTTTGGGGGGTATTTTTTTGTTGTTTTTTTTTTTTTCTTTATAGTCCGACAACTCATGCTGTTTATCTACCCCGTAGAGGAAAACCATTATGCAGTTTCAGCAAGTTGTAACTGAGCGGGGACTCTCAGGTCACGGAAAGCCAACAAGGTCTCAAAAAATTGATATGGATCAACTAAACCCAAAATTATTGGAGCATCTCCACCTAGCCTGAATCACTTGGAAAATCTTAAACAGGGTCAAAATGTGTGCGGATTGTCACGAGCCATGCAAATTCATCTTTTAAGAGGAATTGTTAAGTTTCCTTTTAATTTATGAACTATTACTTCTCACAAAAACGTAGGACAAATGGTTTTTTACCTTCTCCTCCCATAAAACCATATGAAGCTTTTTGCCAGGCTAGTAAGCATTAGCAAAAATGTTAATGTTAGTTTTGTATTGTAGGAATCCATCTCCTGGGATATAGATACAGTAGCATGATTTAAAGCTTTACCGTATTAAGGTTCTTTAAGTTTCTGCACACGCTGCAATTTTAATAGAATGCGTACATTCTTACTGCACTCAAATGTTTTTTGTATTATACTTTGTTCTATTAAAAAAATGACACATATGAAACTGCACCTAGGATTAAGATATGACTACTTCATTATATAATTCTCATAATTTAAGAAATTATTTCCTTTAAAATGGTTCAAGCTAAAACTTGGCATACAAAGCTCTAGTTTGGGAAAGGCTGGGATGAAGAATGGGTGTACAAAGTTTCACGTAAATCAGCCTTGTCATTTTTTAATTATTTTTACAGAAGAGCACAACACCCATTTGAGTACCTTTTCTTGTTCTCTTAATATTTGCTGAGTCTTAAATAGAAATAAGTTATTTTTCTGGGTTGTTTTCACAGCCTTTTCTTGTCAGTTTAAATGATCGTTTCATCTTAAATAGAAAGTTTACCAAGTCTCAAATCCTACTTAGTACTTGTTTTGCTTCTCTCAAAGCATGTGTAGTGATGAATGTTTTAAGTTAATTTAGTGCTGTGGAAGGTGCCAAACTGTCAGACATGGAAACTAAAACAGTCTATTTGTGCTGAGAATGTTTATTTTATTTTATTGTTAAAATTGCAGTTGGAAGCTTCTCCAGCTTTGTGCAGCCATGAAGACCTGTAACGTTGGCGGACATGGGAGCTGGTGACAGGGATGAGGCTGTAAATGCAAGTCTGCTGGCTGATCTGTGCAATGGAAAAGATGACCTGGCACAGAGCACTGTATTTTAAGTACTTCTAGGATACTCATCTCCCCCCTCACCAGTCTATCCAACATTTTTCTGGAGGCAAAGGAAATCACACTGGGATAAAACAGTGTTTGATAGAGACTCATTGCCAATATACAGCAAAAAGATCATTAAAGTAATTTCCCATGATTAAGCACAGCGCGAGCTACTGTTGAGACCTCTTAGCTAGAAACTGTCCCCAGTTGCTCCTCTGCAAATCTAATTATTCAGCTAATTTCCCATAGTCACAAAAGCAAAAGAGTAAAACATGCATTTTCTCCAGTTAGGGATGGCAACTTCAGTTCATTTCTTACCAGTCCAGTACAAAGTACGTCCTTCCTTCTTCTATCTCCTTATGATCTTAATATTTTAATTTTTTTTTTTTTAGGTTAGGAAGGAATTAACCTATGTATTCTAAATATGTACATCCAAAATGACTAGCAACCGACAGATTTGTGCAGGCACATATGTCTTGGTGCTGCTGCATTGGGAATTTATTCCCATTTTTTCTGTATCTTGTTATTGTTTTGCATTTAAAACTGTACAGTACAGAAAGAGTCAACTCTCTCACTCCTGGGGCAAGGACCTACGTTCTCAGTAACAACCACTAGAATTATGTGAGTTAAAGAATATATCCCAATGTACTTTTAACAAACCACTGTTTGTTATTTTTCATTAAGTTTATATTATTATTTTGCTCTTACCAGAAGCATTTTGTTGGTAAGAAATTCATAAAAACAACTCAAGCCCTTGGCCGGGTTGGGGGGGGGCGCTTTTTTTGTAGACCTTATATCTGCTACAGTCTGTTCAATGTCACTGTGTTAGTGCAGGGATATGGCTATAACATTCTTGCATGTGAAGCTGTACATCAGGCACACTTTAACAGATTTATGTCATCAACCCACACACAGTATTAATCATTCTTCAAGGTCATTTTTAGCTATCAAAGTAAGTGCCTCAGTAAAATTGTCAAGGCAGCTTTCAAGCCAGGCCAGTTGCAAGTTTTCAGGTGCTGGAAAAGAAAAAAACAAAACAAAAAAAAGGCAAAAAAAAAAAAGGCTGAGGAATTCACAAAACAAGTTTCTTGGCAAAGTGTCCATAAAGGTCTGTGATGGGAGAGTAACCATTCACCAGCATACACGCAAGCTGTCTCTGTTATGGAAACCAGGGCACATTTAAAGGAAAAATAAACAGATTTATCAGTCTGGATATAATTTTATGAAGCACAATGTTGAAAGGTTTCCCCTGTCTGTTTCAGACACTGACAAGATAAACTAGACATGGCTAAGGCTGAATGTGTCCCTTCTGTCAGGTGCTATGATAAGTATGAAAAGCCAGGTATGCTTCACACACAGTCTCCAAATAAATCTCAGACAAGGTTTACGTTCTTTCATTTTGTTTTCCATATTTCATCATCGCTGAAGCCAAACAATCGGTGACATAAGATTTGGGGATGTTTATTACCACACCAAATGGCTGAAGCCTGCAAGTATGGAAAAACACATCAAATTCTTGGGTATATGGGAGATCATGCTGACATTTGGTAAAAAATATTCCAGTTATAATCACTTGGGAATTCCTCTGTTTGCTTTACATTTTGGAGAACTCGGTGACAAGAAGATGATGGTTTTCTGGGTCGAATTCAATTACAAAGGCTGTTCAGGCACAAGAGGCAGCCTGGAGGACAGTTAAAATACACTAGCATTTTACCGACATATGGGTACCAAATATCTGCTGTTGAGCCGATCAACGCTCACAGTGTTTCTACATTAAGTTCAGGATTATTTTTCACATAAATAAAGCTTGCAGGTATTGGAAATAGAAGGATGGAATGGAAATGTTGTAAGTAAGGATGTCTGCAATGAAATCCTTTTTTCTCCTCCTCCTTCCTCTTCTACGTTTTGTTCCCAGAAACTCTTTTGTTTAAAAGAGACACAAAATGCCACACTAAAATGAACTTTTGATATTGCAGTGGTCTCCTAAACGACACATGTGGGCAAAATAGAGGCTGATATAAGAGAGGTTAGTACACTGTATGATCCCCGCTCTGCTAGAGTAGCTGGCACCCCACAAGTGTTGTTAAGCCTCCTCCTTCCTATATTAGTACTAATGTAAGTCACCATCATACCTAGGAGCTCTGGAGGCATTCACAACTTTCTCCAGATCCCAAGAGAGACAGAAAGTGAGAAGAAAAAATAGAAAGAAAAAAAGAAAAATGCGACAGAAAATAAAGAACAAACCTCAAAATATGTAGGGAGAAATGGAATTAAAAGAGAAAGCTGATACAAGAAAGATATAACAAATCAAGTTCTGAGGAAAAATTACTGAAGGTGAAAAAGTTTAGTTTCAGGATTTTTTCTAGGTTGAGCTAATCACCTGTGTTTCTTTTCTTATCCCATGCTCCTCTGAGACATTTGAGCAACTGAGCTCTTGAGCATTTGCCTAAATTTAAAAAAAAACAAACAAACCAGAACTGGTGTCTTCACTTTGATACACTCACGAATCTCACAGCAGGACTGGCAGGACTCAGCAAGCTTGCCAAGATGCTCAAATTGCCTTAGAGCCAAGGCCATGGGCAGAACAGACATGTTCACAGTCACTTTTGCTGGCACCTGCCCTATTTGAACAATGCTGACATCAAATACGGGGTATTTCCATTGCCAAGTCCTTCCTTTGTAGCAGCCAGGGTTGCACGAAGTTGCAGAGCTCAGTGGGTTTTATTGCATGATGCACAAACAACCGGCTTGATCCTAGAGCGTCAAAATAACACCCATCTTATCTTAAATATGAATGAAAAATCTAGATCAAAACATGCAGGGGAAAGGAGTGGGGGGACAGGGAAGCTCTGTTTTAATTAGAGCAACTATGTCCTGGTTCAGGACAGGATGGGAAAGCTGTACGAGACATGATGTTGAGAGGTCAGCCAGAGATTAAACCATAACTGCCTTTGCATTCAGTACAGAGAAATAATCTGAAAATTATTCTGAGAGAAAGGTGAGCATCAGAAAAGTCTGTCAAAGACACAGGTAGGAAAAACACGCATCTTTTTTCTGATGTATACTTTTAAGTAATTTTAAATAAAATTACATAATTTTGTGACAAGAAAGTTTTACCTTTACCAAAGTCCAACTTTCTCCAAGAGCAAGCACTTCAGCAAAAGAAAAGCAATATGCCATCTGTTACCGCGTAGGAATAAAGGACATCATGTTACTTCAGAATAGGGACTGCAGATTCTTTTTTGTGCTGAGCTTTTTAACGGCTTGACGCTGCCGATTATACGTTCATAAAGCAGAACGGAGATATTTTCTACTACTCAGGAGAATGAAGAGAGTTGATTTCATTCAGCTACGCTGCCAACATCTTCAAATAGGGAACCATAACAGACTGACTATTTATGGTCTCCATCTGCCCACAATGAGAATTACACTTCCCTCCCCGTTAGAGAGCAGTTGACTCTATTGATACTTTCTAATGAAAATGATGGCCATTTTCCTCTATCTGCTGGATCCTCGGGTACATAATCTTGCTTTTGACCTCAAAATTTGCTATTTAGGCTCTTGTGATCTCAGACAGCACCATTGTTATTCATGCATGATCAGTTACAAGGATTAGAGAATGTAAAAAACAATTTTCTTATGTAAATACATTTGTTGATCATGAAAAGGAACAGGAGAAGCATACAAAGCAAGAGATTGTCAGATTTACACTGTAAATACAGAAAACTGGAAAGGCTTCTCTTACAAAAAAGTTGGTACTTAAAACTAGAGAAAAAAATTGGAGAACTTAGAAGAGACATTTACTCAGTAAACTCTTCAAGTCTAAAAAAGAAACTAAAACAAGCTATCTTCCATGAGCTTTATTTCCACTTCTGCTAACTGACTGAACACCTTAAGTCTACTTGGTAATATTAAAATTCAGTACCATTAAAAAGACAGTAATGAAGGAAACACGGAGGAGAGGCAACTTGATGTTCTCAGATAAAAATGAACAATAAAAATGTACCTGCTGGGATTCTGGGTTTGATTTCAGTAGCCTCACTACTCCATGGCAAAAATCCTATTGACTTGATCAGGACTAGGCTTTCAACCTTGGCTTTTAAAAGGGAGAAATAATTTTAAAGAAATAACAGTGGCATTTTGCCAAGTGCACATTAAATACAGATGGGGATTCCCATTTAACTTCTGCTTCAGCTGCAGAAAGCAGGCGTTCGTGATTAGAAAAGTAAAGGAAATCTGTGATTCTTTGAAGACTGCAAGTAATAGGATTAATTTGTTGGGTTCCTGTTGAGAAAAATAGAGTGACAAAAAGAGCACCTAGTGAGTGGGACCAAAACTGAGAGTTGGGGATGGTGCTAACTCCTGAAGCACAGACAAACAAATAAATAGAAAGCTGAGAAACAGTTCTAGAAGAAAGCCGTTATACTAATACAATAAATCAATTATAATGTACTGTGATCTAAACAGCACTTTTAAACCTGAATAAGATTAGAAACAAAAGTATAACCTTTCAACATCAAATCCCCCTAAATCTAGCTCACCGTCTCACAAAACTGGGGTAACGTCCAAGGTGTGGTCTCCTTGTACCCAGGATGCTTGTAAGTGTGCTACCCTCTGACTCACCCTGAAAGCCTACCCTTGGCCTGGTCCAGGTAAGAACCTTCCTTAAAATTCCCAAAATTGTCAAAAGTTAACTTTGTCTCAACCAACTCCTGTCTCGGGAGTAGCTGCTAATAACTGGAACATGATGAAATACCATTTATGATACTGAGACACACATGTTTAGCATGATATGAAGAAGGATACCAAAGGGCCAGCTCCCCTCCCAATTCGTGACAGTTTCAAGGTTTTCTTTCTTTGTTTTTTTTTAAATATTTCAGAATTTTAATTAATCCAGAATATACTCAGTTCTTGGGTAGCATACATTCCTCCAGCTACAATCATGCTTTGAATTGAGATGGGGCTTACGTATACACCTCTAGCCCATGGAGAAGAAATATGGGGTTCAGGTTGGACAGGGGCAGCAGCACATCCCAACAGCCCCCTGACTGATCCTCCATGGCAGGATCCAGCTGGTGGAGCACGTGGCAGAGCCCCTGGCATAGCCATAAATTACCTACACTGTGTGTGACTATGATTAGCTGTTTGACTTCTCGTTAAGCAACACTTACAATATCTGTAGGCACACAGTAAGCAGTTTGGAATTGCTGATTGCACTCTGATTTACGAGGGGTGGTGGAGAGGGATGAAGAGAGACATGAATCTTGTTACTCTTGCTGCAGCTTGGAAATGGGTAGCAAAACTTAACTCACAAGGAAACTAGACAAGAATTTAGTTGTCGCCCCACAATAAGTACATCTGGGGCTTGCCTTTTATTTATTTATTTTTTTGAAGTAATTAATGCACTATTTCTCTTACTAGTTTCACTAGAAATGCATATCAATACAGGGAAAAAAGGCTCTCCAGATAGCATTTATTTACTGTCCAGCCTAAGCAAAACCAATACTGATAAGTGTAAGTTCAAAACACAATTCAGATTTGCGAGATTTCCAGACAAAACAAGGTTAAATGTGCTTGGAAGAAGTTCAGCTATAGATCTGCATTTTGGACACGTGTCCCCTCATAACTTCCAAGCTGTTGGACACTTGCTCATCATTTCTTTCCCAAATGATGTTTCCAGATCAACAAACTTATCCTTCCCAGGGATCAATCACTTCCTAAGTCCTGCCTTTTAGAATGCAACCCTTTTTCTGTCTGTTTTATGACAACTAGTAACACTCTGTGCTTCAGGTCCGTATTAATCTTCCGAGAATGTTATTTATTTTACAGTATTGGCACGGCAGGAGACTTTCCTCTGCTTTTGACGAGGGGCCCTGGAGACAGCTGACACACCACTAGCACAGTGCCAAAACAATACTGTAGGACGTTCAGTCTAAATGAGCATAAAATATTAAGAAAACGCCATTTCTTTTTCTTCTGATATTGATCAGATTGGTATACTACGGCATGAAGAGTGGACTGAAATCAATGTTCTACTCTCCTGTAACCTCCCAACCATACCCTCCTAACTATCTTAGCTTCAGGCCTTCAGCAGAAGTCCTGCTATTCCCCATCTTGGCCTTGCTACACGGTGTCACACTACATAAATTGCACAGACACACAAACCTAAGAATTTGCTTTATTTACCACTTAAACAATATTTTAGTACTGATCTCACGAACGGTCTCTTAATTTTATATTGAACTAGTGAGAATACTACTCTCCTTGTAGTTTGTGCGCAAAGCTTTTCCAATTACAAAATCTGCCAACTCAAAGGGAAAAAGCGGTTTGGATTAGTTTTTGTACCTGAAAACAAAGAAACACTGCCAATTTTACTAGCACTAAAGACTTTTTACAGAAAGACATTTTAAATTACTTTTTCTCAAAATATATTGTTGGTGTTTCAAGACTAAGAGCAGATGAAACAGCTCATTGGTGAAAGGCACTTTTTAGTAAGACTAACAGAATAAAAGTTGTTAAGCATGGGTGGTATCTGTCAAAAAGAAGTCTCCATTTTCTAGAGTTTTAGTAAGCAGAGTTGTGTGAACACTGGTCCCCCATAGACTGTTTTTCTTGATAGGGTTCTACACTAATTTTAATATCCCATCCCACTAGAAAGCAGTGTGAACATCTTCCATAGTTTAGTGCATAGTTCTATCCCATTAGCTGTCTTTCGTAGCAGATTTATTCAATGCTGCCTCTAGAGTTATGAATTAGTATTTTTAGATTTGAGATTTTAGAGAATCCCCTTAATTCCACGTGTAGTTAGCCTTAAAAAAAATCATGCAATTCCTAAACTAAGTCAATGGATACTTTCATGACTAAGCCTGAAGCAATCCGAGACAGATCCACATCCGCCCCAGAGCACAGACATACCACAAGCACAGTCACGTATTCTATCACCAATATTCACACATATGGCAGAGTGTTACTGATGTTTTTGAGTCCCCGCACTCACAAGCCTGAAATCCCTCTCAAAGACATATCCCCGCAACCATTCCATAAGCAGAGCTCAGTTTGCTCGCAAACTGTAATTCATTACTAGAGGTAAAGATCTTGTTATCCATCTTTTCTGCAAGATTCTAATGGTTACATTGCCTACATGTAAAACACACGGATTTGTGTTCAGGTGGGAACACCACTCAACGTCCTAAACAGGATTAAGACACCTTTTAACCTTCCCAGTGAAACAAGCACTTAAGACACACAGACAAGCACTTAAAACACCCTTACCCAGAACAAGGACAAGCATAATTGAGCCCATTATGTAGTTCAGTGCGGTCAAGTGGGTTAGGGTCTCAACTGCCAGGACAGTTTCTGTATTTTACTTTGTGACTGATATGGTGCAGAGAGCGAAAGTGTAATCTGATGTCACCCTTTTTATGTTAATATAATTTAAATGTGTCTACAGGTGGCATTGTCACAGCACAGTAGTCTATGCAGGTTGGCAGTACACAGAGAAATTCCCCCACCTCCAAATTGCTCTTTAAAATCTGAATTTCAGGTCTTAAATCAGCCATTGAGACTTGGTATGATCAATACTGAGCTTTTGATGATTAACAGTGGCCTTATGTGAAAGCTAAAATGGACTTTTCAGCCACGTAAGCAAAGGAGAACAGATTAGTATACAGCAAACCCACAAAAACAGAGAAGCCTGAATAAACACAAAATAATTAACATGTTGTAAAAAAAACCACAAGCGCAGTAAAGACAAAACCAAGTAGTTTCCTCAGCAGCAGAGCTAAGGATGCCTCCCTTCCCATCCCCTCGTGCCTAATAACGTGCCTAAGGCGCAAAGTTCTGCCTGAAGGTTTTCCCACTGCCATGGAGTCCACCAAGGGATGAGGGCTCACCACAGCTGAACTTGGGTCACCTCTTCAGCAGCAGGGGAACAAATATCATTTCTCTCCTCTGCCCAACGACTTATTTCCGTAAAACATATAGGAATTCAGTATTTCAGTTAAGAAGAAGTCTGCAAACTGGCCGGTAGCTAAAAATTTGCTAAGGAAGGACAAACGAATGCACCTACACATCACAGCATTTGCATAAGCTTGTATTCACAGCATGGCCACATAAGCCTCCTTCCCTGTACAACCAAATTAAGGAAAGAATCTGAAATACAAACAGTGAAAAAATGGATGAATGCATGTATTAACTGCACTTTGAGATATATGAAAACTAGAAAATAAACTAAACTAACATGGTCACAGCAGCTAGTGTCCATACAAAGGTTCTGATGCTGAAATACAGCACACATCCAAGTACTGTTTGTCTCTTCCAGTCTTATTTCAGTTAGCTCACTAGCCCTCTCTGTTGTGGCTGTATTATACTTCATCCTGCTAAAATATTATTTAGATTAAAAAAAACGCAGCTTTACATATCAGTTCATTTTCCACCTGAATAAACAAGTTTTCTTTACTGTCAACTGTAATACAGAAGGAACCTGCAATGTTGCAAAGGAGGGAATGAAATAAATCTGCTGGCTCTCACTGGCTTTATTAATTTAAAAGAGGCGTTATGAATGTAGTCCAAGGCTGGAACAGCAGCAGTCAAAAAGTACAACAAAGTGCAGAAGTGTCCTTTGTCATTCAGAACCTTTTGTGTTTTTGACAAGGGACTTTGTAACTGCTCCAGTAGCACAGCACTAATAGAAAGTAATGCTCTGAAGCTAAAATGCTTACCAGAAACTTCCTCTCATCAAATACAAGTTCACAGAAGTTTTGAGTTCTTTAGATGACAGATGTGGTGAAAAAGCCTGACAGAAAAGGCAATACTCCACCGTGTGGCATAGCGTGAGAACACGCAGAACCCTTCTGCAAGCCAGACCGTTCCAAGTCCTACATTGATTTGACATATAAAGTGTAAATTCATAGTGGATCAGAGTAGTTTTCTTGGAGTCATATTCTCACTCATTTAAAAAAAAAAAAAAAATCCAGGCAATTTCATCAGAATATGAATTGGGAGGAAAAAACCTTTCTGCTTCCCTATGTAACAATGTAATTCAGATACTTAGAATGGAATACTTGTCTACTTGAAATTACTATTTGCACATTTTAAATATGTTATGTTACACTTCCAAAAACTAGAGAAGCATTTTGAATGGACTGAAAACATCTGGACTGAAAAAGTCTGGTGGAAAGAGAGAAATTTCTTTAAAGAGGAGTCTTTGAGTTTCCTTCTATTCTTAGGAAAGGTTTTGAAATTTCAAAAATTTCCTTAAACTAACATTTTACCCTTTGTACTCTGGGTTTATGAAGAAATTCCCAGTTTTTTTCCTTTCTTTCTTCTTCTTCTTTTTTTTTTTTTTAAATCCTTCTCTCCTAGTCAGTTTTCTATAAAATTCATTACATTTTTTTAGACCATTATCCAAAGTGTGGTCCAGTAAAGAAACAAAAAAGTCTAACCACAAATAATTGCAATCATTAAAAAAACAAAACAAAGAAAAAAAAAACCTGAAGTACCAGAACTGTCTATAGTCAAGTTTTCCTAACCACTAGAAATATTAATTAAAGAATAGGTTTTTTTCAGTGGTAAGAAAAAAAAAAAACACCACCAAACTTAAGGTGCTACAGAAAATGAAGATATATGTTTGGTTTTTTTCCTTTGTTACATTTATCATTATAGAATTAGAAGTGTTCAATAGAAAAATGTTGAGTTTTTGCATAATCTTTATGATATCAAGAAGTGCTGCTTGTATCTATGCTCCCTTGCTGGTGACCTTGAAGCGCCTTGCTGCATTGCAACCTGAAAGCATTTAAGACTGAAACTTACCTCAAGCTCAGTGAGATCTTTCAGACCAAGACATTGCGGAGATATTCAGTCTATTTTTTCTCTTTACATCTACAGCTATTGTTTGGCTAAAAATTATCTTGTTTTTTTTCTTTCTTCCTTCATGAAGCAGAGATCTGTCTTATTGATAGTATTTTAATTCAATCCAGTTTGTTAACTTCTTTCATCTATCTTTTCTTTCAAGTGTAGTTCAGAAATTTGATTGCCTGTCTCACAAATACAGTAATTACTCTTCTGTTTCTAAAACTTGTTCATAAAATTAGAAAGCAGCCTTTGGGGAATTTGTTTTGCCTGAGAAAAGACGTTTGCTGCACTTAATTAATAGGAAGATAAAAAGTTATTTGCAACAGCTTGTCCTCACATTCGTCATCATGATATTACAGAACCACAGATTTACAGAATAAATACAAACGAGGAATGAATAAGAGGATGCTGGGCTCTATTCTGGGATCATTTCTGGCAATGTTTTTGTAAACCAGGCATTGAAATGAGATGGAAGTAACCACAATACAAATTACTACAGAAGTAATCTGTGAGCATCTGAATATTTTGGAAAGTACTTTATAAATACTACCCTGGTAAAAATATGATTTTGCAAATGCACTTAAAACTACAACACATGCACACTTTTCTCTACCTCAGAAACCTTACAACTGTCCATAATATCATTCACTTGGCCCAGGGAAATAAAGAGGTCAAATTTAACTAATGTCTATCTTAAATGAAAGGATGAATTTTGAAATTATACATATGAAACCCCTCTCTCTGAGAAAACTAGGAAAACATGGGATTTAGTAATAACAGACAAAGTAGGATGCTTATGCTAAATTCAGTTTAACATTGAGAAAATCATATCAAAGCAATTTATCAGGACATCCCATTCATCGTCAGTGCAGTTCCACGTACTTATCTTTAGCCTCAATATATGGAATTTCTTTGAAAGGCTGAGGTCCTCAACTGCTTCTCTGTGTAGAATGTAGATACACCAAATGTGAAAGTGTGCCCCTCTTCACAAAGCCACAAGATAACGTCGACAGGCTCCATGAAGGAACTGCAAATACCTACACCATCTGTGCACGTTTTGTTTTGTTGCTGGGTTTTGGGGTTGGGTTTTTTTTCAGCAGGGAGACAAATAGCTGTCCTTCTAGGAAAGTGCTTCAAAACGCTGGTCATCTGAAACAAAAAAGGAGCTGATGCAAAAATATAATAGTGCTCCTAGACTACGTCTTATTTCTCCTGATGTTGATATTAATGATTACTGAAGCAGCATAAATTTGCCTTTCTTTTTAGTCCAGATTTTAAATGTTGATTTGACAGATCCATACAAAATTTTTAATTTATCCATACACTAACACTTTTATTATGAAAAAATAAAAGCACAGACTGTGTCTTCATGCACAGTAACAAACGAGCCTAAATGGTTGACTTTATGAAGGCCAACTGTAGCCCAGTCCAACTCTCCTTGAAAACAAGACAACTCTGGCTTCAACCTGCTTCGTGAATGAGTTATTCCACGCTCGTTTTGACAAAATGCTTTAAATCAAAACTGGCACTGTACTTGCAGAGCCTGCATTCCACTAACTGCTGCACTCCCAGGTCTTCAGCAGAAATTTTCTGTGCTGTACATGTACTTATCACAACGAGATCATGTCCACTGATCATGGCTTTGCAGACAGAGCTGCTATATTATTTCTGAATGCAACCTTAATTGCAACTCAGTCAAGGTGTTTGACAAAGAACTGCTTCTTTCAGTGTTCAAACTTCCCGTGGATCAGCCATGCCCAATGTGAGCTTCTAAACAACACACTGACTGACAGACTGACTCTTACCAGAGCTTCTTAAACACATGGTTCTCCTCAATCAATTTGTGCAGCCCAATGAAATGTGCTGCTCTTGAATGAGGCCTCATGTTTCAGGTGATTTAAGAATATTCCCGGAGAAGTCCCCATACACCAAAGGCACGAGTGAAAGAAAGCACAACGAAGGAGCACAGAGGATAAGGAGCAATAGTCAGGCACACCTTGGTACCTGCACTCTTATTCAGTATCATAAAGCTTTAGACACCAAAGGTCACAGAACAACCTTCTAGTCATATGAAGTACACTAAAATAATCCATAGAAGAGCAAGGTATTGATAATGAGTTTTGTACCAAAATTCTTTCCTCTATTCACAAGGTTTCTTTGCTCTGTAGGAAGAACTTCTACAGTTCACTAACCTTCTCTACAGCAAGTTCATTTTAGCTGTTTCTGTAGACAGATGTCTCAAAGAAGTCTTTGTTGAGCTGAACTGTCTCTGGCCGAAAGAGGAATGTTCCAGCAGCAATAATACACTATAGAGATATCAGTTTGGGAGATGGGAGGAGATGAACTGTGTATTCAATGTCTTGGAGCAGGGGTCTTTTAAAAACTCTGGAGGATGGATAAAGTGGGAAAACTAAAGCTCATTCCTTCTTACCCGTCTTTACCTGAGACAGCTGGCTCTAGGGGAACTTGAATCAGGTCAATTGCTATAAGATTTACAGCTTATTTAACGCAGCTCTAACTTAGTTATGTGTAAAGTCATGATGAAGGACACAAAAATAATGATCTGTGTCTGTAAAAAACCGACAATGTGGGAGAAGTGCAAAGCTTGATTTTCAGAATCTTGTTTTTGTTCACATGAATCCAAAAAGACAAAGTATCTTCTCCCTATAAACAGACTAAGTCTACTGGACACTGAAGTCCTTCAGTCTTTATTGAAATTACAGAATTTCTGAAAGTTAAATAGCAGAATAGAATCAACATTATGGTAAGAAAAATATATGCCTTACTAGAATTAAACTGTTTCAGTCCTTTCATAGCCAACCCTAATAATCCTGAGAGCATCAGATCACATAACCTCTTCATAGGTATACGGAAAAAAAATACCATTGCAACGCTTCGGGCATATAACTACCCCCATGCTTTTTACAGTAAAGGTCTGCACTGTCTGAAGGCTATCAACAGTTGGGATGCTTCCAAAGGCAAACTGTTTATTCAGAGGCAGATTTGATCAAGGCTTATGTTTTCCAAAAGGCAGCTAGCTTACTTAGGCCCTTTAAAAAAATCCTTTCCCTAGAGCTCATCCTCTGGGCTGTTTGGGCTGCATATTTTAAGCAGCAGAAAATTGCCAAGTCAAAAGCAAAGAATTTGTTTCTAAGAGAAGCAAGGAAAAGACAAAGAGCAAAAGTTAACACTGCAGATCATTGCAAGCTTCAGAGAATAGAAAACAATTGTTTTAGTGAAGGCTAAAAATACTTTCTTTTAAGAGCGCTTGCTCTTCTGCCAAAGGCAAGGAATACACCGAGAAATATGTTTGCAGAATCAAAACATTTATAATACTAAAAAGAAGCAGTTCCTGCTTTAGAAACTTAAGAGCTGGTTAAGTTGGAACTACAGTTTTCATAATACAGACAAAAGATTATCAACCACAGACAGAAGTCAATATTGGCTTTGTTGCCAACTTAATGTTAAAACAGGAAAAAGAACAGCATATATTTTCTCTAGATCACCTGATAGTTACCTTGGTGTAACTATCAACATAGTTATAGGACAAAATACAATTTTATTTTCTAACCTTCTCTTTGTTGTGCGGCAGAAATGAGTTATACTAGAATGCAAATGGAAAAAAGGAACAGAAGGGCTGTGCAAGCAAATATGAAGTCACCTGGCCTCACTGGAAGCTTTACAAATGTTTGTTCTGTTTTCAAAAACCTCAACTTAACTCAAAATTCAATACAACTCTTCATTTGTAGTCCAGGGGAACACAGAAAGCTAAACATCTATAACGATCAAATTTCTTAGAAACTTCTATGCAAAGTATCAAGTTCGGCTTCTTTCCTTTGTTAATTTCAAGCATTGGAAAATCTTACTTTTTTTTTTTTTTTGAAGGGGAAAAACCAAAGCAAAGTGATTTAAAGTCATGAATAGAGTGACAATTCACTTCTGAAAATCCAAGTTTTCTTGCCATATTTAGTTAATGCTGAAACAGTGTCTACAGCAACATCAACAGTGCAGCTGTGAGGCTGCCAATACTGTCTCCAACTGTGAAAAGCACTTTTCTTCAAGTCTTTTCTTCACTTTTCCCCTTCCAAAGACACAATACAGCAGAAAACCCTCAACTGCTTCGGCCAAATGTCAGGCAATGAAGTCTACAATTTTACTGCATGAATTTAATGTAACATGTTACATTTAATGTAATAATACATGCAACAACTTGTTCAGCAATCATGAATAGCCAGTTCCTGCACTTAGTTTATTTTTTAATTGCACTCTTCTGTTGTAAGACAAGAAAGAAAGCCAAAAAATGATACAAGAGGGTGCCGGCCACACTTGTGTGCCAAATAAATCCTGCTTTTAAATAAGGCCCATAACTGAGACAGATTACACTATGCTTTCAGAAAATTTGCTTAATACCGTCAAAAAGACAGTTTGCATAGTTTCTTAAATTACAATAGGAGTTTCTTTCTCAGTAAGAGAATGGTAAAGCAGCAAAAGTGGGAAAAGAACATTCAAAGTGCTGAAAAGCATTTATACTATCTATGTTACTTGATTCGTTAGTTGCAACTTCAGTTCTTCCCCCTGGAATGTCTCCCTTGTCTCCACGCTGATGGAAAGCTGGAACAGAGCAAGACAAAACTCTTGGTGCTACGAGCTGGTTCTATGAACTGGTGGGGCTTGGCTCATGCCACAGTCACCAACAGTGAGTCTGCTGAAGATGTGTTTCCCTTCCCTACAAGGGAAAGTGAGCTATAATGATTATTAAGGACTAACAGATGAAGTCATACGATTCTCACAGTCTTTGGTTTATCTGCAATAGCAACTGTCTCCATCCTTCTCTTCCCATAGGCATCAACAGAAAATGCCATCCTCCCGTCTGATATATCCCCCATACCTACCCATCCAACTTCTTCCCTCTACATCAACTTATTTTAAAAAAAAAAAGAAAAAAAAAAAGGTGTGGTGTGGGGAGGGAAAAGCCAACAGATAATTTCTGACTGTAAATTATGTCCCAACCTTTAGCCTGTCCTGTGTATTTAAAGTTTAAGCATGTTACGGTGAGACTTCTTGTGCTCTCTGCAACACTTAACGTGCCAGAATACTGCCCTCAGTTGACCTTCTAGTGTGCTGTAACAAACGTGTAACAAACTTTATCCAACTTCTCAAGTTTTGTCACAGTACAGGAAGAATGGACAGATGACACAGTGTCCATGAAACCAAATGTAGTTCAAGTGTCAGTGTTGGCACATGTAGAAACACAACAGGGACAATTCACGTTCATCTCAGGACTGTCCAGAAACTCGTTTCAAGACCAAGTACGCTGATGAGCAAGCAAAAGAGGATATACTGAAGTTTAGCTGTCCTTAAACAGATATTTAAGCTCACCTTATAGATCTTCAAAAACTGTTAACTCGGTTCTTTATGGCATTATGACAACTTTAAAATGCCTATGATGTACCACCATACCATCCAGCCTGGAACACAGAAACTTAGATTTGACTTGGTAAGTCTGGAGCTTTAAAGATAAATAAAAGACATTAATATAGCACAGTCAGCCCTAAAATAAGTATTGTCACACTTCAAATTCAGAATATGTTCAATGAGAATGGATGTGTTATTAGGCTCTGTATATAAATCTAGTAACGTGAGCTAATAGCACCAGCATAATCACTAGAGCAAAATGTTTTCTCAATAAGAACAGACAGATGAACAGCAAGTCTCCACATATGTGCTACTTACTCACAAGGCTTCCAAAGAGCTGGTTATATCTTCTTGTAACAGGTAAATCAATATCAAAGTAACCACTGCCTCCCCTACTTCAGGTAAAGACTTAGCCTTGTCACACTACAGTCCTCCCCAGAACTCACAATAGAAAAGGGCTGCAACCAGAAGTACCGATACCCAAAAAATTATCATACGTGTACACCAGGAAAATTAGTTCTTAGTAAAGGTACATTTGTTAATGTTTAACTGTCATTATCCCATTGTCAGAACTTTCCACTAACGTTAATTCCAACAGTTTGGAAAATACTGACAGTAGCTACCTCCTATTCTAGAGAGCAGCGTTTGAAAGTTACACCTAGCACAAAAAGTTGGGAGTTGCACTTTAGCTTTTTTTAAAAAAAAAAACCACTGTGAAGTCAATGAACTTGATGCATAAAAATGAACTTTATCAAAGTATGTTCCATTACCAACTGCTTTATCGGCCTATATCTCAGTGGTATTCTAACCCATAAGTGGTACTGCATTACACCAGATTACTTTAATCTTCTCCTGTCTTCCCTCTTGCTCTGAATAAACTGATCATACTGCTTTTCCTAGAATACCACAAAAGCTGTTTTGAAAGATCCAAGACACTAGAGCTTGCTTAACTTTTAAGTCAGGCTGCAGTCTCATTCACAGGCATTCATGGCCCCTTACAATAATTAAAAAAACCCCAAACATCTCCTCTCAGCCCCTGGGAACTGAGGTGTATTTCCCAGAACCCCAAATGTAAGCCTAATCTGCCCTTATAAAATCAAGACACTGAGCAGCAAAGATGGAATTAGAGTAGCAAAGACCACAGCTAGCTCCTGGTTAATGTGTGGAACCAGGAAGCAGGGAGAGGTGAGACGTTCCTGTTAATTACATTCCACTGTTCTTCTGTGCCTTATTTTCCAGTAAATGAAACAGGCAGATATTGCTTCTATGCCATTTCTTCTATCACTTCTTAAAAAACTCCTGCCTTTAAAGCTGTGGGTGCATGTATGCACACAAACATCACCTCACCTAGCAGAGCAGATTGTTTAGTAAAGAAATATACATATGCATTTTGAAAACAGGATTTTATTGCAAGTATATCAAAACCGTCTAAAATCTTATTCAGGAAAGGCGCTTCAGACTTTGTCCTTTTTCTTTTTAGCTTTGGGTTCTTGGGACAGCTGAGATAATTCAGTTTCTTCGACTTCATCACAATGCTTTCTTTTCTTTTTCTTTGACTTTTTATGGTCGCTTTGGTAACCACTGGAGTCACTAGTAGGCAATACATGTTCCTGTTCTTCTTGCTTATGCTTTTTCTTCTTCTTCTTCTTCTTGCTTTTATCATCACATAATCCATTAACAGCATCAGCACTTTGCTCTTCTGCATTTTCCCTCCCAGTGTTATCCATCTCACCCAGAGGTTCCCCTGTGACATTGTCTCCCCCAGAGTCATTCAAGCCATTTTCCTGGTGGTCAAGGTTTTGAATTTCATCTCCATTTGTACTGTCAGTAATGGTCACAGACTGCTTGGGCCGCATGCTGTAAACAAATACACAAAATAAGCTTAAGTTGAGACATCTCAGTGCATCTCACACAGTGAAATGTCAGAATTTGCTAAAACATACCGCTAAAACCAACAATAAATGGAGCACATGATACTCTGGTTACAGACAATCATAAAGCCCATTTAACTTTCAGGGTAATTTCTATTTCCTGACTAGCTTCTCTCTTACCACACAAGCAATATTCTCTTTCAAATCTTAGCCTAACTTTCTTTTATAAAATGCTGTACAGACCATTTTGATATTTCCTCTTTTCTTGTACTCCTTCTTCCAATAATACATAATTATACATTATGTAGTAAAGGGTTTTTTTAAGTTATTCACATACGTGCACAGCCAATGGCCTGTTCAGTCATACATGAGACACACTGCTGGTTTTACCAAGCAATTGCTTTGCTGAAGTCTACAGAGTTAAAACAAAGGTGATGCCAGAAAAGTCAAAAAGAGAATAAAAAAAACCACCTCAAACAAAAATAAAAAAATCCAGCAGGTACCTTGCAACCGAGTGTGCTGGAGAATGGAAAGAATGCAGTTAAAAACCATCGAGGAGGAGATGTCCCCAGAGGCACTGAGGACAAAATCGTTTCGTTTCGTTTCATTGTAAGTTCACTGAAACAACCCAGAACTTCCTTCCAGATTCAAAAAGAAAAACCAAACGAAAAATGTTATGATTTTTTCAATAGTAGTACAGCATGTGTGTGTAAGTAAACAGCATTGTAAACATTGCGTTCAGGAACTGGAGTGTTTTCACTTGAAAAGCCTATGCACATTCATAAACACAGCTACTCTAGACATTTGGGGGTGCTGTTTTACATATATATTATTTATGCAATCAAGAGTTCACAAGTCAGCAGAGTCGCCATTTTTAAAGCTCAAAAAAAAATTTAATTTTATTTTTCCAGAGAAAACTTACATTCAAGTCCTTAACACTGGAAAGTTTAGTTTAAGATAACTAACACAGGGTATATATAGACATGGGTTTGTGTAAAAATAAGAAAGCCTAAAGATTAAGATGTTAACTGAAATAATTTAGCTTGTAACAAATCCTTTAAAACATTCAAAAATATTCTCTATTAGGGAACAATACCTGCTTTTAGTGAGTCCTCCTCGAATGAAGAACACCCCAGCTGCATCAGAATCCAAGTGCAATACTTGAAATTTCAGTTCATCCCCTATTTTTAACCCCAGCTCTTGCCACTGTACAATCGACATTTGTTCAGGTTTAGGGATAGAAGCATTGAAGCATCCATGTATCAGACAACCAATATGACTAGGGGCCACTTTATTAATTATACCCTAAAATAGAAAAAGAATGTCATATCAGGCTATAGTAAAGATCACCCCTTTAAATGCATGTATGATACGTATTTAGTTTCCTATATGGACACTTTTCAACAAGACTTTATTTGCACAAGTTACAAAGTCATTTTATCTAGCACATAAGCTAACTCTTCACTAAAATCAAAGTTATTCCTACATACTCTTCATACAGTTACTCACAAAGTAGAAATGAACCTCTATTTGGCAAGAGAAAGAAAGTCGAAACATGGGAATCAGCCACAGTGAGTACTTGAATAGAACAGATAACTCCTTCCTCACACTACAGCCATCAACTTTGCATCAAAGCCATTTTAAGTCTGACTTACTTGCCTAAAACAGCCTTCATGCTGGAAGAGCACTACTTAGCAGCTAAAGATACAGATGACACATAAAAAGCTTTTAGAGTACTTCATTCAGCAGGTTTTGCTGACACATTTGCACGCCGAACTTTATTCGCCTTTGCTTTCCCCAAGGATAAATGAAAGACACTGAGAGTTTTTCCATTCTCTTCCTAGCAGGAGGACACATTCATTTCTTAATCACATTTACAAAGACACACGTCATGCTGCAAAAGGTATGTCGCAACAACGAATGGAAGCCAACTCTCAACTTATTTTTCCCACAAGTACTGAAGCAAGGGTGTTAACAAGCTTAAAGCTGTTCTGTGAGCCACACATCTCCTTTTACTGAAAGGCAGGCTTCAACTTGATGTACTGCTCTTGTACTCGAAGGAAATAAATCCACGAGAACATCCTGAACATCCTAAACATTCCTGCCACCGTTAAGAACAAACACACCTATTTGAGAATTATCTGGTCTTCAGAAAGAAGCATTGATATAAATGATATACAAAACTATGACATAGTATTTAATCATACATAATCCTTATAAGGCAATATTTTAGTAATACATAAATATTATATATATAATTTAACAAATACAGGGACAGACACAGGAAAATAAAAACTACTAGTACTACTGCAAACTGCTAATAAACTACTGTAAACTACTTGTACACGAATAAACTACTAATATAAACTAAAATATAACTCCACCTAAGTCCCAGACCTCTGCTTATGATAGAGATAAGTCAAGCCGTGATCACTTTATTAAAAAAATGCCCTGTGAGACGTCAACGCGCCTACGCACCACCAGCTTTTTCCCTTTTTTGGGGCTGAAGATGACGAAGTCCGCCTCGATGTTCAGGTGGATGAACCCTTGGTCGTCGTAAATGTCGCCGAGCTCACCCACCACTTTGATGTTGTCGTAAGCCACTGGCACACCCTGAAGGCTGGAAGGAGAAGGAGGAGAAGGAGAAGGAAGGGGAGGGGGAGGACCGTTAGCTCTTAGGCCGGAGACAGCCCCACCCGGGGGGGGGGTGGGGTGGGGGTGGCGGCGGGCCCAGCCGGCGCCGCGGAGCCCCCAGGCGGCCCGAGGCCTCCCCCGAGCCGGTCGCCCCTTTCCCGGCCTCACCTTTCCGAGTAGCGCAGGAGCTCGGTGTCCAGCTGGGCGCGGATGCCGGTGCGCTTGCGGCCCAGGTAGCGCGGCGCCAGGGCGACGTGCCGGCGGTGCGGCGCCACCACCAGGCAGGAGTAGCGCCGCCCCACCAGGCCGCGGGCCACGGCGAAGGAGGGGATGGAGGCGGCGGGCAGCGCCGGGGCGAGCGGCGACGGATCCGCGGCCACGGCCATGCTGCGGGCGGCGGCGACGGCTGCGACCGCACACGCCACGGCGCGTCGTGATGGCGTCACGCAGGGCAGGGGCGCGGAGTGGCGGGGTCGCGGCCGCAGGGAATGACGCACTTCCGAGTGACGGCGTCGGGGGGAGAGGGCTGCGCCGTGCGGCCCGGTCGTGGCGGGCCCCCGGTGGCGGTGGCGGGTCCGGGCCGGGCGGCGAAGCCGCTCCGAGCAACCGGGCCGGTTGTTTCGGTGTCGGAGGAGGCTTGTGGGTATCCGGGGTCGCGGCCCCCCAGATTCCTGCTGGGCACCTGCGCCACTCCCCCGTACAGCCACAGCCCTGGGAGCACCTGGAGGCAGCGGTTTATGTCCACAACCCGTCTGTGCGCTCTCAGGCGCACCATTTACTGCCGCCTCAGATTATACCTCCGTGGTCGGCATCACTTATTTTCGCTTCTGAGCTGGTTTTGCATCCAGTGTGCCTCCTCATGCAGCCAATTGCCCCGTGAACCTAAATCACAGAATGGTAGGGTTGGAAGGGACCTCTGGAGATCACCTAGTCCAACCCCCCTGCCAGAGCAGGGTCGCCGAGAGCAGGCTGCACAGGAACGCGTCCAGGGGGGTTTTGAATGTCTCCAGAGATGGAGACTCCACCACCTGTCTGGGCAGCCTGTGCCAGTGCTCTGCCACCCTCAAAGTAAAGAAATTCCTCCTCATGTTTAGATGGAACTTCCTGTGTTCAAGTTTGTGTCTGTTACCTCTTGTCCTGTCGCTGGGCACCACTGAAAAGAGCCTGGCCCCATCCTCCTGACACCCACCCTTTAAGTATTTATGCGCATTGATAAGATCCCCCCTCAGTTGTCTTTTCCAGGCTAAAAAGACCCAAATCTGTCAGCCTTTCTTCATAAGAGAGATATTCCAGTCCCCTAATCCTCTTGGTAGCCCTTTCCTGCACTCTCTCCAGCAGTTCCCTGCCCTTGAACAGGTAGTTTTCATTTGGTAGTTTTGACAAAATGCTGTGTTGCGATGTCACTGTAAATTTAAATTGATTTAAATTTAAATCATTTGGTGATTTAGACAAAAGCCATGACATCAAATTACCTTAAATGCTGGTCTTTGTATGTGGCAATTCTAAGAATGCAGAATTTGTTTTCTGTTGCTAGGGCCTGGGTCTAATTTGTACATATAATGAGAAATTTCATAACACTTTTATTTACCATGTGCTAAAAGACAGAAGGAGAAGCAAGAGAGAACAAAAATCAAAAGGTGCACTGTAAATTGCAATGGCCCACAAAGTGAGCCACAATGATAGTGAAAAAAGAAAAGCTTGTTTTCCTGTTGTAACCAATGAAACTTGTGGATGATGAGTGAAGATTTTGTCCAGAAACATCGGTCAGGCTTTAGATAAGCACAAGCTTGTCTAGTATTGCCTTAGGATTTAATTTTAACCTGATTTGACTGAACTGGTGCAAAATGTTGAAGAGATCGTCTTTCTTTGATACAATCCCATTTATATCAGCTTAACTTGTTTTAGTAAATGTACCCTTTCAAACTGATTGAATCCACATGGGGAGTTATAAAAATAATTTTTTGATATATCAGTTTTATTAAAAGTGTTAACATTTCTTTATGCTGTGGAGGCCTCAGAAACACTGTTGTTCTATAAAAACAAGCCTTACGTCAGATGACAGAAATCCTTGAACTCCCTATAAAATGTTAAGTGACACAAAAGCCTTTGAAACTACTCAAATACTATATCACCAGAAGGTTTTCTTTGAC
Organism: Chroicocephalus ridibundus; assembly: GCF_963924245.1. NCBI lineage: Eukaryota > Metazoa > Chordata > Aves > Charadriiformes > Laridae > Chroicocephalus > Chroicocephalus ridibundus. The sequence goes on from NC_086285.1 coordinate 34,288,991, forward strand.
TGAACATGCTGCGAAGACAGGACATTGTTAGTTTTCACAGGTAAAACAAACCATATAATTTGCAGTACTTTACTGCAAGTTAAGTTGGATTAGTGTGAAAAAACTGACATAAAAATGGCTTTCAGATGTCAGACTCAACTTGCAAAATTGAAAGAGAAAATGTCTTGAACTACTGTAATCTGTATTCTCTTGTGGCTTTAATCCTCCAAGGTATTTTATGTCTGTTGAAATTAATTGTATGTTATATGCTCTCAGCCTTTTGGAAGAAATACCTGTATTTTTTATTTCATCTATTCATATCATATTTAATCCTTGCAATGTGCTTTCAATCTTGGTTAAAGACCTTATACAATAACTGCATCCACTTCTATTCCTAAATGAAAGATATGTTTTATAACTCTTATTTATGAGTGGATTTAGTTTGCAGTGAGAACGTATAATGCACTAAGGGTTACGCTCCGCTTTATCCAGGATAATAAAAACCTAACTGTGCTCCTTAAACAAAAACTCCAAATAAGATGGAAAGGCAGCAGGAACAAAAATGTGGACTTTTGTTTTTCTCCCTGTAGGCAGGTTGGACAAGATGGTGCCAGAGGGTTTCCTCCCTCTGGGCCTGCAGGAATCCGGGGTTATCTCCATGGACATCTGTCCCCAGAAAACTCCTTACTCGTGCATGCTGTACCCTGGAGCATGCAGGATGTGCCCCTTCCTGGCAGCCTACAGAAAGTCTCACTCTGACAGGCTGCAAAAATATTTTTGCTTTGTACCAGGCACTCTAAACTGAAAACCTACGGCAAAATAATAATGTCTCAAAGCCTGCAAATACTATATGGGGACTGCAGAGGGATGCGCTAAACCCTAAACTATGTGGACAAGGCCAGCTGTCTTTAAGAGAGTTGTGTGTTGTGTAGTTGTGACTACCATTTGGCCTGGAAGACAAGAATCGCTCCTGGCGGCAGATGGTGCTGTGGTCATGTGTAGGTATTTTACTTGAGGTCAGGTCTGCACATTCTAATTGAATCTCCATTTATCCCTGCTACTGTCCTTTGGTTTTCACTGCAAAGTGCTCTTGGGTCTTCCAGATTTCCTTTCAGGCCAAAGTAAGATGGAGAATGAACTTTAAATCCTAATGGTCACTCAGTGTACGAGGTCAGGCCAGAGCTAATTCAAAATAGCCCTCTTGAAACTCTTTTGGTGGAGATACCTGGTCCCAGCACCACCTTTTTTTCTCTGTGAGTCCACACCTGTCGGGTCACACTGCTTGCTGATGCAACATAGCCTATCTCGACCAAAAGCAGCATTGTCTTGCAGTCTCCTAGAGACTTCAGACCCATCGTATAACTTGGGCTTTCATTACCTGATTGTAAAAGATGTCCTGACAGAAGAGAGGAATATCAGTCCAACTACCACCTCCCTTCATTACAGTTCAGTTCTTAAAATCACTTGGACCCGTAACGCTAAAGTGCTGATATCCCCATGTTAATTTGTCTTCTTTTTCTTCCCCAGTTGTATATCTTCTTTTCACTTCTCAATGTTAGCTTTCAGTTTAAAAACAATCTGTCTCAGCTGACCTTTTAGCAGCGGACTGCAGTGAGCCTCTGTCCAAAGAGGCAGCTAAAATCAATGTCTAAAACAGCACAGCATTGGTACGTTTGCCAAGTCTCACAGTGGCTGATAAAACTGCGCTGAGCCTGTTTTTCTCTAGTGGTCAGGTCGCCAGTAACAATTGGGACCAAAACCAAAAGCTGCATTTTGAATCACTGCTGTTCTTTTCCTTCCTGTTTTATCTGTATTTGTCTTGTTTTCTCTTTATGGAAAGAAGGCCAGCCTCCAGTAAGGAGACTCATTAACAGCCACATATCCAGCACCTCTCAACTGATCTTTTCTTTTATTCCCATGCAGTCATTGCCATCTTCAGTCCAGGTTTCTGAATTGACATCGTATGTTGAATAGAAGCTCTTTTGTGGCAGCTGCAGCTCATTCATTCAGAGGGCAGCCTCCATCCAGCATTAAAATCCTGGAAGTCTTAGCTGCAATGGAATATACTGCACCTCACGCAGAGTGGAAGAGTGCCCCTGGCACTTTGCTGGAGTAGAAGATACGCCCCCCCTTAGGGCCATCTGCTTAAAGAACTTGGTGCGTTTTGAAATTGAATCCATTCCAGGTTCCTCATCACACAACCTGTGCTCTATAAAAAAGAGAAATGAAGAAAAGCCTCACAGTTACAAAGAAAGCTCATGTTTCTACTCATGTACAGTAGAAAACTCACGCTCAGATTTTTTTTTCAAATATTTTAGCTGGCTTCACATTTTTCGTGTGGTATCATAAAAACCTACAGTATTTTTGATGACAGTTGTTGCTGTGGTACTTTGAATGAAGAATCAGTACTCCAACTCTCAGTTTTGTTTGAAGTTGTATTGTATGGTAATAGGTTTGCTTCGATATCTTTGACCCTCATCCCAAATAGAGACTAACCCTGGGATGCTTGGTCAGTGAGAATTAAGCATCTAAATGACACTGGGGGGTCTCAATTTGTGGCCCTAAATATGGAATTCTGTTAGGGTAGTTTTGTAAAGTTTTTTTGAGAGAGAGAGCCACCATTCAATTACGTACAGAATCAATGAATGTGAGGGATTAGCTAAAGTTACACAATAGTTACAGTAGTAAAAATTCGCTTGACTGGAAATGTGAATGGAATTAAGTTGTTATTCTCAGGCAAAAATCTAATTTGAGCAAATACGGGATGATAAGGTGAATACTGTTTTCTCTCTAACAAAGACATTGACCAAAGAAGGTAGATATTCCTGTCAGTATATCAGGCATCTCTGTATCACTGGGTTTGTACATAAAGAAAATGTACCAAATGCTGCTGAAAATCCACCAGATGGCACACTAAAGCCTTAATACTGAAAAGTGCCATCCGTCCAAGATAAGCATAGTAATGGCATGGCAGGCTGAAAATTTTAAGTGTATTGCAATATGCAGACTGTGCTTTCTTTTGTCAGTGATTAGGAGGTCAGTCTTTAATAGCTAGGAAATGACTTAGAGAAACATTAAGGGAAAGAAATGGGATAAGACAGCAATTATGTTAATTTTTTTCAGCTAATAATTTGTCTTGATTTGTAATGACATTGATGATTATTGTGGTTTAACCCCAGCTGGCAACAACTAGGCACCACACCACCGCTCGCTCACTCTCCCCTGGTGGAATGGGGGAGAGAACTGGAAGGATAAAAGTGAGAAAACTCATGGGTTGAGATAAAAACAGTTTAATAGGTAAAGCAAAAGCCGTGCACACAAGCAAAGCAAAAACATGGAATTCACTCACTGCTTCCCATCGGCAGGCAGGTGTTCAGCCATCTCCAGGAACACAGGGCTCCATCACGCGTAACGAATACTTGGGAAGACAAAATGCCATAACTCCCAGTGTCCCCTCCTTCCTTCTTCTTCCCTCAGCTTTTTATTGCTGAGCATGACATCATATGGTCTGGGATATCCCTTTGGTCAGCTGGGGTCAGCTGTCCCGGCTGTGTCCCCTCCCAGCTTCTTGTGCCCCTCCAGCCTACTCGCTGGCGTGGCAGTTTGAGAATTAGAGAAGGCCTTGACTCTGTGTAAATCCTGCTCAGCAATAATGAAAACATCCCTGTATTATCAACACTGTTTCCAGCAGAAATCCAAAACATAGCCCCACAGTAGCTACTATGAAGAAAATTAACTCTGCCCCAGCCAAAATCAGCACAACGATGGCTGTGATGAACATCTCCTAACAGTTGGGGACTGGCTAGATTTCCTTTGGCCCTTGATTCTCATAGAATCATAGAATCATTTAGGTTGGGAAAGACCCTTGGGATCATTGAGTCCAACCATCATCTCTACAAAGTTCTCCCCTACACCATATCCCCTAACACCACATCTAAACGAGTCTTAAACACATTCAGGGATGGTGACTCCACCACCTCCCTGGGCAGCCTATTCCAGTGTCTGACCACTCTTTCTGTGAAGAATTTTTTCCTAACGTCCAGCCTAAACCTACCCTGCTGCAGCTTGAAGCCATTCCCTCTTGTTCTATCACTAATTACCTGTGAGAAGAGACCAGCACCAACCTCTCTACAATGTCCTTTCAAGTAGTTGTAGAGAGCGATGAGGTCTCCCCTCAGCCTTCTCTTCCTCAAACTAAACAGTCCCAGCTCCTTCAATTGCTTCTCATAAGATTTATTCTCCAGGCCCTTCACCAGCTTTGTTGCCCTCCTCTACACTCGCTCCAGCACCTCGATATCTCTCTCCTATTGAGGTGCCCAGAACTGGACACAATACTCAAGGTGTGGCCTTACCAGTGCTGAGTACAAGGGGACAATCACCTCCCTACTTCTGCTGGTCACACTACTTCTAATACAAGCCAGGATGGCATTGGCTTTCTTGGCCACCAGGACACACTGCTGGCTCATGTTCAGCCGCTTGTCAATTAGAACTCCCAGGTCCTTTTCTGCCAGGCGGCTCTCCAGCCACACTTCCCCAAGCCTGTAGCGATGCATGGCGTTGTTTTGGCCCAAGTGCAGGACCCAGCACTTGGCCTTGTTGAAGCACATTCCATTAGCATTGGCCCATTGGTCCAATCTATCCAAGTCTCTCTGTAGAGCCTCCCTATCCTCATGCAGATCAACACTCCTGCTTAGCTTTGTGTCATCTGCAAACTTGCTGATGATACACTCTATGTCCTTATCAAGGTCATCAATAAAGACGTTAAACAGAAATGGTCCCAACACTGAGCCCTGAGGGACACCACTTGTGACTGGCCACCAGCTGGATTTAACTCCATTGACCACCACTCTTTGGGACCGCCCATCCAGCCAGTGCTTGATCCAGCAGATTGTATGCTCATCCAGGCCATGAGCCGCCAGTTTTTCCATGAGAATTCTATGGGGGACAGCGTCAAATGCTTTTTGAAAGTCTAGGTAGACAATGTCCACAGCCTTTCCCTCATCTAGTAATCGGGTCATCTTGTCATAGAAGGAGATCAGGTTCATCAGGCAGGACCTGCCTTTCATAAACCCATGCTGACTAGGCCTGATCCCCTGCTTGTCCATTATATGACTTGTAATGGCACTCAAGATGATCTGCTCCATGACCTTCCCTGCTACCAAGGTCAGACTGACAGGTCTATAGTTTCCTGGATCCTCCAGCCTACTTCTCCAAGTAGGTTGCTGCCTGCCAGGAAATGGCTGATATGGCTGGCCATCAGTATTGCCTACACTGTGAATCACTCTTCTGGAGATAAAACATCTCATCTATAAATATATTACTGAAATGACTGTGTCCAAGTAGCTCCCTGGCCTTACAACTGTGGAAAAGAGAGAACCTGCCGTAGGATGTTTGCTGCTGGCTGTGGTGCCCCTCTCCAGCTTTGCTGATGTTTGAAGGCATAGTTTCAATGATAGAGACATCATGACCTGTAGAAATCTGGCTGTTGATCTCATGCAGAGTCTCTCCTCCATGTTTCCAGCCAGTGAGTGAAGTGTGTTCAGATACTGGCTGAAAGCACAGCAAATAATGTGAGAATGTGACTTTTCCCATGTATACGAGAGGTGATGTTGCCACAGAAGCAGGGAAGGGAAGCAGCCTATGCCAACGTAAAGAACAGTAAGGCCTATCTACAGCATTATAAATGCTTCTGACAAATTGTGCTAACAAATGAGATGGATGCACAGGTTGTAAATGGGATAAATGAAGTGTCTCTTAACAATCTGGCTGTGTTTTTTTGCTGTTTATACTCTAAGAAACTTCAAGCAACCCTTTACTCCAGCTTTTTTAAAATTGCAAGGAAAGATAGGAATTAAGGATCCACAGGGGATTGCCTCCAGAAAAGCCAGCTGCTATTAATTTTAAAAGTAGAAAATGTCTTTTTGCCATCCTGCTTTATGACTCCTGTGCTTCTTCAAGATACTACAGAAGACAAAGTAATTGTCTGGTTCTACTAGTTCTCTGTCTTTTTTGTGTTCATATCCTGTTAAATCACATAAAGAATTGTGAAGACATTTATAATGAAATGAAGAACATTCAGACATTTAGACCTATATCATTGCTCAGCCAAAACTCTAGAAATTATATAGTTTTTGCTGAGGCACAGAAATTTTTAACTGACAGTGCTATTCCCAATTTTGCATCTCTTACCATAGTTTTTTTTTTAATGGGAAGCTCTTAATCCTTCTGGTCTGGAGACCAGGTTCCTCAACTGTGGAGTTTGCCTTTTAAAAGAGATCCAAAGTAACAACCCATTTGAATGAAAGATATTTGATTTTATCTGCTAGGCTACTTTCAAACTGAAGCCCCAGCCCTGCAATCTGATTTTTGCAAGTGAGTTTCAGAAGGGTTGACACTTGAGAATTGTTAAAAACAAGGTTGAGGAATTCAGTTATGGAGATTTTTTTTTTTCTTTAACAGGTAGATTATCACCTGTATTTATGGTAACAAATTATTCTGTTTTCTTTTGTCTGTATTTTCTTCTGCAGTTAAAGGTAAATGCTTTTCTATTGAAAGACTGGAAAAATGAAGCCTTTACCCCAAGCGTAGTGAAAATGAGAGACGAGTCTTTTTTGAGGTTCAGAAATGTGATTAGTTTTTGTCTTGTGACTATATGGTTTTGGTTTGGATCAAATATGGACTTGTTTGAATATCATTGAAAAAGTTATTCTCCTTGTATTTCCAGCCTACAAGAATGAAAAAAAAATACCACAAATCTAATGGGAATTCTGTTCTCATATTGTAAACCAAAGAGGCTGAGTAAGCATCATAACATTTGGCTGTGTATTCTGTTTATTCTCCCAAAATACCAGGATTCCTGTTCCAGGAATATCCTTTGTTAACTGAAAGATAATATTTTAATCATTTTGAATCAGTGTATGATATATAAAGATCTGCCTAAATGATGAAGAAATTCTTCCTCAATCTCTGCTTGAAGGTGAGTATTAAAAAAAAAAAAGTCATCAGTGTAGAACAAGTCCAGATTTATTATTTTTCTCCTGCCCTTCTCAGGCAGTGTATACTACTTCAGAAAATCTTTAATGTCGTTGATTTTCTTAGAAGAGCTGAGCCTTTGACTATCAATAGCAGCATTATCTACCTTCAGGCAAATAAAGGGTGGTCATTATTCCGAGTGGATACCGAAGAGCTCGATGTCACCATTTGCATTTGAGTAGAGCAGCTCTGGGTGCTGAAGCAAATGCATCTGCAGTAGTTTAAGTAATCTCCAATGTACTGTGCCTGGAGTAGCTCTTATCTTGAAAACTATTTGAGCGTCCCTCACCTGAGTGATTCAATGCTAGGTATCGCTTGATGCCCGAATGATATCTCTGAATGATAGGGCTTAAGAACAGACCTAGCATAATTTTTAGGCAATTGCCAGGTTCTCGTAATTTAAAGAGAAAATTTTTATGTTCTCACTTAACTTCCTGCTGAGTTCATGGTTTAGTTTGGCAGAGTTCTCATTGAACTGATTCAACTGCTTACCATCACATCCATCCACCCACATGCAAAAATCCCAAGATAACAGAAGTCATGGTTATAGTAAAATAAAAAAAAAATCAAAACAAAAAACCCCCAAACCAGCCAACCACCCAACAACCAAAGCAAAACAAAACATGAGAATCAGGGGCTCTTCTGTGAGAGTCATGACAAAAGTACAGTTTTAGTGTTCCCTAGACTGGTGAAAGTAGTAAAAAAAATAAATGCAGTGTGGACAAAATCCCGCTCTCATTTCAGTTTCTCTTTTCACTTATTCAAATCCCTTAACAGCATGAGAAATTTCTGAAGTGCAGCATTGTCCTTTATGTAAATTTAAATGTGACATTAATCACAACGTTCTCATCGTTATTTTTACCATCACTATCTTCCTGGAAACAAATGAGATGGGATAGTCAATTCCCAAGATATTTGTTAGTCTTCCCTCAAGCAAATTTCAGCTGTAGCCAAAGGAATTTGTCTGAGCCCCACGCAGCATGCTTGCTCCATCAGAGAAATACCTCATTGTGGCCCCCAATATCACGCCCATTCTCCAAGGCAAAGGTGTCTGTCTGACAGAAGTGTAGCCCTTGGTTGCCATCTGGACAATGTGGTGCTTTGTGTTTCCACACCTGCCCAACATACGGTATTCTGCCGTCTCTGCCAGTACTGGCTTGCACACAGCATAGTCTGTTGTTACTTATGCACCAAGTAGCTGGAGGGGTAGCCCCTTGTGTGTGATGGAGGGATGGTGTGATGCCTGCCATGCTCCCATTTGCTCTAGAGGTGGACCCCCTGAGTTGACCTGTATGAATGCATATAGGCAGCAACTACTGATGTCATTTTAAAACGCACAGGAGACAAGAAGCGTGAGTGGCATCTTCATGAAACTATGGCAACTTGGAAAAGTAGTGTAGTTATTAGCATCATATACAGTAATAAAATATTATGATGCGGTGGATCTGCTTCTGTTTGGGCCTTAGAAATCTACAGAGGCATCTGAAGACTTAAGAATACATTATGAAAGTACATCTTTTCTGTATGTGAGGAATAAGATACTGTGTTTCTAATTCTTTTTTGTGCACAATGCAGTGGAATTTTTTCAAGTGTTTGTTGGATCTATTCAAAAATACCAAGTTGCCTCTGAGTGGGGAGAACTCTTCTTTTTCTGTTTCATTGTGAAAAGAGATGTAAAAGTTCTGAAAACTGGAGTGTCTTGACTTAAAGCCATGACTGAGTTTGTACTTTGATTCCAGTACTTTCTGGATGAGGCCTTTAGAAATGGTTTCTGCCTCTACTATACAGGATTAACATGAGAGCAACCCTTGAGCACTATGGCTAGTAAAGACATAGACAGTTGAGTCCCACTTAGCTGGGTTTGCATCATCACTAAATGTGGTTAATGAAATATTACTAATATCTTCAATGAGTAAAAGACATACACTGCTGTGCCATACTTGACACAGGAAAACAATAGTACAATGACTATATAACGGAGAGGCTGAGAAAGTTGGGCTTGTTTGGTCTGGAGAAGAGAAGGCCAAGAGGGGAATTAATTGGCTGTCTTCAACAACCTAATGATTAGCTATGGAGAAGATGGACCCATAGACTTCCTGGCTGTGCACAGTGAAAGGATGAGAGATGACGGGTGCACGTTGTAGCAGAGAAAATTCTTACTGGATACAAGGAAAGGATTCTTTACAGTTAGGGTGATCAAACACTAGAACAGGTTGCCTGGAGAAGCTGTGGGATCTCTGTTTTTTAAAATACTAAAAAAATGCTTTGGACCAGATGGCCTCCGAAGGTCCCATCTGACTTAAATTATTCTGAGTCTAGGTTAAATGACAGCTTCATTACAGAAAAATAAGTATTTGGCAGTGACACAAACAGGGCCATGGCAGTCTTTTAGATCAGAGTTCATCCCAGTAAAAGCTGAGGAAAGCAGAACAGATAAAACTGTGCCCTGCAGCAGCCCTCAATCTGTCCTGTGGTCTGAGAAACTCTTTATTTATACATCTACTTGTACATTTACAAGACAGACATCAGCAGAAGCATTCTGGATGCCTCAGGGAGTGCTTAGAAAGTTCTCCCTAGTTGCAAGATGAGGTAGTGTAGAATACACATTACGATACTCCTCCTGCTTCAGGGGCAAATAGAGGCCATAGCGCCATTGTGTCAATTTGTCATGGACAGAGACTTCTCCAGAGACCCTGGTGGTTGTTAGCTGTATTCCAGGTGTGGCCTCACCAGTAGTGAGTAGAAGGGAAGGATCATCTCCCTCAACCTGCTGGCAATATGGTGTCTGATGTAGCCATTTGCCACCTTTGCAGCAAGGGCATATTGCTGGCCCATGTTCAATGTGATGTCCACCAGGACCACCAGGTCATTTTCTGCCAAGTTGTTTTCCAGCTGGGTGGCCCCCAGTGTGTACTGGTGCATGGGATTGTTTCTCCACAGGTGCAGGACTTTGCACTTCTCTGTGTTGAACTTCATGAGGTTCCTGTCAGCTCATTTCTCCAGACCGTCAAGGTCCCTCTGGATGGCAGCACAACCCTCTGGCGTACCAGCCACGTCTCCTCCTCCTGTGTTATCTGCAAACTTGCTGAGGTTACAGTGTGCCCCATCATCCAGATCACTAATGAAGATGTTAAACAGGATGCCATTGTTCACTTAAACAGATGTTAAACAGTAATGCCACTGTGGTTGTTATCCATAAATGGCAACCACCTTTCACCAAAAATCATGACACTGCAGTGGCTGAGTTCTGCAGTAGTCATCTCAACTTGACTCAGGAAATAAATGTCCTAGATGCCACTGTGTGGTTACTGTTGGTTCACTGACATTTAATTAATGACGTTTGTTGTACTGCTGCTCAGCAGGTATTTCAGATTGCGTATTATATGGTGTATGAGGTAAAGCCTAACTAACATGTTTGCTCAGCACAACAGCAGTGTATTCCATTGGCGTACTTTGCAAATTGAAATCAGCTTTTTCAAAGCACTCTGTGCTCCAAAAATAATGTGACCCTCCAATTGCAACTCTCAGCGCTGCTCAGTATTGTGACATTGCTGATATTTGCTAATGATCAGGTGCTGAAGGAAATTCAGAAATGTCACATTGCCAGTCTCTGGTTGGATGTTTTAAATCTCAGCTCTTCAACACTTAGGCACGCAGATCGCTTTGCTCTGAAAACAGACTTCAATGAAACTGCTCGTGCTAACAGATAAGCACCTGAAAAGGGTTGGCAAGGGCTGGAGCCTTAGGTGGAGTCCACAGGCAATTTGGCTGCCCAGGCTAGGCTGCCCTTTGACAAAGAGGGCAATCCAGTAAGATTTTGAATTAGGCGTTTAAATTATTCTCTCACCAGTGAACCAGTCTCCTGGGCTCATCCAACACTCTGCAGTCTCCGCACAGCAGTTACTGTGGGGCACGTGGGGAGGAGAGGACTCTAGACCAGGACAGCAGGGCGCAGAACAGTCATTTTAACTACTTGTGCTTAATGCTGATCTTGCACGTAGTCTACATACAGACCCTGTATTCCCCTTATATATTCTTAAAAGTCTTGTAAGACATATAAATGAGAACTTTTATCAAATCAATGTAACTTCCCACAGAGTATTTCTTCATAGCATGCGTTTTTGTGTACTAGATATATGTGAAAGATGAGAGACGTGAGTGGGAAGCTGAAATGCTAAGTGTATTTATTTATATAAGTTTATATTTGGAGCTTAATGAGCTAATAGTGAAAGAATTTAAAGAATACATATACATTTTAAGGAGGAATTTGAATCTACAGACAGCTTGATTGAATTGTGCAATTAGAATAATTTGCACTTACCACACAGACATTATCCATGATTTATACTTTGTAAACATCTATATTAGCATGTTTTGCATTGCTTTAAAAGCATTTGCTTTTGTTTTCTTTAATTAAATTAATTTCTTGTAAATATCTCCAGCTATTTGTGATACTTGTGAGTACTCCCATCAACAAAGGAACTCAAATATGCTGAAAGAAAATGATCTTATTTCCTGAAATGCATCAGTTAAACGTGCAGCTTAGCTGTTTGAGTATTCTATCTGCAAAATCAACTAAAAAGCATTCCTCTTAGGGCTAGATACTATTATTATGGTATTATTTGAGATTAGTAAGAAGCTCATGGTGTGTGATTTCCTTTTTTTTTTTTTTTTATTTGTCACTACTGGTTAGGTTAATAAGCAGCTAAAGGGTTTAGTAGTCCTGTTGAACTGGTGAGACAAAGCATGCTGGAAGTTCTTACTGGTAGTGATAAGAAGCCATATATTACTCCTGTTAAAACACTTCTTTTTGCTGTTGCCATAAAAGAGTTTCTCAAACACCTAACACTCTGGAAATACAATAAATTTTTCTTTTCAAATTGTGATCGTGTAATTGTTGGTTTCCTACCCTATTTTTGTAAGCCTGATGTTATGCTGAAATGTGTGTGCATGTGTCTGTAAGGCATGCTGCCTATTAGTTAAAATTAGACGTTTGGTTCATTCGGTTGGCCTTGCTAGTGGCTGCCAGGGTGCAGCAAGGGCACTGTCCCACAAAAAGAATCAGATCCTGTGAAAGATGTAAACAGCTAAAACAGGACTGAGATGGAATTCAGGTGCCAATTCAACCACCCCATTTTAATCTTGGGGCAAAACTCAGTATGAGTTGTTCTGTGCTGCCTGAAGCTCAGCGTGCTGCACTGGGCTGACCTGCCCCACTTCAAAAGGCTCCTTCTCCAGCTCCATCCTAAACCTTGCTGGAAGCCAAGCTCTAAGCAAAACAGGTTTTGAGAGCCCTAATCTGTGGTGTGTGATGAGAATACCTGTAAAATATGTCGATGGTATCAGCTGCCTGCTCCCCCCAATACATTTGTAGTCTTTTTTTCAAATGGGGGTGGATGACAAGCCCTTATTTTATGCAGTGGCCAGAAGAGTGAGCCAGCAAGTGGCTTTGGTTCCCTTCCCAGCCAGAGGAGACGCAAACCTGCAGTACCAGGGGGTGCTTTAACAACCCAGCTGTATGGCTGTGAGAGGACAGGAAAAAAGATTAGGGTTAAAACTGAGCTGTCCTGCAGCTCCTGGAGAGGGAGGTAGCATTGGGTAATGCTGATTTTTTTTCAGTAGTCTGCTTCTGCTTTCAGATTTGCTTAGGCAGTCATGGAAGAAAGTACCCCCAACTGCCAAACCTGAAAGAAACGGTGCGACAAGCTGACAGCAAAATTCAGGGCTTGTAGCTGACTTGTCCTAATCAGTAGTTCCCAGAGCTGTGCTGCTTTGTGTGCAGTAAATTATGCATGCTTCATGTCGACAGAAGAGGGCCTCCCAGCTTAACCTTTAGCGAGACATTTGGTGAACACTCCTGAGAAATGGGGGTAGGAGCCTGAATGCATCTGGGCTGAGCAAAGAGGGCTCTTGCTGTCGAGGTGTGATTCAAGAGGTAAAACCATGAAGTCCTCTCGAGGCAGCCGGAGTTTTTAAGTGCTCGGCTCCTTCACAGGTTCCCGATTTAAGGTAAAGATTCAGAGCTGTGGATCCCAAGCGGAGGAGATATTTCTTTTGCAGGGGCAGAGCTCACCCCTTTCTCCCTGTCCACCCAAACATCTAAAGAAACTTTGTGTATTCCACTTTGAGAGTGAGGCACATAAGATATCAGGCTTGCAAGGCCTAGCTTGCAACTACCCAAAACTTTCATCAGAATCTGATCCCTTTTAATGCTGTACTAGACTCATTAGTGGGATTTAAGCTTACTTGATCTTCAATTATGCTTCACCTCAGTTTGAGTCCATGTTACACCCTTTCCACTGGAGGCTTTCTAAGAAAATCCAGACCTGTTGTCAAACTCAGCTTCACCAGCACAACCAGGCTGAAGCCAAACTCCAGAGAAGAGCGATGTGAGGACATTGCGTGCTTTAGTACGTGCCCAGCTTCTTCGTGGCCGTGGCCGGGTGAGTCAGGGGTGGTGTGAGTGCGTCCAGCCCAATTTGCTCACAGGCAGCCAAAGGTCAGCTCTTCCAAAGCAACGTGGCTGCGGCAGCCAGGCTGACAGCCGGCAGGAGCATCGAACAGTGAAGGCCACAGGGCTGAGCACACTTAAACCCATGGTCAAGCCTGCTCCTAATCTCTTGCTGCTTATCTATCCAAAAATCCAAGTAACCTGAGCTAAAACGGCACCGTACTCACTCTCGGTGAGTAGCATCTGCTTCTGCAGTCGCCCCCCGTGCAATGCGTGGGGCTGTTCTCGTGGCAATGTGTATTGGGGGCGTCAGTTGGAAAAATACACCTTTTTTTTTCTCGTTCTGTTTTCATTTTTTTTCACTCTGTTTTCACTCTCTGTATGGGAGCAGAAGGCAAGTTGCCTATATCAGTGTTGTGCATCTTTGGACCATCTCCACAAACGCTTGCTGACAGGAGGAACTGAACTGCTCTCCCTGGCATTCTCCACCCTGTGGGGCTGCGTGCGTACGGGCAAAGAGGACATCTTGGGTGTCTTTCTCTTAGAATCATAGAATTGCCTAGGTTGAAAGGGACCTCTTCCTCATTTATTGCTAATTTCCAACTCAGCAGAGAACTGTGGACACTCTTAGGAGGAAAAGATCTCCTGTCATTTTTCACCGCAACTGTATTCCAATGAACCTCTGGGATATTCTAACATACAGTATACTTTTCCTGGCAAGTCGCTGCTGTTTCATACTTAGAGGGTATTTCTTTAATAATTTCCCTTTACTGGACATGTATGTTTGTAATTATGCCTAGGCTGATGCTTTATTTTGGATGAGCTGTCTTGCACAGATTTATAGATTGAGAATAATTGAACTTCTTGGCTGTCACACACTTTTGGTAGAAAATATTGCACATGTTTATATGGAAAAGGATTTGAAGTTCTTATATTTATAAAGTGAGCATGAGCCTGCCAAGTTATGAAACTTTATTTGGAAATAGAGGTTCTACTTAAGTGTTCTTAAGACAGTAGTATAAACACTGGAAATGTAAATGCCAAAGATACGATTGTCGCCAAAGGAGATTTAAAATTAGATTCTTAATTCCAAATAAATATGCTGCTTTGACAGAGCCTCTTCTCTTTGCCAGTAAGCTGGTGGGCATCTGTTATGTTTTCATTCCTTGACAGACCCAATGAATATCCTGGAAGTCCCCAGAACATACATTTACTTGAAATCAAAAGTAAATCCTTCCAAACAAACCTTCAGAGTTCAAGTGTGAACCTTTTTGGGGGTTAAGAGCAGTGCATTTGGGGGGAACCATTAAAAAGAGTCATCTTAAAGACTTGCAAGTATTGCAGACTATAAATGTAGGTGCCGTGAGGGGTGAAGGACAGTGCAGTTGACGTCGTGGGACTGTGCAGGCAAGGCAGCTGTGATTGCATTGACTGATAGAAATGGGCATTTTTCACTATTGGGTGCTAATGGAAAGATGGGGAGAAGGAAGTAGAAATCCCTTTGTTTGTCCCTTTCCTTTTTTTTTTTTCCTCCAGTAAATCTGTACTTACAAAATTCATTTATTCTGATTGATCACTTCTGTGCCTTTGGTCTGCACAGTCAGTTGCTATTTTTGCAGAGTTCAGGGTGATGCAGATTAAGGGCCTGATTCTCACATTGACACCACTGCAAACCAAGAGTAGTTACTAATCATTGAACTCATCTCAGTGTTAGGCTGTCATTCACAAAAGAATCCTTGTTTAAGACAGTTGTCCAGGTTTAACTTTAAACATAGGTCTTAGTCCCATTGCTCTCAGTGGAAGCAGTTCCCTAAACGCATATTTATACGTGGTCCTCGAAAGGGACGTTAATTTAGTATTTGAGAAGTTGGGTACATGTACATTCTACCCTTTGTTCGTAAAGCATGAACAATTAATTTTAGATCTTTTTCATTATTTTTTATATGTGTGGGATTTTCAAACCAAATATTGAATGTAGTATACAGAATAGGGAAGTCCCAAACATATGACATAAAAGAATAAATTGAACACACACCCAAAAAAAGTTAAAATGAAAGTGAGGAATTTAAAGATACACTGAACAAGGCTACCTTTTTTCCTTTTTTTTTTAAATTTTATTTTTTTACTGCCATAGATGTATGAGATGCCAATACATCATTTAACCCTCTCCTCAGAATTAGTTTTTTTCCAAAATTTCCGGTCTTGCAGCAGGGATGCAATTGGTTCCTTTGTGCCTACACAAGCTCATCACTGCAGCCATAGAATTACCAGAGTTAAGAATGTTGCAACACTTTCTTGAATGACAGATTGCAACAAATTAGTATTTATATATCCTTGAAGCTGTTTTGTTGGATGCTCGTTCTGGCTGCACTATTTGCCAAGAGCCTGTCATGACCCAAGTCCATAGAATAGGCTCTGAAAAAGCTAACATATATCATAAGAGCGGGGGGAGAAAGGTCATTCCCTCTTGAGCAAGCCATTTAACATAAGGCAAACATATTTCTTTTGACAGATGGAAATGTAATCTCCGCGTAGTCTTTCAGCTTTGTTTGGCAGTTGGCTTTGAGAGCTGGAGAGAGCAGAACTCCCTCTGCAGAGCTAGGCATGGGTTTGAAGCAATATAGGTGTGCCTGTGCCACACAGTGCATTACTGTACGTCATCTGTAATGTGCAGAAGCAATATATTCGTATGTATGTGGTTCTGTGTTCAGGTTTGTCAGCCATACGTCTCAGCATGGCTAATTAGCTCAGGTCAGGAGTGCCTCATTAATACAGCTACACCATAACTGGTTCTGCATCTGAGGATTATGGGAGATCTGCAGAATTCCTTATTGCATGGTGTAAACCTTTTAAGATCCTAGGTTTATAGGCATGAGGGTTAAAGTAAACTTGCCAGCCTGAAAAAAATTCACACCAAAGATCTGTCTATCCATTGATGGAAATCAGGGAAAGAGACAGATTCTAAAACATAAAGAATTCCTTATTTTCCTCATTACTTCTAGGGGTAAAATAGGTCATTTGTCCGAGAAGAAGAAACTGCACAAAGAAATCCGAGAGAGTATGAAATTATATTCAATTTTAAAATCCTTATAGTATAAAGATTAGTTCAAAGCAATCAGGGAAAGGGATGTGCTGAGAACTCTTAGCCTGCTGGCTGTCAGTTCAATGTAACTTTTTTAAGGCGAGGATGAATGAGAGAAGTAGTTAAAGACACTGTCATAATTCCTATGCACAGGAAAGAAAGAATAAGCTTACATGGAAAAATTGGAAAGGGATTAGGAAAAAAATTTAAAAAAAAATTTAAAAAATGTATGTATTTGATGTCTGGAAATCTGCCCCACAGTGAGGGAATTTAAGAACCTCACCCAAGAGAAGGTTAAAACATGACTTAATCCCAGTTTCTCCCAGGCTCCTTAATTTAGCAGACAATAGCCTAGTGAGAGCCAGTGCCTGGGAAATAAAGCAAAAAAATTCTTCATAGAAACAAATCACTTTAAAGTGGGACATTTTCTGCTTGTTGGTATAAGGGAGGGAATAGAATAAATCTTCTGAAGTTTTCAAATAAAGATCAGATTTCATGCTAAAAATTTATGTTGCTTAACCAGATGTTATGTGATTGATACAAGAATTGACAGATGAAGTATCATGTCTTGTGCTATGCAGAAGGAAGAACTAGTTGATCATAAGGTGCTTTCTAGTCTTAAAATCCATTTGGGTATTCTTCATGTTTGAATGTCTTAATTTACAAACTTAACAGTTTTAGTCATGGTTTTATACAATATTTTTAGCAAGTATAAAATAAAAACAAAACAATCCCTTGCATAAATAAGATCATACAGAATTCCATGCCTTTTGTAGCATTTAGATCCAGAACTCTTGGGCCATTTCAAGATCTCTGCTGCTGCCGCCACGATGTGGGTATCAATATTGACCTACTGTGCTTCATGCATAGTGGTTACCAAAGCAGCTCTGACACACGTACTTTTCCAGCGTGGTACACAGTTAATAAATAGTCGTCAGAAAAATATTAGCTGTCAGCATTCCTGGAGTTTATGCCTGGATTTAGGGGGGAAGACAGCAACGATATCAGTAAGTGTAGAAAACCACAGGAATTTAATACTGTTGGTCTGGGTGTTTGGACTTCATGGTTTAGATTTAGATTTGCCTCATTTGCAATCTCGCTGTAAAATGAAGGCAATGATCTGTGTTTGCTTTCTCTGGGCAGGGAAGGTAAGATTTTACTCTACACTGAACACTTTAAAAGATACAGCTGTGTTTTAACAGGAGAGAAGAGATAAGGGAAGATACGGGACGTGACCTCCTAGCTTGAACCGGCATGAAGTGGGAGAGAGAGAAAAAAGGGTGCACCTAATGATGTGGGAGCGGAGCTCCACAAGTTTGTGGTCCCAGTTACCTCATTTGATTTGTCTCACACTAGCTACTAGTAACGGGATGTGAGAAAGAGGGCAGGAAATCCTAACGGCTCTTAGCTCCTCCTAAATCTGTGCCTGCTTCCTTAAGGTTACAAAGACAGGTTGTATTGACTCATATACCTGGTTTACATCGGTGGAATTATATGCAGCACTGTAGTGACACTTTGCAGTTCAAAGCTTTTTCGTTTGTGCTTGTGGTCCCTCTTCCCGCCTGCCTTCCTAGCATGCTCCCATTGCACATTAGGCCAGTTCATCAAAACAGCTTTTTTCATGGATGCAGAGTTATTTTTAATTAATGTACGTGGTCAACCCGTTCAATATGCCATAACTGCGTATATTTTTAGAAGGGCACATGTTGCAGCTTATGGCAGGATTAAAACTGGATTTCAGAAAGGATCTCTGGGAAAAAAAAACCCAACCCTTCTACTGATTAGAAAGCAAAATTACACTGGTGTGGAAATCATTAAATTAACCTACTGTGACTCAGTGGTTAAAGGACATAAAAGATACCTTACAGCCAATCAAATGTAGTGCAAGGGGGAAAAAAACCCCAAATTGCCAATTCTGTATATGCTCAGGGCTCATTTGAGGGAACCACAGAGCAATTGTGAGGATGTTCTGCAGACCTTATTGTTAGTTCCCTGGCAGAAGTAGATGTGTCTATCCCGTGTCTTCGATGTTTCTTTGACTACTTTGTAGAGAGGTTGAGAGAGAGACCTTGGTGCAGCCCTCTGGACTTTTGGTCCAAATCAAAGCAGCTTCTTTCTGAAGCAGAACATTTCCACAGCCAAACAAATCTCTCCAGGCACGTAACTTTCTGCTGAAATTCCAGCTACTGATTCATCCCAGTTCACTCTTCAGAACACCAAATCACATTTTCTTAACTGTATAATTAGGGGGGAAAAAGGCCTTCCTGAACAAGCTTCCCAAGTTCCTCAGGCTAACATTATTAAATTAGGGTGAGTTTAGCATCTTCACTCCAATCAAATTATGTTTTAACAAAATCATTCTTCTTTTTTTTTTTTTTCCTTGGAGTTTCTGAGTCTGTCTGTCTAGCTCCTGTACAAATTCTAAAAATATTCTTCAAAATCTGTCTCCAGATGCATGTTCAACAACCTTGTGGAAATTGTTGGGTGTTTATAGTGGAGCTGAAGATGTCAGTTTGATACAGGAAGGGAAAGCTAGCTAGAATCATTTTAGACAGAAAGATTGTGCAGTAATATCTACAATGATATGGGAGTATAATACCAGTCTGCTTTTAGATATTTCTAAGCTTTTAATTATAAAAATCTTGTTTTAACTCCTTAACCTGGCGGGGACGGGGATCTGAAAGGATTAAAAATGGTTTATACCATTATACTCTCTTTCCTCTCTATCTTCAAAATCACACTCTGAAGGAAAATTTTTTTATAAATATAACTATTTGTGATTATGTCTAACTGCATATAAACTTTCTACTGAATCTGACCTGGTCCACTGTCCTTCATACCTCCCCAGACCATCTGAAAGGAAATTCGTATGTCTTAATGCAACAAATATATATTGAAGATTGTCCAAGACAAAGATTTAAAACATATTATATGCATTTTTCTCCACACTTTGCAATAAGAACTGTTGATTGTTGTAAATTCAAAACATGTGTGTGTTTCTTATAGGCTGATGCTCTATGAAATGCCAAGCATAGCCTAAAATATAGCCTAAAATATTAAAACATAAATTAAAGACTTACCAGCTAAGTCTTATGCACACAGTTCAATAAGTAACCCCCTTCAGGAAGAGTGTTTCTTGACCTACTAAATAACAGCTGAATATCGCTGGGAGAATCTGAGCCAGCATCTGCTTTTGCAGCAGCATGAATCAGAAATAACTGCGTCAAGGACAATACGTGCTTCATCTTATTTAGATTAAAATGTATTTTGGTGCCCAGCCTTCAAGCTATTGGTGTAGATATGTTGGCTGGTCACATTCTGAAAACTAAAAGTTTTGGTTTTCATACCATTGGATAAGTGGAATAAGTGTCCTTTCAACTCTACCAGTAATGAAAACATACAGAAAATATTTCCATTTCAGTTGAACTCTGTATGCAGTTGTGGAACAAAACTTCATTAAATGAAGTGAAACATTTCCTAGAATTCCCCTACCACATCCTTATATTATGGTAATTTACTTTGAATTTAAGAATTTTGATTCTCTTTGTATGTCCTGCTTTGTAGGAGCAGTTGTCTTGGTCACATTTGTTCCTAAGTCTTTTGAATTCCAGCTTTGCATTTTCAAGGCTTTTATGAATGCAGGGACCAGCCAGTTTTTCTGCATTCTACAGGCTTCGCAGCGAAAGAAGAAAACCCACCAAATAATTGAATCTTTTGTTCTCTGGGGCCCAGATCTCTCTCCTTCCAGCACCCCCTGAAGAGCAGCAAAAGTGGTGTGGTTGTATTTGATAAGTTACAGTAAGGCTTCAAACATTGTGAGCCTGGAGAATATATCCTCCTTTCCTTTCCAAAGCATGAGAAAGTAGCTGTTGCACTGGACTACTATGTTGGATATAGAAGAATCACCCATTCCCCTGTGCCGTCACATACTATTACTACCATGCTGGGAAATGAAGTGTTTGTGATAGGTAAATGGATAACGTTATGGTGTGTTCTTTCATGTCGCTCCTAAGCAGATTCTGAACTACAATTACAAACCATTCTCTAGGATCTGAAGCTACCATTCCTAGTCCTGAAGTGTTCTGAAGTGTCACAAGATTCCTCTGATCGAACAGTGATTTTACAATTGTACAGAGCTAATCATGAACCTCATCCAGGTAGTTCTGAGGTGGATTTTTGAGTGATTTTCTATTTTACTCTTGCTTTTCACTGATAAGGCCCTTTTACACTCTGTGTACTGGTGCAGTAAGGAAGGGCATCTTGCAGAACCATTTCCTCTGGTTCTATGTCCAGTATGGATTTCTTCAACCTGTGTGAAACTCTGCAGCCCGTTTAGGCACTAGTCCTGCCATTGACAAGTTGTGTCCAGAGCTGCAGCAAAAGTGCTTCTCAAAGGGGCAGATGCTGAGGACGGATTTATCCTATGTTTCCCATTGCTGAGGAAGAGGAACATCAAGCTGAAGAGGCAATGGCACCTATAAAGAGCCCAGACAAGCTGGAATATAGTAGGGGAGACAGTCTAAAGGCTGGTAGGATCTGGGAAAGGGGGCAGCATCCTTGTGCAGAGATGCCTTAACATCTAATTCTTTTGCTATGACAGTATCTATATTCTTTATGAAATGGAACAGTCTCATCAGCAATTACTAACGTACGTAACACATATTAGTATATCAGGGGCTTAGAGAAGATTCAAAAACCCTTTGAGACAACAGATAAGTGAAGAGAAGCCTTATAAGGTGCACCAGTTTTTGACTCACAAGCTTAGCAATCCAACTACTTTTCATGAAGTTTAAGTGAAAGCCTTAAATCACAGTGAAGATGTTTCCTATGTTGTAATTAGATGGGAAACTCCCTTATAGACTTAGAAAATGCTAAGATAATTGAACTAAAGATTATTTTATACCATATAGATTCACAAAACAAATTAATATAATTTCTAGAGGTTTTTGTAGCATGGCTTGAATAAGAATAAGATTCTGTTCACACTTGTCTGGGAACATGGGTATAAATAACCAGTCATCAATAATGCTCACATCTCAAACTCATGTTGAAGTGCTGGACTTTACAGCACAGTCAGAGACTCAGTATGTAACATACGAGTGATTTTATATTAATATTTTATATGAATATTATGCTGGATATGTTCTGTTACAGGTTACATCTCCCATTTCTCATAGCTATATGAGCCAGTAGGTCCTATAATAAAGTTCAAGGTCAGTTAAAGCTGCTGCCTTAACATACACACTGCTGTAGAATCATAGAATCATTTTGGTTGCAAGAGACCTTTAAGATCATCAAGTCCAACAGTTAACCTAGCACTGCCAAGTTACCACTAAACCATGTCCCTCTAAACCCATGTCCCCTAACACTAAACCTGTCCCTTTAACAGGCCCCAAACTCTATTGTGGGTGTGCAGAATTGCCAGCGTGTTCTGACCTTGACCATACCTCTGTTCGGCCTTTGTTTTTCGCCTTTCTGAGCCTGCTTCACCCCTTTGGGAACCTTTCAATGTGTTGTGGAAAAAAGCAAGCACGACAGTTCAGCTTTGCAAGATCTTTCTAACAAGAAAAAAACCCAAAAGATATCTCTAAAATCTCTGGTTTAGGTTTCATTTTATTTGTCATCTTTTATGAACAAATTACGAAATATACTTAATTCACAAATTGGAAATATTTACAATTTCTTTACAACAAGGCATTGTTGAGGTTTTGATTTATGGCGTTCTTAGAGCATTCTGTCTTTCAAAACAAAGACATCGGTGTTGATTTCAGCACACTGTTCAGTTACACTCTGAATGTGAAATGGGAGCCTTTTGGAAGAGTAATTTGCGCTCTCTTTTGATATGCTCTACTGGGAAAACTGATGCTGGATGCATTCACAATGTGGGGAGGTGGACTGTGCAGATGCATTGCTGGTACCATGCCACATGATCTGAAGCCATCGTATTACACCAGGTGCTGCTAAGTGGGGAGGAGAAAAAGATTCCCCTGAGCCATCCTTCCTCTGCTCTCTTCTCTTTAAGAATCCTGTGAACGGGCTAAATGGGATCCAGTTTAATTATTTTTTTCTGGGTTTTGAGTCTTCATGAGAAGAAGAGTCTTGAGAAGTCTATTTCAAATACTATCACAATTCTGAAAAGTTATTCAGATAAAAAACCAAAAGAGAGTAGCCAGGAAATGAATAAATATTGTATATCCGGAAAATGTTTAGGAGACAAATTTTGAACGTGTTTCTAAAAGGGAAATGCAACTGTGCTGTTCTGCAGTTGTGACATTTGAGCCATAAAAGCTAAGATAGTTCCATTTTCTTAATTTCTTGGAGTCTATTTTTTTCCTGAAGAAAATTCTAAACCCACTTCTTTCCATGGAACTTTTTAAAATCTCTTAATATACACTTCCATTATAAATCAGATGTGGGCCACCATTACTTAGGTTGTCTGTCATTTCCTGGAACAAGAATAGAAAACATTAATTAAAATTACAATTATTTTACGGTGCTTGAAATTCAGTTAGCTAAGGTTGTAACAAAAATTTAACAAACTCTGAATTTCGATCAGTCAGAAAAACTTTACATTTTTTACTTGGCTCGATAAATCTCACTGTAAATAAAAAGAAATCACATTTCTTCCTGCATAAATTAAGTACATTTGAAAGCTGATAGACTCATTGATACTGATTGAGTTGGACATTACTCTCAGACCACACATACAGCATTGATGGCATCCGTGCAAGTTTTGTGATGTTGTCCTTTGAAAGTGCGTGAATTCAAGCTTGTGTGGCAATCTACAAAGATGGTAGTTAAGTCTTTTTTTCCATTCAAAACTTTTTTCTGTGCTGACATGCTACAAACAGATGCCATTCAATGCTAGCTGGGACAGACGTTTGGGAAGTAGGTCTAGATCCAAACAGGGTTTAAGGGGTTTGACTGCTTGCCTTGGGGTGGGACTGATTTTGGTTTTCCTTTAGTATGCCAGACTACAATTTTTAGCAGTTCAGCAATTGCTACTCAAGTGGCAGATGAATCATCTCAGAGTAAGCTGACCTGATCGTGAGTCAGAATCCTAAAGCACCTAAACCAAGATTTGTTTGGAGTTTAGATTTTCTAATTCTCAAATTGCAATCCAAACAATACCTACTTAGCAGCTGTCTAAGCCTGGCGATGGCTACGTTAATTAAGCAGTTCTCTGACCTTCAAGACTGCAAGGCCACACAGAGTTTATGCTCAGAACTGCCTTATTCTGAGCAGTCCTAGGCCTATTTCATACCAAATTGAATTCAGATGCAGAAATGGTCTGCTGCTTATGTCCAATGGCATATCCCAGCGAATATCCAACTATGCCAAGAGGAATGGGCACACATGAAAATGCAGTTTGGGCTATTCTTTTTAAAATTCAGGTAGATGAGGTGGAGGTGCCACAGTTGGGCTAGTTCTAAAATATTTGCATGAGAACCAGAAGCTCTTCTCTGCATGGAAAGATTAAATTCACCTCTTCTACCTCCTATGTACACTTGGAGAAAACGTGGAAGAAAAGGGATTCGGTTGTCCCCCTTCTTCTGGAAGTTTCTGTAAAGAAAGTAAAGCAAGGTTCACTGGGCTAAACAAAGAAAGAGAAAATCAGAAAGAGCAAGCCTGACTCTGTAGCATACATACTCGGTAAAGAGAAGAAAATTCTGGGACCTGGTCTTTATTCCTCTCTCTTTTTTAATCCACAATATTTGATTTTATAAATGGTTTGGGAGGCAGAGACAGGAACTCAGAGTTCAACATAAAGTGGAAGCACTGGTGCCTTCTCTCTCAGGTGTTACTAGCTACATTTTAAAGTAGACCACAAGACTTAATTGTTCCCTGTGCAGTTTTTGAAAGAAAGGATGTCCTATTCCTCTCTACAAAGTAAACTTAGGGCCATCAAACCAAGTAGCCTTGCCAATTAATACTCCTGAATCAAGCGTAAGCTTCAAAGAAAATAAGCTGTATAAACTTACTGAATTTTGATCATTTTCTACTACCCAGCTCTCCATTTGGCAGGTGATGGTGTTGGATGGTTTTGTACGGTGCTTTATTCTCCTCATATACTGAAGAGGAACATGCATGCCTAACACTGGGCTCTGGGTCCCAGTTTGGGGGCTGTCTGCTCTGAAATGAGGCACTACGTTTTGCCTGTTTGTAGGTGCCTAAACCCTTTGTTGGATCTACGCTGAAGATAGCAGTCAGCTGGGAAAGGAACCAAGAATACCAAAGCCATTTAACACCAACTATCAGTCAACAACAGGTTGATAGTAATGATCTGACGGAAAGCTACTTGTGAGTGAGTGTAAATTTTCTTTTGTCAGCTTTATCATTTAAATCCTCTGCAGACATCAGCTATTACAATATCATCATAATTCCAGAAAATATTGAAAAACATTTATTTCCCCCAATATTTATGTTTTCAAAAATAAAAGTATTAATAAATTAAAAAATGTTGCTGAATTCAAGAAACGAAGGAGCACACAGATTAGAAGCAGAGTGAGTCAATGGTGGCAACATCCAAATAGGAGCATTTGGATGTCTGTAACTAGGGTGAATATTTTAAATACTCAACTTACTTCCAGATTGCAGCATTCACCATGTAGAATTATGTCACTACCTGGAAGCACCATTCCTGACTCAGAGTGACATCACAGCATCAGCCAACTTTGATTAGCTGAAACTATGACTTACTCTTAGAGGTGGCCCTTCCTGAAGTGACATAACAACATGGTAGCTCCCTAGTGTTCAGCGTACCTTGGAGGTAACTCTGGTGTCGGGGGAACCACCGGGCAGCTGGGCAGGTCGGTTATTTCAATACCCCTCAATCTCTAATATAAATATAACAATTATACAATAAATATAGCACAAACAAATGCACATGCAGTACATGTCTATATTACTGTATATGAGTATAAATATACAAAATAGTCTTATATATAAAACACTTTAATGCTTTTTTCTAAATCAGGGCCTAATTTAATGTAAGTTTTTCAGTAGCCTTCATTATTTTTTAGGGGCATGCTTTGAGCTAATGTACTCAAACCTGCCAGCAGCAGACAGTCCGCAGGCTGTAGGTCTATGAAGTCCCAGATCAGACCAGCTACACATGCATACCTGATTCTACAACACACATGCAGGGAGTCCACCATCAGTGGGGCACATCCCACATTCGCTGAGCATGTGCAATAGGGCTGCTCTGTACATGCATCATAGCCCTTCACCCAAGAAAAGTGGGCATCTGGCAGTCCTCACTGCTTAGTGTCTAAAAGCTAAGGAGGTCATTGGGCCAGGAAAGGAGGAGGTGAACTACTGCTATACATGGTCATCTTCAGCCTCTCCCTTTTTCTCTCAAATGGGCTTCATCTTTGTCCTTGTTGAGGCAAGAGCATCTTTGAAAGGCAGGATCTAGCCTACCGTCTGCAAGACCACGGTCATACTTGCCTACATAGCTCAACAGAGTTCTGCTTCATTTTAAAATGAGAGGGAGAAATGTATCTCTTCCCTTGATTTTATCACGCTGTTTTGGTACTGTTGTAACCTATACTATTTAACTTTTTAAAACATGTTTCAAATATCTTCTAGAGTGAATTCAGTCTATATTTCTGCTTGGAGTCTCATCTTAGTTACGAAACCAAAGAATAGCAACAAGTAATTTTTACTTAATGGACGATTAACTGCTGTATCTTGTTTTGTCAGGGAATCTGAGAACATTCTACGGTCTGAATGAATTAATCCTCGCTCTGCTGTTCGGATGTCTCAATGATACGATACAGACTATTGAACTTCGCTGTAATGCAAACTTGCACACAGAGGTTTAGATGTGAAGCCCACTTGGCTTTTGTTCCCTTCTCTACTCATTTCTCAAATGAAAGGCATTGGATACAAAGTCCAAACATAAAGCACAGGGCGTCCGTAAACATTTTTCTTCTCAAATATTAATCAGATCTGTAACTCTAAGGAGATGATTTCAAGAACTCTTTTCAGTGAATTCTTTTGGCCCTACATGCTCAACTTTGGGAACTTAAGTTTCAACAGCTAAGCAGGGACCTAGACACCTTGGTAAGCTTCCTTTTAACAGAGAAAGACAGTAAATGCTGTAAATGCTCGGTGCTGCTGCAAATCAGACCAGTTTCATATAGGTGTCTAAATATGCCCTTAGGTGCTTAGGTTTAGTCATCTAGGTTTGTGAACTGTGGCTTTTGTGTTTAAATAACCTACTTTATAAGCTGAGTACTTGGGAGAGGAAGAAATTGATTAAATCCTGGAAGCATGCAATGATGTGGTTACAGAAAGCATTCTGTGCTTTTTCACAGTACAATACATGATAATCCATATTAATAAGGCTTCCAATTATTTATGAAGTGCTATATTTAGCAGCTAAGCCCTTGAACAGCTATACAATGGAATTATGTTGAAAATGGATGTACTTCATTGAAATGGATGTACTGCAAATACACAGTACCTAAAAATAGCTCCATATAACGCAACATAACAAAGCTTACACAGAATGGCAGCGTTTAATTTCCCAGAAGCTCTTCCTCATATAAAACTGAAAACTGAATATATCTCTTGCCAATTGTAAATGTTAACACATACAGTAGCATTTCAGGAGAAGCACAACAAATAAAGGAGGACACACAACTCACTTTTTCTGCCATTTCATGGGAGTGATGCAATGAATGTTCTCTTTCTGAGAACATTCGCCTTTGTTCATAGCTGGCTAGCCGACAAGTGAGCCATGAAGAAAGGGTGCAACCACCAATTCCAATGCATGCAAGAGACATGGAGGCAAGATGCAAAGAATAGAGAGCAGATGACTTCTTTGTCAGAGCACGAAGAAATTGAAAATTTAAGATTCCTCCAATTAGTCCACAGATGCAGCAGGCAGAAAAAAGTATCATCTGTCAAGAAAGACAAGAGAGGTTACGTCACGGTAACATTTTTCAGAGACAGATTCATTCATATAAAAATGAGACTAACCATAATTCAATGCTTCAATAGCATCATGGACTGCAAAACACTACACAGACATTCCTTTTTATCTCCCTCAGCTCCTACAGAGCTCCAAGGGAATACAATACCTTCTGGTGTACAAGAGTTAAGATTGATGTTGCATGTAAGATAACGTTGGGTAGAATGAGTTGCTCATGTTAAAAGCTAGTCAATGGAAGCACTACCAGGACACAAATCTTTTGATTTCTAGCGTTTCATTAAAAACAGTAACATGACAGAATGTGTCATAATTTTCTGTTGTGCAGTTTCTCACCGCTCCTCAGGAGTGAACGCCTCATGTATTTGTGGTGAATCTCTCTTGCTTTGTGTGCCATCTGACTCTGCCTCCTGTTCAATTCTAATTTGTTCAGTCAGACAGCAGTTTGGAGGCTTTCTACAGCTTTTGTGGGGACTTTAAAAGTGTTCAAGGTGAATGTGCTGGACAAAGAAGCAAGAGAAACAACAAAGAAATCTGTGATGCAGCTCTACAAAAGGTCTGTGTGGCAACTATGTGCTTGGTTGTGGGTTTTTTGTTTGTTTTTAACTTTGTTGAAATGTTTCTGGGAACTTTAGAAAGATGTGAAACAGGCTGCAATTAATGAGACACGTTTAAAGACCTCCTATCACTTTAATCACAGAGATGCCACCCTGGTTCAGGATGTCCTTGAGCCACAAATGACTTGAAGGCAAAAGACCGTATTATGGAGACACTTCTAAATTATTGTCTTATTCATTCCCTTGACTGATGGCCTGTCAGGTCTTGATCTAGATGGGCCCTTGATGTTACTCAATATGGCTTTGTGTATGTACTTATCCTACTGTGGTCGGAACAATTTATGGAGCCTTACAGACCACTTCTGTACACAACTGGGATGAGAATTTCATCAGGAATGTATCATTCAGGCTGTGTGCTGCAGTCCACCGGGAAGTGGCTATTCCACGAGACAGCCAGAACAGACAGCTTTTAGAAACTGGTTATGGTCGACACACTTTAAGAAATGAGGCTGTCATTGTAGCAGGGTTTAGGATAACTCATTGATATGCAAAAATAATTTGAAAGAGATCTTGATTCTTTTCACACTTCTGCTGGTTTTACATGACTTCCGTCTGTATATGGCAGAATAATCAAGCTGACAGAAAATTAATCCAGACATTATCACTTACAATAGGATCATGTCTCTAACATAAAGTTCTGTTGTGACACCATTTTGCTGCAGTCAGAAAAATTACTGTACTTCTGATTCTTAGAAGAGACAGAAAACATCCACCATCACTTTAAAACTGGCTTATTCATGATTCTGATTGCAAAAAGAACTTATTAAAACAGTGAACAGCTACGATATCTAGGGTCCAAGTTGGTCAGCAGCCTCATTTGAGGTGGCAGCCCAGTCATGCCACACTTCACAGAAGGAGAGAAGTAAAAATCCAGTGGAGTTATTGGGGAAGTTTTTACTGACTTGACACAAATTTGTGTCAACAGGTTTTCCATCCGTATTTGTCCAGACAGGGATAAATAAGGATGTGTGGCTTAAATAGTCATGGCCTAAATAGGCCATTTCAGAACTTCTTTGTTTTTCTTGATTAACCCAAAGTGCTGATTACTTTTTTTGACTGCTGACTTGCAATTTTTACTTACTGACATTTTATCAGAAACTCTTGGACACAGAAAGCCCCCAGTAAGGAGTTCAAGTTAGATAAGTATTCCTTTCAGATACTTATGTGTTATATATGCAGTGGAAAAACTTACAACGAGTCCAGATTTTTTTTTGGCGCACAATATTCCACATATACCACAAAGCAGAAACTGCAAAGAAAGAAAATACCAATTATCCGTGATTCCGTGATTTCATCATTTAAGGTCTTAAGTTTAAATCCTGCTGTGTTGCTGTAGTGGTGACCACAACAGTGGGTTAGGCAATGGTTACAGTTGTTGTCAGCATTTTAATCACAAACCTTATGTTTCAGGAAGTTATAACTCAACCATAAACATACTTATCCGAGAAGAAGAAACTGGAATGAGAAGTCAGACTGAGGATGATTACTCATAAAAAAAGAAAAAAAAGTCCTACTTTTAAGCTGCTTGGGTAAACAAAACATGAAAAAAACCCCCAATGTTGCAAGCAAGACTTTTTTTTTTTACAAAAAGTTTATCAAGGTAGTAGTCAGTGATCCAAATCATCTACTTTCAAGCATAGCTGAGGTGCTTAATGCCATGATCCTACAGGGTGAACCACTGGGGGATCAGACATGGATTGTTGTCCTCAAGCCAGTGGAACTTTGGGCAAGAATGGCATTCAGTCCTCTCTGAGGGTGCAGGTGGAAACATGAGTACATCTGTTGGTGTGGCTACACTGAACATGCAGGAAAATCTGTTTCAGATTCTAGATAGCCCACTTTGCAAGAGATAGCATGAAGGTACCTGTGCTTTTTTTCATGTAGTTCCTTTTCACAAACTGGTCTGCTAATTGTCGCATCAAGCATTAGGCAAAAACTAATTAACAAAACCAGAAACACCCCCTACCAGCTGATATGATTAGATGTTAATGCTTTTTAGTGACCTGTGTCAAAGACTGGTGACATTCTCTGATGTCTCTTTTTCCTCCTCTAAAAAAGTTTAACAAGGGAAACAGCGAACAGTCCCTGAGGGAGCAGTCATGGTAGGAACTACAGTAGTTGTATGAAAGCAATAAGGCCTTCTCCAGGTGTTTGTAATACTGTCAAAAGATTTCTTTGATACCTCATAAACTCCTTTATTAAGAAATCTGTGCTACTTATTTTCAGTAAAGTTAACCCTACACCTCTATCGGTAAGTAATTTTATAGTTTTAAAACTGGATTCTTCCACATCCTTTTTGCACTGCGATGGTATTTCTAGCGAAAGGCTCTGCTTGACCATAATTTAGGATTAAATCACAGAACAGACCTGGCTGAAATTAAGCAGTTTCTATACAGCATTCAGGGTCCATTTAATATATTGCATCTACATCTCATTTACCCTCCAAAATTTTGCAATTTCAGTATCTCAGTTGAGGAGGTGTTTTAGTACATTCTCCCTCCAACTAAAGTAAGTTCATGCATATAGCTAAGCATAAGCCTTGGGATGTATTTTTACTCTGAGTTACGCCCATTGAATCAGTTCCTACCATTATCATGGTTATTTATTTTTTTTTATTATTTGCCTCTATACTAAGCTTGGCATGTAGACTTAATACCAATCTGATTACGGAGAAGGCCAAGTCAGGTAGACCGTGGTGCTGAATGGGTCAGGACATACAACTGGTAATCATACTGGAGCTCAACCATTGGAATAAAAATCAAAAAAACAATGGGTTTCACAGAGGAGATTTCAGCTCAGAACTATCACACCTGCCTTGTAAGTTTTCACTCAGGCTTTCTGTGAAGTTTTGGAGTTTCACTCCCAATCCTGTCATTGCAGATTGCGTTCAACTGAAGGCATGCTTCAGATTTTCGCATGTAGTGTTTGGTATTTCTCAACATTAAGGCAGAAATCTCAAAAAAAATTATTCAAGACATCACTCTAATTAAGTTCTATTCAGTCAGGCTTGATAAAGCAGATTATTAATATAATTTTGCTCTGCAGTGATTGAATAGGATCAATAGGAAAATAGTGTATAAGGAAAAATTTATGAGTTCTGGAAAGCTTACAGAAAGGATCTGGAAGATACCATCAAAGATAGTTTCAACTTGTAACAAGTATATGTTAACTAGTTTAAAAAGCTGGGGTTTTGGTAATTTACCTTCAAAGATGAAAGAATAGTTCACCCATTCTGTCAACAATGCTCTAATTCTCTTCCTATTAGAGTCAATGGATTTTTTTACCATTGGTTTCAATCAGAGAAGACTTTCTATTTCCATTGTACAGTCTTTGCTACCCAGAAGGGAATGTAATGAACAAATTATATTAGCCTTGCATATGATCAAAGGAACAACAAGAAAATTAGAGATTTGCTCAGCATTAGAATCCACCAGTTTGGGCAGTTCTTCTATTCTTTACTGTTTTTCAAGGACAGGGCACACACCTTTCCAAATCACCTTTATGTACTGCCATATACACGTATATTACCTAAGGTATTTCCCAGTTGAATCAAAAGAATAGTGAATGAGCTAATCTGCAAGCCCTAAGGTACTGGCTTCTCAAAATCAAGGGATGATTACTTGTGGAATAATTACTAAATTGGCCAAGAATACAAAAGTACAGCATTGTTCACACATTGAGGAAAGTCATAAAATCAAGAGGCTTCTGAGGTAGAATTCTGGAACGATCTGGATGCAGGAGTCAAATGTACATTAAGTAAATTTGATGATGATACTAAATTAGGAGGAGCTGTGGACTCTCTTCAGGGTAGAGAGGCCTTAAAGAGAGATCTGGTCAGACTAGAGAGCTGGCCAATCACCAACCATATGAAATTTAATAAGAACAAGTGCTGGATTCTGCACATGGGTCATGGTAATCCTAGTTATACGTACAAACTGGGAGATGAGAGGCTGGAGAGCAGCCCCACAGAAAGAGATCTGGGGGTTTGGACTGATGGCGAGTTAAATATGAGTCAACAGTGTGCCCTGGCAACCAAAATGGCCAACCTGCGGTGCACAAGCACAGCATAGCTAGCCAGTTGAGGGAACTGATTGTCCCACTCTACACTGCACTGGTGCAGCCCCATCTCAAGTGCTCTGTGCAGTTTTGGGCTCCTCAATATAAGAAGGACATCAGACTATTAGAGCGTGTGCAGAGGAGAGTGACCAAGATGGTGAAAGATCTTGAGGGCAAGACTTATGAGGAGCAGCTGACGTCACTTGGTTTGTTCAGGTTGGAGAAGAGAAGGCTGAGGGGTCTGCAACTTCTGCAAGGTGGGCAGCAGAGGGGGAGATGCTGATCTCCTCTCTCTGATGACCAGCCATAGGAAATGAAATAAAGTTGCATCAGGGGAAGTTCAGATTGGATATTAGGAAAAGATTCTTCACTGAGAGGGTGGTCGGTCACTGGAACAGGCTCCCCAGGGAAATGATCATGGCACCAAGCCTGTCAGAGTTCAAGGAGCATCTGGATGATGCTCTTAGTCATATGGTTTAGTTTTAGGTAGTCCTGAGAGTAGCAGGGAGCTGGGGTTGGTAATCCTTATGGGTCCCTTCCAATTTGAAATATTCTATGATTCTATGTTTCTGTGATACTATTGTATTGTGTCATGGTCTGTATGTATGCTCTGTATTTTCTCTCTCTGTACATGTACAATATTTATACATATACACAAGGAATAAGATGTTCTGTTGAGTTAAAGAACTCAAGAGAGAGCCAACTGAAATATTCTGTTCTGTTTATTCTATTCTATTCTATTCTATTCTATTCTATTCTATTCTATTCTATTCTATTCTATTCTATTCTATTCTATTCTAACTGATAGGAGTTGGGTATTCCTGGTTCTTCCACTTCCTTCTGTGTGAGCCTGAGAAGGTCACGCCAAAGTTTTATAAACATTATGACTATGAGACAAACCAGTTGTGAAACTGAATGCAGTAGTGTGCCTGAACATGTTAAAAACCTTGGAAGAAAAGCACTTGGACAGTAGCAAAGGATTAATATTATTCTGGGGTTTTTTTAGATGACAGTCTGTGTTACATTCACAGAGAAAAGGCTTGCCCAAAAAGCAGTATGTTTATTTATTTATGACAGCAGGCATTTTGCGATTAAAACCAATGGATGAATTTGAGCCACAGTGTCAGGCAATTAAACCTCATGCAGAGCTTTGAACATGGTGAGCCAAGTTTACCACTCTCTTCTGAGGCTGCAGAGGATTCTGATTCACTGGAAGCAGTGGAAACCTGCTTTACAGAGAGAATATTAGCAATACCCGGGGCTCAGAAACTCTGCTCATGCAGAGTTGCCTTAGCCAGGCTTCTCAATATCGAGACCTCTAGAAAGGTTAAGAAGTCCGTGCGACGTTATGTGTTTGACTCCTCTGATTATTGCTTTTTGATAGAATACCTAAGGACTCAGGGAATTTTTTTGTTGGTGCTATAGTAAAGTCCTGTAAAATTTTTGATGTCTCAGTGTTGTGATCAGCAGTAGTGAAAAGTGGATGGGAGAAACTACACTAGCTCTTTGTACCAGAAAAAGAATGGAAGTACAAATGAGACTCAAAAGGAATTTCCTTTGTTTGTTCCTGTTTGTCTTTTAATTTTGAACTCTTCTATTTTATAATACTGTCAACTGGAATACAGCCACCAGGGGCTCTGCTGTCTTGCCTCTCTCTGTTCTTGTCTATCCTGAAGGATTTTATCGTCATGACAATATGTTATACCATTTAAACTTTACACACAGTACTGTGTATTTACTAAAGTCTAGGTAGACAACATCCACAGCCTTTCCCTCATCCACTAAGTGAGTCACCGTGTCATAGAAGGAGACCAGGTTAGTCAAGTGGGACCTGCCTTTCACAAACCCATTCTGACTGGGCCTGATTGCCTGGTTGTCCTGTACGTGCCGTGTGATGGCACTCAAGATGGTCTGCTCCATAACCTTCCTTGGCACTGAGGTCACAATGACAGGCCTGTAGTTCCCCAGATCCTCCTCGCAGCCTTTCTTGTAGATGGGTGTCACATTTGCTAACCTTCAGTCAACTGGGACCTCCCTGGTTAGGCAGGACTGATCACAAATGGCGGAAATCTCTCTTTTGGTCTGTTCAACTTTGGAATAAAGAACCAAGGACCTCCCAGAAAAGGAGAGTGTTTATTTTGAGCCTGCTTTAATTTACTTTATATTAAATATGGGCTTGAAACAAAACCTCAGACCCAAACACCCAGAAATTTCAGTAAGGAGGCTGAAATCTCAATTTAGATTCAAGTTTTGTGGTTTGGATCCATCCTTATTTCATATTTTCTGGAAAAAAAGACTTGGCCTCTTTCACTTTCTCCTGGAAAAAAGAAGGCTTTCTTACTGGCAGTCTGAAAAAAAAAAAGATTCCGTTGTAGTTATATCTGCAGAGACCCACAGATTTTTTGGTTTCCATCATGCAGAAGAAAAGGAACTATTTTTATATTGTATATTGAAGCTAAGAAACCTTTCTTTCTTCTGTTTTGAGGAGGCAAAAGCAATGGTGAGTGTAATTCCCTTGAGAAAATGAAAACTGACTATGGAAAATCTTTCTGGAGAGAGGCTGAAGAAAATAGTAGAGAAAACCCATTGAATGTAAGGACTGCTTGATCCCTAGTTATTGTTCATGACAAAGAAGCAGCCCAAACTACATACACTCTGTGGAAAGCCCTCCAGCATTCTGGGTCATCCATATGTATCTGATGAAATAGAGGAAGGGAAATTATTCCAAATTTGAATATAACACAGTGAAAATGAAAGCATATCATACCTATTCAAATAATCCCCCATGTGGAAGAATAAACCATCAAGACAGAATCAACAGCTTCACACTTATCTATTCTTGTCAGGTAGTAAACCAGAAAATCTTTGCTTTACACTAAAACTATATAAACAAGTAACTACCATGAGAATATCTAGGAATTTAAAATTAGTAATGTCTAGAAAGGACCATCATTTTATTTAATAATCCTGTCGCTTCAACACCATCCAAATGAGAAAAAAGCTGAAATCCCTAATAGATGAATTGATCAGGACGGTATCTCTAATTGTAACTCTTCAAGGCAGTATTTCAGAACAAAGATTAAGTTTTCTTAGTGCAGACATAAAAGGCACAGAATCCACTCATGAAAACAAAGGCATCAAACTAGAGAAAAATGACAACAGGCAAAAAGAGCAAGCCAAGGTAGTAGGTTTGCCCGTTACCTCCATAGAGAAACACAATAATCTTTGCAAAAGGGGGATGGAAACTTCTAATGATGTTGTTGTCCCATGCAAGGGGTTGTGGGGACAGGAGTGTCTAGCTGGCTGCAAGTCATCCAGACTCAGAACCAGAAGCAACACCATTGCCACAACTCAACCCTGTGTCCCACCAGATCTTTCATGCTGAGAGGGGTGCTGTGCTATTTGAAGTGAGACATAGTGTTAAAACATGTCTAATCTGAGATAATACTTTGACCTGGCAGTGTGCTGTTGGGTCATATCAGCTCAGGTTGCTCCAATTCCCAGTGATTCAAGCCATATTCAAGCAGTTTAAATTCCATCCCAGTCCCTGCGATTAGTGTTTCCACTCATCTGGTTCTAGGCCTACGAGATCCTTTAAAAAATGGGAAATGGTTTTTAGAAACACTCAAGGAAATTTAGAAGTGAGTCTCTGAACCTGAAAGTCTACCTGCCATCAGTGATTCAAAAAACCTCTGGTCATTTTGAAAAACACTCAAATTCTCAGCAGAAAATAATGTTATTTTTTACTTGTTTAGGGCCTATCAGAATAAGAAATAGTAAATAATGCTTTTTGTTGTTGTTGTTGTATCAAATATTTAGTTTAGAGTATGACTGGTTTAATCTCAAAAATTAATAAATTAAAGATTATTCCCTGCAGGTGAACTAAAGTCTTATCTCGGCAAAACATTTAAGCATATGCTTAAGTCAGTGTATATTCAACAGATCCTCTTAAATACAACCCAGGAACTACAAGTCGCCTTGGACAGACCGTCTTCCAGATTGCTTTATGCTTCTGGAGTGTCTGAATGATAAAGAAAACCTACTGAAAGGCTTCTCAGCTGGAGTGAATTGTCCTGGTTCCATGCAAAGCAAGAAGCTCCCACGCTTGGTACGTCCTCCCTCATCTATAGGTACAGAATTCTCTCCAGCTTCCACTGAGCTCACTTAGTGCTGCGATTCATTTCATCAGGAGCAGGAGCCAGCCAGAATTATGGTCAGTTTGATGAAAATGCAATGCACATGTTAAAATAAAGTAGGATCACATCTGCATTTTGTCTGCATACTAAACAATAATGTGAATTTTTTAGTGTTCTTTTGAAAAAAAAAAAATAGTTTGACTGTTCTTTCCAAAGGAAACTTGGCAGCAGTAAAAACTAGATGCAAAATTTAATGTTTTAAAATTTTAGGCCACCAACATTGATTTAACAGCCTAAAATGATGTTCTTGCTCTGTGAGAGTTCCATACTGACTCACCCTTTTTCTTTTCCTTCAAATCCTGAGTAAAAAAAGTCATTGAAATCAAATATTGCAAGTGCCAACTTGGAGCAAATTTCTGTAGCCAAACTATAAATGCAGATTTTTAATGGGTAGGCAGACTTCCACTGTGCTAAAATCACAAAACATGTAAACAATAACTGCCGCTACAGACAGACAGACCGACCAACATTCAGAGAAGGTGTATCTCTCAAATACATTTAGGTATTTGTCTTTATAAGGGACGAAACTATTACTCCTGAGGGACATAGCCAGAAGTGAATCATCAGGTATCTCTCTTGCATATGAAGATAGATGGCATATTTGACTAAAGGTGTGGCTTTTGTCTCTCATTCTCTCTCTCTGTCTGTGAGAGAATCTCATTTATAGCAAGAATTTATTCACCACTGCAGAATAAATGAGAATTAGAGCCATATACGTGTGTGTGCGAATAGTCACTACTCCTAGTGATAGTGATGAAACCATTATGTTCTAAATATAGATGGGAAAGTATGTGACCATTTAAAAATATCTGTGAATACTTTTTGAATTATGATCGTCTGATATTTTTTTTTTGTTTGTGCAAAAGTCTTTGCTACGGATGCTGTCATTCTTGCTATGGTAGTGTTAGCCGTTCAGTATCCTCATTTGTTGTATCATTTCTATAGTACATCATATAACTGAATTGGAACGGTTATATTCTCATTTTCTGAAAAAAAGAAGTCTGGGAGACACTGAGCACAGCCTGTGGCATAGATTATACCAATACATTCATAACAAACCGAAAGAAAATCCAGAAATCAACATGTTCACCTTAGGTTATATGGGACTGGGGTTTTTTTGTTTGTTTGTTTGTGTTTGGGTGTTTTTTTGCAATTTAGCAGCTGTGGCATATTTTAAAAAGAACAGATTGAATATGATGTAAAATAAATTGGACAGTCATCTCCACATGCTCCAGATAATTTGAGAAGTCAGTCACACCTTCAGTTGTTTTCTTCTGGCTACTTTTTAAACAACTCTTACTATCTTAATGCAGCTCATCTCCAGTGAGAACAACAAATTTAGAAACTGTTTTCCCATTTCCATGCATTTTTGATGTAGATATTGTCTAGGCTTTCCATTTCTTCATGCTTGTCTCCTCCACTTTTCCTGGCTTGCTTATACATAATGCAAGGCATACAATGATCAGAGCACTTCAGCCCATGCTTAACTTCACTTGTTTCTCTAATCCTATGGGTGGGATTCACACGCTTAAACTTACGTTAGTAAATTTTCTGGCTGAATGGAGACAGTGAGCAATAAGAACAACTCTTTTAAGAGGAAAGCTAATGTACATAAAATGCAGAGCCTCAAAGGGAGGCACGTATAGGAGATAGAATGTACATACGTGATTTTAAGATGCCCAAATTTTAGGAATTCAGGTTAGGGTTTCCATGGTGATGCTATCTCCATATACTTCCTTATGAACTTGGGCCTATGCAGAGTTCCACCCACATGAAAGGACAGAACAGGGTCAGAAGTTTTCAGTATATTTCCAGGTATATTGCAACAGGAGACATGATACTGTTCAACTTAACTCCAGTGTTTTGCATCCTAAAATTTCAAAATGTTAGTTTTTCCTTTCTTTTCCTTAAGGAAATCAATTCCTTAATTTCTCAAAGGAAAACCTTAATTCAAGAGTTTGAATTGGAAAAAAACCCCCGTATTTTATTCAAGACATATTCTTTAATACAGGCAGCATGAGCTCAGTGTAAGGTCCAGTGAGCAGAAAGGTGGCTTATGCCATTTCTGCATCAGGACAATTCTAAGGATAGTGCAAACAAACCTTTCTCTAGTTGTTTTAGCTTGGACCTAGTTACGCATGGCCCTAAGCACCCCTGGAGAGCAGTAGATCTCTGGCCCCTTCCAGTCCTGCCTCACCTGCTAGTCCTTTAGTCAGAAGAAAGCAACCTAACAGACAATTTGAACTGTTGGAATAGTACAAAAAGGGTGCCATGACGGTGACAATATAGACCAAGGATCTTTAGTTCAAGGCAAAGTAATTAAGCTTTTATAACCATGTCACGCCACTCTGCATGCTGCTGTGATTTCTCATTTCCTCTTTTACGTGAAGCAGAAGCTGCTTGCTTCCACATCACAGTTTCTTTGTGGCCTTTCTCTGCCTACCCACCTGCGGTTGCTGCACAGTTCCTAGCAGTTGGTGCCTGTCTCTGCTGGCTCTGATGGTGGGCAACCTTCACCCATTTGTTACAAGTCCCTTTGGGTTCCCTTCCGTGCCTCTGCACTCACATATTGGGAGAATTTCCTATAAACATCTGCAAAATCACTTCATTGTCCTCTGTCTTATTCCTCTCTAAAACTCTACCTACAAACAGCTTGAAATCAGCCAGACTGCTGGTGTGTTAATGCAACCACCTGTTATACCAATCAATTTTGGTTTGTTGTTTCTTTATACTCCCTTACATCCTTTTATGCTACATCTGTCTATTGCTTCGATTATAAGGTCCTTGGAGCCAACATCTAATGCAATAGGATCTTGATCTATGGCTAGTACAAACCATAAAAATGAATGAGGCAGTTGTGTAGGAAATGTGCATTGTCATGAAATGGTACCAGCTGTGATAGTGTTGTCACTAAATGTAACCACTGCATAAAATACTGATCTCACTGACTGATCAAAACTCTTTGACTTCAGAGAAACCCAGGATATTGCCCTCTGTCATTAAATCTTCAGATAGACACTGGTTTTGAGTAATTTCTTTTCTTCATCGGCAATGATCAGAAATCTCCCTCTCTGAAGTGATTTTGATAATATCATTACCTGTTGGCCACTGCCTTATCTTATCTGGTCTTCATTCTCATTTCTCTACCTACCTGTTCTGCAGTACAGAACACAGTCTGTGTTTATATACTACCAAAAATATTTATGACCATTGTCAGTAATTAATAACTATTGACAGTGAGAAAATTACATGAAGCACTTTTTCAGAATGAATCTATAAATTACAGGAGGTGACTCTGATGAGTAACCGAGAGTGTTTTGCATTTATCATCTTATCTCAAGCAAAGCAAACAATCCTTTTAGAAATAACTGCTGTACAATCCAAGCTGGCCAAAACCAGCTTTGGAGTTCAAAAATGCCCACTCATGTTTAGGCTGAATATTCAATATTTCCCACTCTTTGTTTCATAAACATAAACAACCATTTGGAGGAAAATTCTTCCTAGAAGCATGCATATCTCAAACTGAAAAAATAAGAAAGGTTTTTGAGAAGTGAGAAATGCTCTGTGATATGATGCTTCTATTAACCCATTATTGGAGTTTGATTTCTTTGTTCATTTTACAAGAAGCTCAGGGTGCCCAGATCATGAGAACATATCGTTCCTTTTCCTTCCCATTTCCTCTTTCTCTTTTTCCTCCAAAAGCTCAGAACTCAGCTGACATACCCTTGACATTATTTTAAAACACCTTTTGACAGTCTCATCATAAGGGACAGGGCTGTTCTTTTTTTAAAAGCAAAATTCACAGTCAATTTAAAGACTGTAAGCTACGGCCCATGTTCCACTCGAGGCATCGGGCTTTCCCAGGTGAGAGAATGGGTTCACAGAAAGTTCAATTGTTCACAGCAAAATTGAAAAATGAAAAGGAGCGAGAAAGAAGAGGTCTCCCATATCCCATCCCCCCAACACACACATACATCTCTGCCCCCCGTGCCTCCCCCCTCGCCCCACGAATATGCAGACCATACTTCATGCACATTGGAAATGGACCCGACGAGGCTCTCTCGGCGCAGCATGCACACGCGGAGGGGAAGGGAAGGGAAGGAAAGGGAAGAGAGGGGCATGCCTTCGCACGGTCTGATCATCACCATAAAGAGTTAAAGAGAGAGTGAAATGGCTAACGTACACACACCCCGCTCCATACCGGAGAAGAGTCTCCCAGCTGAGGTTTATGCTCTGTGAGGACCAGGCTGAAACTGACCGCCCCCACGGCCACGCTGGACAACCCTAACCCTATCTCCAGCACGGAGAGCACCAGGAGGCTCCCGATGATCTGGCTGCTGGTGCACATCCTCCCTCGGTCATCCTTCCTTCCCGATCAGCCGGGGAAACCGCGCATCCTCCTTCTCCTCCGGCGCTCCCGCGGCCCTAAGTCGCCCCCAAACTTTTCTTCCTTCGCCGGCAGCCGGGGCGGAGCGGCGCATCCGCGGCCGGCGGGGCGCTGCCGAGGGGCGGCGGGGCGGCCCCGGCGCCGCCGGGCCCCGCGCAGCGCTCCCCCCCGCGCAGAGCCCCCGCGCAGTCCCCGCGCAGCGCCGCGCCGGCAGCGCAGCGCGGCCCCGCCGCCGCGGAG
Source organism: Chroicocephalus ridibundus (assembly GCF_963924245.1). Taxonomy (NCBI): domain Eukaryota; kingdom Metazoa; phylum Chordata; class Aves; order Charadriiformes; family Laridae; genus Chroicocephalus; species Chroicocephalus ridibundus. Next base: position 34,329,970 of record NC_086285.1, read on the forward strand.
CTCTCCAAGGTGCCGGCCCGGCGGCGGGGCCGGGGCTGGGCGGCGCGGCCGGCGGTGTGTGCGGCACCAGCCTGCTCAGGGGCTGCGCCTCCGCCGGAAAAGTCGACCTTGTCTGATCGCCTCCTGCGCTCTCATTGAAATGACCTCACTGGGATTTTTTTTTCCTTTTTTTTTTTTCCCTCTTTTCCTCCCCCCCCCCTTATTTCTCTCCCCCGCTCTCTTCCTGGGTTGGGGGTGGGGGGGTGGTGGGGGGAGAGGAGTGTGGCGAGCCCACCCCGGCTATATTTATGTATGAATCTAGACCCAATGCACAGGCGAGGCGCTACGGCAGCCCCGCCCCAGGGCCACAAGGCAACGGCACCTTCCTCCAGTCCTCCCCCCACGGCACCCCGGCTCGCACACCTCCTTCGTCCTGCACCCGATCGGCGTAGCGGCGGGACGCAGAGAGCCGGGGCAAAGCCAGCTGCAGGCTGCCACCGAGCAACGCTGCCCTAAAAGCTGAGCCCCCTCGCTGGGGTGTGCACAGGCCTCCCTCCTCCCAGGTGCTGTTGTCAAAATTCAAGAGGAAGTCCATCTTCCTCTCGTATTAGTATAAAGGCTGGATCCTGTCATGTCTCACCGCTGCAAAACTCTCTAATCTCTTCCAAAACACTATTGCTGAAATGGGCAACTACTGTAGCCATTCTTGTCACTCTGACAACAGCCAGAACTGTGTCAGTCCTAAAGCAAGTGAGCAACAAAGCAAAATATAACAAGAGATCCAGATCTGCTACTTGAGCTATATTGGATTTCTTGGTACCGATCTTTATTTCTGCAGCTCAGATACAGGGAATGCTTTGCCAGTCCAACTGCAGTTTGACAATCTATATGTGCTGCACAACGTGGTAATGCTCAATCCAGCACCTTGGGTCTCCTAAATGTGGATCACCAACCTACAAACAGTTACCTTAACAATGGGGCAAAAGCGGTCCTTCATCAATTACATCTCCAAAATTTAGATCATGATTCGAAAACATCAGTGTCCTGGGGCAGAATTTATCTAATGTTCTCTATACACATTGTATTTTTTTTTTTAATTCTAAACATCACATATATGGAATTTTTCCTTGTATGCAAAAATCTAGAGTTCTGAACCTGTATAGAAATCTTACACTCAGTCATCAGAATCCAGAAGGGCAATCTAGACTTATCCATTATTTGATGGTACAATTTGGAGGCAAGAGCATAAGATTAGCAAAGTCCTGATTGAACTTATTTTTGGGGCTCTAAAACCTGTGTCTTGTGTTTTGAGAAGACAGACATTGAGCCACTGTCATGGGGGGAGACAGGATGCTAAAGTGTAAGAGAACAAGCTATACATAGATATTATATACAGTTGAGAAGACTAGACCTACCATTACAGGCCAGAGTTTAGATTGCATTTGTAGAAATCTTGCATACTTAATTGCTGTGAGTGGAGTTAGACTGGCATAAAAGTCTGTCACCTTAAGCTGTTTATGTTCTTCTGATATCTGAAAGTGAGAGAAAGGGGTCCTAAGATAGGATCTTATTGCTTTCTAGTTTAAAACGTTAGCTGTTTCATATTCTCTTACAATTCTCCCAGCTCACAGAAGCAGAACAGGTGACTACATCTGAAGGAAAGCTGCATTATAGTTGAAGCTGAATTGTCCCCTTTTCATCTCTTATGTTTTAAATGGTACCTGACATCTCTTATCATTAAAAATCAAGGCACAGCATAAAAGTTCCTAAGCTACTATATTTATGTAGGAGGATGGAGAAAGCACAGATTTTCAAGTACCCACATGGGTGTAGGAAGGTGTTTCTGCAATGACAGTATCCTTATTATGTCAGATTGTTATAAACGTTAAAGTGTGCTAAGGTGCAATGATTTTACTGCTCAGAGTATATTTTACCAGGACTATAAAAACCAGTGGTGATAAGAGGGGAATTGCATAATGACAGATATAATTAATATATTTCATACTTGCAGCCAGACAGAGTGCCTGTCATATCAGGATAGAGATCATGTGACAGAAATAAGATTTCCATAAACAGCTTGTTTTATGTAACATTTCCACTTCAGTCATAATAAGCTGTCAGAAAGATGGGGGGAAAGAGACCTTGTGAAAAGTGTGTCCTAGATGGAGATCACTTCATGCGACAGTTATCAAAACAGGGACATAAAACCAGAGTCCAATGGCAGGAGAGAGAGTGCTCTGGGCGCCTGTTTTCTAATCTGCAGACTGCAGAGAGGTGAAGAGCTAAGCAAGACCTCAGTCAGAGTTAATAAGACTGCACAGGAGGAGCTCTGTGAGTTATCTCTGGTTTGCACCCTTTCAAATAAAGACAGGAAGGAAATGTAATATTCTAATCATTATCTTTTTAAAATGAAAAGATACAGTCTTTGTCCATGTAATCACTTTATTTATACTGTTGTGCTGCATCATCATTACGTGCTGATCTAGGCAATTAACTTTACACATGAGACTATTCATACATACATTTCAGCACATGCTTACATCTTTGCTGCATTAAGGCATTCTTTTACAGAGTAATTTGACTGCTCACTGAAATGTTTCCTGTATTTCTGATTCCGATAACAAAAAGAATATGATGAAATACTAAGGATTTTTTTTTTTTAAATCATTCAATGTGCAGGCAAATTTTCATTATACCTGCAGAAAATTAAATACTGAAATCCCATATCCAAAGTGCAATTAACTAGAGTCATGAGGGCTTTGGATTTTTTAAGTTAAACCATTGGATTCATGAAAAAAAGTCATCAATCTTATTCTTCTTGACTTCTTTGAATGAAAACTTTTTTCCTCTTTTTTATCATTGAGGACTTTAAAAATGTTTCATGACAAAAAATTCTAGTCTCACAGTGGGATGAAGGGTAATTAAATGACATAGTACTGGCAATGAAGAAATAGAAATCAGGGTACAAAGATTCATTTATACTAAGTCCCTTTTATACAGCTCTGATGGCTGAAAGGAGAGTCACTAAGAAGGTTATAGACTCTCCATTGGAAATGACCCGTTTTATGTAACACTTTTGAGCACGTATTCATAGTTGAATACATAATGTTAAAGTGGTTGAATTTATTTACTCTCTAATTCCATGTGCCTTTAAAACAATTCTTTAAACAGCTTTATTGTGAATAAGAACTGGGCCTATAGCATTAAATCAGAATTCAGACTGTTGAATCCAATTCACCCTAGGTAAATTGTGAGTAAAATTGAAACTGTACAGCCATTCTATGGCTGCTTAGAAGATGAGAAATAAGTTGGGGCAGTTCCAAGAGGGAAGGTACTCACTCCCTAAATGTTGGTGTTACTAATATGCGGGTATAAGGTAGCAGTCTTGGGCAAATAAACAGAAGTTTGAGTGATCTTGGAATTTGAATTACTCTTTTGCCGTATGGTTTTATTTTCTAGCCAGTCCCAAGGAATACCAGTTGAGCTATCTTGGAATAAGTGACGTAGACTAAATGACTTCTACCAGGACATTCTTTAGGAAATGGAAAAATTCAGCCTCAAGGGCAGCTTGCAAATCCTCTTCTTCTCACAGGCACCTTCTGCTTTCACCTTACTTTGCAGATTACATCTCTTTACACTGTTTTGTTACCTGGATCCCTTCAATTAAGTTTGACTGAAGCAAAAGCAATGGAGAGCAGCACTCTAACAAGCAGCTCTTAAGTGTTCAGGGTGATGCAGTGCCTTGGGTTTTACAAAGAGGTGCCCATTGATTTCATTCTAAAACCAGCTGTATCAATTGCATCCTATCTATAGAAATGTGTACCAAACAATCTTTAGAACATTCCCTCTTTTTTTTTGTGCAAAATCAACTCTTAGTACATTTTACTCCTTAGTTTGTTCATACTCTAAATTAGCATGCACTGATGTTCTAAAATAGGAAGCAAAACCCATCAGAATCTTGTACGGGAGAAGATAAGGCACTGTCATTGATTTTGTCTGTTTAAAATTCAATACTCAGACAAACTTTCTGCTGAATGGGTAGCTCAGCCCCAGCAAAGCTAGGATCTGTGGCACTTATGTGACTGTTAAGGTTGTTAGGTCACAATTGTTTTTCTTGGATTAAGTCATTAAAGTATGGGTTTATAACACACAAAAATCTGATGACATATTCTAAAACTACTTGGCACATGTTTTCATTCAAGAGAAGTTAGAGGATTTATGACAGTCTTTGATGTTGGGTGGAAAATTTCACATGTTTTCAAGTTTCAGTTTGATAATGAAAATTGGATGAACTCTATGTAGCCTGAGTTAAAAGTGGGTATAAATTAGTTTTTCTTGGATTTATTCTTAACTACCACCTCTGTCTACAACTGTCAGAAAGTCTGTCCCCTCAAGGCACCTTTTACTACCTCGATTGGATGGGAGAAGGATTCTCCTTCAGTAGAAGAGATCAGAAATCTGTGCACATATTCTGAGTCTCCTGCTACTTATCAAAACATTAATTAAGAGTGCATGTGAAATTACTTACCCTCATGTTACATACAAGAATATGAGTCACAGGACCTTTAAAGTGACTTGCCTAACATTTTACAAAAAGTCTGTAGCTGAGCCGAGAAGGTCTCTTTCATCCAACATCAATGTCCTGTTAAATAAACACTCTTTCTACATTAATATGGTTTCTGTGGAAACTGCAAGAAAGGATTATCATCAGAAAAGAGTAAGTTTTCCCAGGAGCAGTGATTCCCTGACTCCACAGCAGGTAATTCCCAGCCAGTGAAGACCTCTGGACAAATCTACAGACCCATGTTCACCCAGCAGCTCTGTTCATCAGTATAATATACAGCACTGAAATGCCTAATTAAAACAAGCACTCCTCTGTTACAAGTTTACAATACTTGTAAAACAGTTCTTGTGCATTTCTTGGTGCAGTAGCGCTGTGCTAAACAGGCTGTCATAGAGATCTGGGGAATGTAAATCGGATGAAATGACATTCGGTAACCCAGAGGATGAGTTTTATAGACCCATCACTTCTAATTCACTAAAGGAAGATGTCACCCAGTGGGGAATCTGGGGCAGAATGGAAAAACTGGTTGCTCTAGGAACTGTTTTGAACTGTAAGGTCAAACACCATGTGTATGAAATAAGTATATATTTATCAGACAATCATTAAAATATTTACCTTCTTTCAGAGGATGGACAGGCTCTTTACTAGGGACATAGGAGAGTTCCACAGTGGTTTGGGACAATGATGGCCTGTCATACAGTTTCCTTTGAGAAGGAGCTTTCCCTGCTTAGTAGGAGGAATTAATTTAAGTTGTTAAAGAGGGGGGTTTCTGGAGATGGTATCTGTCTAGGATTGTACCCTGCTGAGTAAGATCTAGATGTAAAGAAAAATGATCTTGACATGGGATTTCCATGGGATTCAGGATTAAAGACAAATGAAGAAAAAGTTCTCCCTACCATGGAGAAAAAAGGCTTGGAGCTATTTGCTTTTGGGGAGCAGAAGTAAAAAGGCTGGGGACCGACAAGACTGGAGGCCAACAGCTTATCATTCTGAGCTGAGCTGTTGTTTTATGCTAAAAGCCAGAGAGGGAAAACATTTTAATGGAACCCGTTATGTTTGTTGCCATGAGGAAGGAAAACAAAGCCAAAAGTAGTCTTCCTAACAATGTAGACAAATGTTACATTTTCCTACCCACTTTGTCCTTATTTTGGGGATAGCAAATGCAATGTTGTGATGATGCCAGCATAACTTGTTGGAAAAGGGTGAGGAGAAGACTTGAGAGGGATTGCTGGGGACTGTCAGGGCTGGGAAGTATCAGCACTGCTCATAGACGTAGAGGAGTTTAGGAGAAATCAGTGGTTATTTTGGTGGGCTGGGACCTTGCAAGAGAAAATGGGGCAGTTCAGTAGGTCATGAAGGGAATGGCAAGTGAGAGTGTTTGGAAAGTAATGCAAGGTCTTCTTGACTCCTGCTTATCCTGGCAAGTATGCATGGACTTGCTACAAACCCAAGCTCTTACACGTGAATATTTTGAATATATGAGGGGAAGAAAAGGGTCACATAAAGCCATTCTTTCCATAAGAAGGGAAAAGAAGAAATAGTGTTGGATAGAAAATTCAGAAAAAACCTTGCTGAGGACTTTTCCTTTTGATGCCAAGGGACTGTGAGTTAGAAAGTGTTGGAGCAAAGACTGCCTTGCACACTCTAACCTGTGCATCAGCAGGAACAGGGATCCATGTTGATCCATTAAGTCCCTGTTTCATCTGAACAAATAATCTGCTCCCCCCACCAACCCACTAACTTAAGCTATTATGTATGAGAAACTGAAGCAGGAAACAGGGTCTTATACTGAAGGAGTGAGTCTTTGTTGAACTCTCTAGCTTCTCTCTGTCTGACATCTATATTACAGTCCACATCTAAGCATCTCTTAAGGTCTCCTAGTAGGAGAGGATGCTCTGAAAAAATCAGGACAGCAGAGGATGATTTTCACACCGCCTCTGGAACTAAGTTAGAAAGAAAGGTTCTATCTAGGACCTTTGCCAAGAAGATGATCTGCCGTAATAGATGCGCTTTGAATTTCTCACTCTCATTTTGAACCCCTAGAGAAGTTATTCCATAGCTCTAAAGTACACCTCATAGCTCCGATCCTGAAGCTGTGAAGCTAAGCTAATGAAGAGGTGTTATAGAAGTACATAGCATGCTTATAGCAGCTCTAGAAATTAAAAAAGCCATTGCTACTTAGTGCTTTCTTATACTCCACTCAGTAATCAATAAATCTACTGAGACTGAGCATTTTGTTCAGACCATTTCTGAAACCTGCCTATGGTCTTGCAGCTATTGCACTATAAGTAATGGACTGCCATACTAGGTGTGAGCATACAAAAGTTTCCAGATATAGTTCCTAGTACCAGGTATGCCACAAGGATCTCACTGACATCTTCTGAACACATCTCATTTTCATCTTGTCCTTTGCAATAAACTGAGCAGTTTTAAAATGACATTTATGTTGTCTCTGCTTGCAAGAAATCTCTACCAATTTACTCTGCTGGTTGGGATGAACACTAAGCATACTGATCCAAAATAAAAACAGGAACACAAATCTTTATTCCAAATAATTTATTCAACGTAATGCCCAGGAAAAATCCTGACTTTGTCACCCTTTTTTGTTTTAATACATTAACCTTGGATGTTCAAAACAAAGCAAAAGTGAGATAACATCATTACTGTCTTGCTATATAAACAGAATGTATAAACAGTCTCTGCAGGATAGTAAATTAAAGTGCTCTTTGAATTGCATGACTTACATAACCTGTCTGACATTTTGCCATCTTTCAGTCTCTGGCCTTGACTTTGTGGGGTAAGTTTCATATTCCACAGAAATCCATTAAATCGAGATTCAATTAAACCCTTCCAATATGAATGCAGTCAAAATATTTTCTTACAGTATAAGCTGTAATAAAGCATTCTCGAACCTAAAATGCCATGAAATGAGTGTCTAACTGAAACCTCTGTGCCTTATAGATCTACCATCATGTTTTAGAATCCTGCGGCGCATTCAAGTAATAAAGGTTAGAAGGTGTCTTAGTAATATCAGCCCTCATACAGTGTGTTCAAAATTCACCGTATGAATAATGCTCTCCTGAATGACTATGAACCTAACACACATACAGCTAAATATGCGCTAAAGGGCTTTGCTGAATCAGAGTCATTACAGCCTCCATCAGGTAGATTCACAAAGCTCACATTTGCCTAAATTGGAGCACGGCCTGAACGAGGGCTAGAACAAACCTGCACATGTTAAGTGGCCTGACAGACCGTATAGCCCATGCATAATAGGGATTTATGCTGCTGCAGTAACTAGGAATAGTGCCAACCCAGAAAGGAGCACTGAAGAACCTCAGGACCAGTATCTGCTCCCATTTTTGGCATCTGATACACTGTAGAAAAAGGCAGAGTCCAGGCTCCAGCTGTTGCCTGCTCATATTCTTTGGATGAGTTATGAAAGAGGTAACAGCTGGGACAAACCCTGTTAAGAGCCCTAACCTGAAGCCTGTTAGGATATTTTTGCAGATGAATAAGAAGTGTGGTTATTTCCCCTTTGCCAGCTCTTTTAATTATATCAGAATCTATCTCCCACTGAGCAATTTGTTCTACTGATGAGATGCATTGTGTCTAGCAAAGTCCTTCATCATGGGGGATCTGGGCTGTTACTTGAGGAGATTTGGAACTGGATTTTCTTTTGTTGCATTATACTTTTGCAGAATAATTATTAAACTTTTGTGCCCAAGGTAGAGTACAGAAAAAAATAATAAAAAAATTCAAAATAATAAGGAAAGTATTTGGGGACTAAAATTTAATTATTCCCATTTTTTCAATGTTAGTCAAAAATAGGAATTAATCGTTAACAAAAAGCTTTTCCTTCAACCGTACATACCTCCATCAACCTCTTTTCTCTGCCAGATTGTAATAATCATTTTTATAAGACAGACACTGTATGGGGAAAGTGAAAAAGGAGTTCAAAACGGTAAGCTCAGAAGGCACAGAGTTGAAAGAATGATCTGTCAACGTGCCTGGAAATCATAGTTTTTCTTGGACTACGCCCAGCAAGTTGTTAGTTTCTGTAACACATGATTTTCTTAAAGATCTGTAGTCTGATCCATTTCCTTGTCTAGTTGGTAGAAATCTTTCTACTGAATGAAATGTCATTTGAATTGGGTATAGCTGTGTAATGACTATTAGTTGGTCAACACTTACAAATAGTTTTTACAGCTGAAACAACACAGGGTATATTGCTAGACTAAAATCCTACTACATCCATCTATAAAACTGAGACCATTTTTGGTCAATAATTTCTGTATATTGATGACAGTTTAGCGGCAGCAGCTAGATCTGCTGTCTGTCTGGGAAAGTTGTCGCGTCACATCACTGTCATGGGATTAGGGAGTTTATGCAAACACGGCCAGTGTTAAGAGCAGGAGGAGACCAAAGGCACCCTGGCTCTTATTACACCTAATAAAATCACATCTGGGCTTTATATGTGTATATTCTATAGACATAATATTATAAGTTAGAATTCTGTCCTTACAGCTCTGAAGAGCAAGTGTATCTGAAGCAACCATGCCTAGAGACACACCTTGAGCCCTCTGGATTGCTGGCTGCCCTTGGTGCATGTGGTTCCCGTGGGTTTCAGTCAGATCAGTTCACACATATCCGACAAAGAAACCAGGTCCCATCGTCAAAATCTCCCCTCACTCAGGTAGCACCGCGCTTCATGCCATGAGAGCTCTGCTTACACAGGCACTTGCCACCTGCCCGTGGTGGAACAAGATAGTGCACTTAGGTTTGCATCTGAGTCTTAATGATCTGTGCTATCATCCTGTACTGCTAATCAGCTCTCTGACTCTTCCTAATTAAATGTTAAAAATAACAGCGTATCAAGAAAGCTACATTCCTTAGCTAAATTGTACAATGATTAATTTAGCAGTGTTTTTAACCTGGGTGAACAAGAAAAGAACATGTCTCAGCAAAAAACTGCTGTGGAACATCTTAATTGCAATTGTTTCAAGATAAAATACTGAGGGCACAGGAAGGATTACAAATAATGATCTTAAAATTGCATCCATCTGGCAGCAAATTACTGTAGTTGAGCAATCCAAAAAAATCCCATACCTTCCCAACCAGCAGAACAGTGAGTACTAGCTGATAGTAAAGACAGATTTTGTAATAATTTCTAACACAGTCATATTGCAATCGTATTTTCACTTCTGCTTAGTGCTTTCCATCTTGAAAAGGTGATCACAGAGCTGTGTTTTGGTTTCTGATTCAACGCTCATTCCCCAACGTGTGTTCCTGATACATTTTTTGACATTGTGTGTTATATCTCCATATGATAATTACACCAAACTACTTTAAAAACTGCTTATTAGCGCATAATTATTTTTGAGCGTTGGGGTTTTTTTTTGTGGGTGTAGAGAGAAAATCAAAGTGTCTTGAAATAAAACAATAGAAATATGTATTTTAAAAGCTTTCAGAGAGTCTCTCATGCCTTCCTTAACGTGCACCTGTGAGCACCGCAGCTTCTGATGGAACAGAGCAGCTTATCTTCATGGGAATAACACTTTCTTTCACAGCTGGGACTGCGCCACTCTGAGAGGGAGAGAGAGAGAGACTCCATGAGACCTGTGGTAGGGGAGGAGGAGCACTGCCCTAGGCCATCTCAGCCATCTCTAGGAGACTTCAGTGCCACTTGCTTTTTACATTTCTTGTTTCACTTGTCCTGATCGGGCTGTCTCTTACAACAGCGTGATTTCCCTCATCGTTGTTCAAAGCTTCCAAGCTCTCTCAGTTTAAACCATACCCCCAGAACTCACTGATTACGCATCTTTTGACTGCTCTAACACATCCATGAAAAAAGAAAAGTGGAAACTATTTTTATGACCCACCAGACGTTTCAGGATGTTTCCCTTTTAGTACATTTGATATGAGCCTTTTCTCCCAAGTGTATTAGAAATAATTTTTAATGCAGTTGAGCTGTGTATTTTTCTCAAAAATTAACTTTTAATCCAAATTAAATGACGCCAAAACAGTATTTTCCTTTTGAAAATGAAATGCTAAATGTACACATAATTTTTAAAAAGATAATTTAAAATTATTATTAAAACAAAATTAAAATATAATGTAAATTGTACCATGCCTGCAAGACGCCTACATGAAAAATGGTGTCAGTTCAGAAATAGATGCTTTTATGAAAAAAATACCTTGGAGAAAAAAAGAGAGGTCACTTAAATATAATAAACAGAAAAATATATTTTCCCTCTGGCCATGGTACCTCATCTCCCTTCAATAGCAGTCTAAAAATAACAGCATAGATTTCTCCTTACTCTTCCGTGGTATTTGGGTATTGCAAGGAAAAGACAAAACATCATTGAAATAAGCACATTTTAATTGGTTCCCAGCTCACGTGGTTAAATGCAACTCAACATAGATAAAACAAATAAATTTCTGTCATTTACAGACTTAAGTTAGAATTAAGCATTGAGTGTATTAATTGTTTTATATCTGGTGGATGTGAACCAATGAATTATCATCCAAGAATCTAACCTGTGGGAACGGATAAGAGTAAAAGCCTCCTGCACCCATATTTAACTACGGAATAATTATGGTTTTTAACTTTGCCTACTGCTACCACATCACATACACCTTTTTATTCACCAGCTATTTCGCAGAGCTGTAGTACCTCAGGGAAAACCATCACCCCTAGAAGACTGTCTTGTCGTTCACAATTCATTTATGGTTCCTCTCACTGTAGATATATATTACAAAGATATGGAATTTGAAGAATATAGAAAAAATTACAGGAGACTGTCTTTTTATACTATATCTCTTTTAGCATTGCTTCAAATTATTTAATGCTCCTCCTTCTGGTTATTGATTTAGAAGGAATATTTGCACTTTCAAAGAAGGCAATTGCCCCTGTTAGGCATTCAAATAATTTAAGTATGTCAACCACAAGATGTTCCTACTTGTTTAGGATCTAAACAAAGCCTTTTCTGAAATTTTCCTAGCATGCAAAGACAGATAAGCTATTTGTATATGGCCCTATCTATATAATATTGATAAACAAGAAAACAGGGCATCACAACTTGAAAAAAACCCAGAAAACATTCACCAGAGTAGAATCTGTGAGGCTAGTGAAATATGCCACAAATTTACTAAGCCAAATTCATAGTCACATTTAAAGTTAAATAAAAAAATCCCTATCCAGATACACTTTGCGTTCCCTTATATCACTATAATCACCATGCGACTGAAACTAGTGTGCCCTCAGCAGACGTAAAAATGAGAAGAATCTGCATTTCCAGAGCAGCATAAAGAGATCTAAGTAGATATAAGGATCAGAATATTTGCTTCTCATTTAGTCACATAAAAATGTGTGAATAAAATACTCCACAAATAACTTAAGCTCAGAGGCACAGCGTAAGGGTCTTCCTCCGCCATTGGCCTGAGGGTGAGCAGTGGCAGGGTCAGTTTCCAGATTTTCTGTTGAGATGGAATCACAAAATGACAGGATGATTGAGGTTGGAAGGTATCTCTGGAGGTCATCTGGTCCAAACCCTCTGCTTAAGCAGGGACACCTAGAGCTGGTTGCCCAGAACCATGTCCAGACAGTTTTTGAATATCTCCAAGGATGAAGAGTCCACAACCTCCCTGGGCAGCCTGTGCCCAGGGACAGTCACCCTCACTGTAAAAAAGTGTTTCCTAATGCTCAGACAGGTTTGTGTTTCAGTTTGTACTCATTGCCTCTTACCTTGCCACTGGGCACCACTGAAAGGAGCCTGGTCTGTCGTCTTTGCACTCTCCCTTCAGGTATTTATGCACATTGAGACCATGTGAGCCCTCTCACAAAGCTCTTATTTTTGTACTGCATTTCCCATTTGTAAGATAGAAATAATCCTTGCACTTTTCCTTTTTGTCTGATTCGATTTAGAGCATGCCCTTCTCAGAGGCTGGTTCTTGTTACACGTCAGCGCTGTGCCTGCTCCAGTGCCGTTTGTTCACGTAGAAGAAAGCAGTAAGTGTTGTCACTCCAGGTCTGAGTCAGTAGGGCTTTGCTGTGATGCCAGCTCAAGGCACAATTTTCTGTGGTTTTGAACAGACACGATGATGCTTCTGCCCAGAGCCTGTCAGCAAGAGAGTATCTTCATTAAAAAGAAGGTCCCCAACTGTTTATTGGATCTAAGCAATGTTCCCTTGTGAGATGGTTCATGAGAAGCACCCCAGCTCTTGAGGACAGGCTATGTCCCTGACTTCCACTCTCGTTTCAAGCCGGATAAAGGCCTCCAATTAACTGAAGAGCCACTAAACCAGCCTTTCCTTTTTTGGAAACAAAGGATTGCTTTTTGGTTTAAATTTTTTGCTCTCCATTTACAAAAGTAGGTGAAGAGAAACATTAATTACAGATTTATTTTTTTTTAATCCTTGCTGCTGGGCAGAGAGAATGCTGTATAATCTTGAGAATTCATAACATGTCTGTAGGCATACAGTTTTCTTAATTTAAATAAACAAAACAATTAGTAGCTTGACAAAAAGGGATGAAGTTATTTCTTGTTATTCAGTTTCCAAAACAACCAACTGTTATTCAGTGTATTTTAGCTCCAGAACAACATTTTTCAAATTAAATTAATTTAAAGAGATCACAGGAAAATGCCTCAGGATGAGGTAAATACAGTATAATCTCTGACACAGGCTATTTTAATAGATGTCGCTGGCTTCAATCCTTTGTGTTGCCATATGAGCATAAATCACAATATGAAATTATTTGAGCAGTAATGCAAAAAGAAACAAATAAGAAGAGCAGTACAAACAACATCTATAAATAGATAGGGTCAAACGATTTTGAGAGAATAGTTCTTTCAAGAAAATATGAATTGGATGGGAATGACTCGATTTCAATAACTTTTAATTAAAAAAATGTGAAAGATTTGCTTTATTTCCTCTTAGTCATTTTGTTTTCCATTTTTTGTGGATTGATGTGAAATTATTCTATATATAATAATAACTATTAACTTGATGTTGACATTCTGTGGCAAAAGGAAATATTTTAACTTGACTTTTTTCCAACAGGACAGAAATCAAGTTAGATGCATTTCTCACAGAAAGGAACGTAAAGTTTCTGACACCCTCCATAAGTTATCACACTAGTTGTAGAGAGATTAAGGTGTAGGCCAGCTAGCTTGTCTGCCCTGCACACAACTTGAAAGCTAATATTTTCCATGTATAAAGAAATTGCCTGACTTAAACTCCTAAGTCATGTACAAGACATTTCCTGCTCCACTGGTCAATCTGCAAAAGAAAAAATGTCCCTCTTCATTCTTTGAACCCCCTATGTTGTTCCTTACTCATCCTCTCTCGACTTCCATTTCTCACTCCTCGGTAGGTAAAACAGAAGTCTCTCAACAGATTGCTGTGGTATTATAGAAATGCTCATATCTGTGAATATTTCTCTTCTATTTTGGGTTCTTTAAAGTCATGTTTATTTGAAAAAAATATTTTAAACTATCAGGCTGAGAGTCCTGGGTCTGTTTAGCCTGGAGAAGACTGAGAGGGGATCTCATCGATGCTTATAAATATCTAAAGGGCAGGTGTCAAGAGGATGGGGCCAGACACTTCTCAGTGGTACCCAATGACAGGACAAAAGGCAATGGGCACAAACTGGAACACAGGAAATTCCATCTGAACATAAGGAAAAACTTCTTTACTTTGAGGATGCTAGAGCACTGGAGCGGCTGCCCAGAGAGGTTGTGGAGTCTCCTTCTCTGGAGACATTCAAAACTCACCTGCCCTAGGTGAACCTTCTGTGGCAGGGCAGGTGGACTAGATGGTCTCTGGTCACTTCCAACCCCTACCATTCTGTGATTCTGTGATTCTGTGATCAGCTTCTTCCCGTGCATGTCTGCAGGTACTGGTGTCAAGTATTACAGACTTGGTCCTGCTGTCACTGAAGTAATTCTGAAAACGCCTGCAGAGATCAGGTACACTGGAATAGCTGCTGCAGTAAACCCGACTACAGGGTTGTAAAAATTAAACGATAATGACATTGTGGAGTATATTGATTTTCTACTAGGTGGGAGCCCATCCCACTGATTTCGTTGGGCTTCCGATCTGGCAACGTGGATGGAGATACATATCTACTTACTATTCCAACACCACCTCAAAAAAGCTATTATGTCAGCAACATACAGCTAAAACAGTTTTGGAAGAACAATCTGGATTTTTATCAGCTTTGTGTATCAGCAATGAAATTGCCAGCTAGACCCTAATTGTGGATTCTTTATGACAGGTAATAATAGGAGATGCAGGGAAGAGCACAGCTTGTATTTCAGCTACCATGCTGAGCTGAAAGAGCTAGCAGCTTAAAAAAAAATGAAAACCATCTTTTGATTTCTAAGCAAAGCACATTTTATTTGGGTGTCACCAAGAAAGAATACACAAGGGACCATACTGTAGATGGAAGCTGACCCTGGGGAAGTCAATAGGAATTTTCCCAATGACTTCAGTGGAACCGGGATTTCATCCAATATCTATTTTCTCAATATCCCGCAGCTTTGCAGGCTTATAAAAAAACCCCAAACAAACAAACAAAAAAACCCAAAAAACAAACCCTCAAACAATACTCGTAAAGAACACAAGAAAGATTTCTCTGCAGAAATATATCTCTGTTTCTTTGTTAAATGCTCTGCCTTGCAATGTATGCATGCTGCTCCCACTGACTTTGGCAGGAGCAGGGCATACTCACGTGGTGAAGAATTTGATCCCTGAGCTTGGTGCCCACTCCGTGGTTTGGAACACAACCACCAGACCCTTCGGGTAGTGGTCTTGTTCCTTCTGCCTATGTGTTGACTGGAATTTAACATTATATCCACAGCTAATCTAGCTCTTGAAAGGTCTCTGAGCAAAGCACAACCTCAGATCATAAATAAAACTAATTCTTTTAAATACGTACACCCAGCTACAAGTTTCGTGACAGCGGACTGTTTCTAAGTTAGCTTTGCTGTAATATAACATAGTATGTTTTATTTTCATCGGTACAGTGTAACTTTCCCTATAGCTAGTTTTGTGCAGTAACTGTCTCAGTAAATCTTCCTTTAAAAATGCACTGGAGCTGATGACTGAAGTTGGAAACACGCAGCGGGGTTTTTAAGATGAATCTCAGACACGTTTCCTAGAATATGAAGCCTGCTCAGGTTAGCAGTTTTAAATATAGTCTGGTTGGGAATGACTTTTGCCCTCACTTCATTGTAGTTGTCAATTATTTAGACAGGCATCTCACATTCCCAAGTCTGGTGTCTCTTGTAAAGTCTCCTGCCTGGCAGCAGAGAAGACGTCTTTGAGCTCATTCTTTTCTGCTTCGCACCCACCAAGCTCAAGCTCAGAGAAAGTATGAAGTGATTCTAAAATGTCAAAAAAATTGGAATAATGTCATCTCACCTCAAGAATATGTGTCGTGGACAAAACAAGCTAACTGGCAGGGGAGCTCTGGACCAGATTCTGCTTTCTGATAATGGTATTATTCTTATTTTCTATTTATTCTTTTTGATGGCAAGGTAAAGGCGTATTTGATCTTCTAAATCTTAAGCCAACTTTTCCCTCACTGTAATAAAGGATTTAGACCAATATCCTTAATTTTTATTTCGTGGTCTTCCTGCTTAATCTTTGTCTAAAAGTTTCCATTGTATAGAAAAGTGTTTGTTAAGAAAAACTTCAGTTAAGTATGTGCAGAATTTGACTCACATACATTTATCAACATGTCACTTCCTTTTTTGGTATGTTATATGTTGATTCTTCAAAATACAGGAGACTTTATTTATTTTAAGGGGGAAGTTTTAGGTGAAGACCCCCTTGACCTAAAGCTTCACAGGAAGGTAATAAAGTTCCCAAACATAGATCCAGGAACAGCTACTCAAAATTGTGGATTTTGATGGAATTCAACTTTTCACTCTGTATTTTTAATAATTTTTCACAGACACCGTTCCTTTAATTCCACATCCACTTTTTTTTTTTTTTTTTCTGGCGCCACCCCATGACTGTTTGGTACTGGGAGGTCTCTTAGAATATAAGCATCTTTCAGAAAAGGAAAGGATACGCAAGGTCCAGTTCTGCTGTCCATCACAGCAATGCAGACAGGTCACTCCAGTCTCCCTCAGCTTGTGGAAGCCTCTGAGTTCAGCAGCAATTTGCTGCTCCACACACTGGCTGCTACCGGGAGACCTCATTGCCTCCAATGAATCGAGCATCTGGGACTTGAGAAAAAAACCCAAGTAATAAATAAAATTTAAAATAAAAAAAGCAGCAGTTGTTTCCTTCTCATCACTTTCATGAAATCAATTTCCCTAAATTCAGCTACTCTGAAGCTAATTTTCCAAGGAACCTCTTAGTCTTTTCTGCATTAACATGTCGGACAGAGCAGCAAAGGTGTCCTTCAATGTCACACGCACTGGTCTGAACCTATACCAAAAGGCTGCCCACCATTACTCCACCTGGTCCTTTTGATCACAGGAGTAAGAGGCAGCTGATCCAACTCCACACGGCGCTTCTCATTACACAGTCTGCTCTGCCTTAGCTACACTGACTCAGTAAGTCCTTGAGGCTTGAGTGAATATTTGATTGTGGTCTAAAAGAGCTAACGTTGCTAATTATTTCAGCTGCTAATTATTCTTGCTGAGACTTGGTCTCTCTTCTTGGAAAAACACACATTGATCTTGCACTCAGTTTTTGCATTGCGACTCATTTTAGCCAATGGGAGGTGCCTTGTGTCTGCAAAGCATTCATGAGTGAGGTGGTATCAGAGCAGTTTTAATAGTATAACTGTTAAAAAATGCAGTTAATTTATATAAATACGCATATGCAGGCCCCATCCCTGGAGACATTCAAGGCCAGGCTTGATGAGGCTCTGAGCAACCTGATCTAGTTGAAGATGTCCCTGCGTACTGCAGGGGGGTTGGACTAGATGATCTTTAAAGGTCCCTGCCAACCCAACAGGTTCTATGATTCTATGTTTCTAATGAGACTGGTTACACCAGTTTCTCCTGTCAATGCTTAGGCACTGAACTTTGCTGAACCTTCAGATCAACAGCAGATTTAATATTGCTGTACATTGTCTTAATACTAGAGGGGAACAAAAGCCACCTACCACTGGTGCCAGTAAGGCTAACTGCCTGGCAGTGAAGCCAGCTCTTGAGCTCTGCAGAGCATCTTGTGTCTCCAGTTTCATTAAAAGCAAACTCCCATGCTCATGTTTAGTCCCTCATGGACTACAGCGTCCATGCTGAATATTAGTACTCTGCATAAGGCTTTATAAGGTACCAAATCATCCGGGACTCACGTTCTGGCAAGTTGTGCCCTGTAGGTTGAACTTTATTTATGAGGAGAACATCAGTCAGGCAACTGCTGCCATGCACTTTTCACAAGCAGGTAAATTGGTTTCCAAAAGCATGACTTCATAGCAACTGAATGAATGTTCTGCAATAATGTTGCTAATGTAGGGGTATAAATGGCAAGGTTGGGGTGGGGCCCTAATGAATGACCACCATGGGAGGAGATCAGGGACTACCCTGTGCCACACACAGCCAGTTCCAGCCACCTCCACAACGGACCCACCGTAGGAGACAGCTGAGTCCAACAGCGGAGTTGGTGTTGCCTCTGAACCAGACAGAGGAGTTTGTGGTGACTTTGTGAAAACATATTTCAGAAATTAGAGAAAAGGAACAGCAAGGCCAGAGGAACAGGAGGTGTTCTGTGCTGGAGCAGCCCATGGAAGAACCTACACTAGAGCACCCCCAAAAGGCCTGCAGCCCATACTTAGTATATACATTTTTGTCATCTTTGTTTTCTAATACGTGAATCAGTAATTGAATATTGTAAATTAAATTACATTCCCTAAGTCGAGTCTGTTTTGCCCATGACAGTAACTGCTGAGTGATTTCCCTGTCTTTATTTCGACTCACAAGTTTTCTCTTTTTCCTGTTTTCTGCCCTGTTCCGCTGAAAGGCGGGGAGTGAGCTGTGTGGGTGCTTGGCTGCTAATCAGGGCCAACCCACCACATAATGCTCATTTTTTGTAAGATCTATTTTTTTCCTAAATATTTCTTGTACATTATGTATATTTTAAGTCCTTTTGAAATACAAGAAAGTAGACTTGACAGCAATGCATGATGGAATTAGAGAGAAGGAAAGTAGTTTGTTAGCTCTAAATACCACTGGGTGTATAGGTGGACTTAATGACAGGCATCATGCAAGCTATGAACACATACTTGGGGTCCTTAAACTCTGAGAGAAAATTTAACCACTTAGAGATACATCCATATGGTTAAGGCTTACTGACAGAAACATGAGTATTACTTCTTTGTCTGTTTTCAAATATTTAAGGGTTTACAGGTTGCATATAATTTGCATTTCCGCTCAAAGTTACCTGTTGGGGTTAGTTTCTCCTAACATAGAAATTAATTCTTTGAAGAAGATTACATTACTAGACATGAGTACATGCAGGAAGCCAGCTATCAACATCAGGGTCAAATTTTCATGTTTCTTTCCATCTCAAAATGTGTTTAGCCCTTTCTTGTCTCTATAAAAAAATAACAGTTGAATTCCTCCAATCACATGTTGTGAGACCTTGCTAATTTTCAGCTGAATATTGCATATGCCCGGGTATATGCAGTAGGTAGCCTCTTGCTATTTCAGCTCAGACAAAATTCAGTATAGACAAAACTACTGCAGCTCATCTGTTCAGTCATCTAGAACATCTTTTTGTATTTCTTGACCTCTTTTTCCATTTCAAATATGATTAGGAATGTTTTTTTCTTTTATTTTTTTCACTCTTTAATTGCACCTTGCTTATTCTAAGAATTGCTTTTTCATGACATCTTTATTATTTAAGGAGAGATGCTCTGAAGGTAATAATGTCAATATTTTATATTAAATACAACATTTTGCTAAATACAAATATAATAGCTACTGACCTCACTAAAAAAAAAGGACGACCAGAGGAATGTTGAGCAAAAATAATGGAACTTACTATTAGACTTTGTAAACATCATGTGCTGTGCAATTTGTTTGAGAAGACTCACTTCAGTTTTCAATTTTCAGTTTCAATTTTCTTTTTTTTTCAAGAGTGAGCTCTAGAATATGAGTCTTCCATGAGCAATTGTCCAACTGGAGACATTGCTGTGCAGATGCTTTGAAGTACAAAGAAGTATCTCTAAAAATAAAACCCTACATGTATTTTAGAGAATGTTCCACATCAGCAAGAACCCATACAGATGAGCTGGTAGGTGACAAATCTAAAAACAGAGGGAAGAGGCATCCCACTATAAAAATCTCTCCTGAAAAGAGTGGTAAAGTTACAAATTACATGACAGAAGGAGAGGTTTTGAGACAGTAAGAACTGACTTTGCCTTACCTTTGTTAAAAAGGGAAAAGTATTTGAAAAGTTTAATTTTTTTTGTTTGTTTCTGTTATTAACTAATAATTTCCATAATTAAATCTGTCTCAATATGCATGGGCTTCAGGCACCTTATGATGATGATGATTAGAAAGTGGTTTGCTATATGTATAATGAAACATCCTGCACTGGTATTTCGCAATGTTATTTTTGGAAAACCTTAAATAAAGTCCATGTAAATTAGAGGCTTTATGCACATCATAAGGTTAAAAACAATTTTAAGGACATCAAGAATGAGTACTCCAGTAATTTTTTTTCTCCTCAGTGTCTCAGGGCAGGGTGGTTCAGCTCAAAGCATCTAAAGTGGGCACAGGACGAGAAGCTGAGATATTTGCTGCTGATTCAGATAGGGTACAACATGCTCAGTCTTGACCTGGTCAAATAATAAAGTGATTGCTTGATGCTGTGTTGAGGTATGAGCACTTTCATGGTCTCCTCTTCAGTACAGTAATGTTCATCCTCGGTTCTTCTCTGGATATTTGCTTGGCATTGCAGATCATCTTGACTATCTTTTCACTGTTTATTTTGGTGAAATTGCTAAACACTGACCTCCCACTACCCGCTTACTTTTTTCTAGATTAGTGAACCATATCAATGGTGCAATTCATTTTTCTACCAGGTGACAGAACAAGAAGGAAACTATTTTCCCATGGTCAATTTTTAATTTAACTACAAGCCCACTTAACTAATTACATTTGTTAGCATCCTTCTTGTACAGTAGGTTTCTAGTTTGGAATTGTTCCTGGAATATTTTCTACAAAATGCATATTAAAAATTAATGAAATCAGCATGAACAAACATAGTAAATTACTTCTTTGTTTGGCTGCATAATTTTGTAGACCTTTCTTCTGTTTACTTTAATGCAAGAAGAAAAACATTAACAGTATTAGTCCTATGTGGTTGTGGGGGTAGATGGTTTCTCTACATTCTAATGATGATGGAGGTTTATTGCCAGACTTCCAGTTCTTCATTCATTGCAATTCACAAACAATAGAGCTTTAACAATGTTTTCAGTGTATAAAATAATTATTAAAAAAAAAAAAAAAAGACAAATGAAATGCACAATACATAATGTTAACCCAAGATAGGCTATTTATATATACTGAGCACAGGCAAATCTTCTACTATTGTAGCATAAGTAAATGCTTTGAGTCAAGGACTCTGTGAAATTCTAATGGTACTAAGACAATGCCCAAATGGGAAAGAAGTTCTTCAGCCTTCACTTTATGGGGGTTTGGACAGAGCAGGACACATTTTGGATGCTATCAGAATGCAAATAATAAACACCCATAGCTCTCTACAGTACCTGCTGTTATAGCCCAGAGCACTCAGATGGTTAACAGGATATGTGATTTTTCAGGAGCTCTTCTTTCAGAGGCTCACTGTGATGCCATTGGCCTTGGTGGGAGGACTGCTTGATCAATGCTGAGTGTTTTGGCATCCCCAGCTGAGGAAGCCATAAAAAGTTTTAGACAGAGTCTAATAGTACTCCTACAAAAGTTCCCTCTGCAAAAAAGAGGTTAGGTTGAATAAAGGAGACAGGTTTTTTTCTGTATTACTCAGGAGACTGAATATCTGTCTGAATAGCCAGATTGGGCTGTAAATCACATTGGGAAGTCTTCTTGCCTGAGGAAGAAATCTTTCTAGATAGTACTGGAGACAAGCCAGAGGGATTGGTTATTGTAGGCTGGCCTGAGAAACAATCAGTTTTCTGTGATAGTTCACAGCAAGCTAACAGAATGTATTCTGTAAGCCTTTGCTTATTCTGAAGCAGATAACTCTCTTGAATGCTGGAGAAATAAAGCTACTTAATTTGAACTTCTTCACTAAGTCTTTCTCTCTCTATGGGTCATCAGGGTATTTATCATTGTCCTGAGAGTGACTGCATAAAGCAGAGGTGTGGCTTAAGCAAAACACAATGAGAATCCACTGTGAGGTCTGCCACAAATCCTTATTGAGGTCATAATAAATTGGAGGCCAAAATAATGGTCATCTATTATGAACCCAAGTAGCACAGCAAATTGATCACTGTGTCTACAGAAAGAATAACTCTAATAGTCGTATCAGCTCCCTGAAAAGAATATTAAACTCCTCCTAAAATCCAATCCTTAAGAAAGCACTTGAACTTGCTTTCCTAGTAACCTGCCACATCACTGCAGACGAGCAATTCCACCCAGCGCAACGATTGCAAAGGATGGATTTTGAATGATTTTTTTAAAGTCAGCACATTTTGTTGCTGATGAAGAGAGACTAAAATGCTGACTGATGGGACTTCCCTCAACTCCTCTCTCTCAAACACATCCTGGCTGGGAAGATTCTGTATATGGTGTGGACAAGGCCATACTGATCATGTTGTGCAACACATCAGCCCAACTTTTAAAGTCCTTGTCTTGAGAAGTCCTAATCGTGTTTAAAAAGTAAGAAGAAAATATTAGTAGCATAATGTCCCCAAAAGAAGGATGAATATATCTAAGAAGAAAAAAACCTCAAGAAGTTTCTCCATTTCAAGATGAATAAAAGAAAATAAATGTTCAGCCTAGAGCAGTCAACAACATCTTCCTTTTTATTTTGTTTGGTACCACGAAAGAATCAATAGATAACCTGGGTGAGGGATACTACGTGTACATTATGAGCTGTGCTATGCTCTCCAAAACTACAAAATAATTGTTAAAGTGAAAAACTTGCAGCACTACTTTGATCACCAAGGACGTCCTCCAGCTCAGTAAATCTGTCAACAAAGCTACAAAACACAGGGTTTTATACTTTGGAGAAGAAAAATAAAACAATGGAAGGCTCCTAATTTTAAGAGAGTGAGAGAAAAGGAGATTGCAGACTCTTGCAGAATTCCTGGTAGCAAAATTTACTGATGAATGCAAAAGCCTGAACAGAAGAATGTGTCCCAGTAAATACTACCTAATAAAATAATATTTAAATCCATCTATCCTGAACTACAGTAGAGTGCACTTTAGAAAGCATTGCTGGTATGATCTTTCCAAAGGTCACAATGCAAAACAATCACATACATTTTTGTGCAGTAGCTTCATCTGAGACAAGGCTGAACTTCAGGTGGAGTTTAATAATATAGCTTGACTCTGGAGAGGTGTTCTTCCTATGTATGTGCACATACATTGTCCTGGTTCCGGTGGGGATAGGGTTAACTTTTCCTGGTATTCCATGCCATGTGAGCCACGCCCACCCTGAGCTGCCGGGGGAGGGGGCAGGAAGTTGCTGCTTAAAAGCGGGCTGGGGCGTCCCGGGTCCGGCCGGTCGGCGAGCGGTGGGGAGCGGCGGTTCCGTTATCGCGTTTGTATATTCCCCTATCGGTGGTGGTGCTGGTGGTGGTGGTGCTGGTGGTGGTGGTGGTGGTGCTGGTGGTGGTGGTGCTGGTGCTGGTGGTGCTGGTGGTGCTGGTGCTGGTGGTGCTGGTGGTGGTGGTGCTGGTGGTGGTGGTGCTGGTGGTGGTGGTGCTGGTGGTGGTGGTGCTGGTGGTGGTGGTGGTGGTGCTGGTGGTGGTGGTGCTGGTGGTGGTGGTGGTGTTTGCCTGTTCCCTTTGCTGTTCTGTTAAACTGCCTTTGTCCCAACCCAAGAGTCTTGCCTTTTCTTACGATCCTTCCTGTATTAGGAAGGCATGTGCGAGCGGCACGTGGTTCTTTGTTGCCATCTAAGGCTAAACCACGACATACATACATTTGTACACAGTAAGTCTTTTATATGTAGCACACAAAAATATTGTCAAGGAATTATATCTAACATAGTAAAATGAAGTAAGGGAAAAACAGGCACCAAATTCACAGTTAATATTCACAGTTAATATAACTCCATTATTGTCTATGAAACCATACCACTTTGATATTTATCTCAATTCAGTTACAGTAGAGATTGATATAACATGATGTCTAATTCACTGAGAACGTAAGAACTAATTGTGCAGATATGTTAAACCTGTACGTATCTGACTGAAACAGACTAACAGAGAAAGGGGAAGATGCAACTGATATCCTATTAATGTCTACAGCTAACAATGGAATGTTAAATATTTTGAACTCACGCTTCAGCTGGCACAAATATCAACTTAAACCAAGTGAGGACCTGCATTTTTATTTATCGAATTTGGGGCACTATAGTACAGATAAGTGAAAACTAAATGGGTTAAAAACTGTTTGGACAGCTGGGCTCAAAGAGCAGTGGTTAATGAGCCATACACTACCTGCAGGCTGGTAACAAGTGGAGTATTGCAACCGTCTGCACTGGGACTAGTCCTGTTTAACATCCTTATTAGAGACAAGGAGAAGGTGACAGAGTGCTGCTTGGTCATCAAGTTTGCAGATGAGACCAAGTTGGGTGGCACAGTTGATATGCTGGACGGCAGGACTGCCATCTAGAGAGATCTAGATGGACTGGAGGAATAGGATGACATGAATATCATGAAATTCGACGAGGGCAGATACCAAAGTCCTTCACCAGGTTGAACTAACCCCTTGCACCAATCGTGGCTGGGGACTGCCAGGCTGCAGAGCAACTCTGGGGATATTGGTAGACAGTGAACAGGAATCAGGAGTGTTTCCTTGGCAGCAAAGAAACTCAGCAACATCTGGAGCTGTATTAACAGGAGCAGAGTCAGTGGATGGAGGGAAGGGATTATTCCCCTTTACTTGGCACTCATTAGACCACATCTAGATATTGCATCCAGTGTTGGGATCCTCACTACAAGAAAGATGATAAATTAGAGTGACCTTAGTGGAAGGCCACTAAGATGCTTGTGGGATGCAGCATTTTCCCTGTGAGGAGAGGCTGACAGAACTGGCCTTGTACAACTTGGAGAAGAGATGGCTCCAGGGTCCCTGACAGCAGCCTGATGCGGCCTAAGGGGAAGCGATTGAGAAGACAGTCAGGCTCTTCACAGTTGTGTGTAGCGTTGTGCGTAGTGGCAGGCTGAGTGGCAATGGGCATAAGATGAGAGACTTCAGAGAGCTATTCAGACTGGATATAACAGAGAAAAAAAAAAAAAGAATGGTCACGAAGAGCACTGAGCAATGGAACAGAGTGCCTAGAGAGATTGTGCTGCCTATTCCCCTGGAAGTTTTCAATACCAGGCTGGACAAAGCCCTGGAACAATGTGATCTGATCTCTGAGCTGGCCCAGCTCTGAGCAGGAGGTTGGGCAAGAGACCTCCTGAAGTCTTTTCCCACTTGTATTGCCCTATGATTCCAGGACAGTGTTCACAATGTATTCTTGAGAATATAAGTAGGCAAATATTTCTTGTTCCAGATTCTTGCTTACTGACAAAAAGGTCCCTGGTCTATCCCAATGTGGTTTTTCCTAAGGAAAGTTCTGCCATGCAGGAAGCAAACTTTAGTAATAAAATTGACAAACTCAAGTAAACTACAAGTGTTCCTCAAACTGCATTAGAAATGATTCACTTAGTATTTTAAACAGACCTAAGTCAGTATTTTATATAATTATACAAACAATCACCATGGGATACTCAAACCTGAGATGATTCAGCATATCGATCACATGGTATGATTCTGCCCCATTCCTGTATGAGTATATTAATCTTAGTCAGGCATGAATATTTACAGTCATTAAGAATAAACTTCCCTTTTAAAAAATATTTTGTAATTCTCCCATAGAAGTCACTGCTCTGGTAAATTTTCCTGAAACTGGATTAATTTATCAGAACACTTACAAAAAAAGCAAGATAAATGTAAACACTGTAGTTGGAAGGTTTCTTAAAGTCCTTCAGAATATTCACATTTAAGACTTCTGATTTCAGAAGTTTTAGCTGTTTTTCAAT
Source organism: Chroicocephalus ridibundus (assembly GCF_963924245.1). Classification (NCBI taxonomy): domain Eukaryota; kingdom Metazoa; phylum Chordata; class Aves; order Charadriiformes; family Laridae; genus Chroicocephalus; species Chroicocephalus ridibundus. Next base: position 34,355,745 of record NC_086285.1, read on the forward strand.
GACTGCTAACTTGTACACATGACAGCAGAGTCCAAGTTCATTGTTCTTCTAGCTCAGAAAGTCATGGAACAGACAAGGAGGGAACTATGAAGACAAATACCGTAGTAGGCTGCTTTGGTTTGCACTTTTATAATCACTTTTATATACATATGTATATATATTTATCACCAGAAGAAAAATAAACACAAAACTCATGATGAGTGGCTTAGTCTTTTAATTATGTTAACTGTTAAAGAAATCTCTTCATAAGATTAAATTAAAATAAATGATGCAGAAAGCCCTTATCAGTATTGGCTATTCTTTTCAGGTTTCTTATAGAGACATTCTTTCCATTCTAATCATCCCAATCATTTTAAGCTCTCAAGGGTACCTGCTTATATAATTTTCCTATAATCATTTCCTCTTAAGGTTATTGAATATCTAAAAACTGTTACCACGGGTAAATAAAAGTATCGCTAATTCCAATGTAGTATAACTAAAGTACAACTTGAAAACGTGAAGGGCTGCTCCAGAGAATTTCATATGGAGGAGAGTAATCCATTGCAATGAATATTTCAAAGTGGAAATTTAAAGCTACAGTTGTAAAATATTCACATGCCATTTATAAAGATTTGGTTAGCCTAAGCTACCAATGTCAAAGTCAATCTTTCCTAAAGGCAGTGCACAGCTGGGTAAGTTCCAGGGTTTGGGCGTTTTCCTCTTGCCAGTAACCTATTTGCTATTACACTTAAGACACAGAAGACAATTTGAAAAGACAGGAAACATGAAAACAGATGTTCCAACTAGATAACAAAAAAGAGGGGTGGAGGGGAGAGAAAGAGAGAGTTAAAATAAGGCAAAAGTGGCACAATGAGTTTACTAAGTATATAAAAGGATAGGGAAGGATCAGAGGAACAAGTTGGACAGGGACAGGTCAGCAAGGTTACTGCCAGACTCCTCATCTGTTAATTCAACATACTCATTATCACTTGACCAAGATGCCAATTCCTCAGCAGATTTTTATAATGTGGTGGGACTGTTTAGAAGCTGATTACCATCTGCAAATTAAGACCAATAGAGTTTCTCATTTTTAAAAGTGATGAAATAAGGGCAGACTATTTGACTGCAAAATCAGATCTATCAGAGAAAATCCAACCCCCTGACATTGCAGCAATTCAATGTAAAAGCCAGACATCAAAGACACAAAAGATAAAGGGCTTGAAGTCCTAAGATTACCCAGCAGCATTCATCCCATGGTTGACTCCTATAATGTACAGTGCACTGGGTCAGATTATCTCCTGAACCTAAATCCACTTGTTGCAAAAGAAATTAATGATCACTTATATTATGCTATATTGCACTGTATATTGCCATATTGCATGCTATATTGCATGCACATTGCATGCATATATATGTAGATTGCATGTAGTTTAGTTTGCTGCTTAATGCTGGCCTGAACATTATCTAGGGCAGCCTTAGGGCTGCTCTAGTTTGGAATAGTTTCTTAATACCCTAACATAGTCTATTAGAGCTCCCTTCTGCTTCCCATCTTTATCAGGTATACAGATAAGCCAGTTGTACCCAGCCAAAGGAAAGAAAATGAACAACTTTTCTGGGCTAATCTTCATATCAACAAGGCCAGCCAAAATTGGCTGTTTTCTTGCAAAGTGGTCAGATAATCTGGCCCAAGGGACAGAAAAACATCAATTCAAAATATCTGAAGTACAAATGCGGCCTGAATATAACCCAGGAAGTTTTGTTTGTTTTCCAAAGCACGACCTGAGCTGAACCATCCAGTCAATATTTGCAAGAACAAACAAATAAAAGCCATAAAATTCTTGGTTCCAGTTAAATTTCCTTTTCCTGCTAGAGTAGTATAGAAAGATTTTACATCTGCTGTATGTAGGCAGCTGCCAGTTTAGTCAGCATTTGGGAATCTCCAGATGTCATAAGAAAGGACAAAGCTTTTGCACAACATACTGCAATGGTTCTGGGCAGAAGAACGTTCCTAGGAGAGCTAGAACAACACTTCAATTTACTTGGGGGCTTGTTCATCACAGTGCTAAAATCACCGAAAATATTCAGCCAGCTGAGCTGGTGAAAATCAAAGCTGTGTAGCTCCATTGTTCAGCCCACAGCATGGCCCAGGAAGTGATAATTGAATCAATATGACAAGCAGTTCAAATGAGCCTCATCATTTTGGCTTCTTCTCAGGAAAGCAGGGAATCATTTTAAGACTAAAGCCGAGTCCTACTTTCTTGTCCAATCCTAAAGCATAATAATAACCCAGTCCCCAGCCTTTAGTAGAGAAAGTCAGAAATGAAATCATGCAAAAACTCAAGAACGATTACCATCATGATGTCGATTTTTGGACAGAAATCTTAAGAACAACTACACTGAATTGCCAGTAAATGTGTGTTTCCTATGCACAGTAAATATAAAATGTTACGAAATTAACATCTGCTGTCTTCTGTCATCAAGAGTTCCCCTAGACAATTACTTTTCATGGGGACAAATAGCTACAGAGAGGAGTATTTACAGTTAATCATACCTTTAGGTAGAATAAATCATTGTATTTTTTCTTAAATATCTTAAATGACACTAAGTCTTTTAGACCTGCAGTAGAATCAGCCATGTGGATTACAGTAACCTGGTTCCCATATGCCAGTCTCCTCATTGTCTAACAACAGTATCCTCTCATTAATTATTTTGGACTTATGGGGAATTTTCATTTTCAGACTGCCGTTGTAAATATGTGATTTCTCAGTGCTTTGCACCATTAAAGGAAAGTAGTCTTTCAGCTTTGGCCAGATTTCATTCTTTCCTACACTAAAAAAGGTATCCTTGAAATAAATGCAAGTCTCCTGTAATGATGTAAATAAATCTAATTCGACTTATATTTGTGGAAGGTTTGTGGAAAATTACTGAGCTTCTGCATTAAATTATAGTCTACAGCTAATATTCTCCTGCTATTGTGCTTTTGGGTCTGGCTAGCATTGTAGTTAGACAATTGCCAAAAACTTCTGTTGTTTGGTATACAATGTCATGTAGATGTGCCCATTTTTCTTTTGTTCATCTAATACCTTCATCCCGAGATATCTGCCGGGCTCTACTTATTTAACACCAAAGTGCACAGTTTCTTTAAATGCTTTTATTTGAGACTAGCAGAATTTCGGAGGCAGCCAGCTTGCTGTCTGTAGCCAACAGATATGGGCCTCCAGAGAAGGACCTTCTGCTAAGCAAGGATTTGTGAGTAATCCAGGCCTTCATCATAGCACAAAAAGACAAGTTTTATATTGTTATTTTCTTCACAGATGTACATTTTGCGTTGGTAAATAATTGCATACTTGGCTCTCCTATTTAGGCTGCTGTTAGTCTTTCTGTTCAACGAGGAGGAGATTTTTCTTCTGTTACTCTGTGTAAGCATTTACAGTAATGGTTCACTAATGAACTCTGGTGGAATTTGGTTCTCTATAAATGGAAAAAGATGGAAAGCAAAACTTTCTATCAAAACCTCTATTATTGCCCCAAAAACATTTTGTTTCATGTAGTACCTAGGACAATACAAATTACACAGGATTGGGTTTAACAGTAGTCTGATGTTGTGATTGAAATACTACTAGTTACTGGGATATACAGCTAAGATTTCAGGGAAGCAGCAGAAGAACTAGCTTTCAAGGAGTTCTATGAACCATTTCATAAAAATTGTATGAGAGCAGAAGTTGAAAAACAAAAGAAATATGAAGTATAAAAATGACATCACGCATCAAAAGTTAACATGCAGTTCCACCAGAACCCCTGTTACACATTTAGAAGAAACACGTTTTCTGAAGCAGCACAAGCTGGCATCTGACATTGAAAATTTGGAAAGTCCTTTTCCCTTTTGTATTTCATTTTTCTTGTAAATGATTCAACCAAATTTCTCAATTTGATTCAACCAAATTGAGGGGACTTTCAGGGCTGGTGAAGCAATTTGCAAATTTAAGTCTGGAAAAGAGTTATGTGAGAAGCATGTGATGAAAAAGAATTTCTTTTGAGAGAGGCACAGACAAATCAAACATGTATCGCTGTGCTGAGTGACAGAGAGAATATGAAAGGAGAACTGGAGAGAAGACAATGGAAGACATTCTAAATTTTAAACAAACTGTTTGTGGCATGATATTTAGGGACCGACAGAGTTAAATGTTGACCTGCTAAATGTGTACTGTGCAATTCAAATTTTCCTTCTATTTTCACCTAAAATGGCTTAAGTGATAATTGATTTTGGCCAACAGAGTTAATTTAAATACTAATTAAGTAGAACATTAGCTATCTTTGTATTTAGATGTCATGGTTTGGGCAGGGTTGGCCAATGACAAGACAACAGATGCTCTCCCACACCTCTCGCTCCAAGGATAGGAAGAAGGGAGATGAAGAGAGATATGAGTTTAGAAAGAAATAAACTACTTTAATGCAATATTAATAATAAAATAAAAATAATAGGAATAGAATTAATGAAATAGATACAATATATATACAAATGGACACAAAACCCTATCAAGGTCCCAGGGAGATGTCACTGGCAGGCACTGTGAAAGTTCCAGACTGGACTCAGTGACAAACGGGAACTGGAACACGCTGACCAGGATCAAAGGCGGATAAGCTGACGGGATCCTCCTCAGACACCAGTCATTGGAGAAGCAGGCCATTGGAGAAAAGCCAACCTGACCCTTTTGATCCCTCAGCTTTTCTGCTGAGCAATGGCAGGTGGGATGGAACACCCTATTGGTCAGTTGGGGTCACCTGACCTGTGCACACCTCCCCACAGGTGCAACCCCTCCATGGTGTGAACACCCGGGTCAGCTGACCCTGGTTGCCACAGCAACAAGTGTGAGCAAGAGCCTGCCCCGCTGAACAGAAAGCTGGCCCTGCTCCACCCCAAAGCAGGACATTAGGATTTTTACATTCATTTCCATGGTAGTGGGGCAGCTAACAATACACCTACAAGCTAGCATTTTAACGTGGTGATTTTGTGCTTAATTGCTTTGCATTGCCTTTGTAAATTTTACATTACGATTTCCAATTAAGCAAATGACAGCATTTTCCAATTAAGCTCAGCAAAAGCTGTGAAAAAAATGGTCGGTTACTTTGGTTTTACGTTTCTACAGATGCAAGCAAATTTTCACCCGATGCAGAGCTCAAAGAATAAACTCTTTAAACAAGCTGACACATTGCAGAACAAGCTTCAAAATGACATGGGCTTTTACGCAATGAAGATTCAAGAAAGACAAAGAGTATTTGCCTAAAAGCTTGGGTGAGAGACGTTTCTCCACTGTGAGAACTATTGTTGAGATTTGCTTGACATTTCATCACAATGAGCCCAGCCTAACTATAAGCATTTGCAAACTGGTTACAGCTCTGACAGGAGCATGATCACTGTGAATTATTCCATCTACAATGCTATGATCCAGAAAAAAAGAAAAAAAAATGAAGACAAGCATAAAAGATGCAATTCCCAATGAAGTCTTTGAATACCAGTGGGTTTGGGTTTGTATCAGTTTCACTGGTTGTGCTTGTGAAGCCAGGATTCAAATTTAAGTGTATTTTTGCCTCACAGCTTTCGTGAGTGGCTTGTTTTATTTCTAAAAAAAAAATAGGACCTTCATGATTTCTTCAATTTGTCAGTTGTATCAAAAAAGTGACAAAAGTCTGTAAATCTGGGAAAAAATAAGAAGCAAATATAAAAAGCATTTGTTAAAATTTAAAAGCAAGCTAAATATCTTGGGCACTTGAACTTTACTACAGAAGATAGAAAAATTAAGTCAGTGCAACAGGCATGTTTTGAATGCATACTTGCGATGAGCTTAGTAAGAAATTTCACACAAAGAGAGAAGATGATTAATGATGAATACATAATGAAGAGATCTTTCCATATGTCAAAACAAATTTTTCCTAGCATTCTGTAAGGGCAATAGCAGAGGTTACTTCTCCGTGCAATTCATGAAGCACATAGACCTGCCTCAGAAAAAGAGGAAAATATAAGTCAATTGACTGAAAGCAGGTGATATACATTTCTGTGAGCAACTGGAAGTGGGTTCTGCTCCAAGAAATGTATGCACTTGCAGGAAAATTCCCCAGAAAAATTCACTCCTTTATGCCAAAATATCAGAAAATTTTACGGTCAGTTACTTTGAACCTCCTTGATGATCTGCATGTCATAACTTTGGGTACAGTTTTCCACTGTCTTCTGTAAACTCTATTTCAAATTTTAACTTGTAAGATGCTGGTAGTGTTCCAGTTCCTGTGCGTGCAACTTACAAAATAAGGCAACCCAGCATGGATCGTGATTTCTACACAGGATAAGGTCAGAAATAAAAGATTGGAGAGCAGGTGTCTTACAACCAATAGGCCTGCAGAATCTCACAGGTTGCTTACTTTCTCTGGATCTGAGTTCAAAGTCAGCCTTTCAAAGAATGTCTTTCACTTCTCTAAAAACAGAATTAATTTGCATTTTAGAAGAGATAGTCATCAAGTTACCATCCATGTAAGTTCTCATTACCAACATTTGAAGAGATACCAATTGAGTACTTTTTCTGGTCTTGTTAACGCTTACTTATCTGTTGGTTTGCTCTCTTTTATATGCAGGCATGAATAGATGAACTAGAGGAGAGCACACAGTGAGTAGTGGCATGAAACTTTGTCATTTTTCTTCCTAATCCGCATTTAATACACAGTTAACACTGTACAAGAAAAATGAAAGTTAAAGGATATGCTTATTATGAGAAATATGGCAGCAGGATATGTTTATTAGAAGAAATATGGCAAGCAAGCGGATTTGCAGTTTACTTTTTGATAGAATTAAGCACAGATGGTTTTAGGAGCTTTGGTCTACTTACAGAGTCTTTTGTATCAGTGTTCTCTTGAACTTGTCTTTCATTTTCCATTGGCATAGTAGGTGACTGCAGTGCCTATGTCATGGTTTGATGCAGTTTAGGGCAATTCACAAACCACAGTGACTTATATCTTCCAGGGTTTATTTTGCCAGGTCTGTGATGATGTTTTCTTGTTGGGCTAGCACGCTCTCCCTAAATAGTTCAAAGCATTGCCTCAGAGTTGTCCTTTCTATAGATTTTGGAAGTCTTGATGCGCGCAAAAAAGTACCACATGCTTGTATTTTCACAACATTGCAGCTTTTCTAAGCAGAGATGATGGTTTGATGTATGAAGATTAGAAGCCAGACATTTGGTGCTAGCTTCAGTGTTCCTGAAACTATTTTTGTACCCCTGGCCAAATGGGTGTTGATACATTCTGTGTGCATGTAACCCGCCCACGCTCATGTTCTCTGCAGAACTGTTGAGGAGATGAGGGTCATGATAGCTACTACCCACAAAGAGAGAGCACCTGCTTCAGCTTCATTTTGAACTATGTTATTTCTTGCTGTCATCTGACTGACATCAGGTGTGGTAGGTATCTGGGGTAGTGACCCAGGACCAAACTGAAACGTTGTATGTGGTTGTCACAGTTTATTTCATTTAATCTGCTGGTAATCTGTGTTTTGAGTGGAATTGGCCCTTCTCTAACCAGTTGTTCAAATCAAAGCATGTTGATGCTTTGTTATGTATTAGCAAAGTCTTTTATAGCAATCAATTTCTAGTTTATACAAAAGCTCATCTAAGTAGTCTATTCAGGTGGAAAGACTGAGCCATGAAAGCATGTCTCAATGTCGGCTGCATGTTTAAATGTAGAGCTGTATGCTGAAAACTGCAGCTGGTGTTTAGTTGTGACACTGATAGCAATGTCATAGCACAGGAATGTCTTTCACCCAAACAAAGCTCAGGGAAGGGTATGTTGTTTTTCTTTGACAAATGATGAGCCAAAGATAAACATATAATGCTTTCATGATTGCAGCACTTTCAATATGAGGCCAAGCTAATTTTACACTACTTCTACCAAGCTTGAAATCGTGCAACAGTTCCTTCATTAGCAAGTATTAATATTTTCCGGAACACCACTGTCCTCTCACTACCTGATTATGTTTTATTGTAGCTGTGATGATGTTATTCTGTCTTTGACAGTTTGCAAACTTCCTTGCCTGGAGGCATAATTTAAATGATTAGTTGAATTTAAAGATAAAATAAAAGCTTTTGGAACTGGAAATCCTCCTGCATATTTCAGTGATACAGTGAGGTTATCTGTAAATGCTACCTTTTGTTTTGTTTCTGTGTTGAAATGTTCATAATTACAAGGTTGGCAATTTTGCAAATTTTATGGAGCCTTCACTACCATGCAAAAAGTGAGTTCAGAGCTGCAATCTTATGAACACAATTGCCGAACAGTTTTATAAGATTCAGTGTAAAATTATAACATAGCCTAGCCTAGCCATCTATTCCTGAGAAATTAGAAAACCTATCCAGAAGCATTCATTCTTTAACAAGTAATAATGTTAAATGTCAAGATTGAGTCATAAGTGTACTAATAACTCATTCTGTAGAGTTTGTTACGAAATCATTCTTTGGTTATTATGTGAAGGTATGAAACCAATCATGTATCTGTTGTATTAATGACTTAACAGAAAGCAGAGTTTGACTGGAATAATAAGACAAGGTAGATGCCATTAAAATTCCTCATCTTTGTTTATCAACTAGCCTAAGTGGGGTGAGGAAGGAAGAAAAGAGGGAGGCTTAGTGATAAAGCACTGAATGCTGAAATGAAAAATAATAAAGTATTAATAATATTTTTGATCCTTGTGGTTGCTATCCATCAGTTTCTCTTTCTCAGTTTCACTGTCATTAGGAATGAATGTCATTGAAACATTGTGGAATGAGTCTAATTCTAAATTCTTCCAGCTGAGATCCTGAGCTATATGCATATATAATACCCACACATTTGGTTTTTGCATAGCTCTGGACGTTAATCCAGTAGAACTTTATCTGCAGCCCTAAAAGACAAATATTTAATTAAATACATATGAAAAGCAGATCCAGTGACTAAGAATCTGTACCAAGTTTTACTATGAAAACCAGCTATACTTTATGCTCCTCATGGCTTAGCCTCCTGGACTGCAAGAATCATCCAGCTGCCAGATAACTTTCGATAGAAATATTCACGCTAGGATATATGTTTTGCAAAAGATGCTAATGCCAGGGATAGACTACCCATGCATTTATTAAGACGTTTATGAAATACAGGCAAACCGAACTGTAGGTCTACCAGCATAATTTGAAATGACAGTACAGAAATGGCCTTGTTGGAAGGCAACTGCCTCCTTTCTTCCTCTACCTCAGTTTTATTGCTGTTCATGGTGCTGTATGGTATAGATTAACCCTTTGGCCAATTTGGGTAAAAGCTCCTGACCATGTCCCCTCTCAGCTTCTTGCCCACCTCCAGCCTACTTTCTTGGGGTGAGGGAGGGAAGGAGTGCAGAGTAGTAAAAAGAGACAGCCTTGATGCTGTGCAAGCACTGTTCAGCAGGAGCCAAAATATTGCTGTGTTATCAACACCATTTTAGCCACAAATCCAAAATCCAGTACAACATGGGCTGGATGAAGAAAATTAACCCCATCTTGGCCAGTACACATACAGGTTACCTTTTTTCTATTAAGAATCAAAATCAGAGAGAAATTAGTATTGCTTTGCAAAAAGCCTTCTCTATTTACTGGTTTGATAATTGTGTTCTATGTAGAGAACCATACCATAGTTTAAGCTCTTATTATCTTTTGGGTCTGTTTTTGAGCATGATCTGTTTTAAGCATGGAGGGAAAGTTTTCAAAGGGACTCCCTGTTCTTAAAAATGCTTTTATTTTTCTAGCACAGGCTTATCATTATCTCCCCTGCTATGCGTGCAGAAATGCTCCATACAATTAAATGAAACCCTCAGGTGCAAATTTACTAGCAGAAATAAAGATGTCAATCTGACATCTTTGTCCACTTTGACCACTGGCCTCAAGCATTGGATGCAGTCAAAGGGCACATAGCTCTGCAGCTCTCACTGCCTGGGACTGCTGCTCCTCCTCTCTGCTTAACGGGGAGCACAATTACTTCAGATCTGAAAGCGTAACTGTGCAAATAGGCACAAGTCCAAATAGTGATCCACAAAGCGCAGACTAGTTTTCAAGGGACCAGAGGAATATCTTGATCATGAAGTGCGTGAAGAGCCTTTGTATAGGAGCAGAAACAGAATAAGGGTTTAGTATACAGCATTTATTTCTGGGTTCTGAAACTAACATTTTTAGAGAAGAAAGATTCCTGGCTGGAGTCTATAGTGGAAAGTAGGGTTGGAAATAGAGTTCGGAGTTTGAACAGAGGGGGCCTCATGATCCACGCTTAATAGTGATTTGGGAAAAGTTAGCTGACCTATATTTATGACAGGATTAGAAGGAACATGCTGAGTTTTGGTCAGTGCCCTGCAGTCAAATATAAGACTGGGGCTGAGGTTAGTATGAGGGTTAAGGTTTGAGTATCAAAATAGGCATGTGAACTAGAGTTAATAAAGGAGCTAACTTTAAGCAGGTTTACCAGCCTAGAAACAGAGGTAATTCCTCAGAGAACTAGGGGAAAATGCTGAGTTTTAGCTAGCAATGCCATATTCTTTAATGTGCAAAGTAGGGCTAGGTAGGTGCTTGGGAGTTAAGAGTTGTGGGCAATACTGAGATCAGAAGGGTTATGGTAACCTGACTTTGCGTCTGGTTCCATTGGGGCTTAAATGAACATGCTGAACTTTGGTCTCTAACAAACTGGAGTTTCAGCTTATGTTAAGTTTAGGGTATATAAACTCAGGAGATTCTGGCCAACCTGCTGTTACAGACTCTCTGATTCGGACCTTCAAAATATGTTACATTTTCTACTGTAAAGTCTGCTGGTTTAGGCTGCAAAGCTTCATATAGTCTCAAGATCCTATATGAACAATCCATAACCCTAAAAGAGGCAAACCTGGAGATTATAATTAAGCTTTGGAATTCAATGGAGGGCTCACCCACTGTGTTTCTACAGGTTCAACACCTTATTTTTAGGAGTGGTCTTGTTAGGAGCTAAGAAGGCTGACAGTAGCGTCAGTCCATTGCTGTCCAGCAGAGGACTGGGATCAGAGCCTCAGGTTTAGAATTTCAGAGAGGAAAATCTGCAGTTAATTCTTAGTATAAATAGGTTTTTCACCTTATTTTTAGCTTTGGCTCTGTTAGGGTCTATAAAAGCATAGTGAACATCTACCTCTTGCAGCCCAATGTAAAGTAAATTATTTGGATTAGGGTTTGAAATAAGTTCATACAAACAGAGAAAACTGAACAGTAGTCAGCCTGTGATTTGAAAAATATTGCTAACCTAGTTCTACTGCTGTTTGCATTAGGTGCCTGATGAATGCACTGAGTTTTATCTTAACATCAGGCATAGGATATAGGTGTAGAAAGTGCAAGGAAAAACGTTCTGGTGGTCAAATAAAGCAGCAGGTCAAATTTGATCTAGGGGAACAAACTGAGATTAAATTATTTGCTGCATGGCTGTACCATTGGAAACCTAATCTTGTATACATGTTGGAATCCAAGCAAAATACCTGGAAATATCCAGAATTTATTATGTTCCCCTAGGTTGTAAAGGAACCAGACATGAGCCTAAGTCAATTAATGTGTCTAAGTCCCACAATAAGAGGCTGCTCAGAGTTTTTATCTCCAGCATAATGTATGCAAATGTAAAGAGCTAGGATTCTATGTTGAACTTCATGCAGTGGCCATCACTTGTCCCAGTATAAATTCATGGCTAAAGTCAGGGTTAGGACTCAGAAATGCAGGAAGGCCTAATTGTAATCAGTGCTGGGTTTAGCTGCGTTAACTGATCTTTAGATTGGCCCTGTCAGACTGATTGCTTTAGGACACTGGGGAAGTACCATGTTGCGGTCTCTTTTCTCATGCAAAGCCAAGGATTTGTGTTCAAGAATAGGCTTTATTTTTGGAAATACAAGTGGCCAAAGAGTGCCACTACCTTCTAAGCTTTTCCAAACACAGCAATAATTACAGCTCAGCACCCTCTTGATTTGTGTACCTTTATTGTAACCTTAACTGGAAGTAATTAACTCTAGAGCAAAAGATTGCTACACACATCATTAACTTTGAAAGCGGTATCCTGGAATTTTATATCCTGATCTAGGATTAGAACTACAGTATTGGACTTAATTCTAGAGAAATAAATCAAGTCCATCAAGTTTAAGGTACTTTAAAACAGGTTTGCAAACCTAACTACACTACAGTTCAGTCTTCCCTTTATTTCCAGTCATTACTGTATCCCTAATCAAGAGCTCTTGCCCTTGCCCAAAAAAATGGTATCGTGTTTCTCTTTCCCCTTGCAGAACCAGCTGTAATATTAGGGAAGAAAACTTATGGAAACCCAGCGGTAACTGCAGTTCGTCTTTCCTGGCATTCCAAGGCAAACCCTAATCCTAGACCTAACCCTAATCCTAAATGTTTATGCTGTTTGTTCCCTACCACCAAGCTCAAGAACAGAGAAGCAGCTTGCTTTTAAAAAGTGATTCCTTCAAGCAGAATGCTAAGTATAATCTGCCAGCTCCTTGCAGTACCTGTCCAGACCCTTCAGATAAACCCGCTGCCAACCGAGAGCAGCTGTCATGTACTAGCACATACCGCTTCTATCAAGAAAAGGTTTAAAGATATAAACTGGCTACATGTATCACAAGAGCTCCCCTTTGTATTCTGCTTGTCCTTTCTCTCTCTTCCTTAGTCATCCTGTCTGTGTGTGGAGAATACTTTACAGTACCTCCCTTATCTGCCATGGCTTTATTAGCAAGGTAACAGTTTTCAAAAGAATAAACGGTAGCTGTAAAAAGAAGAATAAGTTACAAATAAACCAAATAAGCACTGGCTTCAAGTGCAGCAAGGAACATCTAGGTTTGACACTAAGGAAATTTTTCCATGGTTTGCATAGCTAATTAACGAAACAGATTCCTGAGATGATGCTGTTGTCTCTCTTTTACTGGGGGATGGGAGAAAAAGGGGCGAGAGTCCTTTCAGGAAAACAACAGACACTGCCTTGCTCGTGAAAACGAGGTCTCATAGTCCCTTTTAACTTTGTTTTCTGTGATTTGTATCTAAATGGCAGAGTCAGGTAATACGAGAGTGAACTACCGTAGCTAGACATAAATCTGTCTTCCTCACAAGTGTGAGGAACAGACCATCTCCAGACTCCTGCTGTGAACAGCGCTGTGTCCCAGAGAAACACCATGTCTGCATGATCCACCTGGTTTCTTTTTAAGTACGAAGCACAAAATGGTTCTGCTATTTCTTCACTGTATCTTGATTTTGAGCCTATGCTTTGCATTAATTAGGTACCAGTCAGACTCAAACTCTGAAATACTTTAAAGGGACAAAATTTTTACCCTCATGAGTGTAATAACTCTGATGTGCTGCTATTCTTAAGGATAGTAATATCTATTTGTTGTTATTCTATAAATTAAAAATGCGCACTCCAATTAAAATGCACATACCTGTATTACTCCGTTGTCACACTAAAATAGACACTTTGGTCAGAGTATCCTCCAGAAGACTTTACAGAGCCCTGTCAAGCCCTTTAACTTACACTGAAACAAGTCTGTTTTGTCAAACCAAGCATCCGAGCAGGAGTGGCAAACAGCATGAACCTGCACCGGTGAAACAGAGAAAAAGAAAAACATGATAGGAGAGAGTAACACAAAAGAAAGAGATAGACCACACAGATAGTTTAACTGCAAGTTTAAAAGGTATTTTAGGAGCTGAAGGAGAAAAAAAAATAAATCTCTAGATGATTTATAGAAGCCGTAAGAAGCGATGTGCTTTAGCACTTAACATTGTAACTATTACATAATGCACTATCTGATTGCAGAATTCCTCGCAATTAATAAAAGTGTTATTTCTTTCTCGTAGATTGTACTCTGGCATAACATATGTAGGAAACACAGTTAGCAGGAATAATTTCCTAAATGGTCTGATTCACATAAAATGAGGTTAGTTTTAGTTTCAATGGTCAAATTCTGCTTGTAAGAACCATTTTGCCTGTTAGCCTGGGACACGTTTCTCTCCCTCCTGAAATGAATAGGAGTTTTTGATTGTTGTTTGTTTTCGCCTGTGGATCATCATCTAGCACTAGAAGAAGCGTCCATTATCCTTTCTGAACACCTCTTCTAAGTATCACAGCCACCCTACTCTGCTCTCCATGAATGCAGTGGGTACTTTTCTTATACTGCCAAAACCACAGCTCAGTGAAGGAAAGATTGGAACAAGTCAAATTTTTGCAATTACATTTGCAAGAGGTTAAGAGCAGCAGATCACAGCAGGACATCCCCTCTCTCTCCATCCCTGAGGAAGACGTAGAGCTCAAGCTCCGCCCAGCCTTGCCCCATCCCATGGGGTGATGATGGCCACAAGAGTGCTCATTTATTCTAATCTGCCCCAGAGCCATGAGCAGCATGAGGGCAGCCACGAGCAGCAAAGAGGGCTTAGCTCAGGCTTGGATCTTACAGCATGCTGATGTGGGCACCCACTACCAGGGAGGCAGAAAGGCTGCATGCGGGATATACTATAGTTATGGGTCAAGGTGAAGATAGTTATGGAACAATGGACATACAGCAGCCACCTGTACCACCACCTGCAGGAAAAACATGACTCGTGTACCTCAAAAGCCTTGAGGGTTTGACATCACAGTCAAGACCATACCAAGGGCAGCATACCCATGACCTCTGTGTTCTGTGACTTCAGCATAGCCTTTTTTCATGTCTGTGGAAGCTTGCACTAGGTCCAGCTTCACTGAACTGAGTAAAAAAAGCAAAAAACCCAAACCCAGAAATGCCAACAAGTGGTAATGAAAATTTAACTTCCTGGAAGAAATTTCTTCCTGAAAGAAATGAAAAAATTATTTGACTATGGTGCTGTTTATCCCTTGAAACTAATCAGGACTTAGGAGAAACGTAACCAATGAAACAGAAGGAATAAAAAGAAATTCCATGGTCCGGTGAGCTTTACATGTTTGTATGTGTATATTCAGTTCATTAAATTGGTGCCTAAAAATATATATAGTGTTATCTCATCCTTGATGAAGAGTACAGTGGCACAACATAACAAATTCTCTCTCCTCCAGAGGCCCATAGCACCCATGAGACCTGTATAAATCTAGCACTTTAAGACCCTTTCTTAAATTCAAAATATCCTGTGATTCTCTTACAAGATGTTTCACTGTTGGATGCTACAAAAGAACCTCTGAAGTCTTGTATGTCCCCACCTGGTGAAAATTCAGACGTATTCCAAGTTTCAATGGTGTTTCAGCTTCTCTAAAATACTGATGTGGGGCTGCTTCATAATTTTTCTGTTTTAAAATTATCTCTTGCAATGGCATTTGTAATGTTCCTCTGAAACCAACAACTTGGAGGAATGATAAGAACAGTTCAATATCTCATTTCTCAAATGGCACTTCACAGGAAGGGCTGTTTAGCACTCTAGAAATATAAGCAAGTATGTTCTGTTTCATTTAAACAGGCTCTGTTCATGTCCTTTAACAGGCAAACTGTTTGCCTTTTAGAGAAAACATTTGGTTAGGTGCAACCACAAAATATGTTTCTTTGATCACTATAAATAGCTGACTTCTGTTTATACAACGTGATTTAAGCTTTAGCACAGCTAGAAAGACACTGTAATGCAGTGTGTTCTTTGGGAATCTTTCTGTCTGAGTTTTCTCTAATATTCATGGAAGATCAAAAACAAAAAACGAACTGCAATCACTGTTATGAGCACTCCAGGTCTGCATATGCATCACAGGCCAGTTCCTGCTGCAAAGCACTGCCGGCAGAACATAACTGCAGATGAGATTTTGGCTGGAGGCATCTATTCTTCTTCCAGTAGCAAGAAATTGGTCACCTGGTGGAGCACGTTCCTCGCACGTTCAGGGTCAAACTGAGTGCTAAGCTGTGGTCAGGGAGGAGTTTTTGCCTGGTCAGATGGACAGAGAATTTTTGGGGAAGGCTGGTGAGGGAGGAAAGGCTGCCTTTCTATTCTCTCCTCTGCTCTGCTTGTGGTACATTACCATTTTTGAGACCTCATTTTCAAAAATGAGGATTTTGCTGTCTGTTCCAAACAATGAAATATAAGTGCCCCCACAAGGTATGTATATGTGATCAGAGAGTGCGAATAGCATGCTAAGCAAGGTATGTGCATTTGCCTGCTTTCTCTACCCTCAGGAAAACAAAACAAGTTTAAGCAGGTTGTCAAAGCAGAATACATGTAGAAAATAAGGGAAAGTATTGCCAAAAATACTGTTGATATTATATTCAGTTTGCTTTGCTTACACCTGCAAACCATACAGTTTTCTTAAAACTTGTTTGCATGCTTATTCACAAATGTTACTATGAGCAAATATTCACGAATAACTCTAAATTGATAGCAGACTTCACGAAATACAGTTAAAGAACTCCGTGTTCCCAAAAAATTCTTAGAAATCTCAGATTTATGAAGCTTCGGTTATCCCAGCAGGAAAGAGAAACAGTAAGATAACATAGATGATTAAACCCATGGTGCTAATAGTGGACGCTCATGAATAACATATAGTAAGTACTCGATTGCAGACAAATTTTTACCTTCTGGTAATGCCTGTCGTACGCTATGCAAGCGCATACAGCATGCTCCCCTCCTGAGAAGCTCACTACCTAACAAGCACATTTCATCAGAGTGTTCAGAAAAACTGAACACATATTTCAACACATTCACTGATGGCTTGTGAACTAAAAATAGCTACACTTGTTCTCTGTGTTATTTTCAGTAAAACATTCACTGTATTCTTCTTGTAAGGTTGCAGTCCTCAGCTATCTTCTGCCAATGCAAAGGAAACGTAGAATAGGCAACTAAATATGTCATTTGCAAGGTACACCTTGGATTAGATCTTGTATACTACTAAACACTCTTCATCGAGGGACTGGCAGCTTTTTCATTGTATTCACAATAGTACCTTGCAGCAAATCCTCAGCTTCTCCTAATCACTTTTCTCTACAGCATTTCCCAGCTTCAGCAGGGGCATAATTAAACAGTATTACTAAACAGCTGAAAATAAGATATACCTTGCTAAGCATTTATCTGGAGACATTCATTACAAATAAACATATTTTCACTTCATTTTAAGAAGTGTTCTTTTAAGAAAGATGCACATATATTGCTGTTATGTTGCAGCATGAATACTCATGATCTCTAGTTATTCAGATTGTTTGGGATGTATTATTTCCAATTTAGCAAATCTTGTGTTGTAAGAGAATGAGGTTTGGAAAAGAGCTGCCTAAAAATAGAACTGCTGATCCCACAATGGCCATTACTTTACCCTCAGGCTTTATGCCTTACTGAACAGAAGTGCTTGCTGAGGTGCCGACGCAATAACCTCATTGAATGTACTCTGCTATTTCAGGCTTATCACTTCAGGATCTCTACAGACTCTAGCTTTGGAGTCTGCATTTCCTAAAATTCACGTATTACAGCAAAGAGCTATGTTCTGTGCAAATCTTATGTTTAAATAATTTCAAGCTTTAATGAAGACTAAACATGCAGACTAAATATATGCAGGAACACATCTACAGTAGACAAAATGCTTATGATGGAGCTGTTTGTAATGGAATAGAGCTTATCTCATTCTGAACTATTCTGTTTGGTTTTCTGTGAGTGATTGTTTTTTTCCCTGAATTTTTCAGAATACATTCGGTGCTACATTCTGCTACCTTTCGCAGACTATATTTAAAACACCATAACCATAAATCATATGCTACTCGATACCTGCAGGCACAATCAGTTATAATTCAATTGGTTAGCCTTGCTAAATGCTGCAAGGGTCCCAACCACCCAGATGAGGTGAGGTTTTACCATCTGCTTCAGAAGAGTAGCAGCAGACAAAACCTAACATAGTTGACAAGCAAGTCTCTCAAGGAGAAAAGAAGCCTTGGGCTGCTAAATGTCAAAACCGTTTACTTCTCAACCCACCCAAGTGCCGAGTCAGCTATGTAGTTTGAAGATAAATGACCCACTGAGCCTAAATACAACTGCTTTCGCAATTTGCAATGCCTGAAAGGAGGGTATTTTAATCTATCATGTTCCGTCCTTTATCAAACCCATAATACTATCTGAAGTATAATAGCTTTGCTTCCAAATTAACAATGCGTAAACCTGTGAGGAAAACAGAATAGCTGTAAAGCACTGGTAGTCTCTTAACTGCACTTCATTTTCTAGCAAATATATAGCTGAGCAGATGCAGGGGTGGCCTTGTGAGAGAGTTGAAATGGCTGCTCTGCCTCCTTGCAACAGTCCTGTGAAAATGGTGTGCAAATACCAAACATCGTTTCTTTTAATTTCTTTTCTTTTTCCCCTCCTCACTGGGCACAGGCTTTCAATACAGAGTGGTTAGCAGGGTGCTGCTTGGCCTGCTTCCACCAACAGCCCCCAAACAGAAGTTAACCCAGATACGGGATCTTGTTTACACAATCCTGTGTTATCGTCATCTTTTCTCTTCTTGAAAGAAAGCTAGTGTCCATCAAAAGGACAATAATAGAACAGGTCTTATTTCAACCCAGGAACACTTTCCTCAGATGGACCCGTGTATTTTGCAGCCACTTCAAGGAGAAAATGAAAATCAGTATCAATAATGCCTTTAAAAAGCAGAGCAAAAATATGCTGCACAATGCATGGAGAGGACAGGAAGACCGGGAGTAAATGAGAAAATGGTCAGATGCTGATTCATGAAGCACAAGGCTTGGGCTGCTTTGATGTGGCCTCCCCAGGTTCTACCAAGATGTTGGGATGCAATCCATCTGGCGTCTAGTCTTTCAGGCATCTAGTGAACGAGTCCCTGAAATTTTAGCAGAAAAATTCCTTACACATTCCACGGGACAGAAGTTTTCCAGAAGGAGATCCCGCACAGTTAATTCTAGATGCCTAGAGCAGTATGGACAGAGCTACTACAAAGGCCTCCAGGGCTACCTGTTCTTGCCACTGCCAGGGAGGCAGCCAGGCATTTCTTTCAGGAGGGTACATCTGATGAACACTGTTTGTGTCTTATCAGTTAGATGCACTGCTTATTTCATACATAAGGACACCCTACTGACCTGGCTGACATTCTGAATTTCAACTTCCCTCATGTTAAAAGTGCAATAAAGAGATACAGATGTGGCAAACTTCACAAGAGCGTAATTGAAATGATCTACAGTAAGAAAGCTTTAAAGTAATTTTTCCCATGATTTCCCAAATTCACTTATTTTTTTGTCAGTTACTAGCAGTGAATTTTTTAAACATATATTTTTACATATATTTTTTTACATATATTATTTCTAACAGTAGATACTTTGTGGAGGTGACAGATTTCCATCACACTTCATTATGAACAAAACCATATTTGGTATCTTAAACTTTACACACGTGGAGTTGGCCCCAAAATAACGTTTTTAAATTAAAATGTCAATGGATATCCGACCATTCAAACAAAATGAAAAAAAAAAAAAATCTTCCACGTTCACGTACTTCCAAATCACTCTGAACCCAACAATCTCAGCAGACTTTTCCAAATACTATTCAAGTTTTGCAACGGATGTGTAAGACTGTGTTAAGACTAAGACAACCACTCCCAGTAGGAAACTGCTAATGTTCATAGATGGCTGGTCCATAAACAGTAATTTTCCCCTCAAAATTCAACTATGTGCTCACGGTATATGCTAGTGGAGTCACAATTACTTAACTCTCACAGCCAAGGAGAGAGATGAAAATGTGAATTTGAAATAGCTATTTGCATTAAAGGATGGAAGCCAGAACCGTGTAAAGTTATTAAATTAAAATTCTGAACTCCATCTGTCTTGATCCAAGTTGAAGATTCATTCATAAGCACAATTCATAAATAATTTAATCAGAAGGATTATTGTGTATTCTATTCCTTCAATTGTCCCTAGCTGTATGCAGTGTAAGAGTGCTGTTTCCTAGCAAGTCTCAAGTCAGAATGGTATTTGCAGAGATGATGTGACATTTCTGCTACAAATTTTATGATTTAGGGAGTCCTGGATCCATCATACTTAGATTTTGCATAGCAATTATACCCACGGTATTGTTATCTGGTAAACATAAGCAATTCAAATCCAACATAAAAATCTTCTAATTCCTTAAAACCATTCCCTGTGCTTAGAGGCTGATTTGGTGTATGACAGAAAGGATCCCTAAAATACATCTGAAGTCACCTAAACCAGTGCTATATAAAGTTAGCTTTTAAATTAATTCAGGGTTTCCCAATATATAAGAAAAAAAAAGTACAATTGTGGTGTCTGCGTCTTTGTGTCTGAACAGCAGATAGTAATCGTAGGAAATATGTCACCTGTTCTGACATTTCTTTCTATGTAAGCTCATCCTATTTTCTTTCTAGTAAGTTTACCCCCACCTTTGTGAAAATATGTGGTTTGTTGCCTTTTCTGTACTTCCGGCTTGCTTGCACTTCATATCTACCTAGGAAATTTGGTCACTTGCAAGCAATAAAAAACCCCTTTGCACTCCAGGGTAAGGTTAGCTGGTTAAGAAACAGCCCAGAAAGACAAGAACTCTGGACTTGATGACAACTCGATCCTCAATGACAAAGTAATGAACCTGAAGTTCATTTTCTGCCTTGGGATTCCATGACAACACCTATACATGTTCTCTCTGTCACTTTTTTTGAATAAAAATTTATGTAGCTCAGATTTATGAGATATTTTTTCACTCTGATCATAAGCGCGAAAAGGGTCTTCATTCAGTAATTTAGTAACAGGCCTTGTGTGTAAATTAAATATGATACGCTTTCTATTGGATATCAAATACAAAGAATTCAGTGTTCACCTTAAATATCTGCATCAGACCAAACGTTTTCTCCCACAAGGAACACAAGACAGTTGCAAAATTTACTGCACAGACAAACTAAATACTTCAATCAAGATAATTTAATGCTAATGGAGAAATCTGCTATCTTGAAAAAAATAACATTAACCTAAATTAGATTTTTTAATGCTTCTTTTATCAAATCTTAAGGATACAGAAATTGGTCACCTGTGTTTTAAAACTGTATTTATTTGCAATATTAATCTATAGATACCAATGCTTGTATGAAGTTTGTTAACCAGATTATACATTTACCGGAATTATAGTTTTCGTACACAAAAGACTATGCACTAAGGTTTGGATCCCCACCTGGAAAGTTAGAAGGTAACAACTCCAAAGCAATAAATAAACCCCAAGTTTAAGTTAACAAGAATGATCATTAACACAGTCTGTTTACTGTCTGAACAGGAGATGGCTCCAGCTAGCCATACCCAAGGGACACTAGCATTTCTTAAGTGCGATGTTACATTATCATTAAGTTATAAATGATGAGAAATCTTGCGGAGGAGATGTGAATGTAATGCCATCTGAAGGAAAACATGAATTTACAAAGAAAGGTTTGTCTCCAGATGAGAGTCACTGTAGCTGTGAGCAGTCCCCATAACTCAGGAAGTTAAAAGGA
This sequence comes from Chroicocephalus ridibundus, assembly GCF_963924245.1. Taxonomy (NCBI): domain Eukaryota; kingdom Metazoa; phylum Chordata; class Aves; order Charadriiformes; family Laridae; genus Chroicocephalus; species Chroicocephalus ridibundus. The sequence goes on from NC_086285.1 coordinate 34,377,207, forward strand.
GGTAGTGATCCTCTATAATTTATCTGTTTCTAAATTTGGGAACTGTGTTAACATTGGGATTACAGAAAACAAATATTTAGTTTACATTAGACAGTTGTCCGATTTTGAAAGTGAGTGCTGGGAACTACCAAATTAAATGGCATTCCATCCATACCAGGGCGATGATCTCAAAACTTGGAGTAATCTTATATTGGGCTAGCACTCTCTAATCCTCCAGAAAGTTAAAAATACTTGTTTGCTTTTTGGAAAGCAACACATTTTAAACATCGTTATATCTAGTCAATCTTAACAGAGCCAGCAAATTAACGGGTACAGCTCTGTCTCTGCCGCAACTGATGTCAAAGTTCCATAGCAAAAGAAAAGTTTAAATGAAGGACTTCCCTTTTTACAGACAAAGACCAAATTTTTGGAGGGGAATTTTGGTGGATATCTACTTTGGGAGGGCAAGCCATCTGCCTAGAATCGTTACAAGAAACATTTACATTGCCCCTTGCTTCTGTGTGAGCAAAAATCTAATAGCAAATTTTAGCCACATGAACAAAATAATAGAAAGTACTCTGCTCCTTTGTTTTCAGTAACAGAGAACAATCGGTACTTGTTAGTTCCAGGAAAAAAGGAAGGGAGAAATAAAAAGGATTTTCTCAATAAAAATCAGAACAATGGAGGAAAATTGTTTCAGGACATTTGGGTATTCGCATACGTGATATCAGCATTATTCCAGAGCTGTTTAGATCTTATCCAAACCTAGAAAAGCCAAAATCCTTTCAAAATCTCTTGGGAAATAAGGGTCTGGGCAGATGCTCACAGAGAAAGCAGCCTTGTTCCAGCTGCAACTGCTAACGTCATTGGAAACTTGAGTTCCCAGTTGCGAGCAGATAGCACTACCCACCTAGAAGTGCACATAGAGCAAAACTGGAACATGTAGGCTGGAACCCCTCACTTCCCTTTCACTTGCACGGGACAGGTTTTTTGTATTTTTGTTGCACCTATATGTGCAAATTAAAAGGCAGGTCCAAATGAAACTTCTGATTTTGACTAGCTGTCCAAATTGCAGAAGTCTAAAGGTAAAAGAGAATAACACATTAATTCAATACAGACCAAATTATTTTCTAAAACAATTTTTTAAACGTGTGTTGATCTTTGGTTTTTTTTTTTTTTTCTGTATATAGTTATCTCATTTTTTCTCCTTTCCTATTTTCATGTGGTTTACCTTCCATTTTACCTAGGCTTCCTCAAGAAAGCAATGGGGTCATCTTCAAGCTTTCCCCAGGTACAGATCTAGGGGGACAGGGTGGCCAAGGACATTATAGCTCTTAACGTTACCAGTGCAACGCGCATGTCCCAGGTTAAGTCTGACTCTGATCTTGAAGTCGTGTTAAACCGCACATGCGTAGTGCCTGGACTCCACCTGGTCGCATGAATAATGTCTTCAAAACCCTGCTGGATTGTTGCTCAGCAGCCTGGACGACCATATGCTTCAGTTCTTTTATCAGAGTAAGAATAACACATGGACACAGATCCCCTCGTTCTTGACAGACATCTTAAAGCCTGGGTAAAGGAAATATTTTTCTGTCTTTATGTTTTGCAGATTTCAATCAGGCATTCTCAGAGCTTACCAGGAGAGTTAAACCCATCTTAAAAAAACCCAAACAAAACAAAAACAAGGTACCATGCATTTCTATCCTCGTATCCAGGAACATAGTGTTTTGAGGTATTGGTAATGCACATACTTTTCTTTTCCCTTTTGAAGAGATTTGAACTTGCGTTTCCCTGGGGGATATTCTAAATACCCAGCTATATCTCACTGTAGAGTATGTTGCCTGACTCCTTCCTGTTAAAACTAATCCCCTCAGACTAATTAAATATCCATTTGGTCAGGAAGAAGCATGATGATTCTGCCTTATAACTAGCAGATTCACCTGGGAATCAATTTTAAGTAATGAAATGTTTTGCATCAGGCATTGACTGTAGGAGGGCATGAAATGAAAGTCTTTCCTGAAGTCTGGCTAAGTGCCCTAATTACTAAGATACCGAGTCTCCAACAAGCTTCAGTTTTCACAAGTAGAACAACTCCAGCAGGAGAAACTATGATGGTCTTCACACCTCCAGGCATGCTTGTTAACAAATTCATCAGAGCCAAATGCTATGTGGGCTCAATTTACCTGAATATTGGATAACTTTTACCACCCTGCATGGTGGATGTTTTGTGGAAAAATGGAGGCACATGTGCTAACACCGGCCTGTGACTGCCAGCCGTGGATGAACTCCATGGAGCCAGGAGGAGTGCTGAAAATGCACATTCTCCTCAGGATTTCTCACTGTGAGCTATCAAAAATTGGCAGACACTTTGGTGAGTTTTAGGAGTTCAGATCAGATATACTTATGTATAGCAGTATATGGAGCCTAATGTATCTAACTGAAGACTTTGGATCCCATGAGGCCAAAATCCTGTTGTGGATGTGGCACTACAGAGTTGGCTACTATTGTGGCAGAGAAAGGAGCTCTGTTTTTGAAATGCTTCAGACTAACATCTTAACAACTAGGTAAAGCCCAGCCCAAACATCCTTTGTTCTGTTTTTATAGAACATACCACAATGAGACAAGGGAAGGATAAACAAAAGGAGATTCATTTTATGACTTGCAACCAGCCTTTTGGGTAAGGAATGGAGTGGGATGGATGTGGAAATGGGCTGTAGTCGTTAAGCTGTGGAATCAGCAATTTGTTTAGCTCCCACAAAGCCCGTGACAAAACATTCATTGAGTTAATGCAAATATTTCAGCCTTAAGTAAGATGCAATAATACTCTGCAGTTTTTTCATTATGAAAAAATAATATCTTCCCTCTGTGCTGAAAAGGCAAAATACTTAATCCCACCTTCAAGAAAAGAAGTCTTCTTTATGCCTAACAAACAGGAGTTAATTTATAAAATAACTCCAGCTGTGCTGCCTCTGCTCCCCGGTCAGCTGATGTCCCTTTTTGCCTTTTTGGCATGTTATCTTGTGTCTGTAAAGATACTTGTTTTTGTCTGCATTCCATTTATTTGAGCTTTAGATTCAAAATGCAAATATATGGGAAACAGCATATACATTGTTTGCAATAAGCAGCAAGAGGCCTTCACTGTTTCAAGTTTTGAACAAGATGTGAAAGTTGGTCGGTCTATGGTTAGACCAGAAGCTGAGTTCAGAGTTCTGCTCTCACATGATTTCCGTTTCATTTACAGACTCCTCTGTAAATCATTTAAAGTATAGCACACTGGCGCTGCGTCGTATTTCACTATATGGAACATAAAGAAGAATAATCATCACTTGAACGAGAAGCCAGAGTAGTCAAGATGCAAGTGAAGAATAGTTGGAAAAGGGTTAGTTCAGGTCAAAGAGCTGCTACAGCAGCATATGAGTCAACCACTGACACGGAGAGAAACTCTGAAGATAAGCAGTGGCCTCACGTAAGAACAGGGAAAGAAAATGAGTTTAAAAAAGGCCACCAGGAAACTCTTTAAGTATTCTGCCAACAGAGAATGGTTCTGTAGCAACTTGGCAGGGACCCTACAAAATGACTTCTTCAGTAAGGCACACTGGATGAACTTTTTAGTAGTTCTATGCAAAAATGAAAGAACAACCTTAAAAAAAAGGGGGGGGATGGGGGAATAGCTATAAAAATATATACATTCTACCCAAGTATACTGTATCCTTTTATAAAGATCCTTCACCATAACCACTTTTACCTGCTTTTAGTCAACAAGGGCTGGTATCACATTGCTAAAATTTGTATTTGTAGAGTGCCTATGTCAATAAACTAGAAGTCTACAATCTAAAAGTTACCTCTCAATGTTTGTGTTAAAACATATGGAAGATGACCAGAGAAATACATTTTGCCTGTAAATCTTCAAATGAGGATTCCCAGAATAAAATCAGGAAATTTGATTCCTCTTTCAAGGTACTGGACACAGGTACTCCTAAACATCATGAATAATTTCACCAGGAAGAAAATGTTTTACAGTAGACTGAGAAACAGACATTTATTTTCCTGATAGTGGCTGATGACTTCTCAGCTCTGTGTGCATGCACTCAAACACACACATGCAATTCCCAAATATTTTCCTTCTCCAGAATCAAAAAAATAGTGTTCATTAACTCATTTTTTGGTATTTTTTAGTTAATTAGTATAAATGAAACAAAGAACATCTTCATATTGACAAAAGCATTTAACAGGTAATAAATGATGAAAATGCTTGAATTACTTCATGTTTTCATTCTGTAGCAACATCTTTTTATAAATTAAATTCTATGAATTCTCCCTATAAAGTTCTATAGTCCTCTAGGCTGGAGTCAGATTCCTGAGAATTTCTGATCCAGGCTTAGGTCTAAGATATGCAGCAGGAACTTGTCTTGAGTATGTATATACTTAAACAAGAAAAAAATATTCATAAACTGATGTGGAGAATACACTGGACTGTATCTGTAGAATTTCTATTCTAAGGATCAAACAAATGCTCCCACGCACATCAACTGAAAAATGTAAGTCCTTTAAACATAAGATACCTGCAAGCAACCTGAAAATTTGTATTTGACTATTTTTTCTTTTATTCCTGTTGGAAAAGAAATGAAGGACAGAAAAGATAGCAGGATAGCTGGTATTGATCAAACCAAGAGATGCAGATACTCAACAGACCTATAATACTTGGCCCAGTAACTGGCTGATCAGGAAGAAATAGCCATAGATTTGCTCTTTATTTGGATTCTTGCCTAGGAATTCTCCATAAATCTAACGGGGAAAAGATAATTCTTTACTCACATCTTAAAAAGGTAGAATTTTGTATACCTATGAGTGTAGTATTTAGACATACTGTAGAAAAGATAATAATTTATGTTGTTTTTCTTTTGGGGAATTAGGAGGAGGAAGATTCTTTAGCAAGGAAGTTCCATGAAAAATGAGTCCAAATGAAAGACTGAAGAAGCTATCAAAGAAAGCTATCAAAAAAAAAAAGATGAGTTGCAATAAATTCATGTGTCTGTTCTACATGACATACAGAAAAAACTGAAGTCGAGAAGTAGAAATGGTATTATTTTAAGACAATCTCAAGATTATTTAAAAAACATTTCATATTTCTGACTTCAATTTTCTTTATTTAAAAATAAATCCTCTGAGGAGCACTCAGGTCACATTTTCAAGCTTCTTGTTGGGTAATCACAAAACAGTAAATGTAATTTAGTAAAAAAGAAAGCTGAAAGTTGAAAGTCCCAAGGTGATCCTCTAACTTTGAAGGTCAACTTTAAAAAAAACCAACGTTACATTCACAGTATCTGTGACATTTGGCAACATCCCAACTTTCTTCCTCTGCTACAATATAAAACAAGTGTTAACTTGAGTGCAGAAGACATTATACTTAAAAACCACAGGCTCTCCTTGTACTTCGTCCTCAAGTTTTAGTGGAAACCTCCATGGTCTCATCTCACATGCTCTCCTCCTCACAGTCAAAGGCAACATGACAGATTTACTCACAGGAAGTGTTTTCCCGACGCTGTGAATTAGCCCAGCAGGAAGCCTACTCTAGAGAAGTACTCCTCCAGCTCTGTGAAACCCCTTGCTTAAAAAACACATCGCTACTAATGACTCCCACACAATTTTCCTTTTCCTCAAATGCCAAGCTTAAATGCAGCAACTTTTTTTTCTCCACCTAACCGAGCTGGCATCAAAACTACTCTTCCCCCAGCATTTGCATATTACATACCTAATGCTTTCATGTCAAAATGGGAATACAATTTGAGAGGAAAATTGCTGGAACATTGCAGGCCTGCCTGTAATTGTGCTGATCTTATGGAAACAATGTTCCACAGACACATTATGCCTGTGCAGTACACTCACGCTGAGCATTTCAGGCCCGCTTCCCATGAGCCCAACTGTTGATCTCACTTATGAAACACGCACAGGACAATTCCATACTATATGCACAGCCCTGCTTAGCAAATGTCCTCCCTGCAATGCTGGGTGCTTTTGCGGAGTGCTTAATTCGGCTAATTAGCCTTCCAGCCCATCCAATGGTCAGGGCCTGAAGGACACAAAATGCACTGGATTTCTATACTGCTTTGGGGATAAATATTCTTCTTATACCAAACGTTACGGAAGATTTATGCTCCAAGGAACTGGTTAAAGGACTTCCAGGTACTGAAGACAGACATTTTTTTCATTTGTCCCTCAAAGTTACAGTGACACAGCTGTTCCTTCATACCAGGTTTGTGAATTAGGAACTCACAATTCATAAAAATGGATAGGAAAGAGAGAGAAGCAGGCAAAAAGCCAAATCCACATACTGAACATTTATTTAAAACATCTAAGGTGCTTGAAATGGGAATTATTGATTTTTAAACTTGGGAGAATAAGGACCTTATTTGAATACATTCATGTAGTAACAGATAAAGAACAATATTTGGACCGGAATTCATTTTATTTTTGTTCTTCTTCTTCAAGGCAGTTTTGGTTTCCTGCATTCTATTATTAAAAAAGGAAAGCCAAAGCTGGAGCACCAGTGCCCAAAATCCGGAGGAGACAACAGCCTCTTCTGTATTCACTCCCAGTACAGAAAAAGCAGGGATTTTTCCATTTTGCACATGATTCACAGTTTGCTGCAGTGATGCCACCAAGCCAGCAGCGTGTATACCTCAATACAAATTAGCAAGGGCTATTATTCTGCCATTTGTCATAAAAGCTCTCTCTGGGAACACAGAGCGCATATTTCATTTCACCACATCAGAAGCAGGCTTGACAGCAAGGCCCAACTTAGTGCACCTCCTGCAGTTAGCAACAAAAAACTTGCAAATAGTTTCTCAGATAACACTGACATTTCACGAGGGCACAGAATTTTGCTAATGTGCCATCCCATTGAGGGACTTTTGCCTGACAAACAAGAAACAGAAATCCTTGTCCGGGTATCGCCACCACCACCAATTCCCATTGACACCAGTAAGCACCCTGAGACCTTCAGCATTCACAGATCAGCTGAAAATACATCATTAGTCACAGTAGATCATATTGTTGCTGACTGTTGGCCACTGATTTTCTATTTAGGTTTAATGGCAAATTTAGCCCTTGCCAAATCTGCCAAACTAACAGCATTGGCTAGAAAACTGAAGTCATTTCAGAAGTGAAAAAAAAAAAATTAAGGGCAGTCTAAATTTTTCCACATCATCGATATTTGCTCCTTGGACCAAGTCTGGAGAAAAAGTGTCTCCTATATTACTGCTTATTTCACTTTGGTCTCTATAGAGACAGCCAAGAAAAGTGCTAATTTATGGCAGGATTTCAAAACCCTGACAAGATTCCTTAGTCATACTCTTATTTCATTTGCCTGATAAAATTCCATTTGCTGGCTATTAGTCTCCAAGAAGAATTCACATCTTATTAGAAGGACTTCTCTACTCCATATCCACCTGATGCTCTGCCCTCTGGCCAAATTACTGGAATATGGAAGGGTACCGTATATAGCTTAGTATAAAGCTTCTGTGTTTGTGGGTGAGACTGTGTTTGTGGTTTTATGTACTCACCAACCACAAAGGCAGCTCAATCCTTTAGATAAAGGACATATTTCATATCTTAAACCTAATCTTTGAACTTTCTGAAGTCCCACATTCTCTCTAATTGCAGACTAAGAGACAGGATTAGTGTCAGGAATTCTACTGGTAAAAACATTCATAATTTTTTCTAGAATGTTATGGTCAACCATGGTCAACCTTTGCTTTCAACAGAAGTAAAATCAAGATTTTAATTTCCGCTGTCCTTTTGCATACTAAGGTTATAATCATGACATTAAAATAATTTTTCTAAAAAATTAATAAAACCTACAGTAAGAAGGATTTCAAAGAGCTGGACTAAATAGATGAGAGAATTACCAATATACCTGTTACAAAGACCTCCACCTTTATAGGGGAAGTCTTGGAAAAGAATGAAAATAACCTTTTTCTCCTCCACTCCCAAAGACCCTATTTTCTCCTACCAGGTAGGAATAAGTAGCATCCTGAATCTTGCATTTTCACTTGTGAGGGTCGGAGGAGGACATTTAGCAAAGGGAAATATACATAATAAAGTCACAGTCTGGCATTATTAGCAAACCAAAAAATGCCATCATACTAATGAGAGCTTGGAAGATGGGAGGAATGTAAAATCTAGCATCAACTACTTAAAGTAATCCTGCCAGAAAAAAACAATATTTTTCTTAATGAATATTTATCCAGAAGGCTCTCACGCCCCAAACTCCTGCAGTTGAAAACCTAAACAACTACAGATGAAGTCAAAATATAAAAGAACAACAACAACAAAACCCCCCAATCCATCCCCAAACCTTTTTCAAAATTCCCAAATCTTGAATAAATGAAATGAGAACTTGTCAGAAATCATTAGTCTCTGTTGACTTCAGTAGAGGCTAACTGAATGCAAGTACTATCAAAATGTAGCAAAGATTTTCAAATTTCTTTTTCAAAGGATACAGAAAGCTGGCAGGGCCTCAGTCAATCCACTGTTTTCAACCCCAAAGCACAACCCAGATGCTCATGAGCATATTAAGGAATATGGGTTGCTACTAACTACTTTTCAGTAGTGCCCTTGATTTTTTCCTTCCCCTTCCCCCCTCCTTTTCCTGTGATACCTTTTTGTTGCAGTTTTTAATCCTTGTTTATTATAAGATTTTAGAATTTTTTTGACATAGTGCATCAGTTAAGGCTTGTGGACTATTTCCTATAGACCACTGAAGACTAAATGATCATTATATGGGTTCCTGCATTTGCAAGAACAGGAGTCCACACTCAGTGACACAAGTCATCCCGTCAAGTCTTGCAGGCAAACATATAAGGAGGAAGATAAAAAGAAAAATCCAGCATTGACCTACTAGGAGTCATGTGTGAAATAAAAGCACTGAGACATCAACAAACAGATCTGCCAAGTACCTTGTCTCTGACTGACTGCCATACACCATGCTTTCCTTCACTGTTGTCCCTTCCTTCCACTCTTGATTCAATACCTACTTTTCTTACAGACTGTATGTGACACAAAATTCCCTCTTCATACATACATACATACAAAGTTTTCTTATCCCTCAAATTTGCTACTTTTACTTAAATGCTGTTATGAGCAATCTCAGATGATTCGGGGCTTTCTTTATTCTACTCTGTGAAATGATAGTGTTTCAAGGATCTGAACCCTATAAAAGAGGGTTTAAATTCACTTAAATGTGCATACAAATTCCCCAGAGCAGACAAAATGGAAGCCTGATGTTCCAGAGTGTTTCTGCTACACTGATGACAAAAATGAACTGACTCTGCTGGAGTCATACTATAACAAATGAGAAGACATTAAGACGATTTTTGACATCCTGTGAATATTATAACCATTTTTACAGGTCTTGTTTTATTCAAATCACATTCTTGAAGACACCAGAGTTATTCCCATGAGTATGAGACTGACTATGTATAAGAAATAATAAAGGGAGCCAAATAATTGAAATAAACAAAATGCTGATGATAATTGACATTAATATATCATGCTAGAGCATGACTAATTAAAATTAACAGAGCTAAAATTTGGGTACAGTCTTAGAAGACAAGTAAAGAACCATAGTCATTAAAATATTCTATTATTCATTACTACAGAGTTTTCAAAAAATCACACAACACAAAGTTTCTGCATATCTTTTATTTTCTGCTCTCCTTTATAGTCAAAGGAAAAAGGTCTCTTAGAGCTAATTGATTCTATATTTTTCCATATTCCTGTATGCTAGTGGATACAGAAGTAGATCTGATTGAAAGTAGGAGATGCACATTAGATGATTTACTGGAAGATACTGTGCTGTATAAAACATTTTCAATCTAGCATGACTAATCACTTGACAGCGTTTCTGTTCAGGGAGAAGACTGGAATCTCTTTGTACCTTCACCCTGCCAGACTTCATGTAGCCATAAAGAGTTTGCAAACAAAGTAATTTATAAGCTTGCAGCCCTGAGACGACCAGTGCGGAGGGCAATTGTTTGGTAGGAATCAAGGGATCTATCTATTCAAGTGTATCTTTTGGCAAGGTTAGGGTAGACAAGACATGTATATAAAAGAAAGGCGGATTAACCAATCTCACTTTGCTGGTGAGCGAGTGAGGCACAGATGGGTGAGGTGACTTCACACGCTAAGAAAAAGCAAAGAAGTGAAGCCAGAGTCTCAAACCCCCCAAGACTTATTCATTTTCTTTAAACCCACCATCACAGCTACTGTTTCAGATTGTGCTATCCCAGCACAGCAAGTGTTTCTCTCGCAGCCTGCGAGTTTTGCAAGAAAGCAAAATGTCCTCACACACCTCATTTTCTGAAACACTACAAAATGTCACTGGATGAGTACAGTGGGGTTTTTTTTGTGGTGTTTTAAAAAAACTGCATTCTCTTTTTGAAATGAATTATTAATGCAAACAGGGTAATTTATGAAGTACTGCCAGTTAAAGTCTAACTACATCAGGTTTTATGTATGAGTTTCCATCATGCTGAACTAAGAGTTTAATAATACAGCTGTCAGAGTAGCTAAAGTTAGCAGAGCTTTAAAAGCTGTCTCTCAACAAAATGGTGTCCTAAATCTTATGAAGGATAAAGGATGAAAAACAAATTCTAGGGAAACAAATCCATAGATCTTTGGCCCCAACTATTTAGCACATTTTCCTCTAAATTGCTTCTAATAAATAAAATGGATGTGTGAGTGATGGGAAAAAGAAGTTCTGTGGCTACTACTCAGTTCTGAAAGAAACATTTCCAATTTGAATCAAGCACTGGCCTATGATTCAAAGCCCCTTAACTGGCATGTTGTAGAGCTGTAGTTCCCTTGAAGAATGTTTTTTCCCTTCTCTAATTATTAAGAAAAGTTTCTACTTCGGGGAGAAATTACAACCTCTGCCTGACACATGCTTAATTTTACTCATATAAGGACGGTAAATGATGTAGCATAAGTATTACTACTTCACTAAATAACCATGATCAGACAAATTCATCAAGAGGCATAGTGAGAGCAACTACATAAAAATTTAAGCAGACAGAACAAACAAATCAAGTAGGAAAAATGTTTTCCTTAAGCTAATCCTGTTTGTTACCCATAAATAAGGAGGATTAGCCAAAATTTTTCAGCTGCTTTTAAAAATAAAGCAGTTTCTATGTTTTGCCAGGATATATTCTGTAGGCAGAATAAGAAGCTATAACTTAGTTTTAGGTCAGCTTGATTTCAGTAAAAGCATTAACCTGGTATTGCTTTCTGCTGTGGTGTGTCCAGTGGAGCTGACATAGGGACAACTCTTGCAGTGCTGAGGTCTGCAAGGAAGTGCGGTGATTTCTGGTCTGACAGCTCTGCTGTGAATCAAGAAAGCATTATGATTGCTGCAGCTTTATGTAGGCTGTGTACACGTAGACTTTGGCCTCTATAGCTTAAAGTGCAATGTTTACTGAGGGCTATATCACAGCCCATCCTACCTGGCCAGAAGAAGAGTAAGCTTCACTCTTGCTATTTGAACACTACTATAGCTACTTAGAAGCTACACCCTCCCAGGCGTATTAGAGTGAAGGGAAATACAGTACATGAAGTCCTGAGATAAAATTTCTATGCAGCTTTGTATGGGACATGTGGCACCCACATGGAGTTCACACAGAGTACACAGTCACAGATTGTGTCTTCTCCCTTCCGCTGCAGCACGTGTCCTGACATACTTGAGTTCAATTACCTTGTTCATCATTCAGTGGAATTTCAGTGAATACAGATGCGTAGAACTAACTAAAATCTGTTATATCTGACTTTATATTCTGCTCACAGAATTACCCCTTTGGATGATAGCTAGATGTGCAGATCAGGTTAGTATGGCATTTAGTTCTGTACAAGATTCAGGCAGACAGGCTTTCTGAGATCGATTAATTATCCTAATAATTTTTAATTCTTTCCTCTCTCTCTAGTATTTTTTTTTTTTTGCAGATGTGTTTTTTAGAAACAGCTTTATTGCAGGAGTAAATTTTTTATTACTTTTTTTTCTAAAATCATATTATTTTCATAAGAAGAAAAAGAAGAAAAACACAAGACAAAATAATATTCTCACTGTGGCAAATTCTTGTTCAGTTTTAGCAGGCAAATTCTTCCCATTTAGTTGTTAAAGTCACTAGAGCACACTTACTTATTAAAGTATATTTCTTTAAAAGGTGGAGTCTAGCAGGATTTTACTTGCTTTTTATTTTTGCTCAATCCAGAGGTTTCTATTCACATCAAAAATTATACTGGAATATATAGGACTCTCATTATTTATTTTTTTTTCTCTCTGCTATTTTTTGCCTATCCACTACCTTCTTCATTTACATTTTCTAAGTTTTGATATAGATTGATTATTCTTTTGGGAGCAGAGAGCAATACTCCTCTAAAGTGCCTGAGTCAGTCTGTGGAAGACAAATTCCTTCTCTCTCCATGCACTGTAAATAAATCGTATGCTAAGGAGATCAGCCTTTTTAAATGTCATCTTGCCTTTTATTTTACGCGTCTTCATCTTTACAATCTCAGTACACAAACTATTATGAGTTAGACTAGAAAAGACAAAAACCAAACAAACAGAAGTGCAGGATTACCTCTGCTTTCCAAATCATTAGGTATTTTAAATTAAGATTATGGCATTATAATATCTGAGATAATATTTAGTTTTCCCTTACCGAGTGCCACTGTGAGGTATACTTCGTATAGTCCATTTCTGCAGGGAATTAGAGCAAGATGATTTTAGGTCCCTAGTTCTGCAGAAACTCCTGCCATCCACATTTACCACTCCCTAAATCAGCAATTAATCTTCCAGCCAAGTTATAAATCAATCCTGATCCTTAAATTGCTTTTGATTCTTGAATGATCATTTGACAGCAGTGATGCTGAAATCACTGATCCTTCAAGCATCCTTGTCCTCCATACAGTCTATCAAAAATGCAGCCCCCAACCCAGTCACAGCCCTCAAAATCCCTATCTACAGTATCCCAGAACCTTTCTCCCACCAGCCGCTCTGCTCCTCGGTTCCCACATCCTCTTCTTCCCACCTCCTACCTCAAAGCTGCTTCATGAGGTCCTTCCGCATCCTCTCCTAAAGCAGAACAACTCAAACCAAAGGAAGCAGACAAGTCATGGGAAGGCAAAGAAGAGAAGCCTTTATTGCTCAGGGAAGGGAGAAAAGACAGTGAATCCAATTCCAGCTGCTGAAGGATGTCTCACTAAACAGCAGATATTAGGAGAATCAGACGGCTCTTTGCCAGGATGTAAGCCAATGGGGTAAGGATAGATCAGAAGAGCGCTCTCAGACAGCAAATTCTCATATTGTGGGATCCTACTCTGGCAAAAATCCCATCTCTGAGGCTAGAACTGAGGAGTTGATAACCCAAATGTCTGTATAGCACTGAGGGTCTTTGAGGGGAAGACCAGCATGACACAAAAAAACCCAATAACAAATCCTCTTGGTAGCTACAGGTGAAGTTCATTTGATGTAGGCCAAAGCCCTGGGAGAGAAGGGCTTTGGCTTTACTCCTGCACATGAAAATTAAAGGCTTTGCAAAACCCTAAGTAGCATGGCTGTCTCTTGTCTGTCAGAAAAGTAGGAGATAGAGAGTGAAAAAGCAACTTCTGAAGGGCTGCTAGTCTCTACTTGAGTCTACTTGTTAGTCTCTACTTTCTTCCTTCCAGGGGCAAGGAGGTGAACAGATCCTTGGTGCTACTTTTTCTATGGCCTGTGGTTATTTTATGCCCAGAACTGAGTGTTAGTGAAGAATTATGCTGTGGCTTTGGTTCTTGGTCAGCAATAGCAGGAGTCTACTTGGTGGTGTTCCCCAAGGGGATCAGTACTGGGTCCAGGCTTGTTCAACATATTCATGAATGACCTGGATGAGGGGATAGATTGTACCCTCAGCAAGTTTGCTGATGATACAAAACTGGAAGGAGTGGCTGACACACGAAAAGGCTGTGCCGCCATACAGTAAGACCTGGACAGACTAGACAGTTGGGTGGAGAGAAATCTAATGAAGTTCAACAAGGGCAAGTGTAGGGTCCTGCACCTGGGGAGGAATAACCCTACGTACCAGCACAGGCTAGGGGTTAAGCAGCTGGAAAGCAGCTCTGCAGAGAGGGACCTGAGAGTCCTGGTGGACAACAAGTTGACCATGAGCCAGCAATGTGCACTTATGGCCAAGAAGGCCAATGGTTTCCTGGGATGCATTAAAAAGACCATGGCCAGCAGGTTGAGGGAGGCAGACTCAAGTATCCTCCCCCTCTACTCTACGCTTATGATGCCACATCTGGAGTACTGTGTGCAGTTCTGGGTTCCCCAGTTCAAGAAAGACAAGGAACTACTGGAGAGTCCAGCGGAGCACTACGAAGATGATCAAGGGACTGGAGCACCTTTCTTATGAGGAAAGGCAAAGGGACAAGGGTCTGTTTAGCCTGGAGAAGACTGATAGGGGATCTTATCAATGCTTATAAATATCTAAAGGGCAGGTGTCAAGAGGATGGGGCCAGACTCTTTCCAGTGGTGCCCGGTGACAGTACAAGAGGCAACAGGCACAAACTGGGACACAGAAAATTCCATCTCAACATGAGGAAAAATTTCTTTACTTTGAGGATGACAGAGCACTGGAACAGGCTGCCCAGGTATGTTGTGGAGCCTTCTCTGGAGATATCCAAAATTCACTGGATGTGCTCCTGTCCAACCTGCTCTAGGTGAACCTGCTTTGTCAGGGGGATAAGACTATATGATCTCCGAAGGTCCCTTCCAACCCCTATGATTCTGTGGTTCTCTGATTCTGTGATACCATGTGCTGCTCTAGAGCTGAGTTGTACATGCCCAGGTCATTACACTGGACGCAAAAAAGTACTGAATTAGAAAAAGAAAGCACTTCCCTGAATAAGAGCTCCCAACATGAGCAGTCAAGTCTACACTGGAGCCTGCCACAGTGGTAACCCTCAGTTCCAATATTTTATTTTGTTAGTATTTTTCCAGTTATGTTCTCACTATTTATTTTGCAACCATTTTTTATCCCTGCTTCCCTCATCTGTGTGTGCTATCCATCTATCAGTGTGTTGTTTTATCATAATCACTCAGTTTTTGCTTTTCTGATACTTGGCCTGAGATACGTATTTCATTTTCTCTTCACACAGCTTAATTTCCTTCCTCTCTAAATCTCTAAATTGCTGTGTAGAAAATACATTACATCAAATACATGCTGCTATAGAAGCTGAGATAAATGATTTGGCACCTGGTTGATGCTGAGTTGCCAAGTTAGCACTCCAGATATCTGCAGTCTCATTGTGGAAATGCTAGTAACATTCATCGTTTGCTCACATACACCGTAGAGTTATAGGAAATAAACAGAAATCATACTGAATAGACAGTCTTACAATTTAGGAAGATGAGATGAAAAAAGAAATTTTAATGATAAACTTCTGGAATGGTTTTGTGAGACCTTTGAACCTCCTGAATCATTTCCTTCAGCACTAGTGTCCTTAATTAAATCTTCACTAGCTCTGCACTAACTCCAGGGTAAAATTACCATCCTTGATTTTTGCATTGGAATTTCTAAGCTCTCTCCTCCACCAGTTTCAATTTCTTTTTCAACTGGCACTTTCTGTATTTCTTGCTTGTAACATGCCATTTCTTCTGCCTTTCCTGCCTCTGTGTCCTTTTCTTCTTAGAGATACTGTTATTAGCGGTGCCTCTGTGTATTAGTCCTAACGTCATGTAGTCAAAATAATGACTTTAATAATACTTTTACTTGATCCATTTTTCTGGGATGGTCATGGGCACTGTACAAAGAATTAGATGGACAATGTAATGAATAGAGTAAAAATATATTAACCTGTACTTGACATCTCTCTCTGCCTCAGTGGATTTATGCTTGATGTTTTGTGTTACCTATTCATATTAAAGTATGCTTTTCTTTGTACTTGTTCTTCATAAAGAGTCCAACAAAAATGCTTTAACAATTTAAACCCCACTGTGTTTGGCAACTTCCATACGTTTTTATGGGATACATTTACTGAAAGCTGTCCATCTGTGGTTGAAACTACACACCAAGTTCCTTACCAGAGATGAGTGAATATAGCATCTGTAGCATAATTAACTAAAACTTTTTTACTGTTTTTTTAGTTCTACCTAAGCCTCCTCTAATTTCACTCAGAAATTACTGTTTCAGAAATAATTTGCAGCAACAACACTCAAAAGTCTGGCATTATTTTATTTCATAGAATCATAGAATCATGGAATGGTTCGGGTTGGAAGGGATCTTAAAGATCATCTAGTTCCAACCCCCCTGCCATGGGCAGGGACACCTTCCACTAGACCAGGCTGCTCAAAGCCCCATCCAGCCTGGCCTTGAACACTTCCAGGGATGGGGCATCCATAACCTCCCTGGGCAACCTGTACCAGTGCCTCACCACCGTTACAGTAAAGAATTTCTTCCTAATATCCAGTCTAATTCTACCCTGTTTCAGTTTGAAACCGTTACCCTTCATCCTATCATTACACTCCCTGAAGTTTTTGAATGTATAACTTTCTAAATTTATTGCTATTTATCACTAAATAGCAGCAGCATTTTATTATTTGCGTTTCCACCAAAATTACATAATCGGGATGATTACAACTGAAATAGGAATGAGGATACAATAAGGAAATATATAGAAAGCATAGGGATAGAGGTGGTAGAGATATTATTGTTAGTCTTGCAAGAACTAGTTGGTTTTATATTTATATTGTCTTGGGTGGGACATGAAATTTATATTTTACATTTGCTGTTTTTCCCAAGCAACACTTTGAAACCTTGACGTCATTTGTCTTGATTGCTTGACTGAATGATGGCATTAATAATTCCTTGGGGCTTTTCCTGGACTGTTTTCTGTATGCATTTGCTTTAGTTTTGTTTGTTTAATTCTTGCTGTTCTCATTTTATCTTTAATTAGTTCAGTGTTCCTCTTTCCAGTCCAAGTTGCACAATGCCTTTTGAAGTAGCAAAGAAATAAGTCAGGAGGGAATAATTCCATTCTTCAGGAAATGCTGAAATTTTGATATTTTTTTTTCCATTATGAAATGGAAATAAAATGACCTATAAAACACCCTTTCAAAAACATCATTAAAAACATTTGGGGGAATTGTGTTGCTTTGTTACAATAAAGTCTAAACACTTTGCTATTAAAACATTTTAAAAACATGATCTGTATTAAAATAGAAGTTATTTTAAAAATGAGTTTGGAAATAAATGAATCAAAGCTTCCACAAACGTCAAAATGGTACAATTCTCTACATGTAAAAAATGTGCCAAATTGTCCAGTATTTCCCAATATATTATTTTCCTTTTCTTATAATTTGGTCAAGATTCAGTACTGTTCACCTCAGGGCAACCTTCAGGCAATACAGAGCAGCAATTTCAAAAAAGAAACACAACAACTTCCTTCTCCTGCAGAAACTTTTCTCCTTTCCTTCTGCTCTCAGCTCACCAACTGGGAGAACACTGAATATCTTTGTTTCTATTCTGCTTCCCTGATGTCTTCTGAACAGCACTGAATAACACTGCTACTTTCTCTCTTCTCAAGTTTCCAGCAGCCCCTCTCCTGGTAACCCCTGTTCATGACCAACATCAACCTACAGAGCTCTGACTCTTCAGAGCTCAGTCAACTTCCCTGTTGACATTCTTGCCCACCTTTGAATTGGCAACATCTGTCCAGCCAAAATGCAGAACTGCCCTCATCTGGAAGGGCTACCAGACATGCTTTACACTCCCCCGCTTCTGGCATGTGGCTTCCCTGGCTCCAGCTGATCTTTTTCTGTCCCACCCACCCCCATAATTTTCATTTGTCCTCCTTCTGTCAGGGTTTCAACACATACAAAGGTCTTTGACACATTTTATTCTCCCCTTAGACCCATTTATGTGAATTCAAATTCAATTGCTATCCTGATACTGATGCACCCTACATAGAATCCTTCTAGCCAAATAAAAATGTCAGTCCCTTTTGGTTTGTCTCACCATTTCCATCAGTTTAACACATCCAAAACAGATGTCTTACATTTTCTTTTCCAAGTTTTCTCTGCTGCTTTGCTTTTTGCTAAGCACTACCCTGTTTGCTATACCAGTTTATAATTAGGTATTGACTTTGATTCACTATGCATGTGAAGCCCTACAGAAGTTTCTAAGTCTTCCTGATACCTTTCAACTAAGATCAGTAAGGACACATCTACTGAGACACAATCGTTCATCCAGTAATTCATTGTCTTGCATTTTGATTTCTGCAACATCCTGAAATTGGGACTGAACTAGAAAGCTTGAGAAGACTTGGACAGGATAAGTGGATAGAAATGGGACTGGAGCAAAGGACCCAAGGGGACAGGGCACATAAAAGTGTAATTTATCAGTGCTCAGGGAAAGAAGCAAACATGGTTCCTAATTGTCACTATTTTGTCAGCCATTAAACACCAGTTTAAACACCAATGGTCTTCTGGTGATAAACTACTGTTGTTACCAATTACTTTAGTTTCTCAAGTGGCAGAAACTTACATGAATTTAAAGACTATTTCTCTGCTGATTAAATATGGGACATTCAGAGTTACCATAAGATGACACTTTTATTTTTACATTCTGCCCAGGAATCACCAGAAGTAAGTTTGTCTACTGAGAAAATTTAAGCCAGGAGGCATATATCTCTTCAGCGAAATGGGTAGAGTAGAAAAGCCGATGAGTGGTTAACTTTGCAGAGGCATCTGTACCAGGTGAAACCACACTTATCTTAACCCTTTAACCCCTCTCCAACCACAGCTGAATCCACTTCTACAAAGGCTTTGCACAGCACCCTTCAAGGAAAAAAAAATTAAAGAAAAACGCATAGTATGTTCATTTCATTCAGTGTACGTGAAATACCTGCTCTGGGGTTGAACTGGGGTTTTAGAATTAAGGCGAATGTCACATACCATATTCCTACTTCATTTCTTGCAGGTGCTGTGAGTGATCTCTGTACTGTACCAATTAGAAATGGAAAAATTGAGTTTAAAGTTCGTCTGCCTGGAATATGAATTGCAGAAGTGCTTAGTATGCCTGACCTCCCACTCATGCCAATGGAAGCTGTGCTTCATATTTAAGAAGTATGGGTACTGCCTGCTTATTTAAAGGGAAAATATTTTGGCCAATTGTGTTTCAAGTTGAGCATCCAAGTTAATTTTGATCTCTGTAGTTTAGCTATCTTCCATCTACATGTAGAACAGCAACAGCACACTGTCGTCTCAGAAGAATCCACTAATACATACCTGGTGGTGCCTGGAGTGAGTGATTGAGGCCCAGCTGAGAGCTGAGATCCAGTCCCAGCTACTACAGACAAACTGACTTCAACTTAGTTGAGGGTCTTCAGAGCAGTCTCTGATCCCCACAGCTCCCAAGGCGTGAACACCATGATCCTTAAGTGGCATTTGCCAAGACAAACACAGTCAATTAATAATTATGTCTTCAAAATGCAATTTGAAATTTAAGTAAGCTCTAGAAATGATGGGGTGAATATAAAAATATTAAATAACTGGTCATTAAATAAGCATTACCAATTTTTTGCACAGGAGGAGGCAGATGTTCTGTGGAAAAAACAGCATGTGAACATGTCCTAATGTATATGCAAAAGGAAGTTAATTATGGGTGATGAGGCATCCTTAATTATGACACTTCTCAACTGGCAAGTGTTTGACCCTATAGTTATGGTAATGTTATTCGAATATAGGGGTGTGTGTGTGTAATTGAACTAATGGATATTTTGCACATATTCTTCCACACAGTTGACTTCTGACTAGTTCTTCTCAGCTGTTCTCACTAGTCCCCGGTACCTGATAGTATCTTTTGCTGCAGTCATGCTGATTGCTCAGCCTAGTTCGTCGTGAATAAAACCTGTAATATAATCAGTGCAGAGGAAGTATAGCACATTGCGAGTAGTCAGCACAGCCAGCACAGATCACTTCTTGAGCATTAGAAACAAAAATTAAGCTGAAAAGCTGTGTTGGAGCTCAGAATCTGTGAAGCATGACATGCCTTTCCCAGTGCTTTCTAATGACACCTTTTCGTAATAAACCCATGGTCTGTAATCTGACTGAGTGCACAGACTTCTTCCCATCTCTTCTGTTGGCATATTTTCCCAGTAATGTGTCCATTTACAGCCCCCTTTAATGACTACAGGAGAAAACAGAACAGAAAAATCAATGTACAATTTAAATAAAAGTTGAATAGAGTATGTGTAGCAATGCAAAGTGTAAATAATCAGGATAAACTCTGAAAGTAAACCCTGCTTGTAGACTAGGATTAATGATTTTGTATCCTAACTGGGAGACAAATTCTCAGTTGGCTTACCTGGTGCAATCATGTTACTGGATATTACTGGAACTGTACTTAACCAGCACAGTGACTTTGGCCCACAGAGTAAGTATCCTGGAGTACTGAAGGAGCAGAGATAGAAAATGGATGATCCTGTCATCTTTTAATGTCCACTTTCTTTTGATTTGAAGCACCAATGCTAAAGTTTTATTTTACAAATTTTTATAACCAGATCGATACAAAACACTAAGGAAAACACACGTCCTCATTTGGCTACTTTAAATGTGGTATGCCAGTGCCATTGAAAGGAACTCCCATGTTTTTTTCCTGTTGCTCTCTGGAAGTTTTCCCTCCTGCTGTCTTTTGATGCTAATCACTTAAAACAAAGCCCACGGTCTGCTTTTTTCCAGCAAGGGAAAATTTATAGGATACATTACTGTAGCACTCCCTCTCCCATTACTGCCACCCAGCATTAGGCAAATTCCGTGTTGCAAGAAGCTCTGAATCCAGGGAAAAACTGTGTTGCAGGCCATGTTCCCTACTTAACAGGTGAACAATTTCTCATACTTTCCCAAGATTTCTGTTCTAAAGGAGAGCCAGCAGCTACAGCTTCCATTTTTTTATTATGCAAAATTGCTTCCAAAATACACCACCATGCAGAGAAAGAAAGAACGTCAGAGAATGGATAGGCAAATGACATAAGGTTGAAGGCATAATGTGCCATTTACATCTGGCAGAGGTTGAACAAGGGAAGTTATCTTTAGATAAGACTGGAAATTTCAGAAAAATTTAGGTGATGGTCTGCCCAAGGTCCACTGAAGTATATGACCCCAGGAGGTCCACTGTGATCACATTGAAAAGTGAGGTTTGAGATAAAATGGTCCAAA
Organism: Chroicocephalus ridibundus; assembly: GCF_963924245.1. NCBI lineage: Eukaryota > Metazoa > Chordata > Aves > Charadriiformes > Laridae > Chroicocephalus > Chroicocephalus ridibundus. The sequence goes on from NC_086285.1 coordinate 34,398,430, forward strand.
GTCAGTTTTCAAGAAAAATAGTCAGTACAGCAATACTGCAATAAAATCACTTCTGTGACAGACATCAATGAGTCTTATAAGACATACACCTATCTTTCAGTTGCACTGTGATTGTGGTAGTTTTATTCTCTTAACATTAGCAGATGGGACACAAAGGTTTGGAAGAAGCATCGCTGGATTCATGTTTTAGGATATATTACTCATTAACATATTTGTTACCTTTTATGTCTCTTGATTCATAGATTTTTAAACCTAGGAGGGAGTATTGCGATCATCTAGATGGATTTCTTGCATAACATGGACTATAACACCAGTAATTCCTGTCTCAAATCAATAAATTCTCTCTGAGCTACAAGACATCATTCAGAGTAAGTATCTTGCCATATTCTTTCTTCTTCTCACCTTTACCTGTTCCCTTTGCTTCCATTTCTTGTTCCTCTGAAAAAATGTCTATTTTCATCTTACAGCTCCTAGCAACACTTTTTCTTAAATCACACCTAAAACCCAAATGCAGCTTATTACATACAGCGTATGACAGTCATAGATACATTTATTTTTTGAGCACCCACTCTTTGCCAACTCTGACCACTTACTGACATGACAATGATAATCTTGTTCCTGTGTTATACATAAAGACCTATAATTTGTCATATGTAAAGAGACAAAGCAGGCAGGAAGGCAGGTGTAGATTTATCATGACCTGGCTTGAATAGTTCTTCTGTGTGCTCTTGTTACTGCCACAGCCACAGAAATCTTGCCAAAGGAGAAGACCCTGGGGAGATAGTGTTACGGATGTCTTTATTCACCTTTCTGACTGCGACACATGAATGGCCTTCATTTTTGTGTGCAGACGTGCAGGTTACAACAAGGGAGGCAAGAAACATGGTTGAGATAAGACCAGAACTTGATCAAGATCAGAAAATGGACCTACCCCCAGTCTTCCTTGTATGTGAGCACCTTCTAAAGCAGCAGCAGCCCAGCCTCTAAGGAGAGGTTTCATTGGGACACAGAAATAATGATCTAGAAACATATTAATCTTTAAATACAGAAGAGCCAGATCTCCTAGGAAGGAGAGAATAAACCAAATGGTCAGAAAACAAACCTCCCCACAGTGTTCCTCCTGAGAAGTGGGAGGAGACCCTTCAATTCTGCATTCTTAATGCAAGAATTTCCTATAGCTTTCCTTAGACCCATCTGGTCTCCTCTGCATCTGCAGGGGTGTGTCCTTCTTTTCTTCCCTCCCAAGGCCTAGCTGTGGGCAGTCCTTTACAGCATACAAGCCCCATCACTCCACTCTGGAACTGCCAGGGCTGAATCCCAATTTGCCCCAAGTTCCTGGAGAGTCAGTGCCCCTGCTTCCGCCTCTGGACTTGCTCTGGGAAGGGTCCCCTTCCTTCAAAAATATTGCACTGAACCCAAGGGCCAGGAGTCAAGACTGCCACAGCATCTTATCAAAATGTGCAAGATATGCTTCTACGTTAAGCACTGAAAAACAGACCAAAGACTCTGGAGGGAGCACAGCAACAGCCCTGTGGTCCCTAAAGAAAACTGTATAGAAAGCTACTTGTCCCTTCCTTGAAGGAGAAATGCTCCTTGTCCCCTTATCCTTGGTGCAAGAGGCCCAATAGAGAGTAGCTGGGATTATTGAATCAAATATACTGTAATATTAGGTAGTATTCCATCAGAATTGCTGTATTTACTGTATGCAGTATATATGTGTATATGTATTCATATAAATAGTACATATATGTGGACCATACTATATGGAATTAGTATTTGATGAAATATGTTGTTTCATCCTATGTCCAAACCATTCTGGTCTTTCCCTTTTATGTGTCAAATGGTGTTTATAAAACCCCAATGAGTGCTCTGTGAAGAATACAACAAGAATTACAGCTGCTTTCAAATATATCTGCCCTCAATAAACTGTATTCAGTTCCACCTTTTCTCTGACTGCTGGAGCACTGCACTGTTGCAAAGAGGAAAATGCAAGATTTATCCATGAAAATCGGATGTTATAGCAGCAGAAGAAGTGATGATAATGTGCATAATTAATAAAAAGCTGCCTCTCACAATTTGTCTCAAGATATTGCCCACAGGAAGATTTTATGATCCAACCATTCGTAACATCTATGAATGACATGAGCAATGTACATGGACAGTGCTGATACTGAATTTGCTGGAACTTGAACATGCTGAAATGAGTAACTTTAGTGATTCAAGAAACTGCAGTAAATGATTTCTACCTTTTCTTCGTAAGAAACGTTTTATAACTTTTTTTAACATTTTATTTCACTAGTTTGTGCTTATTGAGAACTCTTATTAGAGCATCTCAAAGCTCTGAGATCTGAATATGCCTAAGTGAGGAAAATCACACTGATTTTTGATAAACTTTAACTGAGACTGAGTTAATGGCCAAATGAATGAAAAAGCAGGAAGTCAAACCCACTGGGCATCTTTTCTGGGCTGGGTGGCTGTTAGAACTAGATAACCACCCTCCTGGAATCATTTTAAGGGACTTGTTGCATTAAAGGCTTTCCTCTTCTGAGTTATGCCTGTCTAAAGAGCTTTCTAAAACATGGTCCAAATCAGCTTAGGTAAAGGATGTTGTTTTTAGAAGGAAAGAACTTAGGGAACTCATATTTAGGTATTATTTCAGCCACCTTTAGAAGTACTATTATACTACCCAAAATAGAATTACAAAATTAGGAACTAGTACAGTGTTCATTGAAGCCAGTGGAGATGCATTTAATAAGTGCCAGATCTGGCCTCTACAGAATCAAGTGCATCTTGCTGCGCTACAGGTATTATACTGTCTTGTGAGTTACCGGTTTATTCAAAATGTGAAACCAGAAGTTTTATTAAGCTTAGTCTTCATTCATTATTGCATCCATCTTGCTTATAACATTGGATTTTAATGTCAAGATTCTCAGGTTAAAGACTTTAAACTTAATCCATCCTTTTTTCACCTAAATTGCTCCTTAAAATGATAAGGTAGTAGAAAAAATCAGGGATAAGGTGCTGAAGAATGCTGTATATCTCCCCCCCCAAAAAAAAAGAAAAAGTCTGCACAAAAAATAAAATTCTGTATATTAATGTAACTGTGCAGCACATCCAGGGCACTTCATTTTATGGATATATTTAAAGGTAAAATGAAAGAAAGAAAATCGTCTGTCTGCAACCAAAAAGAAATGTAGTTTACTGTTTACGCACTACAAGACAGTTAATGATTCCAAAAACTTAATGCTTCTGCTAAACCCAGTACACCATTATGGTACATCCAGCATCCCCTAACTTCTGCATTTTTTCAGCATCAAATACCACAGGCTCTTTAGAGAGGGCTGCAGATTTAGAAGCTCATTGGCTTAATAAGCCTCCGAACCCGTATGGGTGTGTTAACCCATGTTGCAGGGCCTATATGAGGAATGCAGGATCAGATGCTGTTAACCATTGCGTCCACTGGCAGGGGCAGAAGCTTAAATTTGTGGGTGTCTTCAGAGCAGGGTGTGCATACTCTTTCAGTATAGCCAGGACATTATGCTGTTTATACCTCGTATAAGGACACAAATTATGTTACATTTATATTGCATTCATTTCGGGGAGCGAGGAGTTGCCGTTTGAAAGATTTTCACCCGGGCTATTTCTTCTATGTCACTCTGTCAGACCGGTGCCCCCCTGGTTTCCACTGTACTCTGCCTTTACAAGACAAGACAGGGACTGCTTCCTCCATTGCTGTACCTGCCAGGGAGGTGGTAGGAGAAGTATGGTAGCTCTGCACGCAAAGTTGCAACCTTTGGCAATGTTGTAAGAGTAGAACTTTAATGCTGGTTTTATGGACCTGATCCTGAATATGAAAACAAAAGCCTAGATTTGGGCATCCAGGTTATTAATAACTTTGCTTGAGGTATCAGATTCCCTGTGCAGTGTGGTGGGAAGCATGGCAGCCTGAGAAATCACATCGACATCACGCAACTGAGAAAAAGGCAATGCCTAATAAAAGTATGAAATGTCACCCCTTTCCAGATCTAAAAGTTGAAGCCAAGTCCAGGTTGACAGCTCCAAGCACTGAAAACCAACACCCTATGCAGCCAAGCACTTAAAGTTGTCCCAGGCAACTGTCAAACAAGGTGAACTCAAAACAACCACCAGCCAGTGAAAGTGGTTCTCCTGCCATTACCCTCTGCACAGGTCTTAGAAAAGTCATCCAGGAAATTGGATCGTGCACTTCAGCTCTCACGTTCTTCTGAGGCAATGCAAACACAGACCTTAAGAATCACCAGGCTCCTCAAGCTGCCCACCCGCTTTCCCCAACTTGTGGGGCCAGTAGGACTGAGTCAGAAAAGGGCACGCCATTCCCTGGCCATGCAGCAAATACAGAAGTGCAAGTTCGTGGACACTCCTCAGAGCAATCAGAGATACCTATTCTGTGTAGAAACCTCCACAGTTATGAGGTTTTGAGGAGCATGGCTTAATATTTTGGATTTAGGACTAGAATCTGTCTAGGTGCTGTCTGAGGGGCTACAGTAATTTGGGGTGTTTGGTGAAGCAGTCCCAGTTCAGCAGTCCTAAAGTAAGGCACTCCCTGATGCATGAAACAGGTTCAAGACATTTCAGTGATAATTTCATTGGCTTTACACCAAATATAAAGTCTTTGGTCCTTGCCCAGCTCTCCTCTACATTGGAACATTGTTCATAGACATTTTGTTCAACTACCCCTTCAGTAGTCACCTGTTACATATTTATTAAATTTCTTTGAATAAGATGAACAGTAACATTAAATGGTTACTTGGACTTTCCTGTGTGCTATAGAACCATAACCTTATTTGATTCCCCTCTCACCTTGATTTAGAGTCTTTCACATGCATTAATGTGATTATATGTGTATCCTACATCAAATTTAATAAGAGAACTATGCAGTTTGGAAATTAAACTATTGACATACCTGGAGTTCATTATCATCTTTTTTAATTTCTGAACTGTCTTCTGAAGCCTCCTATTTCTCGAGACTAGAATCTTAACGCTGCTTTTAATCAAGCAATGCTACTTCATTATTCCACAGAATTATAACTGTTTTCACTAAGACAGTTTCTTTGCAGAACAGTAATATTCAGACTCCACAGTTTAAACCTTGGCTCACTAACGGTTAGACAAAAAGTTTCTAAATGTGTTTCCATGGAGACCTAGTAGGAAGAAGATGCAATTTATAATCCTGATAAATGCAGACCTTTCGTTTTCAGGTCTACATAAAAATTCCAGTTTGGATAAGCTCTTTCATTATTACATTTTTTTTTATTCTTATCTGACACACAGTTTTTCATATACAAAGGAATTTTATGTTTGAAAAACTGTAGACAACAAGAAGATGACACAAACAAAGAGATGTTAGTTTTTTTTCAAAGAAGTCAGGGACTTAGAGAGAAGTGTAGAAAGTGCCTAGGCTGCTCTGACTCTGGCAGAATAAAAAGCATTGCAATTTAAATTACATCATTCTAATTTATTGACTCTTTGGCTATGCTGAACACCAATAATTCTTTTTCATTAACTTTTCCGCTTAAGTCATCCTGAACTTTTTTTTTTTTTCTTCTGAGAGCTCTACAAATCCCTCCTATAAAAGAGAGATCTGTCAGTAGCACAGTCTCTACCCAGCACAGTTACGCAAAGAGAATCTGGGCTATATGCATGTGCACCACCAGCAATGTGAGTGTTTATACTCCAGACCTATTTGTTCAGAATCTTCCATCAAGTTACATCCATCCTTTAGTGTCTATTTGAGGGGAGAAAACACAGAGAGAAAAAAAAAATAAACAAAATGTTGTCCCCTAAACAAAACAATAGCCTAAAGACCTTCCCCCTATCATTTGGGCCATTGCCAACCCCCTCAATTTCCTTTATCTCTTGAGCTCATCCACCCAGTCAGACTTATTTGGGATAGAGCTCTACAGGCTCAAGTCAGGTTTGCTTCAACTGAAGAGTTAACTACACCCTCAGATCGCTTAAGCAAATGCTATACAAAGTACACATTTACCAGTCTACCTGTATTACATTAGGAATGTTTTACTGGCTATAATATACTTTTTAAAAATTTTATTTGTGGTATACCCCTGCTGTAGCTGTGAGATTCGTAACTGGCGTGACGCAAGAGGGGAAATCCCACTGCAAGGGTGGCTGATTGCGTATCCTAGTGTCTGACTCTCAGCCCTCAGCAGATCTCCAGCTCTGCACTGAGTCAAACCCGCAGATGTCACATAAATGTCACACTCTGCTTTGCATCGTCAGTGGAAAGTATTCCTCCCTCTTTGTATTGGGCTAGTGTGTAATTGTTCCCCTTTCTATTCAAAATGTGTTTAGTTCTTGCTTTATTGTTTGATCTAAGTAAAAGCAATCTTTAAAAAAAATAAAAATCTTGTCTCATAAGGGGCATAAAAGAGGAAAGCATTTCCCCAAAAGTAATCTATTTCATTATAGAACAAATGTATACTGTTACTTATAGTCATGCCTTTATGTCTAAAATAATGAAATACATTGGATAAAGGAAAGCACAGGATGAAAATAATAAATTAATTAAAAAACACATTTAGTACATAGAACCTGCATGTCTATAAAAAAGATTTGCGCTTCAAGACTGAAGACGATTCTTTTATTAAACAGTTGTATTAAGCCTTCATGACTTTCCAAAGGATATTTGATTTCAAAGTTCTCAAATTCCTGGAAGCCTTCATCATCCCTGCAATATGCACACCTTCTGATGAGGCTGTTTTGTGTATCTGATACTACTGCATATGCCTCACAGACGCCTTCAGTCCTTACTGGAACTCAGCAATCATACTCTTCTAGGGAAGAGATTTAAACTGTGCCCTTTGGGTAAAACCAAACACTGAGGGATTTTACACAGTTAACCTCCACAGGCTGAGGACTGCCTATGGTGGTGCGCAGTGGTGCTGGCGTGTCCGCAGCTGCCACATGCAGGAAAAAAGGCTTTGCATTAATTTTAAATCCTGCAGCGTGGAGGTGTACCTGCTTGCACCCCAGAGCTGTGCCCAAGCAGCTGGCTGGAAGCTGGCCACGTGGCTCGGTGTGCCACCGCAGGGCACGGGCACTGGGGAATTACAGCCCACTGGATTACATCATCTGTACTGCTGCTGCAGACCACAAAATGAACTCTATAGACTGTCAAGCTACAGTTCTCTTTTTGTTTTCTTTTAGGCTCCTAAAATGATTTTCAGATGTGTTGGCAATCACAGCTCTTGCTGAAGGCAGTTGGGATTGCAAGTGCTCAGCTCAAAGCTGATTAAAGATCAGCTTTGTGTAAAATGTAAATATTTCATAACATAGCTTTCAGCCCATTTTGAAGCAAAACCAAATGTAAGTGCTGCATAAAAGCTCCAGTTTGGTGTTTAGAGGAGAACAATTCCTATATTTTGATTTGTATTTTTTGTTTTAACATCTATTATTTTAACTATGCATATTTGATAATCTCTGTGATATAATCAATACAAGTGTAGGATCAGTTATGTGGATCTTAGGTCACGTGGAGTTCTTTTGCTACATTAGCAAGAGCTCCAAAGTGGCCGTCCTTTGGTTGAGGACTGTAGCCAGCCTGATGAAGTGGCACTTCTGCCAACATGATTTCATTAGCTTTTCTGTGAAGCCACAGAGGAATAGGACTGCTATCTCCTCCCAAAGGAAACAAGTTGGCCGGCATATCTCTGTGTGGCTGAAAGCAGTCAATGGGATCCTCCTTGCCCACAGGTGGTCCAGCAGATTGTTGCCAGGTGGGGAACTTTTTCTCCCCACAGTTATTTAGCCATAGCAAAGGATGGTTGGGTCCTTCTTTGACTGCTCTGATTACAGCTCTGAATAATGCTTTCCTGGGAAACCTCTCTAGTTCCAGGTATGCTAATACAACGTGGGTTTAGGTATGTGTATTTTGAAACAGGGATGGGTATGGTGTCCTTTTTAGATATCTGCTGGACTTCTAAATTCCACTTGTCAAAGCACTTTAACCTTGACTAGCCTCACTAGCAGTCACTAATGAGCACAAGTTACTTTGATATGCCATTTCTAGTAGTGAGGTGAGTTCTACTCTTCTATATTTTAATATATTCCTTGAATTTCTAGAACATAGATTTTATCGTCTAAAGAACTGGGCATTTAAATACAGCATTTACGATTGAGCACACTTTATTTACATGAAGTAGACCACACACATGGTAAGCTTTCCTGAAATATGTGCCTGGAAAAACTCAATGCTTCTAGTAGGATCTAAAATTAGATTCATATTTGGAGGTTTGACCCTACCTTCATTTAATCAATTTCTGGTATCTATTAGAAAGATCTCTCTCTTGATCTTTTGTACTCTCGAAGATAAAGCAGATTGTTCCTTATCACTTATTTCTTATGTCTCTCTGTACAATAAGACTTATTTTCAGGACAAAATGTTTCTCTGGATAGCAAGTAATAAAAGTAAAACAATAAAATCAGAATTCATAAATTTCCAGAAAGCACATAATTTAATTTAATTTGAACTAATTATCCCTAGAAATCAATCATACTAATTTTATGGCATTATCCATGGCTTTTGCTTTTGCTGTGACTGAACAAGTGGCTGTGATACAAGTTGTCTCTCTCTGAATTTAAAAGAACATTAAACTCTTCTGCGAAGGAGCTTGATAAAGTTAGGGAGAGGACATATTTTACTGTCTCAAGTGAGTATTTGGGGTGATTTAGAATTCCTTCAGCAAAACACCAAGCAAGCAGGGGAGGGAAAAGTCTTAGACACCATGTTAAAAGAAAAGAGACCTTCAAAGATAATACTTTATAAGGAAGATAGGTTCAAAGACAAGAGTGGGATGTCTTGAATTTGCTTCTTGCTCTAAATGTGGCTGTTTGTATAATTTTAGGTAGTTTAATTGTTCAGCTTCTGCTTACATTAGAGTGACTATACTGGTTGATCTATCCAGTACAAAAATCTTAAAATGGGCAAAATTGTGATTAATTCTCTCTTTTAGGCTACTTTACCTATCGGACACTATGGAAAGGGAGCTACTGTAAATGAAAATCAGATCTCTCAGCTTCTACTTTCCCATTTCTAGATGAAATGGGATGGGAAAGGAGTAGAGATGAGGGTTTTGAAACTTAATTATTTGGATCATCTCAGAGTAAAAATTTGATTTTTCACAGTGGAATCCTCCAAATATTACAGGTGCTACATTTCTCGTTTCTCCAGTCAGTTCTGGGTCTCTTTTTTTTCTGTTTTGTTTTGGGGTTGTTTTTTGGGGGGAGGGAGTTGTAGGGTTTTCTAGGCCATGCAGTCAAAGATAATTATTCCTTAGCATTTCTGAGATTGCTCTTGGGAAAATAAATTTGTTACTGGTGGGAAAAAGAAACAATGGTCAGCAGTAGTGTTTAGCATTCACCTTATTTGTTTAGAGTTCAATAGTATACTTAAAATGTCAATTTGTTGTTGGTGGTGGTTGGGTGGGTTTTGGCTTTGTTTTGGGTTGGTTTTGTTTTTTTTTGTTTGTTTGTTTTGTTTTTTGTTGTTGTCCTGGACCAGAAAACTCCACTGTTTTCTAGTGCTGTTCTCTTTCATTTGGCTAATAGAAATCCTTGCCTTTTTCAGATGGCTACAATTTTCTTTCCTCTTATAAAATTCTCAATTGCCTCAAACTCAACAATCAATGCTCCGTACATAAATGCACGGGAGATTCAACAGAATACAAGAAGCCATATCTTATTTCTCTTTGCATCCCTTGTTCCAAACCCAGTAATATCTACCCTTTTGGGAAGCTGACGTGCAATCCATTGATAAGGAAAAATCATATTGAAAGGAGTACATGGAAGATAAACAGATCACAGGCAGATTTGGCCATGGTCTTGGCTGCTTGGATATTAGAAGTGTTATGGGCTTATATTTTCTTCACATGAGTTATTTAAAAATAATACAATTTAAATAAAGGTGTTTTAACTTTTTATTATAACCTTAATGCCCACCTTCATTCTGGCTTTTATTGTAACTTTCAAGGAATGCAATGCCAAGCACATTCTTAAGTTAGTAGTGACTTATTCCCTGATGAGAAAATTCTTTGTGTTTAAGGCATCTGCCAAACATCTTCCCCCTACACTGTATATTGCTCATATAATATTATTGTGTGTGCATGTGTGTAGGCATCTGTTTGCCTAAACAGACACAAATTATACCTTGGCCCTTAAAAATTTATCAATCCACTTGTTTCACATGAAATCCAGGAATAATGTTACGTGCCTCAGAAAACTTCACAAAGAGGAGGGATTTCACCTAAGACTGTTGTGACTTCTTTAGCATACTCAACAATTGACTACAGTACTTAATTTTTTTTCTGAGGTATCAATATTATATTTGATCTATATCACACCATACCCATCCCTTTGACACCAGCAGAAATTATATCCGTATATTCAGTGAGAGAAAATTTAAGTCTATGGTATGTACAGTTAAAGGCATACCTTGGCAATAGAATTTCCCACATAAATACCAAGAAGCAACTTGTAGCATTTATTCCATGCAGCCTGTTATTTTCCTACACTACTGAGACAAATAAGTGCTTTCTGTCTGTTAAAAGATCAATCTTCTTACAATTTTTACAGTTTTATTCTACTTTAAACTGTATACAGATTATATTTTTTTTCCTTTTCACGCTGGTAACTTATATCCTACGTTCTAGTATTCTAAGCTAAGATATTTTAAGACAATTTAGGATTTTTAGTGACTATAGAGATTATATACGCAGTATACTTAACAGTATGAGTATGATTTTCAGTTAGAGTATGGTCTGTAGGCACCTGAAGCTAGAGAATTTCATTCTGTTGATTCAAATGGATTCTGGATCAAGACCTTATCTCTTGGATTAGAAATAAGATGAGTAAAATTGCTGGCAAAATGCCTTAATTAACTTGTCATTAATTTGTAGCTGGAGTTCATAACATCCTGTCTACGTCTGCCTAGACAAATTGAAAGGTCAGCATTTGAAAGAACATTTTTACCGATGGTTAGCCCACTGTGAGGTCTGTGACAGAAGCTATTTCCTAGTCCAAGTGTCTGCAAATGCTAAGTTTTTCAGGAAAAAGGCAGTAGCTAGTGAACATTGAATGTCTACAAGGAACTACTGTGCCTGGTATTCTTTATGAAAATCAATTATGCTCAAGCAAAATCTTTCTTGTCCAAGGGAGGCTATTTATAGAGACATCTACAAGGATTTCAGCATACGTGTAACTGCTTACGCAGGGGCTCCAGTTAAGGTGACAGAATTACACAGTGCTGTTAAAATGAAACATGTATGTATATCTTGTGCAAAATTCAGGCCAATCTGGAGAAAAATAGATTTCATTTTTCTTTAATTGACCAAGAACCATGTGCATTTGGATGGTTTAAGAAATCCTCTTCTTTAGAGTTTGATGTTTAAGAAAGAAAAAAACAAATTTCAAACTGACTTGCAGGATTCCTTCCATTCTTCCTGTGCCTTCTACCTCTCCAATTTAAAAAAAAAAAAAAAAAAATCAGAGGATTAAACTCATTCTTTTCTTTCTTATAATCTGATTGGAATTCAGGCCATTGTTCATATGTTTGCAAATTAAAACATGGTAGTTATCACCATTAGCTAAATGCGACAACAAGATTTTAGCTTAATTTTTTGAAGAGCCTTTTTGATTACCTGACTTTCCAATGGGACTATTACATTATGGTTTTCCTAAAAGCCTAGCAGCACTGTGCACAAGAAGTAAAAGGTTTGAATGCTGCAGTGAGACCCTGGTGAATAACTCGCTGCAAGAATAGCTGCTGAAACACTTGCTCTAGTTTTTACACACTCATCTTATTTCCGCAGCTTGTCCCATAAATGGTCCAGCTGTCCCTACCTCAGTCCCCTGATAACCACAAAGTTTAAATGAACACAGAAGATGCACACGGAATGGAGAACATGGGTTGTGTATCCCAATTATGTTCTATAAAAAGAAACCACGAGAAAACTGAGGAGCTGAAAAATGTTTTTTCCCTAAGCACACTTTCTCACCACATGTAGTCAGCAAGTCTGAGGTAGCACATGCCTCATATGCCACTGAATGTCTTTATTTATAGATGTGAAGAACAGGACAACCCAAATACGGAAGAGACAGTTAACATAAGTAGTGTTAATATGCCAATAGTCCCTCTTCAGGAAGGACTATAAAATCTGCGTGAAGCTCAGGAGCCCCTTCAAGTTAGTGAGCAATTAATGAGGAAGTTAATGACTCTGGGGGAAATCAATGTGTTTCAAATTATGACTATAAGAACTGCTAAGATTCTGGATTTTAGGTGCTGAGACCAAAATGAAAGAATCAGAAATATAGGCAGATTTTAATATAAAGGAGACAGAACTTAGGGTAAATTTGGGATGCTCTTTCATTCATGCAGAAAGTGATGTGAATGAGGTTTGAAAATCCCAATGAAAGAGCATGACAAAGAAAATTATGACAACAGAGGAGAACCCAGAACAGAGGGAGCAACAGAGCAACATCTCTTTTGACACTATAAGCCTCAAAGCAGCCAGATATCTTTCTGAATGGGGAACGAGGGTTTGAAGGTCATAAAAAAGTTGATAGTAAATCTAATGCAATTTATCACCAGTATTTCCTTTTAATATTTTCCATGCTTTTTTTTCTTTCATGCAGTATTAACAAGTAGGGGGAAAGGAAGATGCGTAGGGTAAAAAAGACACATGTTGAATAAACACTGTTTTCTTTTTGTGAACTCTGTAGAATACTGTGAATTGCAACATATCGAACAGTCACGGACCTAAACAATTTCCTGCCAGACTGCATTGTTGACTTTTGAAAAAACGAATAAAAATAATCAGCAGCATGATGAGGAATGCAGAGATCACTTACAGCAGCAAGTTCTAGGTGCTATGTGCGTCACCCTGATCAAGCTTTTTACTGTGAGTGAGGAAACTTATTCAGGTGACTCTCCACCTACTAAAATGTTGGATTTAAAATTAAACAAAATTAAACAAAGGGAAAATAAAGAGTTCACCTGAACTGATTCTTTCATTAGATTTTTTTTTGTTCTTTCTTCTTCTGACAGATATATTTTCACCTTTTCTTTAAAGAAATTGGCACTCTGAGCGAAGCCTAGAACTGTACACCTTCTTTGAAACTGGTGAGCTAAACCAACCATGTCTGAGATTTCCGTATACAAACAAACTATAAAAACAGGGAGGCTGTAGTCAAAAGAAAAGGAAATGAAAAATCAATTCTCTTTTCCAATGAGGTTTTTAGCATATAGGGAAACTTAAAAGATCCATCACTTCTTTTGATGGTGAACTTTCTTGAAGCATTGAACAGCAAGAGACCTGGTGAGAAAAGCTAAAGCTCAGTTAGAATTAAATCTAGCCAAGGAGATCAAGGGAAACAGCAAAAATTTCTATAGGTATATTAATGGTAAGAAGACGACTAGGGAGGGTGTGGGCCCCCTCAGAAAGGAAATGGGGGACCTGGTGACAAGTGATATGGAGAAGGTTCTCAATGACTTCTTTTCCTCAGTCTTCACTGGCAAGGGCTCCAGCCACACTCCCGGAGTCACAGAAGACAACAGCAGGGGTTGGACAGAACTGCCCATCGTAAGTGAAGATCAGGTTCGTGACCATCTGATGAACCTGAAAGTGAACAAGTCCATGGGACCTGGTGGGATACACCCACGGGTACTGAAGGAACTGGCGGATGAGGTTGCTAAACCGCTCTCTATCGTATTCCAAAAGTCATGGCAGTCTGGTGAAGTCTCCGCTGACTGGAAAAGGGGAAACATAATCTCCATTTTCAAAAAGAGAAAGAAGGATGAACCAGGGAACTATAGGCCAGTCAGTCTCACCTCCGTGCCTGGTAAGATTATGGAGCAGATCCTCCTGGAAGCGCTGCTGAGGCAGAAGAATAACGAAGAGGTGATTGGGTACAATCAACACGGCTTCACCAAGGGCAAATCGTGCCTGACAAACCTGGTGGCCTTCTATGAGGAGGTCACAACATTAATAGACAAGGGGAGAGCAACTGACGTCATTTACCTGGACCTGAGCAAAGCCTTTGACACTGTCCCGCATGGCATCCTGGTCTCCAAGCTGGTAAAATATGGGTTTGATGGACTGACAATTCAGTGGATAAAGAACTGGCTTGACAGCCACACCCAAAGAGTGGCTGTCAATGGGTCCATGTCCAAGTGGAGGCCAGTGACGAGTGGAGTGCCTCGAGGATCAGTACTGGGACTGGTCTTGTTTAACATCTTTGCCAGTGACATGGACAGTGGCATAGAGTGCACCCTCAGCAAGTTTGCCGAGGACACCAAGCTGTGTGGGGAGGCTGACACGCTGGAGGGAAGGGATGCCATCCACAGAGACCTGGACAGGCTGGAGAGGTGGGCCCATGCCAACCTCATGAAGTTCAACAAGACCAAGTGCAAGGTCCTCCATCTGGGTCGGGGCAATCCCAAGCACCCATATAGGCTGCACAGTGACTGGCTTGAGAGCAGCCCTGAAGAAAAGGACTTGGGGGTGCTGGTAGACGAGAGGCTCAACAGGAGCCGTCAGTGTGCACTAGCAGCCCAGAGAGCCAATTGTATCCTGGGCTGCATCAGGAGAAGCGTGGCCAGCAGGTTGAGGGAGGTGATTCTCCCCCTCCACTCCACTCTCGTGAGACCCCACCTGGAGTACTGCGTCCAATTCTGGAGCCCCTACTACAAGAAAGATATGGACGTGCTGGAACGTGTCCAGAGAAGGGCCATGAGGATGATCAGAGGGCTGGAGCACCTCTCCTATGAGGACAGACTGAGAGAGTTGGGGTTGTTCAGTCTGGAGAAAAGAAGGCTCCGAGGAGACCTTATAGTGGCCTACCATATCTTATGGGGGCCTACAAGGAAGCTGGGGAGGGACTTTTTAGGATGTCGGGTAATGGTAGGACTAGAGGGAATGGATTCAAACTAGAGATGGGTCGATTCAGACTGGACATTAGGAAGAAGTTCTTCACCATGAGGGTGGTGAGACCCTGGAACAGGTTGCCCAGAGAGGTGGTGGAAGCCCCATTCCTGGAAGTTTTTAAGTCCAGGCTGGATGGGGCTCTGAACAACCTGATCTAGTGGGAGGTGTCCCTGCCCATGGCAGGGGGGTTGGAACTAGATGATCTTTAAGGTCCCTTCCAACCCTAACAATTTTATGATTCTATGATCAGAGATTTTATTCTGTATAGGAAATGGAGAATTGCTTATTTCTTCAATGTCTACTTAAGGTTACACAGAATTTCTTGAAATATAAACATGGAAATCTCTAAATTCCTAACTAAGGGCCTATGATTACCTGCAACTTCTCAGAAGATATATGTTGTTGGACACCAGCGTCCCTTTCCACACAGCTAGCACATGGATGAAGACCAGCAGCAGTCTTGCCCTTTGTAATGTCCTGGAACACTTCACACTTGTGTAGCAATTGACATTAATCCTCTGTTTGTACAAGAAATATCATAACCATGTGGGAAACAAGCAGCAAAGCGGTAAAGATTTTGGAAGTACCATACCCAGCGTGTCTGTGACTAATGAGATTTATGTTAGTGCAAGGAAACACAAGCGTTAGATCAAGAGATATTTATACAAACTTCATTTTACTGTATATCTGGCCTTGTTATGAAGTTATTTATAGGTACAATTTACTTAACCACTGCTTCTGTGTCTGGCTTCTGTTTCAAAAATTCATCAAAAATTCATGATCTGGTCTGTTCAATAATATATACTTTGAAATGGAAAGCAACAAACTATAAGTGATATAGGAGGGAAGGAAAACACATGCTGTTGTTTATTAATTTTGAATGGATATGAAGCATGAAAGTGAGTGCATGTAAAATAAATGTGAACACTGGCTTGTAAGACAATAAATGAAAAGAGTTAAAAGATGTTGTGTTCTCACAATTACAATTTAATGGAGGAGGGTAATTTTTCTACACTCAGCATCAGGAATCTTGACTTCAGATCATTCTGCCGTCCTGCAAATTGTACTGCACTGTGCAGATCCTTACTTGACCTAAAGGGCCCTGGAGACTGAGACCAAAGAAACTGCATTCAGCGCATGGGGAGAATCGGACCTTGGAAGTCATCACTTCTGAACTGGTAGCTAAAGCTTTGCTGCAGGGGACCAGTGCTGTGTTTCCAACCTGGCCGTAGGCAACAGCACAGAAACAGTGAACAGATTTCAATACATTATTTAGTGCAGATTTTTGTATACCCTCGCTACCTGAAAGAAAAATACGCACTGAAACCAGCGCAAATACTGCTATGAGCAATGACCGTGGTGGGCTCTCAGACTTCCAGTTTTTGGTTTTGTATCTGGCAAGTGTTGAGTAAGAGGAGGCAGCACTGGGCAAATGGGGAAATGAGATTTGGAAAAAGCCTTCTTGCATAACCTTTGATTCATCCTTACAATAAAACTGTTCATGTCATTGTTAGTGACAGGAAGATGAGTGTAATCCTTGTGGGATTTATCTGTTGGTGAGTCTTAATCACTTCTCCCCGCAGGCTACTGAAGGGCTCATGTCAGCAGTCAGAGTGCAGACAGTGACGCTCGAACAAAAACTTCTTTAAAGCCTTTCTGGCAAGAGTCCTTATTTTGATTCCAGTTACTGTCAAAAGCACAAGTGAAAACTGAAAAAGTCCCCAGGCATTTTGTGAAGTAATCAGGTGGAGGATTTCTCCCAGAGGAAGATGGACAGAGTTAGATGCGTATTACCCTGCATTAGGAGTGCCAGTGTCTCAGGAGAGCCCTAGGCAGAGCTTTCCAACCAGCCTCCAAATCTGCAGCAACTCCATGTCAGAGAGCCTTATGAAATGGTGAGACAGACAGAGAGGATCTTTGTGAAGGTAACCAGCATTTGTAAACTTGGAAGAAGTTAGGTTATTCTACTTTATGGATCCAGGATCAAAAGAAGTGCAGAGGCCATATATAAACATTTCCCAAAACATTTGATATCGGCTGCAATGTAGGATTGAAAGCCACATTTCTTGTCAACTAGTTCTCAAAGCCATGAAATAAGAAGCTTAAACTTGAGCTGGGATTTTTCTTGGTGAAATCCAAGGGTGCTTGTCCACCTTGCTGTTAAATACCGATGTAAAGCTGTGAGCTCAATGGTCTGAAGGAGCTCTAAGTTAACACGTGAGCCTGGACCTCTCTCTGCTTCAGTTTCCTTCTTGCTTCCAGAGTCCAAGTCAAGATTTCGGCTGTTTCAAAGCCACTTCTTATATTTGTTCTGAATGAAAGAATTTATCACCCTCCTCTCTTTTATGTCTCCTCCCAGACCTTTCTGAGGTGGGCACGGGCTCTGAGGAGCTGTGAAACCACTCTTTAGCCAATCAGACAAATAGGACTGATAGTTTTAGCAGTATTTCTAAGTCAGAAATTTTATAAAGGTATATGCTGGTGGATGGACAATTTTGAGGGTTTCTCATGGGCTGTTGACCCAAAAGGCTGGGATTTACTGATTTAGAGAACAGAGGTGAAAAGTATGAGAAATGTCATCCTGCTGTCGGGGCTCAGCACGAAACTTCAGTATGGCTTTTTTTACAGTCCCCTTTATAAGCAGGTGCATAAACATGCTAGTCTAACTCCTTTATAGAACTGGAGTAAGAAAAGCAGGGAGGTAATAGTAGAAACAAATACTTGAAGACTTCAGGTGATAAAGCAAGAGAAGTTATATATCTTAGATAGCTAAATATACCTAAGTGACATACTGCTTGGTGGAAAGACAGTTCTGAACGAGTTGTTTCTTTCCAGTGTTATTTAGCAAGCTATTAGACTGACCTTCAGGAAAAGTTATGAATACAGTGATAAACAATACTTCTTACTAAGAGTTTAAGAAACCTTTAATATTGGGCTCAGGACTGTGTTTGTTACCATCTGTGGTATTTCTGGGCTCATTTTTTTTGTTTGTTTTCTTTCTCTTCCTGGACCTTCTCTTGACATTACTGGGGGAGTATGTCCAGCAGTTCCAAAGTTCAGACAAAAAAAGAGTTTGTTCCTCAAGGAAAGACTCAGCCTTTTTTTTACAGAGGCAAAAATGTAGAGCAGTTTCCCCAGCTGTTTGACATTTCATGTTTCTTTTTCGTCCCCCCCTTATTGGGGTGGATGCTGGTAAATAGCAACAGTAATGAAAGAGTCTATCAGATTCTTAATTTGGTTCCTGCATGCATCAGAAAGGAAGGATCTTTTGTCACTTTGTCTGGTGTCCAGAGAAGACCATCTTTGTGGTTGTAATCATTATTGCTATATTATCCTAGTGTTACCTTATTATTACTGCTATCTTATGTGCTCTTTCACTGATGGTTTTATTTTTAGTGGCTGCCCACAATGTAAGATTTGCAGTTAAATAATGCTGAATGGTTCAGTGTCTTCAGAAGAAAATATAGCTGATAGCATGCTTCTTATTTGTGTGATAGGTATTTTTATTAGAATTAAATTGCAGGCTCCTTCTCTCCCCCATTCCCTTTAACATGCCAGAATAATTATGGGTGATCACAAGACAAAATATTTTTTATCTTCCCTTGTAGGATAATTGTTCACAATGGTAAAAAGAGATGATTTGCATATTTCCATAATGAAGTACAAATGAAGGCAGACCGAGTGTGAAGGGAGAGCAATCACAGCGGTGCGCATTAGGGTATCTGGTGGGTTTGCTACACTAAGTCAGAAAACGATGCAAATATCAGTATAGCAACGGGAGAGGTTTCTGCCTGCAGCCCCCTGTGAGTCGAACTCCAGCTCTGTTTCTCAGAGTGATTATGTTTACATTTTTAAATGCATTTATTAGAGTATAAAAATGTACATGTCTGCAGATTGGCTGTACACAATTCATTGTAAGGGGCCCAAAAATCCCTTTGCTTGGCTTTGTGTGTTTAATCGGAATAATTAATGAGTCTGACAATTTAATTCTGCATAATCATATTCCCATAAGCAACTCCTCATTTATCAAATTCTGCAGGACAAGCAGAAATAGTATAAAAAATAGGCATGAAACAAACCCTGGGCTCCAGTGGCTGCTGCCCACACCTGAACTTTCAAGAAAGAAAACACATAAGTATGAAAATTAGACTCTTCCATCTTTAAGCTAAAGATTTTATGCCGCCCATGTGAAAGACTAGGTAGTAGATTGGACCCTTCACATGGTTCAGATTACTGGTGAGTTTAAATCATGAAGAATAACAGAAGTTAGGGGGTGCAAATTGATGTGTGGCCAGTATCAGCCCCCAGGGAAAGTATATCTCTTTGAAGACACCATTACCTTTGCTGCTGACACTTTTACAGTTGAGAGAGACCAAATATTGCCCAGACACCAAGTCTGGAGATTCTCTTTTACCATCATCTAGATACAGTTTTCTAGAGTAACCTGAAATAATGGCAATTACTGTTAGATTTTTACAAAAGCGACTTAAGCACTTTGAATGTTAATTGTTAGCGGAAGACAGCAGGACGTGTAGTCTAACGGGGCTTGATTAATGATCATTTATTATATCAGGGCTTAGAAGAAAGTTGCTTTATATTGTACGTGACTGTCCACAAAAACAAGTGCTGCACCGCACGTGGTACAAGAGCTGTTTATACCACATGGCACAAACGCTGATGCTATGCGTTTCCTTCCAAGGCACAATATTAAGACTCAAATCCCAGATTTATAAATTATATATAATTAATTTTAATTCTTACCAAAATTATCTATAGTATTCAGTTATTTTCTGAGGGACCATGTATTAGGCATGTGGAGTTTATGAAAGATATCTGGCCTGCTGTTTTTTCCGTCTCCGTCAGGAGATAGAAGGTCCATATATTTCTACTGGAGTCTGGTGTCTCTGCCCGTTGTTAGCAGTGGGTCTTTTGAGCAAAGTGACAGACTCTGTTCTCTTTATGATGTGCCAGATTTGAGGAATATGCCACCTATTTCTCTCAGCATTGTTTGTTTGGAGTGACAACCTTATGGGACCCTGGGGCAACCTATTGTGACTCACTCCTGTTTGCAAATGTGGGGGTTTGGGATTTTTTTTTTTGTTTGGTTTGTTTTGTTTTCTAAAAGCAACATAGCACCAGTTTCATGTTTCTAGGACATCAAATAATATAAAATGGTCTTTGCCTTGCCTTTTCTGTCTTTTTATTCTCCTTTATCCTTACTAATCAGGAGCACCAGTATTTTAGCAGCCCAGAGGTTCTTATTGCGGATTTCTTTTAAACAGAAACAGTAAGTGCTATTTTGTAATAAAATCATGCCAAATAGAGATCAGACTCTGACTTTGCATTCTTTCTGCTTAAGATTTCTATTCTTCTGTCATTTTCATTCTCTACCAGAACATTGCCCACACATCACAGAGGGTGTGCTTATCCAAGCTTCTATGCGTGTTTTGCGTTGAGATTATAGGACCCAGATTATCCGCTCAGTGGATATTAATGCATACCTGGACTTCACCCAGGGATGAAGTTAACAGCTACTTTTCTAACGAAGCTTGCCAAGAGGTTAGTGCTCCTTGAGGTTCCACCCCTCTATATATTATGGCAGTAAGAGACATCACAGGTTTTTATGGACTCATGATTGTGTGCTTCTCCCCTGTTTAAAGACCTCCTCTCCATAGATCCATATATCACTGCACAAATTGTGCAGTGCTCAAACTTTGATTTTGGTTCAGACCACTTTCAAACTCTTCTCTAGTTTCATTTTCTCACTATACAATCTAATAAAGAGAACATAAACACATATTTTTTTATCTACCTGTTATTACTATTCCCTTCAGATACTGCAATTTCATTATTAATTGGTCAAGTCTGAGTTAAGTAAAAACAGCTGAATATTAGTTCTCAGGTGTTAAAATCAGGTATTATTTGCATTTGGAAGACAGCGTCCTTATTTTCTTCCCTGCCCCTGTAGTAGGTTCCCTTGCAGGTCAAATGAAACGATATTTGATTTTCTCCAGTTTTCTCTATCACTGCCTAAGTCCTAAAAACATGTAGCTTACAACAGTTTTGTCCTTCTCCTTTCTCATATATGTATTTTTGGCCTACTTTCAGTCCTTATCTATGGTCATTTAGGACTGAAGCAAGAGGTGCTTCATTCCCAAGTCATACACAAAACCAAGTTGCTGTTACTTCCTCAGTCCTCACCACTACCCCCACCCCCAGACCAGTTCTCCATGGAAGTCTACAATTAAAGTTCTGCTGGCAATGAGATGGACCAGGATGAAAGAGAAAAAATGGTGTAGAGGTACCTGTCACAGACTTCTTTAAAATCTGCTATCTGGGAATATAATCAATTTACCTTTTTGGAGGAAGGGGATTGGCTTCATTAGCAAAGAAAATAAAAAACTATCAGCATTAAGCTTAGTTCTTGGGGTGTTATGGCTCTTATCACAAGTCTATTCATCCCATAACATAGGTCCCATTCACAAACCATTTTTATCCTGCCTAGATGAGGTAGCTACAAGGAAATGTTCTCTGCAGTGAGTCATTGGAACACATTACTCCTTTCCTAGCAGGACCTGTATGTGCTAAAAGGGAACATTCCTAGGAAAATGCTACAGACTGTATGGTTTGGAAGAACTATCATAGAATCATAGAATCATAGAATCATAGGGTTGGAAGGGACCTCTGGAGATCATCTAGTCCAACCCCCCTGCCAGAGCAGGGTCACCTAGAGCAGGTTACACAGGAACACGTCCAGGTGGGTTTTGAATGTCTCCAGAGTTGGAGACTCCACCACCTCTCTGGGCAGCCTGTGCCAGGGCTCTGCCACCCTCAGGGTAAAGAAGTTCCTCCTCATGTTTAGGTGGAATTTCCTATGCTCAAGTTTGTGCCCATTGCCTCTTGTCCTGTCCCCGGGCACCACTGAAAAGAGCCTCGCCCCATCGTCCTGACACCCACCCTTTAAGTATTTATAAGCGTTGATAAGGTCACCCCTCAGACGTCTTTTTTCCAGACTGAAGAGACCCAAATCCCTCAGCCTTTCCTCATAAGAGAGGTGTTCCAGTCCCCTAATCATCTTTGTAGCCCTCCGCTGCACCCTTTCCAGCAGTTCCCCGTCCCTCTTGAACCGGGGAGCCCAGAACTGGACACAGTAACTATTGTGTACTGGCTTTTTTGTGATGCCTGCAAGTTAGAGGACAATGGCTTAGAGAATGGGAATTGAGAAATTATGTTGTGTTGAAACAGTTGGCACTAAAAAAGGCACAATCAGCGAAGTGGGGAGCAAACGGCATACTGAAGGGTCTATAGCTGGTCATGAATCGAGAGCTGATGATAGACCTCAGTTCATCACATGTTGTTGAAGTGCTGTGATTACACTGAAACAGTTGAGCAGTACCAGCATCTAGCTAGATCAGGAAATAGTATTTCTGTTTTTCCTTTGCAAATATGCTAAATTAAATTCAAAACATTAAAACATTTTTTAAAAGATTAGCAGAGACTTTGGAGAACCCTCGTAAGGGTTTTAATTAGTTAACCATGAAGGCACATTTAATCAAAGTGCTATCTCAGGTAGACCAGAAATGCAGTGAGCAGGAGAACGCAATGTGTTCAGTTTCCATGGAAATTCAACTCAAAGGAAAAGGGAAGGTAAGCACCTGTTCCAGTAAAATACTCTTAAAAACATCATAAAGTCACCTTGACTGCTATAAAAAAAACAATAAAATGCAATAGCAATTTCCAAATTCTGTGCCTATAAAGATAAGCGGTGTAAATTTCTAGAGGCAAAGCAAGCAAGGGAAGAGTTCAAAACTATACCTGTTAATGAGTTTGCTTAGTAACAGGCACGGTCTGCTGAGTGAGCCAAAGCTGTCTTTCCCAGAGTAAGGCCTATTTTTAGAATGATCACTGTATTCTGCAAGCTCATCTATGACTTCATTGGTTAAACCAAAACATTATCTAGCCTGACAAAAGCCAAAAATAGATGATTATTTTTACGACTGCATCTACAAATATGAATGATGCTTTGATGACTTTTTTTATTCATCTTCATTTTATATTGGTGATACTTTGTTTTGTTTAAAAAATGCAGGAGATCTCAATTCAAGAGTGGAAACAAGTGATCTTTAGTAAAGGACAAAACTGCTGCTTGGAAAATATAAACAAAAGAGCTTTTTATTATTTTCTTGTACTCAGTGATATATTTGTTACTCATATACTTAATATCAATATAAGTATATTGATTTGTTTTCACTGAGTGTGTATTCATGCCTTTATATTATTTATGATGATATCGTTGTCGCCTACCTGGAGTCTGAAATACCCTAAGGGACTGAGGATGAAGTCTTTTACAGTGTCTGCATCTGCTTAGTTATTGGTCAGCAGCATTCAGAAATATAAATATCTTTTTAGTAAATTAAACAGTGTTAATCCAAGTGCAAATGCTAAATTCTATAAGCATAAGCTGTAGGAGATGTTTAATAAAACTCAGTTTCATTTCAGTGAATCAGAGTCCTTCTGAAGTCACCTCTCTTTCCTGCTAGCTACATATTAAGTTACGCATTTAATAGAAGTCTGCCAGTATTTTTGTGGCATTGTCACATTTTAAGGTAAATTAATCTTACGTACCTTGTTGGATGAAGACCTCATCACGAAATTTTGTGAGAAATGGCCCTTGTCTCATGTCTTAGTTTGTGGAGCAAACAAGTAATTCCTGGTGATCTTAAATCCATGGTCCAGGCAACATCAGTATACGACTTCATCCCTTCTTTGCATTACTGAAGTAAAGCAATCGTTTATGCTCTATTTTCATTTTAACCTACTGACTGGCAATAAGGGTCACATGTGATAAACATAATAATTTCAACCGTAAATGAAACTTACTACTTTGCCAGTTAGAGGTTTATTTGCCTCTCACTTTCCGTGATATAAATGGCGAGTCTTTTATATGGAGCTGTGCTAATATGAAACTGTAGTAAATAATTAGGTCCATAATCTTCTTACAGAGTTTTTGCCATTTAAGTTAGCTACACTGGAAGTATATGAGGTCCTAAGATTTATGTAGTAATTATCTTTTGCTGTTAGGGCCTGATCCAGCTTCCAGTCAAGTTAACGTACATTTTATCGTGCCAATAGCAGTTGGTTTAGGCCTTTAGGGGTGAACTTTTTAAAAATAATAATAATTAAAAATTAAGCATCATCTTGCTTTTGGATTAAAGTAGTATCATATTAAAGAGATAATTAGACTTGCTGAAACATTATAGGTTTGGCAGTCAAATGTAAGAACCACTTTAGAACAAGAATTGTATTTAAAAGAAGTATAAGTTCATTGTTAGTCAAAGAAAAATAGCGTTAGATCAAAAGACCAAGTTGAGAGTTTTGATGACTTGAATTTTTGTTACCTTTTGGAAGGCATTGGGATTTGTGCCGAAAGAGAGACGTGGCTACCTGAAAAACACCTCTGTGCAAACTTTTATAGTCACATTTTGTGACTGGGTCTTTTCTTATAGTCATGCAGTGCTGCCACCATATTAAGTAGATATAAACAATGAATATAACATGTTAGCATACATACTGTGTAGTAGATTTGGTGAAAGCATGGAGCATTCCTTATGCAGCGACAGAAAAACATTGTATTTCATATCTTCTCCAATGCTGAAATAAACTGCTGTGCAATTGCATGGCATTTGGCAAGCAACAAGTAAAATCCCTGCAATGTTGAGGATGTCTTAGTTATGACGTTCCCACTTTAGATCATCCAGAATACTTGTGGCATATTTATTCCCAAAATGTTTCCTCTGAAGAACGAAACTGCCATTTTAATTACCTGATGCAACAACCCCCCCCAACCCAGAATATAAACAAATTAACTTCTCAGATGCAGATAGTGAGTACAAATCAATAACATCATTGTAAAATAGCACTAGCTTCAGGAGACAGCTGCAAGAGTAAATAGGTCCATTTGTTTTGAAATCTTTCCTGAACATCATGACTCATCTTCCGGATCTATTTTGGGCTCTGTCGTATGTATGTGTGGCTGAGGTCACACACGCAAGTAATCCAAGCGGCTGAAGCAGTGAGAGTTGTCAAAAGGAAGAGTTTATTACGTGGATTTTGCTGTATAGAAATGTCTTTTCATGCTCTGCCTGATCATAAAAAGATAAAAGCAATAATCTTCCTCGGCTGCAATGACTTAAATTTTCTTATTCAGAATCAGAGAGAGCTTCAAATTCCTTGTCTAGATAATGTCAAATCTAAGCCTTAACTTCCAGGGAAACAATGTAAGAATAGTTAAGACAGCTTTTTATTTTATCTGGAAAGCCTGTTTAGGAGGGGTCAGAGAAACAACATATATTTCTAGGTTTAGATAGTACCTTTTGCTCTAATAATACTCCCAGAAGACCAAAAAGGTCACTGGCTGATTTCTACCCATTCATCCTTTAATTAGGGAAATTCATTACGTATGCATTTGACGCTAAGCCTGATCATGAGTGCTTTTTTAGCTTGGGGTATCAATTTTGGGGGCTGCAAAGAGTACAAAACACGAATGCTGGCTCGCTGGGACGTCGAGGTGTTGAGCTGGGGCTTGTTCAGGGCACACGATGAGTCATCTCTGGCTGGCGGAGAGGGCTGCTCAGCTGGGTGAGCAAACCTCTCCGGCGGGAGCATGGCCCGCTTGGAGGGAAGCGGATGTGTTGGGAAAGGAAAGAGAAGAGATGCCCACGATATATTCACAAAGAAAATGGTGCATTTTCATCAGTTTTTAAGCTTTTCATTTAGTCCTTTTAAGAGCTGAGAATAGTGGTGTACTTTAATACAAGCATCCGGATGAAATGATGATAGCTCTTAGCGTCAGACAGTGAGAAGAATAAGAATCCACTAATTTCACTAGAGTACTGTCAGTGCGCCCTGATCAGCTCAGAGCAATTCTTGCTTTTAGGTTTGACAGTCTTGGAATTCTGGGAACAGTATTGTGTTACAAACAATGCAAAGAAAATACAACCTGTGATCTGCACTATTCAATAAAAATTCTGGGGCAGTTCACATCTGACTCAGACCCTGACTTTCAAAGAAAACTTTGTTGGCAGTTTGATTTGCGGTTTTTCTTGCTGCTGATTGTCTATTTAATTTTTCAGCTTTTATTTTATTTTTCCCCAAAGCTCCTAAGGCCTTCACAGTATGGAGAACTACTAAACTTTCTAACCAAATTAGGATGAGAATTGGGTGTTTCTCAAAACCCTGATATTTCAGGCTCCATACAGGGGACTTTGTTGGACTCTGACCAAAACCTCGTCTCTAGGTTTAGTTCTTTTCATCAGTGTCCTGGGAATAAAGTATGATGCGAAGCAAGTCACCTTATGGCCAGGATTGGCAGGCCAAGTACTCTATCTGCTCTCTGACCTGTTAGGTTCTCTCACTGTTGCTTCCGGGTCTTGCTATAATGGACATGCTAAGCCTATCACAACAAAGTATTGAAAAAACAGAAACGATTGGCAATCAACAGTAAAATAGCCAGTACAAGCTTATTAAGAATCTTGATCACAAGGGCATTTGGACACCTTAGAGCCAGCAGCTAATGCAGACAAAAAGCTATTTATCGAACAGTAGCATAAAGTCCCTTATGCTTCTTATTCTCTTACTAGCATATCACCAGTATGCTTTATGGTATGCTTTATGCCTTTTCAGAATACCTGCTTTATACTTTTTCAGAATAACTGCTAAAGCAAGTAAAAAAACAGTGGTTATATTTTTCTAACTAACTATCCATAGAAGAGGTCCTTCCAGTTCATGAAGGAAAATGGATGTTCGCAAAAAATTTATATTCCACGTGAGTTTCCATCTCTGCTACGTGCAAGTGGATAAATTGGCACTGTGTCTTCCAGATTCTGAATATTTGTCTCATACACTACTGTTACAAGAAACTCTAGTATCCATAATAGTTCTGGCAAGAAACTTATCAAGAAGTCTGAACAGACACCAAAACCTAGTAAATACTAATTAGAACAGCATATGTTGTTGTCAAACTGCAGGCACTAAACTGTACCCATGTTCATTCATCTGGAGCAAAGCAACCTCAGCAGCATACCCAGCAGCATTCTAACAAGTGAAATGTGCAAAGTATCCAACTGGTTATTCATTTATCTTAATTTTGTGGGGGTAGTAGTAGGATTATATGCTAAAGGCACAAGGACATTTCTTTAACATTTAGCCAGCCGGGTAACTCCTTTCACCCATAGCAACTCATTGGCTAGTTTCTAGCAGATACCAAGCTAGCACACATAGACTAGGAAGAAGGGGTAACTTGCCTTGCAGTTGCTATGATTCTCCAAGATGTAATCTTCACAGCAAAATGACTGACTGTCTTTATTTATCCTGCTTTAAAACAAATAAGTAAATAAAAAATAAAAAAAAAAAATCAGAGAGAATATACTTTTTCCCGAAGTACAAAATATAAAAATTACTATGTCTAAATTTCAAGTTTACCAGGCCTGAGATGTACAGACCAACCTGAAGAATCATCTTTGCTGTCTATGGCACAGATATAAAAAGCTCCAATAAAGTAAGCCAGTAGGAGCTTTTGCTTCTGCATTTAGTGATTTTTTTTGAATCCAGACTATAGTCCTTGCCCACCTCATAGCGAAGCTCGTGCATTTTAATTAATGCAGATCATAGACAAGTTGCAACAGAAGACAAGGTGCAATGGAAACATGAACCGTTGCTATTGCACTCTACCACAGAAATTTGGGAGTCGCAGTACAAAAGAATCTGTTGAATTCTATAAGACAAAAAAGTAGAGATATTTGCAGAAGTATTGGCTGTCAGTTTATAAGCTCATTTTTTCTCTCAAGGGAAAATAGATTTTCTTTCTGTAAAGATCCTTTTTTTTATTTCCTCGCTGTGTGCAGTACTATAAATTGCATGCAAGGGACTTGGTTGGAATTTACAAATGTCTGTAGCCTTTTATTGTGTTTTATGCACTTGTAAAACTAGAATGGCTACTGTAACTAAAACAATATAGTAGTAATTTTCTACGCCATTTGATTTAGGGAAATCTAATGTCTGATAACTTATTACATGATTGAGCATTAATATTCTTTCCTGCTCTTTTCTGGTTTAGTACCTCATTTCTAACACTAAGTTCGTTGGCGTTCTCCCAGTCATGCTCAAGGTTATTCATTACATGATCATTACTGCCCACCTTCAACTCACTTTTTGGGAATTTCCATTCTCAGACAGTTACAGTGTTTGGAGAGCCCTTCAACAATTTTAAAGTTTTGCCAAACAACATTATTTCTTCAGTGCTATCTAAAACTTCTGTATAATAGCGAGACACCTTGTACCTCCCACCATCACCCCACGTGAGGAGCTGCAGTGATAACCTCCGACTGCACAGCTGGGGCTTTTTTCCATGCTGCTACCCAAGACTGATGGCGAGTGAAGTTTCTAAGTTTACCACGGGCCTTTAAGGGTTCCTCTACACCCCTCTTGTCCTTTTGATGTGTGGCTTTTATTCCAATACACTTAAAGCTATTTCTTGAAATGGATTTGTGCTAAAAATAAGGACTATTGAACCCAAATGTGCCTGAACTCTATAGGTTTGATTTGCGGGGAACATGCTTTTCTGCACTGCCAACTTTGTGACTTTAAGCTGAAGTCTCCTGACATTTGCTGTTTAAGTTAATGACCTGTCTCTTGAAGACTGGTGATTGTAAGACTGTCTGCTTTCATTTCGATGAAATCTCTAGGCCTGTAACTGCATGGGAAAGCTTGAAAACTTACTCTGAGCTCACTTTACTTTTTCAGAAACAAAGACAGAAGCCTTCCAATTAAAAAAGAATTTAGCCCTCTCCCCTCTCCCCTTTCCCCTTTTCTTATTATCATTTTGGATTGTGGCATCTTTTCTAAAATCAAATCTTTTGCACTTGGCAAAACAGCACATTGCCTGTATTGTCATTTTTGTCACTGTTGAGAAGTTTTTAACTTTCAAAAATCTCTCTGAAGACCTTTCAGATTACTACTTCTTATTAAGTCAGGCTGTAAATGATCAGTTAGCATAACATACTGATTAGCCAGCTGACCCAGGGATCCCTATGTGAAAATTAATGACGTTAGATTTTTCGAAAATGGAGTGAAATGAAAATGCATTGGGTTTGTTAGATGAACTGTTTGCTCTTGACCAGACATCTATATAATGTAAGTAGTTCTAAGCATAAAGAAACTAGGGTACAGATGTCTGACAGGGAAAAACGGAGAAAGGTGTTAGAAAGAAAGGAAAACTGAGAAAATCTGAGTAGTTTTCTTCAAGCAATGTAAATTTCAGAGGGCTGATTAGCACCGAGAAGCCAGAACTCTTGGCACTGGCACCCTACCCCAGCGCAAAGAGAGGCTGCCATGTAGTAAGAAAATAATTTTCTGCTCCAAGGAAAACTTATTTTTTAGCTGGAGATGTTTTACTACTTCACAGAAATCAAGCAGCGAGATGTGCAGGATGCTGCACTGTATATACACCCTCCAGCTATACTAACTTTTGACAGATTCCCTGTAATAATTTTCTACACCTTTCCCCTTCATAATCACTAAACTTTGAACGCCAAAAGTAGCTGCCAACTGCTTCCTGGGTGAGAAAAGGGGAAGAAAGGGCCCTGGCCTGCTTTTAAGAGGTCAAAGAGGGAAGAGTCCAAGTTTGGAGGGGAACTCCTCTATCACAGTTATAAACCAGCATGAAGTTAGTTTTGAAGAATGCCCATGTGTTTGACTGCAGCCTAATGCTTAGCGCACTTAACTGGTAGAGAAAAGACCTTGTTTAAGATGCATTCTCCATGGGGATACATGAATATATGATGCCATCATTGAATTTAAAAACCATAATAATTTATTTTTAAAAATACCAAAACAGACACAAGTAGGTTTTGCCCTCTCATATGAGTTCCTTACTCTATAGGCTATAAGCCTGGGATATTTCTTTTCAGCTGTCCCTCTAGCCTTCTAACTATTGCATTTTTAGAATATAGCTCAGATTTTCTTGTGTCAGAACCTTACATTTGAGTTGATAATATTCCTTCTGTTTAAAACTGAAGCCGAGGCTTTAGCTCCTCCACTGTCTTGTCCCAGCTCCAGTCAGCATGTCATGGCAAAGCTTACCTTGTACTGGCAATAAGTCCGCACTGCTAAAGGGTATCAAGGGGACTATTCTGTTTCAACCACTGTCATTCTAAGTTTCCCCCGAATTTCTGTGCATTCCTGCAGGCACCAGGAACAGCAGGGTTTCTCAGCCTCACCAGTAGCTGGCTGCCGCTTCACAATACCAAGAGCGTGTTCAAACAGTATATTCAGCAAGTACAGACGGCGTCATTTGAGTATTCAATTACTGCTAGCCGGTAGCTGAACATTAGCCAAGCCATGGCAACACAGAAAAGACAATGAGACTTAATGCTTCATGGCTTGCTATTTCTTCTTGCCAGACTAGGTTTTTCTTTTAACAATCATTAAGGAAGTATATGATGCAATACAATGTAATCTAAATATTTCTTCCTCATAAAGTTCCAGTCTTCACTGACTGCCTGTTCACTACTCCTTTGAACTTTGTAGCCTGTTTGCCAAAGCAGCAGAAGTACATGCAAAGTGATTTTGTAGCATAACGGCAACAGCATTTGCCATGTACTAGCAAATCACTTAAAAAGGGTTTTCCACACGCCTCCTGTCTTGGCATGCAAAGGGCCTTGCATTTGAATAGGGTGAGTCAGTAGGCTTTGTAGGTCAGACCTACGTTCTTACTCTGTTAATAATCAAAACATATGGGAGGTTTTTCACCTTTCCATTTCATACTTATTCACGTGTTTTTATTTTGTAACTTTTTTTCCTGCGTGATTTCCCCCTTCTCCTATTCACCTTCCTCTTTTTCCACCTCCTTTTCCTGTGCAGTTCAAGCTTTGAAGATCTGATTAGACTTGTCCTCAAAGTGGAGTTAAGATGGGATTGAAGAAAAATGTTTGCTCACTGCTCAGAAATAGAAACTGGCTAGAAAACATGCACACCACCACCTGTGACCAGAAAATAATTAAAATGGTAACAGATGTAACTCTGGAGACAGGAAACTCCAGAGTGTCCTTGCAGGGGTGCGAAAATACTGTGTCTAAGGAAATCTCTCACTACACAGCTAAGAAGAAGATATCGAAACATTAACTTTCAAGAAGCGTTGACAATAGGAAAGGAAATATTTGGTGAATGAAAAAGTAAATGGCAAGATTGTATTGGTGGAAATGTAAGGAGGGGGAGAAGACGGAGGATGACGTCATGCTTCATGAAGAAACCACAGGTGTCCTTCAGGAGAGAAAGTCACATCTGTCACTCTACCACCAGGTCAGTCAGTGCTCACAGACAGGGCTGGTGGCTGCACTTGGGGCATCTCACCATCACCCCACTTTCACCCCCTTTCCCCTGGTCACCTTTTTCTTGATCAGTCTGGATGACAGACAGTGAAGTGTTATGAGGGAGAAAAAGAAAGAAGCAGCTGGTGACACAAAAGGAACTGAGATGCAAATAAGGAATATCAGCATTCCTTATTGTTAATGAACGGTGAGCAACAGGCTGATTTAAGACAATGATTTTTCTCTTTCAGGTCCCTAAAAGTCACTTCTATGTCTAGAAATTGACTGAGATGTATGAATCTACATCTAGCTTTAAAACATGCTGCTAATCCTGCAGTACGTATAAAATGAAGTCTTGTTTCACCATTTGAATAAAAAAGAGGGTGGCTTTGGTAAATGGAAAAAGTGTCCCAATTTCTGTGTCTCAACTGATCCTTGTGCTCAACTTTGTCTCAACTGATTCCTGTGCTATAACCAGAAAGGAATATTTTCAGTGTATTATAAATATGTATGGCTTATTTACTCCTGTATTTTCAAAAGAGGTCTTAGTGGGCTCTGTTATGAATGGATGTGAGGGCTATAGGAAAATGAAATGGTTTTCCAAGAGAAATCATAAATACTACATTCTACAGCAAGCAGCCACTAGTCTTAATATTCACAAAAAAAACCCCAAAAACATTGGTACCAAAAAGTGCTATTTTCTTTCACAAAGGTAGATGCTTGGTATTTAAATATCTGATGCTGAATCTGTGTAAAACTTCATTGTGAGATAATTTCTAATACTCCTGGAGGAACAGAGGAGCAAAGGTGACTAAAATACAAAGTGTTCACAAGGACTGGAAAAGAGAACAGCCCACAGAAGACCCTGTAGCAATGCCAACGTTGCCTTTGTAACCCAGGAAAGACGCTGCCACCAGGGAGTTCATTATGCAGGGGCTGGTATCCAAAAGCTTTGCATCACCTTATAAAAAGGCAGCAAACAAAGCTATTGCATGGACAAATCTCTAGGACCTCAGCGCCACCTGTATCGTTTCAGAAATAAGTAATCCCTTCTTTCCCAACCCCCTAAGAGATCAATTATGAAATTCTTTTGAATAATAAAACATAAGTGAAATTTCAGTCTCAGCTGCTACCTTATCTTGCATTTAAATTGAGTCCTCAGAAAGGCAGAGGCAGTGGCACAGGAAGGGTAGGGGAAGTTTATAGCCTATAGTTTATAGCACCCTATCCTGGCATGAATAAAGTACCTATCTTGCACAGAAATGCTTCAAAAGTCTTCTGGTTACAGTGAGTGTGGTGTTACTGGTTTGGAGCACGTAATTTCAATCCCTTCGTTTTTAGGTAATCTAACTATGCTGCTGCAGAAACAATAACTCTGGAGGATGGTTTGGCATAGGGGGTCCCAGGCCGGACCACCCCGGCATGGGCTACACCAGCACCACATCTCCCAGCCCAGAGTTCCCCTCAGAAAGGAACATTTCCACATGAATTAGCCCTCTAGGACAGGTTTTTAATTAGTGGCATTTCTTTGTAACTGATGCTGTCTGACGCTCTGAATGGTCTGTAAAAGCTCTCCTTAGGGCAGAGGCCATCGTGCAGGAATGAGGGGCCAGTGCCAAGTCCTGTGGTATTTATACAGGAACCCTGTCATGGATTTCTGCTAGCCCAGGATATCATCAAGTGACACATATGCTTAGTTTTTACCTGTCACAAACAATACAGAAAGCCCTTTTTCTGCAGGACTTCCAGGTTCCTTCTTGTACCTCCAGCCTTTTTTTCTCCATGGGTTAGTGCTGGAGCACGCTGGTTGTTCATTTAACAGTGAGACAGTGCCTGACGAATGGGGCAGAAGCTTCTGCATCATGACCCATGGAGCTTTTCCCCATGCTAAGATATTAAAATAGCATGCAGTCTATCAGACTATCTTTGAGCTAATGTTTGCAGGCAACGTGTGTAGGAGCAGCTCTTGTGCAACGAAGCAGGTTTGGAGCAGGCAAGTTGCGATATGAATCCATGGTCTGTTTTCCAGATATTACCTCCTGTAAGTGAAATCCCTTTGCAGAACGGCCAGGCTTGCACTTAGCTGCTAGAAGAAAAATGTGTACCATTGCATGCTTGTGTTTTCTTTTTTTTTTTTTTTTTAAAAAAGGGGTTATGTTTACCTTGACAGAAGAGGGCTAACGGTGTGGGTCATGAACCCTGTGGCCCCACAGCAGCTGGGCTGGGAGGCTGGTGTGACGGCAAAGCAAAAGCTCCCTGCCCCAGCTCCATGGGTCCCAGCTCATCCCCAGGCACCTGGGAGTCTCACAGTAATCCTTCAGAGCCCGGGCGTGGGATTAAATTTATTTCTGTAACTCTGAAATTCAAAACTGCAGCCACTGAAGTTAATCACCATAAATTTCATAAAGGTTCACAGACATTTTCTAGGTCAAATATTGATGTTTGTGGAGGTGTTGCATTAAAAAGCAAAGAATAGACTACTTAGACCTCCTTGATTGGTAACGCTTAACGAAAACACTGTTTGGAGACTGAGATAATTAAAGCAAGTCAGATCATACAGAACACAGTGTCAGTATGTGAAAGGTTAACTTCAGGTAGTGAGGCTGTTTCAGAAACATCTCAGCCAGAGCTGACAGTTTTATAGCCTCCTAGGAAATATACCTTTAGTTTGCTCAGCAGCACTTCAGAGCCTTCATATATCAATTGGCCCAGAAGGAAAATGTGAAGATTATTGTTTTGTCTAAACAAAAATAGTCTGTTCCAACAAATTTTGTGACCAAAATTAATGGGACCAAAATAATATGTCAAAATCATTGTGTGCTTAATATCAGTGTCATGTTCACTTGTTTTCCTTTGAGTCTACATGCTGGAAAATATTTACAGGATGTGAGAGTCCTTGTGAATTTCCATGGGTTTGGAGCCCATACGTACTACTCGGTAATATAAAAATACATGTGATTAATGACCAGTACTTGAAATAATACTTCAGAGATATTGGTAAAGGTCAAGTTCTTATATGTCTCTGTTCCGTCTTGTTTTCTGTTGGAAATGTTGGATATGTTGCTGAAGTCCCAGTGCGGTATATTTGGGGTCCACTTATGTCATTGCACGTATCTTTCAAACTTTCACTGACCAAATAATTTTTCTGGAGGTGACTGTGGTTTATGAGGAAGCTATGCCGATTCCAACCAACAGATATTAAGTTCAACAGAGTGCAAGGCACTTTCTTTTGCATTACAGCTAAAATCTCATAACCACCTCTATCCAAAAGAAATACGAGCTTTTAACAGCTTTGAGGCAAAACTCATAATAATAACTTTTTTTTTTATGTAGCATTTTTTCATTTCGGGATTGCAGAAAGCCCTTTGATTGATGGAATTGCTTTTAAGCCAAGAGAAGTCATTATGATTTTGGTCTCCTGCAAAGCACAGGCCGGTGGTTCTTCTACAGTGCCTTGTAACTTGTGGCCACTGTAGTAACTTCGGGAGACCCCCATCAGGCAAGTTATTTCAGGTTTATTTTGCAAACAGGGAAATGGTGATACTTAGTTAACTGGCTGACTCTCGGAACACACAGCAAGAAATACAATGGTCGAAATAAATTGAGATTAATCTAGGAATTAATTGTTTTGCCACCTGCAAAATGCCTAGCTGTTTTCAGACATGGGTTTGATGGGGGGGAAAACAAGCTTGTGAGCACAGTCCCTTCTTTAAGTCTCAAGGACTTGTACAAACAGAATTAATTGTCTTTAATTGAAACTTTAGGAGCAGTGATTGATAGACACTTGCTGTTAATCATTTGGGGGTTTCATTATAGTATTTGGAGTCACTATGTAGCATCTAGGAGGAGAAAGTTTACTTTCTCTTCCTCACATACCATAAACAAGCTCCTGGTGATGAAAACAAGTCATAAGGACTGCATTGGGGAGTGTTTACCACATTTCATTGCCAAGATGAAGTAATGAAATAGTAATAAATGAAAGGCAAATCAAAGAACAGCAAAAGAAAATGGAGGTTCAAAGTTCCTTAAGTTCCATGATAGTAAAGGGCAACTTGCTTTTGTGTTCATGATGCACTGATTGTGCAGAGTTGTGTCAATAATTATGGAGTAATTCAGACAATGGCAGGTACAAAGGAGTTGTCACTTTAAAACAATTTCTAATGCAAATTATAAGGTATATTTTCATCTACAGTGGTGACTATTTGAGATGCAGTGCAACATATGCTGTTCAGCATAAGGATTAATGAAACACATTTAACAGACCCAGTTTATGGCTAAACTAAATACAGTTACTGTATTGTTCACAAGCTATAGGAAAAGTGATATTAACATCAACTCAAGTTGCATTTAAGCTTTTAGACTTAGTTTTAGAGGCTATCACTAACAGTTGTATAAAATATGGACAATAATCCCAACTCTGCAAATTCTTCTTGTAAAGCTTCATTTACAAGGTTCCCAACAGTATTTCTAAAAGGGTTGCATGGGTAGTTTCTTGGTGAGATTTTTTCGTCTACCTTCCTTTGTTAAAGTTTGGTTTTGCTGTTGCCACTTTATCAAATCAGGGAATTCAAAATACCTGAATCTAGAGAAAAGTTTAAGGTTTCTAGGGAACGTCATTCCCTACAGAAAAGTTTCCACTGTTTTGGGAAACTGTTGTTTTGTTAATTTGAGTTGTTTTTTTTTTTTCTTTAAATTGGTACTAAAGTGATCCAGTTAATTATGCAAGATAATAATTTCTCACTGTAGGAGTGCAATGTAGCCTTATATCAATTTAGATTTCTAAGAAGGCTTTTACTGCGTTAGTTATGCTTTGAGTCATGTCCTGGGTATTGACAGAAAGACTCCACCCTGTTAAAGAATGTCTTTCATTGTAGCACTAAGTAGATGAAAGGAGTGTTAATACAGGGTCACCGTGTTGTTTATCTGGTTTCTCATTTAGAAATCATTCTGATTTCTAAAAAAGAGAGACTTTTCCAGATTTGCTGGGAAAAAAAAAAAAAAACAAAAAAAACCAAACAAGAAGTAAAATGAGGAAATAAAATTACCTGTTTTTTCATCTTGCTCACTTAAAGCCATTTGAGATCAGTCTGATGTCTTTTCTTGTGGCAATATATATTGCTGCATACTCCACCACAGATATTTGTTAGGATTTTTATCACCTGAGTAGTTGAAATAATTAATAACCGTCTTTTCATTTTACTGACATTTGTTTCAAGCTGATTCTATGCTACTGTTCAAGCTAAAGTACCACATCATTGATTTTTAAGCACAAAGAGGTTCCTGATTTCCCATGGATTCAATGATGTTAGGATGACTGGGAAAATTGTCTTTTATTCTGATTAGTTTTTCAGCATTTAGGTGTTCAAATTTTGCTTAGTTAGCACTGTATTGATTTTAGCTGCTAAGTGACCTATGATTATGGGCTTATGTTCTAACATTTGAATGTAGATGGAAAAGGGGGGATGACTTTGTATCAATTTTCTTTTCTCCTCTAATGGCTAGGAAGCCATGAAAATTTGAGATAAGCTGTGTCAGTGTGATTTCAGGGGCAAAATGTTGGCTTCAAAGCATTCAGCTTATCTCTGAGCAGGAATGCAACATAGCAACGTGACTTCAAACTCCTGAAGTCTTTCATCTAGAGTCTGCATTCATCGCAGTTACTCTCAGAAACAAAGCTACATGCTAAAAACAGTGAAGGCTTTAATTTCGGCACTGCGGAACCACCACACTGGAAGAAGTTTACTCCAGAAAACATGGTAAATTGTACATTGAGCACCTGAAAGGAAGAAAATAATTTGAAGTATGCCTTTGTGGTTATAAAATGACAAATGTAACAAAGTGGAGCATGGGCAGAGGACAACCTCTGTATGCAGTTGAAGAAGCTATCATTAATATGTGGCAGAATCCATTGAAATAATACATTGCTTTACACAGTGTCTTTGGTAATCTAAATGGAAAGAAAATCTCCCACAGACAGCAAACCTGAGAAACACAGGAGACTTTGGCATTCTGCACAAAAACGCAGGAGAATTGTTGTTGTTATGTGGTATGCCCCAGGCCATCAATCGGTCTGCAGCATACTGCAAATGCTGCAGTTAGGGTTTTCATTAAAAACTCTTGTCCAGGCTCTTCAGTATCACACAGCGGTGGGCAGGTACATCACTGAGATCTGAATCTTGCACTGCCAAGTTGATCATGTTCTCTTCCTTGCTTTTACTCCTGCTACTGGTAAAATGCTATTTCTACCTTATAGAATTACATGACAGTTCTAAAAAAATGTACTGATCAGCAACAGGATGAAATCAAAACCTTCCTAAGGTTTTTCTCCCACTTCTGAAATACTGGATGTGAGATCTAACCCAGAGTACCAAAGACTTCAGTTGTAAGGAAACTCAGGTTACAGATGGGTCGTGAAGGCCTGGAAAAGCCAATATAACTCAGATTTCCTGGTGTGAATTATGACACCTCTGGCTTTGAAGGTTTCTTGCTTCTCGCCTGAATGTCCAGACTACAAGACAAACAGTATCTTTCTGTGATAGCTCAGTTGTTTAGGCCAAAAAAGTTTTGGGCAACTTGAGAAATCTTTCCTAAGGAAAGTTGCACTGAGATTGGCACATGAAGTCTTTAATATTAAGCAACATAATAACTGCAGCTTGTTCTTTTCTTTCATTGTCTCCGCATAGGAAAACTTGAATGCTATAGACTTGGGTTTTGACAGATTTACTTTTTTTTCTGTATTTATTTCAGGGGACTGGGGGAGTGGGGTTTTTTTATGTTCAGGTTCTATTTTATTTTATTTTATTTTATTTTAGGTCTTATTATGCATAGGCGCTCTGGAAAATGTAGAACTATCGCATAAATCTGTGTCTCTTGCACGGATGAACTCTACCATTGTTGTACAGATGTCTATCATGCTGGAGAAACGAGCTGTTTACTGTGGTCCTCAGACCTTTAGCTTTGATCTGTCTTACAGAGCTCACTGGTAGTCTGTTCAGACCAGTGTGGGGTATAATGTGTCTGCAGGAACTTGTGTTCCTGGGGAATGCAACACAACTTTCTGTACTCTTCATGTTTATGTGGGACTGCCGAGAACTAACTTATGCATGTAGAATTGAGACAAGTTCACCATCTTACAGTGACAAGAAGCCAACCAATTGATCAGAAATGGTAGGAAGCTACATATATAAGAAATCTAACGTGATAGCAAAATATGCATAAAGAATGCAATAGAGCTTTTGAAGTTCTTTGTGCTGGTCTGTCCATGCCAGTTCTACCAGTTCTAGTAACAACCCACCCCATAACTGTACCATGACATGCTAGCACCGTTAAAGGAGTTTCACTGCATGAAGATTATCTAACCTACAGCAGGATGAAGAAAGATGTGTAATAAAATGATCAATGATGAAGATACTAAATATGGAAATTAAGCACACATTAGGAAACTTGCTTAAAATGTGCAAACTTCACTTAATTATCAGTCGCATTACTGAGCAACTAGTCTTCTTTACATCTTATCATTGCTGTTCTTTGTGTTACTGTAGCATCTAGTTACAAATCCATCAAGGCAATCAAATACTGTACAAGATACTTCATATTTCTAGCAGAAAGATATTCCTGGTGCAGAGGAGCTAGCAACGTAGTAGTTAGACATCTAAGAGACAGCAGATGCATAGGCATAGGGAGAGTAGCCCAAGGGAACAGTTAGATATAACCTCTTACTCTTCAAAAATACCAGCCAATGTGCCAGCAAAAAGAGCATATTAAGACACCTGATTGTTTTTTTCTTAATATCTAATCTGGAAAACAAGAAGAACAAGCTGCTGTAAAGTTCTTTTGAAATGATGTTACAGAAACAATCTTTCCCCTCCCCTGTCTAAACTACTGCTTCTCTTTCAAGCTAGCTGTGAAAATGCTTTGAATTTCAACCTTTTCCAAGCCACTCTAATAGTGTGCTCATTTAATGAATACAGATGGGATAGTTTTGGAAAGCAAAAATTATTTCTTGGATTAGAGGCAAGTAGATGTTCACTCCAAGGTGTCTTTGCTCATTTTAAAGTGTAAAAGGCCAGTCAATTCATTTTACGGATTCATATGTCAAGAAATCATAGGATTATGGAAAAACAGGACTGGGAGAGATCTGAAAAGGTCATCTACCCCATTCCTCTGCTCCAGAGTGGAACAAGACAGGTTTGGGGCATTTTAAAACTGGAGATTGCACACAGCCTCCTCAGCAGTGGGCTCACGCTTAATGGTAGATTGCTCCTGATAACGAACCTGCCCATTTTCTCCTACAACTGAAGTTCACACAGGTGTTCTGACTGCTTCTGCCGTGGTAATATATTCCAACATACTGTATTACAATAAAACTGAGCAATTATCAGTAGGAGATGTATCAACTTTTTAATTATGTTCCCTTTTAATAGAGTTGAGTGTTTTGCTGATGGGAACACTGATGCAAGTGGAAAGTGAGGAGACTGTCAGTATCCTTTAAATTAACGTATTTTTTTAATTGAGGTGCAACTGAAAAATAGATCAGGGAAAAAGAAAATGTAGTGCTTAATGGTTTCTGCTGCTACTGTGATGCTTAGGATAATTGCAGTACTTTAATTGCATTCTTTTAAAGTAACCAAGCAGAAGTAAAGTTTTCCAAAATAATTGTTATTGGCAATAGTCATATCTTCCCTAAAAACAGTAGCTTCAATATCTATTTACAGAATTAGAATAATATCAAATCATACTAGACAGAATCTTTTTTTCATATTTTTTGACAACAGTCCACAAAATTTTGTGTAGAGTGAAGGCTGAAATGCTTCATTTTGTACCAGTTTGACAACTAGTGACTTTTATCAGGCAAAATGGCTTTTATATAATGCCCAAATATTTTATTTATGATTCCTTTTCTGAACCGAATATAAATGCATCTGCAAGAACTGAATATTTACATGTTCATTTTGGTGTTACAAATTAATTTTATATTAAATAAAATATTTAGAAGCATGAAAATTTAAGGTTGATATACAGTACTGTATAAATACTTCACCATTGTAGTGAATACTACAGATGTAATGGTAAAGAGTCAATTTAGCAAAGCGTTTTACAGATGAGCATAAAATCTTTGATTTCAGTGGAAGTTAAGCTGAATTGCACTCTGAATCTTCTTAACACACTTGTAATTTGGTTAATACCTATTTTGCAGTGAGGAACATAAAAACTGCCATTTAGCCTAACTCACAGTTTGTCAAGAGCAAAGGTAAATAGTTTGACTCCTGCATCTTCCTACCATCACTATGCTATTTCTCTAGAATAGAAGAAAAAGCTGCCAAAGGGGAAAAAAATCCACTACATCCTAACTGTCAAGCACTAGGTATTCAGTCTGTATGTCTGGTAACTGTTGAAATAATGAAACAGACAGTGCCATTCTCTTTCCAGTACGATAAGAGTAGAATAGGGAAACGAAGGCTGTCCCAGGCTTTAGGCTGAGTCGGAAATGGGAAACACAACTTCAGTGCACTCCTCTGATCCAGGCTTCCTATTTGGACTCAGGTAAATCAGTTTTCCAGCAGTAAAATAAAATAGATAAATCTAATTCCCATTTCCTTGAAGTGTTGTGAAAAGATGTGTTATGTATCAGATGATCAGGAACAAGGACACTAGTGATCTAAAAGGTTTCAAAAAGATGATCAGTATGATGCCTTCTAGGAAGTTAATACTGGGCGATAATGTAACCTATCTGAAAACATTCTTAAAAATCTTTATTGGTTAGATGTTTAAGGGAAGGAATATGTTAAAACTTGAAAGAACAGTAGTTAGATTTTCATTGCAGCTTAAGCCACTGAAGAACAGTAAAGGACTTCATGTCACCAATATAATGCTATCAGAGTAGCCCAAACCACTGATCCTGATCAAGTTTTTTAGCAGACTAAAGGTTTAAACTGCCCAATTTTAAAAGAAAATCTTCTGAAACACAATCCCTTCAATTCGTCTCAAATTGGTGATTCAAAAACAGCTAGTTCAAGTCATTAGTACATCTTGAAAATCTCTGTCTTCAGTTTAGAATGGATCACCATATTTTGATGAATCCTTTGCATTCAAAGAGCTCTTTATAAACTCTCCTTCAGAAGTGTGGGACGTGATCGTTAATGTAAGCAATTTCTACAGCATAAGTCATGGGGATAGGTTTCAGCTTAGACACAAATTCTGGTACAGTTAAAGATCGGAAAAATGAGTACAGAACAGAAGGGCTGGCTCAGTGTTAACCTTGTGCAATTAAATCAATACGGTAATACAGACCCTCGAGCTGAGACAGCATCACCCTTCCTCATCACCCCTAATTACTGCATGCTGCACTGCAATGTGTAAACGCTTCCTTTACCATTACAGGAAAGGATTTAAAAATAGAAATGAGGTGCAGTGATTAGCTTGGGGCTGGCTTTTGGAAAGGGAGGATGTTACAGATATTAGAGAAAAAACTTATCCTTTCCTTCTAAATGCATTGGGTGAGAGAGAGGTCTTGCATTAGCTACACAAACTGTATTCTGACACTGCACTGGTAAAAATCTCACTTTTGCAATCTCCTGGCAAGTTTAAAAGCCCAAAAGTAGGACCAGACCCACATACTTGATGCAGAATGCAATAGACTGCTTTCTGGCTCTGGGATCCCAGAATTTTTCCAGCGAAGTTGTACAAAACATTCTGCGGTTGGTTTATTGAGGTTTAGTGACTGATCAAACAGAATCATCAGGTAGACTCAAAATACTTTTTTTTCTAGCTAAAACTAATAACTTTAAAAAAAACCCAAACCAACCAACCAACCAACCAAACAAAAAGCCAAACAAAACCCCTGCATTTTCACTTATTTTCCACTTTTGAAAGTCATGTTTCTCTAATGAATGTCTAAATTAGCCAATTTGTTTCTGTTTAGAAAATGTCAAAAAATATTCTCATACTTCAGGAGTTTTTTTCTTATGAATAATTGGAAGAGAGGAAGACTTCTCTGTAAAAGAGTTTTTATTAAATAAATCATCCACCTTAAAGCTGTGCCTAGCTCTATTCAATTTTAAATAAATGCATGTGCGTGCTCAGTCCAGTCGTTAGCATTATAATCAGCTTAACATCACTGTTCAGCAAAAAATCACTGTCAAAACTGATTCCATTATTGGTAGTCTTGCTGAGTAGCTCAAAGACTGAATGGACTGTGAGGCTAATTAGGCATCTGGAATGGGGTCGTTTCTCACCTGTAAAGCTAGGCGCATGGGAAGGAGGCCAGGGAGTATGAAGGGTGCTAAAGAGCTTTTTCTTTTGCCACATAAGCCTACTGTGTTATTTTCCATTTCGTTTCATTGAAACATAGAACTGTATTGCATGGCAACCTGATGATTTTAATAGTTATAATGCAACTGTAACAAGATGATCATTGATTTTAATGATTTGAATCAAAACTCTGAGAACTATGGAACTCATTATACTGATTTCCAATTTGCCCATTCAGAATTATTTTTCTAAAGGTAACTAAAAGCTTAATACGAGGAAATCAAATATTTTAAAATATTATTGAGGAAATAGTATTTATTTAATGAAAAAGTACCAATAAAAATTAAGAAATCATATTTTAAATTACTTTAACCATAGAAGAAAACAAAAATAATTCATTTCAGTAGACCTTGCTTTTTTTTTTTTTTAAATTTTATTGTCACTTTTGAGAATTCCACTCATGGTCACCTTTAATATGGAATTAGGATTCTAAAATTAAGTTTCTATTTTTGCCCAGATGTATCACTCTCTCTTCTGTCTTTAATCTTATTAAAGAAAATTTGCCTGTTATTAGAAGGATTATTAAAGTATTTATTAAAGTAATTAAAGGAAGTATTTATTAAAACTCTTCATCTCTCTGCTTACACATTCACGTCTGCTGCTTGAACTGGTACACACCAGTAATTCAATGCTGAGTTCAAGTCTGTCTTTCTAAATAGCTGCCAAAGTGGCTGGTATTGTTAGACAGAAATCTCTCATTTTCAATTATATTCTGATTTATCAGACAGCATTCTTGTGTCTTACAACTTCTTTTTTTTTTTTTTAATTTCTTGTTGTGATTAATAGTCTCCACATGAGAAATTATTTTCAATGGCTTCTAGGTGTGGTGGTGCAACCTGCCTCCCACCCCAGCCCCCGCTTCAGACCACTCGGTACTTGGTGCAATTTACTCACACACGCACACCCGGACCACGTAACAATACAATGGACTGGAATGTTAACTGACACACATAATGGTCCAACATAAAAGAAAGAAAATGGTGGAGAGTAATGGACCAGAACTCTATGGCAAACCCTTAGTGTACCTGGCTCCTGTGACTCCTATCGTTTATGAATAATAACAATAATCGATCACTCCTGACAATGTATAGGTCATGATACCCGAACTTCAAGATCTAGCAAGTTCTGGACTTGCACAACTGATGGAAAGTACCAGAATATCACTTGGTCCGAGTTGGGCCTGAATGGAGAAGTACAGGATGAAAATCAGTTATCTCAGAACCTATAAGCAACAATTCTAGCAAGACCCTTTGAGCTCTCCTGGATCGCAGCGGGCTGTGACCAGCATCTCCCCTAAGCTGGGAT
The DNA here is from genome assembly GCF_963924245.1 of Chroicocephalus ridibundus. Taxonomy (NCBI): domain Eukaryota; kingdom Metazoa; phylum Chordata; class Aves; order Charadriiformes; family Laridae; genus Chroicocephalus; species Chroicocephalus ridibundus. The sequence continues at coordinate 34,442,384 of NC_086285.1, forward strand.
GACGCTCAGGCAGACACCTCAAGGATTAAAGGCCAGCGTGAATCAACCCTCTCGAGTCTCAGTTATCGCCTGCTGAGGAATGCTGATGTGAGTATTTACTCCAAACTGAAGAAGAGGGAAATTTTATCTCTAGGCTATCCTCTCTTTCATCCGCCTCTCTATCCGTGTGTCTCTAATATACGCAGTAGCGCTTATGAGCGTGGGTGTTCTTATACTTTACTGTATCCAAATATTTTCTGTCCATTTGTCTGTGTGCATGTAAGCAGTTGAAAGGGGCACCCATTGGCTCACTGGAGACGCCCACTGCAAAGGGACTTTTGGTCCTAGAAAAACTCAGGTGTAGGGGTGTGTGTGTGACCCCCTTGAGCGGTATGTTTGTAAGTTTGTTCTCATATGCATATATATTGATTTGGGAAACCTACAGTAAGTTAGTGTGAATCTTGTAATTTTTGAATCTGTAATTAAGTCGCTGTTCAATTATTTTGTTAAATGATCTTGTAAATCCTTACATCAGTTAATGATTAAGTGGTGCTGCAACTCAACCTCTTGATCTGCCTCAAATCATTGATAGACTTTGAATGGCTGTTGAATCATAACTGTGTCAAGTATTTCCATCCACAATACCAGAAAAATGTCAGCCCGTGTTGCTTCACCAATTCAAAAAATGTATCTGAAAGTTTACCAAAATAATTTAACAATTACATGGCTTCATTATTTTTTCTCAGCATGCGTCAGAAACATGAAATATCTAAGAGGATTTCAGAAGTGTCAAGTGTTGTCTATACTAACACTTCTCTATCACAAGAGTTTCATAATTGTAAGACAAATCTCAGAAAAAGATGAGATTAACTGGAAAAAACAGGTTGTAAAATACATTTTAAATGCTTTGTATTTACCCTCTATCTTCTGAGCTTTTAGAGATGCACTTCAGATATATTTTGTACCTTTTCCTTTGCAACCACTTGAATAGAAATTCCTAAAAGAGAGTGTAAACTGAGATTTTCTTAATCATAAACTTCTAGAAACTGGATGTTTAAAGAAGATTCAGATTGTCAGAGTTGATAACTCTGCCTTAGGATCTTCCCAGTTAGTATGGAAAGCAACTGTTACTGCCAAGATCTGACTATAACCCTTTAGACTGGAGACTGAATAGATAAGTGACTTAGCTGGTTATGATGCTTATTAATTAAGTTACACACCACCAAGGAACTACTAATTCCTTAATTATCTAAAAAATGCACCTGTATTTCTAGGACTATTAAGTCACAGTTGCACTGCTATGGAGAATCCTTGCAGGTCACAGGCAACCACTATTCTTTCCCCTTCTCCATTTAGTATTAGGGTGCAAGTTTGTTCCTGCTTACTCCAGCCTGTCATGCCAAGTTTTTTGGGCATAAACTTGATGGAGAGCCCAGTGTTGGGGAGGTTCTCCCCAGCTTCCCATGGGATTTGGGGGTGCAGGTCATCTTGACCACCACTGGAGTCACCTACTCTCCCACTGTCAGAAGACACCACCCCTCTCTATTCTCTACTCAAGTCTGCAACTTGTTTGTTTTTATTATCTTTTTTCACCACCACCCTACCCATCCTGCTCCTAACTATGTTTTCCTCTGCTGCATGCACATCTAAATATAGTGTGTCCAACACCTTTACTTAAGCAAACAGCCCATTCTGGTACTACTGCTGCAATTACCCAGGTACAAGTGGCCTTGCATCCCAAAACTATCTCCCAATTACTCTGTTCATGCTGGTTAAACTTAATTGACCTGTTCTGCTCTCTAGGCATAATTCTACTTTAGCCTTGACTCCCATATATAACTCTAATGAAGCACATGCAGTTTCTTATTTTGTGCACTTACCTTATGTCTACTGGAATTGAATAATATGGTTTTGTGCTGACACACTATCTCTGCCGTGGAATAGTTTGCGTGGTCCTCCTGGTCCCCATCAGATGGCTTAGCTGATTGTGGGCAAGGATGCTCCAAAGCCATGGCTTCCTTGTTGAGGATTATTAAAAAATCTTTGGGGTTTATTAAAGAAGGAAAGAAAAGAAAAAAATCCTATGAGATTTACTCCTCACTTACTGAGAGTCAGCATAGACTCTGAAATTGGAAGGGCTGATCCATAGTTTTTGGCAGCTTTATAACTACCTTAAATTCTGACTTTTGCTAAGCACTTAGCCCACCTGTGTCTTACACACTGGGAATGTCTCTTATTTGTTTTCTTTTGTACTTCTCCATGCCTTAAGAAGCAGATTGCTCTTGCAGAAACATATAATATGTTTGTCTGATGATGGTCCCAATGAGTCGTATCCAAACTATAAACACTTTTTCAATACCTGGTTTTGGGTTATTTATGCAGTAATATTCAACATATGTATACACACATACAGATATATATACCCATTGAATATGACGCATTGATTAGTCCTCTAAAAATCACATTTGTCATCCAGACATCTCAATCATAACAAATGTTGCAAGTTGTATTGTAACAGATACATAGAAAGCTTTCAAAGTAGTTTCCTTTGAAGTGTCTGATTTGAAATTATTGATTTTTCATATCAAAAGCAAAAGATTCTGAAGTTAATTTAATCATGTAGAATAGTATATAAGAAATAAAATGTTGAATATATCTAATGCATTGAAGAAGCTGTATTTATTACTTTCTAATTTACTTCCTCTGAAATAAGAAGCTGATGAGGAGAGCGGCACAACGTGGACGCTGAGCAGTAGGACTTGGCTTTTTGTCTTTGGTGGTGCCAGAAGTGTTCATTTCAACATGGATAGATAAAAGATATTCTACACTGTCTCCTTTTTGAGGGGTCCGATAAAACATCTGTGGCTCAGGGCACTCATGAGGATACAACTGTAGTCTGAATGTATTTTATACCACAAAAAGAAGACAGGGCTCCTTGCACCTGGGGAATCGACCACACAGTAGTAGTCTAGGCTTTGCTTTCAGATGCAGCAAAATATCATGACTATTTGTGTTTTTATTGATTGATTGATTGATTATCATGACAAATTTGTGTTATTACTTAACATACTAATACTGACTTTTCAGTTCATTGAGTCTGACAAAGTGCCATATAACTACAAATCATGTGTAGCCTGTAACCTGTACTGGTGTCTCAGCAGCCAGATAAAAGCTCCATGACACCACAATGCAAAAATCCTACAATAATAAGCAAGTTACTGAATGAACTATCATTGAAAAACACGATATTTGGGTCAGTTCTGAAATGCATTTCAGTCACCTCTATTGGTCTCGTATCACCTCTTCAGGGACTGCCAGCCTTATTTTAAAACCGTTGTATACGTATTTGGGTGCTTTTAGTCATTCTACTAAGACTAAGTTTGGTTCAATTTTTGTGATGTTTCTCAGCTCTGCTACAGCACACTTCAAATGAGAAAGTCCAAAAAGAAACTTACATTTCTATCTATGTTTAATAACTAACAGATTCAAAAGCTATCTGACTAAAATAGCAAGGATCGATGAAGGAACGTTTCATCCTTTATTTTAGTTACACTGTAGCTGCAACGATTCTTAGCTAGTATTATTTTATTGACACCTTTCACGTTATTTCATTTGATGTGACATGATTAATTTGCTACAGTACTGAAAAATGGCCAGCTGTATATTACTGTTGATAAGGAGTCATCTTGTAGTCATCTTGTTAAACTGGACTAACAGAGAAGGCATGACAGAAAATTTTCCATCGTAATTCCATCATCCCTTAATTACCTTGAACTTCAGTTTCTTTACTTTCTTCCCCATGAGTAATGTGTAAAAGTTGATCTTAAAGGGTATAGTGGTCATTACTAAAACTCTCTGTATTTCTGACAAATAACGCACATTCAAGCAGTTCATCAATTTTTTTCAAATCCTGTTTTTACCAAAGTATCATTTACACTTAATCATGTAAACAAAAAGTATTTATCACCTTGGTTTGTGAATAAATGCATCGATATAAATGAAAGATAATATAATGAAAACCCTGGTTAAAATTAAGAAATATTGTAAAAGTCGTTAAAAAATGGTAAAATAGAGTAAATGGACCTTTATGTGAAGAAATACATGGTCAAACAGTAACATGACAAGGAGATGAGTATTTTACCTGAGCAGTCTAAAATAAAAAGCTAGAGAGAGTTAACAGCAGTATTCTAAAGTTCTGTGGCTATCTTGAAGTGTTAGATAGTTTTTTACTTCCCCCTCTCTAAACAAGTTCATGATAGTTTAGTCAGGATAACCTTCTTTGCATGAAAGAAAGAAATAAAAGAAAAATAAACTTGTCCATAAGAAAATGTATGGCCCCTGGTTCTTTTTGAAATAGTCACTATCATCCTGAACTGAGTAGTTGTTACTGGAATTCTGAATTGTTTTAACTGAATTCAGATTTGAATTATGTGTTTTGGAGGTGGGTGTGAAGATCTTCATACTACAGGAGAGATTTCCTGCACTATTTTGCTCACAGGGCAAGGCAGAGTTCATTTCAGAAGCAGAGGAATGATGGAGACACGTTTAACACGGCAAAGCTAAAGGGCTGAGGTTGAGCTGAGCTGCTCCTGAAAACTTAGCAGGAGGCAGCTGGAAGGTTTAACCATCACAGGTGAGGCAGGTGTAGTTTTAGGTGTCTTAAAACTTGTAGAGTAGTCTCTGAGCATAAAATAAAAATATTATGATTTTGTAGCATTTTATATCTATGTTGCTCAATTAACACTAGTAAATGCTGAGTCAGCATTCTAAGAGGTGGAATCTGGCCCAGTCATTTGGCTTAGGTTACTTGTGGTTTTCATTAAAAAAAGAAAAAGATACTTGCCCAAGAGAGTCAAATTCATTGCAGATAGGAACGGTGAAAACTCTCGTGAGGTCATTTGGCTTAGTTACAACACAAAATAACAGAGCCTCCAGTGCTCAGAAAATTTATGATCTGTGTCTAAACAACTTTACATCCCTATTTAGAATAAAGAATATACAAACAATATGTTCTCTCTTGCTTTCCATTTTAGTTAGGCTGGAAAGTCTTACCAGGGCCATATGGTGTGTGCACAGCTAGGCATCCCTCAGGTGTCTTGAGAATGAACAACTGTTAATGTTATGGTGTGTCATGGTATAAAACCAAACTATCATTCAAAGTCCATAAAGGGGTAGGTGATACCCCTTCCTAAACCAGTATGTTAAAATGATGCCAAACTGGACATCTCTGAAAGTTATTCTGTATTTCTTTGGGTTTTTTTCTCTCTGCAAAAGCCCCTCTTTGAAGTGAGAGAGAAGCATTCAGTCTTTTTATTCAGTGCCTGGCAAATGCTATCACAAAGAGTGAATTAAGCGTCTAAAGACGGTGAGCATCCACGCTGTAATCCAGCTGTGTGCAAAAGGCTCAGTCTGAGGCCCAGGTTTTAAGAGTGCAACAAGTGGTGCCAATATTTTCTGCTCACGCTCCACGCTCAACTTTGTTTTATCCTTCATGAGAACCATACTCTGTACACTTGAGGCAGTTAAGTAAACACCAATATTTTTTTCATTGCTGTTTTAAACATATTTTCAGCTAATTTTACAATATAAAAGTAAGAGAAGTGAAAAAGATCCCAGCACTTTATGATCAGTGAATATTTTGGAAAGAAAAGAGCTCACGGTCGAGCAAGTAGAGTGTTACTGAAAAATAATTAGTGTGCTTTGCCCTTAGGGACATTGCTTTTAAATCTTACCCAATTTACCCTGCTCTTGGCATTCTGCTGCTGACATCAAACGAACACTTTGCAGTTAGTTACCTGGGCTGTGTCATAGATGTATGTGTCCCAGAAGAAGCTAACCATATAAAAGGAGCTTAGCAAAACCAGCAAGCCGTTTATAATGCGTCTCCAAATACCTGCTGGCTTTTGCAATAAAATTCAACAGCAATTGCCACAGCTTCCAGAGTGCTGCAGAGCCTGCTTCTGGTTTGGATGGAGAAGAGAGTGGCTAGCTCTTTTTTGCCACTGATGTAAAATCGAAGCACGCTCACAACAAGGCTTTCACAATTTGTTTAAAAGCAGTGGGGTTTTTATGTTTTATATTTGTATATATTTATTACCATTTTTAAAACTTCGGATCCAAGCCTTGTTTAGCGTGTGTTGAAATCACTGACGCTGGGCTGATATACACAGACGCTGGGCTGCTGTGCATCTGACCTATAGTTACTAGTCATGTGAGTTTGGCAAGAAAACTTTTATATTTTGAAGGTAGCCTCTGCTATTGAATGAATCAGCCTCAGATTTATGGGGCTGTCCTAGGAGGGCTGTAGCGCCTTCCTTAACCTTCCCAGTTCAGAGTGCTCACTTTGTGTCCTGCAGTGCTGAGATGCCCGCTGTAGCATTGCTTCTCCTGTTTTGTCTGGGCAGCTGTTGCTTCAATCCCTGCAAAGTGACAGGGTGCTCAGCTATAGGCAGCCAAGCCAAAGTTTTCCAGGTGTGTGCTTACAATTAAATGCCACAATACCTCTACTAGCATGTGTTGTGCCATCCTTAAAAAAAAAAACAGATTGTTGATCTCCCTAGCCCCTTTTCTTTCTCTCTTTTCCCTTGTCATTTTCTCCAAGAAAATTACACCATACTTATTTTTATTCAGAATGGCCAAACATCTGGACAAGAAATGGATTCAAGGTGGGATTTCACAAGACAGCTGAGCTGTGCTCTGACACTGAAAGCAGCCAGTTCAAGTCAGTGAATCAGTAGAAAACTAATTTAGGAAAACAAGGTATTGTTTTTCCTTCAGGTTAGTAAATTTCAGATATTTGTCAGAGAACGGCAAAGGAGAGAGAAGGGCCATAATGTGACCACTGACCCTTTAAGGGGCAGTGACTCATTTAGCTGGTCAGCTGGAAATGTCCTCCTTCAGTTTTTGTCATGGTTTAAACCCAACCAGCAACCAGGACCACACAGCTGCTTGCTCACTCCCCTCAATTGGGTTGGGGGAAAGAATTGGAAGAGTAAAAGCGAGAAAAAACTTGTGGGTTCTGCTAAAGACTGTTTAATAGGTAAAGCAAAATCTGCAGACACGAGCAAAGTAAAACAAGGAATTCATTCACTGCTTCCCATCGGCAGGCAGGTGTTCAGATGGAGAGCAGGGCTCCATCATGCATAACGGCTACTTGGGAAGACAAACACCATAACTCCAAATGTCTCCCCCTTCTTTCTTCCTCCCCCAGCTTTTATGGCTGAACACAATGACATATGATATGGGTTAGCCCTTCGGTCAGTTGGGGTCAGCTGTCCCCGCTGTGTCCCCTCATAGCTTCTTGTGTCCCCCCAGCCTACTCGCTGGAGGGTGGGTGTGAAGAGCAGAAAAGTCCTTGTCCGCTTAGCAACAACAAAAACCAGCAGCGTGCTATCAACACCGCTCTCATCCCAAATCACCAGATTTTTAAAGAGTAAAGTTAAATCTGTCCAAATGCCTTGAAATGCATTGAAGAGGAGACTGGCTATAAAAGTCAACATGCCCCACTGACAGAGGTGTGCTTTCTGATGAGATCTGTCTAATCATCAACTCTCTAACAGTAGGAAGTTGGGGCAGACATCACCTTGGTACAATATGACAGCAGACTAGTTTTGTAAGGGGTATAGAAAGAGAGACATTTCTGATTTATGAAGTCTGTTAAGCACACAGGGGTTCTTTTCTAATTTGCAGCTGTCTTGTAGCAATAAGTGCAACTGTGTTGCCTACTTTGGAGTTACGTGAGTGGGTGTTCATTTGAATTTTACCTTGACGTGCCTTCAATGAAGTGCAACTTCATGATAAGTAAATAGCAGGAGGCCATTCCCTGTATAACAGTGTGACAAATCTCAGCACTGGCCCACCCTGGGGATCTGTAAAGTGAGAGCACTATTCCAGCTGCATGGGCCAATTAAAATATCTGGCACCACAGTTGCCTGAAAGAAGAAGTTTCTTCCAGTAGAAGGTGGTGACCACGAAAACAATTTGACTTGTAGCAAGATGGTGAGATGCATGCTTGGACTCCGGGTCTCCTCCAGAAGTAGCTCACAGCGCTTAGCGAAGCAGACAGTTCTGGAAAGAGCTTACATTTGTTATTCCTCACAATTTATACTGACATTTATGTGGGCTCTGACAAGTGAGTAATGGGAGCAGACAAACTGATAGCGCTCAAAACAAGGTAACTGGGTCAGTCTGAACCCTCAGCTTAGGAAAATATTGACGACCGTGTGTTCAACATCACAGGTGGAGCCAATGTAAGAAATGGCTGGGACAATAACTGGGGCTAGAATGCATGAGTTTGTGTTCCTTATTTCATACCAATTACCTTGACTTGTCCCGTGCAGTGGATCATGAATATTCATATGTGTACAATCCTTGTTTGAGGGAGAACTAGGCCCACGGTACTCCAACTGCTGCTGCAGAATCAGATAGCTAATGGTACTAAAATTACAGTCATGATCAAAGGGACTATGGCAGTCAAAAATTAGTGGGCATCTGTGACATTTCTGAGTAGGAGAAAAGCATCTCAGTGCCCTTTGCAGTTGAATTCTGTAGCTGCTTCAGGAAGATCTTGACAACTACTTTTTGCTCTGACTTTATGCAATGCCTAGCATAACAGTACAGGTGCTGCCTGTTTCTGGAACAGTTACTACAAATAGCACATAATAAATCCCTTTAAATACATTTGTCTAAATTATCTCCTGACCTTCAGCTGCGTCCTATCAGCATCAGGCTACAAATCTCCCCAGTATGGCTTTTTCACTGTTTACATCAATATCCAAGGAGTGCAAAGAGATGGAAGGAGGTGCAGGTGTAATAGAAGGGTAATGAAAGACAAAGGCAGGGTTATAGTGTTATGTGTTGCCTTTAAAGTAATCGTAATGAGTCTTGATGTTAATGTGACAGTGAAGGGGGAAATAGTCAACCAGACTTAAAAAAAAAACAACAAACAAACAAACAAAAAAACCCAAACACCTACAAAAATGGAATAGAAAAAACAAGAGAGTTTTGAAGAGTGAGATTTTGGATGCAATCACTTTAATGTCTGTAGGTACTTTGTACCTACAGGTACTTAAAGGTACTTTAAACCTTAGACCTTTTAAACTTTCCTATGATCCTCTCCTTCATTAATTAAGCTAATTACAAATAGGAGGCACAGACAAGATTATGCAAGCTAGACTTTAATTACTGTATTGTGCTCAGAAATCATTGATTTTCTTGAGGGGAGTACTAGCCCCAGAGGAATATTTTCCAGAACTGTATATGAACAAAAGAAGGCTAGAAAAAGGAATCCGTATTTTTTTGTTATTGCATTTGTGCATGGAAACTGTGAGGCATCTTCCACTAAATGGAGCACAGAAAGAAGAAATAACTCCAGAATGATGAAGAGTCACTCTGGTTTTTATTAGTCTGTGACTGGAGACAATGGCTGACATTAGTGTTTATTTCCTTTTAAGTCAAGTTGTTTTGCAAAATTTTGGTGGGCCACAACTAATAACATCGCACAGGAACTCTACAGCTAACCTCAGCAATTCTTTCTCTGCCTGTTGCTCTGTACTATGCTGGCTTCCTCTTAGCATTTGTGTAAGCACTTTTGTGCTCATTATGATCTCAGTCACGTGCTGCCAGTATTTCAATAAGTACCTCCCGCAAAAATGGTACTATGTACTGTATAACAAATGCTGCATCCTTCTGGTGCACGGAAAAGGATGAGGAATGGGAGGAGAGGAAATTTGGATTTTCAAGTTCCTTTTCTTAAAAAGAGAAAAAAAAAATGGTGAGTTGTAGTATAAGCCATTTAGTATAGGTAAGTATAGGGAAATAGTGCAGGTTTTGGGGGGGTATTAGTCAGAATTTGCAAGACTACAGTCCTAAAAGTGTAACACTTAGTAACATAAACCCAGCAGAATACAAACTAATGTGGCTATATAACTAAGATATTTTAATAGGTACAGTGAAAACTATTATTATTGCACATAATGAAGGGCCAGAGCATCCTTAGCTTATATACATCTTTTAGTGAGTCCATTCTGCCTTAATGAGAAAAAAGAGAGAGCTGGCAGCACTATTCTAAGTTAATAGGTATCCCTAAGGAAGAAAATAATTGGACGCGAGGGAAAAAATATATGCAAAGCCAGTACCTTATTTGGAGGCTTGTAGGTGGACCCAGGTTCAAGATTTCTCATTTAGATTAACTAGCCTGGGATGCTCTTTTCCTGTACTCAGTGATATCCATTTTGAAAGAATCATGATGAGCTAGAGAGAGCTCATCTGAAGCTATACAGTTACAAGAAAGGTGTTCACTTCGGGAATGATCCAATTACATAGTGAAATATGAAATAAGATTTCAGTTAATAAGAAGTGGTCAAAATTCTTGTTGCTGCCCATTCTGGAGATGCACCTGACATTGCCTAGAAAAGGCTCTTGGATTATTTAAGTGTTGTCTTTTCTCAAGAAAAACTTGCTGATTGGGTGTTACGCAGTCTCGGGTCTTACTTGTAGTTGGGTATTACACAGAGAGACAGAAGGACTCCTCTATCAATGTCTCTGTCTGCTAAAGTTATTTCCCAGCTTTTATTTTTATTGGCCATATGGGCATTGCCAAAGCTGAAATAAAAAAATAACAGCAGTCAGGATTTCTACAAAAACATCCTGTTTCAGAGGTCCACTGGTAAGTGAATAAAAACATCTCTTACATAGTTAATTTTATAGCTTATCAGACTTCATAGCTTATGGTTTCAATCCAGGCTAGGTCTTTTTTCCTAAAGGTCCATCCCACGTCCACACATAGTGTGAGGGTATCACTGACCCCCCACATGACTGCGCCTCCGGTCAGGCGGAGTGTACTTTCTCTATGTGCAGTGACACGCGTAGATAACACATGGCAGAGGACGCCCACAGTTTGGTCAGCTGATGGATATGTGTCTGGTTAACGTGACAGAAAAAATGTTCACTGTATACAGCCTGCAAATGCTGCCTGTGAAGAACCTGTGAACCTTGCTGCAGTCAAAAGACCAGTATTTCTTAACATACTGCTTCATGATAAGCCACATAACTATAAAGGCAGCAATACCCCATGGATAAGGCCTGAACTAGCATTTGGAAAAATCCTGGAGTGACATCCTTTGGGTGACCTTGAAAAAAAGGTTTTGTCGCTTCACTTTTCTTCTTGTGCTTTTTCTCACTTTCCATTATTGGAGATCACTGCGCAATAAATCTTCAGCCTCAAACAAGCCATTGATGTAGTACAAATAGATAACAATAATAATCATCCAAGTAATAATAAACTCTCTTTCCTACCCCGCCCCCTCCTTTTTTAGCTTCCCCTCCTCTCCAGACATACTTTAGAGCAGACAAAAATAAACTGTGAAGAGGGCTTGACATGTGTTGATTGGCTGTTAATATCTTGTAGTGGTTTTAATTACTGTATCATCCACGTCCTGTGTTTTGGTATATTTTCCTCTCTGGTGAAATAACGTGACACAAATTTAAGTAGGAGTGCAATCGTCCCACATAAGCTCCATCAATATTGTTCCTAGACTCTAACATGCCGTGTTTCTGTGCCAGCAGTGCTTACCTTTATGCAATCCAATCTCCAAAGTATAATCCTACTTGCAAAGAGTCTTTCAAAAGGACAAAAGCCATGTGAGGTTAAAGCGACTGTTAAGAAACAGGAGACTGGCCTCAACTTCTGTGCTGCTGTGAAATTTCTTGGCTTAATTCATTAAAAAAAATGTATAAAATAGCAAGAAAGCAGGAACCTGTGAGAAGGTGTCTTTTGTCTAGGGTCAAAAAATCATCCTTTGTCTTTGTCTTCTCTCTATTAACGGACAGGGCTATCACGTTTCTGTGTTCTCTTTCGCTCTTTGTCTGCATATGTTCTTCTCTCCTGCCTTCAAAGTTATGCGTGGGCAGATTATTTTGGCTGAAGCAGCCTGTGTCCAGGTTGTTTTCAACCTCATTAGGGGCTGGATCCTGGAATCTATTCCTGAGCAAAGAGCCAAAGGAAGGGCTGAGCTCAGCCACTGTGGCACTAACAGGAGAGCGTCGCACACGATTGTCCAGGGGACTAGCAAAGGGCATCAGCAGCATTTGTAAAAACCCCGTAAGGACCCACAGGGCTGTGAGGTGGTGGGCACAGGGTAGAGCTGGAGAGATGCGCACAGAGGTGCCGTATAGGTGGTAGAAAGCCTGGGGAGCTGAGGCTGTTGGAGGTGGGGATCCACCTTAGGAGGAGCTTTGGGGGAAGGAGAAGGTGCAGAGGGATGGGTTCAGAGGAAGTGGGGGGGTCTCAGGGAAAACCAGGACCCAGGGAGGTGGGTGAGTGAGGGTGGCTGAGATGTAAGGTGGGGTGGGAGTCCGCTCAATGGCTGCCAGATACGTCAAGGAAAGGACACCTCTGTGGAGAGAGGCAGGAGGTTTTTAAGGGATGAGCAAGCCTGGGAAGGCAGGCTGGCAGCATGGGTGGCAAAGGGGTCTGCGTAACCAAGGCGCCAATGTGAGCTCTTCTAACCAGCACCTGTGGCGTGAAATGCGACCAAGACAGCTTCCACACGAGCCTGGACAGCTCGTACTCATTCTCCCCATCTCAGCAGCACCATCACATCTGCTTTATGGAGCAATATACGCCTTTTATAGACAAATAAATACTGGGAAAGGGCAAGGTCCATTTAGTTTTTCTACAGCAGTTCGGTATGTTTGATACCCTCACATGCAGTGTATATGGACAGCCGCTGACGTCATTTTGCTGGCTGGAGGTCTCCAGGTAAAGAGACTTGTTTGTAGGTATGAAAATGGGGCTTCTGACCTAAAACCTTTAACGATGCTTGCAGGCATATGGATCCAGTTCAGATTTCTGTTTCTATGAGATAATCCCCTGGCACTAATGACTAAAGGTCTGTAATTTATTCAGCAAAATGTCCCACCTCCCTCTTGCTTTGTGACTTCTTCTTCAGGCTTCAGGATTATTTTTTTATATTTTTTTTAGATTTGATAATCCTATTTAACCCTACTGCAAATGGGACCCCAGGGAGAGCTTTTCAGTTACGCACAATTAGTTTTATAAGCAGCATTATTAAACCATCCATTAGCTGTTGTTTTTTTTTTAAACTCCTTTATTAATAGCAAGAGAGGCTTTTGTATGAAGAATAAAGGGTGGCATTATATGAAATGGTTTCAGACTCTAATAGTAACATTTCCTACTTGTAAGTAGAATTTAGAAATGAGCTTTCTCATGTGAGATTTCCTTTAAAATCTGCCACTCCTTTCCCCCACACAGCCTTTGTCACCTCCTTGTTTTTCCCTCTGATGTGTGAAGTACGGCTATGCTGGATCCTGAGAGAGAAGAAAGGTCACGGAGCAGGGCCAGCCCTGGGGAAGTGGCTGGGTTACCAGCAGTTTAGGATTGTGCTCCCGCATCACCAACCCCATTGCCAGAGACAGCTGGCTGGAGGATCATGGCTCAATCCAACCAGCAGCTCTTGGCACTTGAGGCCATGGACCATAAGAGGGGCCACGGTTGTTGCTGAATGAATTGCAGCTGGGGGCAGGAGGGAGACGGGGTGCTAAAAAGGAGCATACCAGGCTGTGTGAGGACTGTGCCAGCCTTATATTTATAAGACCACTGGGAGAGTCAGGGTGAGAGCAGGCGCCTGCCTGCTCCAGCCCCACAGTCTCCAGGGAAGAGTGTGAGAAACAGAGCAATCACGGGATAATATTTCTCCCTGCTGCATTTTCAGTATCTGACTCTGTGTTACACAAAGCTGCTGGCTGTACACAAACCACCACATCCACAAGGCACTTTTTTCCATAAATTCGACTAATTGCCTTCTGCACCCATTTACGCTTTTGTCTTCTACAATATCCCATAACAACACATTCCCCAGTTCCTCACTGAGTGAAAAGGTATTTTCGCTTATTTTTAAATCCATCGCCTGATAACTTCATTGTTATGAGACATACTGAGCAGCCATTGCTTAGTCACTTCCTCCCTGTCACTCCTGATTCCCTTTGTTCGCAGGGTATTGTATTTGACAAGGCTGTATTTAGGTCTTGTTCTGAGTTTACCACAAACATAAGGTTTAAAGCTCTGAAGTTGTGGAGTGGAACTGAATGCACTTCGTCTTTGTCTGCTCTCTTGGGACTGTTGTGCTGCCATCCCTATTCCTGGCAGGCCAGTTCATTTACATTTTAAAACCTGGGATTTAGAATGGATATGTAAATGGACCTTCTAGTCAGTATAGTAATTCCTTCTACTTAGTTTTAAATTAAAATACTGATCATAAATTTAGGATTGAAGATATAGGCTGTACTCTTAGCTAATTCGTACTGAAAAGATCTTTAAGTAAAAATTTGATTTGAGAAAATTGAAATAAATATTCAGTTAAAGCCAATCAGCAGTATTATTTCTTTCTACTGAAGGTTCAGAAGCTTGTGTCAGTTTTGACTGACCTTTTCAAACAAAGATTCGCCTTTTCAAACTTACTTTCATGATTCTGCAACAAAAAAAAAGAGAAAATTTGAGGGCATATTCTTGTGAAGAGGCCTGGCTTCCCCGGCAAGCTCCACATACAGCCCTTTTTTCAATAGCAAATTCATTCTGTTTCAGGAAAAAATCTAAACAAATTACTTTTGCTTATGAACACATGTTGTGGTTTAACCCCAGCCAGCAGCTAAGCATCACACAGCCACTCACTTGTACCCCCCAAACGGTGGGATGGGGGAGAGAATCAGATGGGTAAAAGTGAGAAAACTCATGGCTTGATATCAAGACAGTTTAATAGGTAAAGCAAAAGCTGCGCACACAAGCAAAGCAAAACAAGGAATTTGTTCACCGCTTCCCATTGGCAAGCAGGGAGCCATCTCCAGGAAAGCTGGGCTCCATCAAGCGGAATGGTTACTTGGGAAGAAAGACGCCATAACTCTGAACAACCTCCCTTCCTCCTTCTTCCCCCAACTTTTATGACTGAACATAGTGACAGACAGTATGGGTTATCCCTTTGGTCAGCTGGGGTCAGCTGTCCCAGCTGTGTCCCCTCCCATTTTCTTGTGTCCCCCCAAGCTACTCGCTGGCAGGGTGGTGTGAGGAGCAGAAAAGGCCTTGACTCTGTGTAAGCCCTGCTCAGCGGTAATGAAAACATCCCTGTATTATCAACACTGTTTCCAGCAGAAATCCAAAACATAGCCCCATAGTAGCTACGATGAAGAAAATCAACTCTATCCCAGACAAAACCAGCATAACACAGTAAAAGGAGCAGACGTTAATCCTTTTAACACAGAGAATTTTTAAATGAAGAAAAATTAGGATTAACAGAACCATGCTCTTTCACCCCGTGGCCATTTTCCTCTTCTCTTCTTTGTCTGCCAAAAGCAAAACCAAATCCACGCAAGATTCCAGTGGACAATATCATTTTCCTTTATTTTGTTTAAAAATATATATTGTGAGTTAAAAAAAATAGATAATATATATATACACATTGGCAACAAATATAAAATGGCACTTTCTGTTCTAAGACTAATCACAGGTTATTTGAAGAACGATGTCCCATACTGTCTGGAGACATTTATTGACAGCAGAACTCTCAAGAAAAATGGTTATCACCCACACTGGACTAACATTTTCTTTACATATCTACAATTGCTTTAGGACTTCTCCAAAGAATTTAATAGACTGGCTGATGTCTCACACTAATGTGCAGAATACCATTTGCTACATGCTTTTCCTAGGGTGGGAAAAAAAATCCAACCCCCTTACTCTCCATTGTATTGTCTTTTCATGGGTAATTTTCATAGCTACAACACAAACAGAACAAAACAGCAAAGCTTTATATTCCTATTTGGTTCAGCTGACCACAGCTGAAAAAGCTATTAGATGATAAAAAAGCTAGATCACTGGGTTTAGCTGGGAACATGGTATTACCATCTTCAGTTCTAAACAATAGCCTTTATTATTTAGTAGACCATTGTTGGCTTGATCACTTACTGAATCCAGAAGTACTTTAGGAATAAGTCTTCAGAGTCAACTCCACAAAACAAAATAGAGTTGTTTCTTTGGAGCTGCTTAGTGTTTGCTTTTCAAAGAGCTTAGGTTTACGAGAAGAATTTGTGAAAATCAGTCATTTTCACAGCAACAACAACAAAAAAAAGGGACTTAAAAGAGACACTTGCCCACCTCTCCCCATTTTTCCGGCCTCAGTAGGAAGAAGGATGTCTGATGGTTCCTCCCCTTCTCTTCCCTGGACAATTCCCCAAAGAACGCCCTTCAACCTGCAGCTTGCTCTTGGTGTCTGACCTGCTGCCTGTAGACTTTCTTGGGGAGTAGCCCTTTACTTATATTTTAAAAGAAACTTCCTTTCCCTTCCCTAAACCTCTGCTTTCCAAAAAAAAGTGAGTGAAATCTAAGGAACAGAATCCTTCCCAAAACCCAACTGGACGACTGGAACTTACGTGGGGGAATAATTTACCTTTTCTCTCCTGTCTTGACTCTTCTTAATTCAGAAATATGTCACCTTACTGTGGTAGTGGAGCATGGAGCTGAGATACCTCTGCACTGTAACAACAGCAGTGGCTTCCAACTTCATTGGAAAAACATCATTTCTGACAGCTAGATTTTCCTTGCCGCTGCCCACTGTGGAAGGTGTCTGCCCCACTCAGGTGCAGCCAGGCCTGAGGGAACCATTTTTCCAGCTCTCATGGGTAGGTGGAATTGTAAAGCAATCAGTGCACTCACAAGTTTTTCATTTGCTCATTTGCTTAAGAAACATACCTATTCAGAGCTTAGAAGGAAGGTGAAAGGGGTGTTTTTTCTGCCTACACATACAAAGGGAAATGGAACTGGCTGACACAGCTCTTTTCCCCAGGCTACTCAAAGAAATTGGTAAACTGGAAGCAGAGGGTCATTTAAGGCAAAGACCAGGGGCTGGTATTTTTCCTTGTCTCCTCCCAAGGAGTTGTTAGTCTCATCCCACTTCGCAGAAATCCAAGAAGGTATGTGTGCAGGCTCATGGGAAAGCTGTTCTCTCTTGACAGGGTGGGAGGAAAGGAGAAAAGGTCAAGAACAGAGTGTGTTTACCAAAGCCATGTGCTCCTAGCTGTGTGCTGCCGCTGAGTGCAGCTGCTTCCACTCTCAGTTGGCATTTTGTGGTTTTGAATATTAGAGAATAAAATATGGGGTTTTAATACCCTTTTTTTTTTTTAATATATCCAGTGTGGGCTGCTAAAGTAAACAGAATATTGCACGAGTGCACATTTCATTCATATGAGCAGAAGCTTAAAGTAAAAATGGGGAGCGCAATTAGCAACCAAAGCCCACAGTCGAAGACCCTGGAGTACAGCACAACTACAGACAGATATAAATTCCCTTTTAAAGAAATATTCTTGGAGGATCAGTTGCATAATTCTGCAAGCTAAGGAGAACACTGACTCACTAAGTCAATATTTGCTAAATCTACTGGGCCAAATTCAACTCATTCAAGACAGAAACAACTTTGCCGTTGTTTCACAGCAATGAAAGGGCCTGGCCATGAGAAGAACCGGCAGCAACCTCTGCTCCCCAGGCACTTCTCTTCCCAATCCTGATCACTGACCACTTTCTCAGGATGGATTGTCCTTCAGCCTTGAAGACTTTGGGCAGCTTGTCCTTCATATTTGGTAAAATCACACAACTAGGAATGGGTGCTTTTGGTAGCTTTTCCCCCTCTTTCGACTAGTAGCAATAACAGAATAATTCAGGACTGAACCAAGAAATTACTTTCTTTTTCAATAGGCCGTGTAGTAAACACACATTTAGTAAAGGTAAGAAATTAAGATGTGCAAAAAAAAAGGATGGAAGCAGAGACCTGTCTTCAGAAACAGGAGTAACCTGAGTTGCTTAGCTGCTGCAGCCAGGTTAACAAAAGAGGGTAAAAAAGAAAAAAAGAAAAAAAAAAAGAAAAAATAAAGGTGCTTAACAGGCTTTAAGTAAGTGAGCATGGCCTGCTGGGACACGGGAAGAACAGCTGGTGAGAGAACATCGTGAATCTGAAAGATTTTCTCTGTGATCTCCTCTGGTATTTCAGCTATTAGGGAGCAAAAAAAGTATTTCCCTGCAGTTTTAAGCAGGCAGATGGTGTGTGACCTGTTGCACAACTGCAAAATCCTGTTCAGGTTTCACAGCAGCAGTCTGAGAAACCTCCAAAAAGTTTTCCTGGGAATGTGCGGTGGTACTTTGTAAGTATTATTTTAAAGAATTTATTTTAATTTAAGGTCTATTCTGCTTTCTATTTCCTATTACTGAAGCAAGTGCTCTTTCCTCAGCCTCCTTCCTGAGCTATGTGTGCTTTGCGAAAGCCTAATGAAAGTAGAAAAGAAAGCAGGTTAGAGGAAAGGGGAGGGGAAGAAAAATATTTAAATGTACAGTTTTGTTTTAGAATCACAAAACCTCCCTTCTTAGTAGAGATCAACTAAGTGGAAGCACAGGTTATGGACTGAAATGTTACTCCTTTGCGGTACTCCTGAAAGAATTTAGCTTTGTCTTGTCAACTGCAAATGATGGCAGAACACCAATTTTCTTTTCAACTGGTTGTCATGAGTATTTGCTGAAGTTTCTGAATGAATGTTGATCAAAGCTGCTCAAAATGGCTTTAACCTTTTACATCTACCACTTAACTAAAAATATATTTAACATCATGTTAAAAAATTAAATAACATCGGTTAGCCTGTAGCTATTATTCATCCTGTATTTTCTGTATTTATAATAAGCTACTCTGGAATCGAAATATTTTTGTTGATAGCAGCTAAGCAGGGTTCTTTTTAGAGCATATGACTAATGATAATTAATTGCTCCATAAATAAATGCATCTAAAAAGCATGCCACTGTTAACTTTTTTTGAGAAAATAATAGCCATCACCCCATATTCTTCATACAGTAAGGTGGAAGAAAATTATTAACAGAAGCAGGTGTGAGCTGTCTACAGCCCTTGTACCCACTCTTCCCTATTTACCTATTTATTAACAACAGAGTAGGAATAAGCAAATGTTCAGAGGGACGGACAGTGTACGCCGAGAAGGCTTCCTGAATTTCCGCTCAGCAGAATCTAGACAAATTTGCTGGAATGTCAAAAAAACCCCAAAACAACAACAACAAAAAAAAAACACCAAAAAACCCCCACATATACAAACAGTGTTGAATTACATCAACAAACCAATCACCTTTGACCATGACATCGCTTTTTTCTCTTCCAGTCTCCAGAAAAGACAGCAGAAGTTGTTTTGGAAGGACTGAGCAGCACACATCAATTTTTCCAGGTGCAAATAACTGTTGAATTTCTGTTTTGTGAGATGAGATTAATTTCGTCTCAGTTGAGAACAGAAAAATCCTAAAGTTTTTTTCTAGGCTACCCTGCACCCATTGACTTAGAGTTGAGGGTTTTGGGCACGAATTAAAATAATGTATTAAATATTTAATTTTAATACCCTACTGCAAAAAATGTAAACCTAGGCCCCGCAGGCTGAACTCAACCATGCATAGTTCTGTTTTTAAAACTGATCTCCACCTGAAAGTCAGTTGAATCAGAAATAGCTCCTTTTTGCAACCTACAGTGCAGAATTCAAGTCATTTTTGTTGACCTCACTAGTTGAATCCCCCACTCTTTTCTTATTTATTTGGTAGTCCTTAGCAAGTTCTGACGATCTGTAGCTGAGAACCATGGGGCATTCTGTCCTGTTCTGCAAGCATCACTGAAACACAAATATCAGCAGTACAGTTTCTCAAGAGATTTCCCCAAAAACATATCTTGGTGAACTATTCCTCTTCCTCTGTTTTGGAGAAAGCACTTGCCCTTAGCACCTCCATGCAGTTCACAAGAATTAACGTTCCAGTTAACTCTCGCCACTGTTTTGTTACTGGGTTTTTCATTTTATCCAAGGCTGATTGCAGATCTTGCAGTACATCCCTGTAGCTGTCTCCATAATGGGCACCCCACGTGTAGAGAAAGTCATATGCAGGCTTCCACATCATCTGCAAATAAAGCAGAAAAAGGAAAAGAGTTTAGCGGCAGAAATTGAATTATTGAGCAAAAAATCTAAATCTTTCCAATAGTGGAATAGTCATCAAAAAGTAAATAAGTGTTTGATACCTAGCCTCACTGAAATGCTGTATGATAAAAGACATACTGATATAAAAAGTGCACTAACCTTACGTACTTCATTTCTATGAAACTCTCAAATTCTTAGAGGGGTAAATAATGGAAAGATAAATTCTTCATTTATCACCAAGTCGAAATATATCCCCGTCTGAAAATATAATTCAAAAAACAGGGGTGGAAGGAAAACACTTTCCTCTTGGTCATTTTTGCAATGCATATACCCAACAGCAGTTTCCCTATTTGGAGTTTGACTGGTTTTGATGGTAAATGCCTCCCTTTGTCTCATTAATCAACATGCCACTGTCCCCCTGCTTAGCCTGGAAATTTTAAACATGTTTCTTATCTTTACAAAAATGTCTTCTGGTAACAGCAGCAGGAAGATGATCTATCTGTAAAAACTCTGTTTAAAAAAAAAAAAACAAAACAAACAAAAAAAAACAAACACTCCAAAAGCAAGACAGTCAAAAGCTTTAATAATTAATTTTTTAAAATCAGGACATGCAATTTAAAAAGCGTCCTGGAAGAAACAGAGGAAATGAAAAGACAGGTTACCAGTGCTCCTTCTTTCAAACTACAATATGTTTATTTTATGCCAAACAAATATGGAGGAGATCCTTAGCAGGTGTGATCTGTCATTGATTTAGTGACATTAATTAAGCTATGACAGCATGATTCAGATACCAAGCTGGACACACATCTTTCGAAGTGCTGATGTCCAGAGTAAGTTTGCTCAGTTTACAAACACAAAGATTGTTTTGCCAGCTGCTGCTTTTCCAATTTTAACTTTGGTTATCCACTTTCTAGTTTCCCACTCATCATTGGCAATAAAGGTTTTGCCAACAGCAATTGGGTTAGTAATTGCATCAATGATACACAAAGCAAGAAACCCATCGCTTTCCTAAAAGGTTCTGGCGTTTGCTGTTTTAACAGAAACACACTTATGCATAGTAATAAAAGCATACAGACTGATGTGTGCACATTTTTATATACCTACACACAAAAGTGATCAGGAAGTCCAGATTTTTTAACATCTTTTTCTCTTTTAATGGAAAAGCAGTTTTCATGGTTCTGAAGGATAATTCAGCAGGAAACTGGTTATTTCCTCAATATAATCCTATTAATTTACAAATAATACACAACATAAAGCTCCGCTTCCTTGATTTAAGCTTTATTTACTTGATCCATTGAAGAACTGAGTAGCAGGAGAATTTTTTTACTCATAGTTCTGCGCTTTTCTCCACATTTGGACTAAGAACTCTCAACTTATCCCAAGATTGATTCTATCATAGTTTCTGTAAACATCTCCCTCAACTTCTGCTGGCTTTGTCCCCCATTCCCAAATGGAAAAATCCATCAAACTCATAACCCCAGTAGCGTGTCTTGTAGTCTGATTAGTCTGGCTTCTGCCTTCAGTTTAAGATGTAAAAAAGTGCCTATGTTTTCAGTGCAGTTTCTCATTTTAGGTGTACAGAAGGGAAGGGTACCATCATTTACCTAAAATCAATGCTGCCTACTTCTCGCTTTAAGCAAGTCTATCTTAAATCATAACCATCAGGTTACAAAAGGAGGAAAGAAAAGTAGTTTGGTGGTAGGTGGGAAGAAGGAGAATGATGACTTCTTCCCTTTTATTAGACAGACTATGTTGAAAAAGGTTTTAATGTACTACTGTAAATACTACGTATTACAATATATTTTAATGAACTAAAGCAGCTCACCACTGTTGTATTTATGGTGACACCAGAAAGTGTCTGTTTTTAGCTTGATAATCAAAGCAGGCAACAGGAGAAGCTGGGATTTCCTGATATTCTACTGCTGGCTATGCCTTTTCTCTGTCTTATGCTTCCTTTCCTGATACTCCTGACAGACCAGGATATTTGAAGAATTGGGGTACCACCTTGGGTCTTCACCAAAATATGAAGAGACAGTATGAAAAGATATGATGCTTTGAGTTATGCTGAAGGTCAGTCTGACACTGCAATCAGAGAATTGGCTGAAATGTGTTTAAAATACAAATCCTGCTTTCCTCTACTTTGTCACAATTGATTTTTTTTTCCCTGGGACAAAAGAAAAGAAAAAAAAAAAAAGGGGGCGGGGAGAGGGGGCAAGGGGGGTTAAAAGTTTATAAACTGGTCATCAGTGATACACGGTTAACTCAGCAATAATCTATGCCCTCACCACAATGAACTAACACTGCAAACCAGGCTTCTAAGGCAGGTCCTTCTCCACATCCCCATACTTTAATGCAGTGGCTGAAATGAATTGCATTTGACTTTCCTGAATTATATTAAAGCAGATTTTCAGGCAAAACATTAAATCACTGCAGCATGCTGGGCCAGTCTCATCTCAGCTGCATGCATGAGTTTTCCCTCTGCTCCCAATGCCTCTGCTGAGTAGGTAATAATGATACCTACATCCTCTGTAAAGTGATTTGGAATTTACTGATGAAAAGCACTTCAAAATCTAGGCACCAATTGTATGTACCTCAAGTTACCTCCGTGATCAACTGGGAAAAGACTTCTCCTACTATAAAAATATTAAGTTTAAAAGTAGAAACATTTTTCAGCCAATCAATTCTCTTGATGGGAGAACAGTCCTTGATGGGTAATGAATTGCTTAATGTTTTCAGATAATCCTCAATAATTAGCCAAGACGTATTACTCCCTCATCTGTGTTTGGCTTCCTATTTTCACACCAACAACTACTATCAATAAGAAAGCTTTTCCATTAGAAAACTCCAGGCTAGGACAAGGTGGTTTTAATCAGGGTTCTGTTATGCTTGCTAAGTAAATGTGAGGATCAGCAATCATTCTGAAATTGGTCAGACTAATGCTAACTTTGTAACAACGCTAGGGGCATCTCCACACAGGTATGAATTTACACTGCGTTAGTTGCATAAATTTTGCATCCCTACTGAACAACATACTCAAAACTTTATAAACAGAGTATTGCTTTCTCTATGTAAAGGTTCAAATTCACCAGAACACTGAGAAGTTCAGAGGTCAGAAGAAAGCACTGAAATGCAGTAGAAAGTACTGAAACTCAAGGTTAGATTCACAGGACCATGAGGATGCTGAGTGTTCACGTGAGATACCAGGGCTAGAAACACAGTGTGCTTTGAACTCACACCTGTGTGGACAAGCACTGGTACAAAGCTCACACGAAACCAAGAAATTCCTCATGGGCCCATCCTAAGTCTTGAGAAATGACATAAAAATAAAGCAAAATTCTGATCTTTGATTGCTTGTTGAATGTTCTCTTGAAAAATAGAACATACTCTATTATTGGCTTTTTTATGATGAATTTGACTGTACTATCTTCTGGCAGCAGACACTGTCACTGAAAGGCAGAGGATCTTGTAGGTGGTTTATCATAAAAATAATGTAAAAAACTTTTGAAAATCAAAGAACAGAGTGTATGAAGCAGAAGATGAGCCTTATAAAAATAGACACACATTTAAAACAAAGTAAGCATACGTATTTTTTATATATTTATATATAAAACTAAATAGTTATGGTGCTGGAAAAAGAGTTTTAAGATTGTTTTTGTTCTGCTGTCTGTTAGCAAGGGAGAAAACATTTCCAAATACCATGAAGACCAGTAGAGTCACACATTGTTCAGATCTATAATTCCTTCTGTAGAAAGCTGGGGTTTTGTCAGAGAAACACAGAAAGCTTAGTAAGTAAAACAAAAGTCTAGGAAGTTGGGCAAGGCACTGCATAAAAGTTAAAAAAGAAACAAACAAACAAACCATAATGGAAATAACAAACATTCACATTCTGTTTTATTTTAGTATTTTAGAATAAGGTAGTGCAAAAACAGAGCCAATAACAGGGTGATTTTTTCGGTAAAGGAGAGTAGTAGACTAGGGATTGATAGACCTGAGAGTTTTATGAGAAAAAAATTTAATGAGAAAGGTGCATCCAGGCACAAGTAGTGTACCCAGAACAACTTAAAAAAAAATAAATACACAAAATAGCTCAAAGAGAAAAGCAAGATCAGAGGAGGCGGCAGTGTTTGCAAACAGCAATGATAGAAATAATTTTGCAGAAAAGTGCAGAACCTTGTAAGTAAATGTGTGGAATTTTGGTCAAATATTGATTCAGGAGGGAGAGTGGAGCATACAAAGGGAATAAGAGGTGGTGGTGCACGATTAGAGCAGAAATCTCTTGGTAGCTATCACCAAGCAGATAGAACTGAGATGAAAGACACTGGATTCAGACTATCGAAAGGAGGGTATGTTTAGCAGGGAATAGGAAGAATCAGCTACAGGGAAAGAAAAAGGAAGAAAAAGTTATCTCAAGTAGTTGAGAACCTGTGAATGGGAAATAGCGATTCCTTTGGTACTAAGAGGTAAGAGAGAAGGAATTCAGGCTGGATTGTGAGCATTACCTGCAATAATTAGGGGATGACGGTACAGGCAGAGGGAGCAGAGCCTGAGTGTAAGCACTCAAGGCAGAAAGGTCATCTTGAGTATCATTCAGCAATGTTTATCATAGAATCATAGAATGTGTTGGGTTGGAAGGGATCTTTAAAGATCATCTAGTCTTGCAGTAAGCAGGGACATCTTCAACTAGTTCAGATTGCTCAGAGCCTCATCCAGCCTGGCCTTGGATGTCTCCAGGGATGAGGCCTCCACCACCTCTCTGGGAAACCTGTACCAGTGTTTCACCACCCCACTGTAAAGTTCTTCCTAATGTCTAATCTAAACCTACCCTGCTCTAGTTTAAAGCCATTGCCCCTCGTCCTATCACTACATGCCACTGCAAACTGCCCCTCCCCAGCTTTCTTGTAGGCCCCATTCAGGTACTGGAAGGCCGCTATAAGGTACCCCCTCTTATAAAAGAGGATAATCAGGGTAAAACCCAGTCTGGGACCTATAAGTCATTGGCATATAACTCTGTGGTAAACAGTGGATCTACTGCATGCTTTGATGTTAAAGTGAGAGTAGAGAAATGGAGGAAGCAACTTGGCTGCGTGGGCAAAGGTGTGCCAGGAGCACGGGCTGGCTCTTGGCTCAGAGGCGCAGATGAGGGCCCACCCTAAGTCTTGTGGCATATCTGACATTGCGTAGATGCCATGGGTACCTCTGGGCACCTCAAATGGTACTAGAGATATAATTAGGCAGATAAAATTGCACTAAAATACATCTGAGAGGACAACTTGACTTTTATTCAGGACTCATACTTCTGTATAAGCAGAGTGCTTTACAAAGGAGGACAAATAGCATGACCTACCTGATAAACTATGAAAGTAGAGCATGTATTTGCCATGTTCATATAGCAAGACAGAAGTGGAATTGGTGTCAGAGCTTCCAACCTCTTGTCATGCTACCTAAGCTAAATGACCACAAATATTACACGGGCACAGAAAAGCGTTACTGGTGGCAGTAAGCTTCCTTTCAGTGGAAAGAACAAAAGCTGTACTGAGGGTGATTTGAAGTAGCTTTTGCAAGGACTGGATGGTCTTCCTCACTGTGTCTGAAATGACAGCGGAGGAGTGAGTAAGATTGCCAAGAGGACAGGACAATAAGAAGGGACTGAAAATGGCCCTTGGGGTGGGAGTAAAGAGCTGAAGCTCAAGACAGAGATCAGGACGTCCACAGCAAATTAATTAGGCACAGTAACACCAAACAATTGGCCTCAAAGGAATATCTATATAATTGCAAACGAAAGTTGGTGACAATTCCTCACATTGAAGGGCTTACAAATTAAATAAGGAGGCTGGACTGCAAAAGGGAAGAAGTGCACAATGCAAGGACAAAGAAAGGTCCCTGTCTGTGTTTGTGTGGAGGAGCAAGTGTGCACGCCCCATTACACCGGAGCCTTACCTCCAGAGCTACCACGCCATTTTTCCCTTGGTGGGGTACTTCATAAGCCTCGATTTGCTGCTTTGTGAGTCGGGCTAGCTTCTCCGCAAGCTCCCGCCAGTATTTGCCAAGCTTGACAGCTGAAGTCAAAATGATGGTGTCCTGGGTAAGACGTGCCACTAATCCCTGGCAATCTATTTTCAAAAGTGCCTGCAACAATCATTGTCATCAGTGTTCCTTCAACAGTAATTACAAACAGAACATTATCATTTGTTTTTATAGCACTATTCTGCATTTCTAAGCAGACAGAAAGGCTCTTTGTCTATTTTGTGTTCTTACAAATATGTAACTTTTTTTCCCTACAAAAAGTGTTGCCAACAGTTTCACAGGAAAACTGCCGACAAGCTTCAGAAAAAATTAAGCTGGCATTGAGCTACTTCAGCATTCCAGTGTCACATGGATCCTGCCAAGCTTACAGATCCTAAACGAAAAATATGCTTCTCCAACAAAAATATTTGCGACATCAAATTTAGCTTCTTAAAAGTATGACAGGAAACTTAATGAAGTTAGAGCATTATTATACTAAGGTGCGGTCCTTCATCTACTGCTTATCTGGAAAATCATTGATTACGTTGGCCGGCACCTTTTGATTTACTCCTCCAACAGAACTGATAATTTGATCAATATTAAGCAGAAATGCAAGCATAAAACTCTCCCCTCCCCCATACCAAATGAGCTTTTAACAACAAACAAATTAAAATGGTTCCAGGAGTGAAACCCTGAAATGCAGATATGTTGCATTCTCCTTTCTTTATTTGTTTGGATAAGAGCTAATGAGAAAAATAGGTTTGTTTTTTCTTCTCCTTAAATTAACAGCAAAGAGTTCCACTGAAAATGTTGACTTTTTCAGTGAAAGATCAAGAAAAAAATCCAGAAGTTTTCCTTGGTTTTAGATACTGATTTTTGATAAAATATCAAACATTGCTGCAGAAATCAGACATTTGTGTTATTTAATCGTAAAACATTTTTCTGTAAAAAAAACTCATTGTGAACCAGAACTTTTGGTAGGCACAGTACTGAGAAGGAGACTATAGCGTACAGTACCGAATCCCCCTATACTTTGGCAAAGTGGAGACAAAGTTGTTCAGTTTGCCTTTGCTCTGGTAGTCAAGAACCCTATTAAACATAAAAATAGGAGATTTATTAAAAGAAATAACCAGTAAATTCTACCCAAAAGTGACATGGGTGGTATCCAGCTTTAAGTCTAGCTTTACAAAGACAAGAACCTGCATCGGCATTTCATAGCTCAAGATCATATGCATCTCAATAAGATTAAGATTGTTAATCTTATTAATTTAATAAGATTGTTAAAAAGATTGTTAATCTTATTATGCCCCATCTTTCGCCTGTTATGTAATGAACTCTGTTTCGCTGTATTCAATTAAAAGTTTGGATCGTTTTCACCTTTAACTCACCCCTCCCCTTTTTGTGCAGAGACGTGGCAGACTAAACTGTACTTCACACTTGCTCAGTTTTATTCCACACAGTTTAATGCAGTCTTAAGAGTTGTAAGTAGCCACTATTACCAAAATTTTCTGAATCCTTCTGAAATTGCTGTCAGCACTTCAAAGGGCATGTACTAGTCATGAGAAGTAAACCCTGTTAAGGTCTGCAATTCAGGATAGTCAAAAGGCTTTAGATGAAAGGCTACAACGTGAATTTTTAAACACCCACTTTCATAATACTTCATTTTTATAGGAGAAATTTAATTCTCTTTTGTCCCTAAATAGGCTGGTAGACTTTTCAGTCAGAGCCAAGAACAGTACTGAGTAAACATTAACTCCAAATTAATTTGCACACAAATTCATAAGTAAATTAAGATGGTACACAACGAAACCTATTACCTGGAAGCATTTAGACTAAAACTACTTTTGATTCACATGTAACAGCATTGAATCATATAGAAGTTGTCCAGTGACTTACAAATGAGGTCCATGAAAATGTATATTGAAATATTTGCAATAGGACTTAAGTTGCTACAACATTGACTGTGAAGTTGTCATGTACATAAAATATCTTGTCTTCAACATGTGGGTCAGGATTTCCTTGCCTTAAAAATACAAAGTGAACTTAGACATGCACCTTTATACACAAGATATATAAATAATGGAGTTTCCACACTACAAGGTTAGTAAATACTTCACAATGGGAATGTGAATTGCTCAGGGGTGCAATTTACCATGATGAATTCCATGACAAAAGACAAAACTATTTCAATCATGGCCGTTTAAAAACAAACAAACAAAAAAGTCAACTCAGTCACTCTACCAAATGAGCAAGGCTCCTGGAACGTTTACAGAACACTGTTCAGAATTAATTTATGAAAGTATTATTCTTCATTAGAATCTGGATGTATTTTCCATCCACAGGTGTCTATAACTCTTAGTAAGATGTTCAGGTTTGTAAAGATTCCCACAAGGGTGCAGGAACATTTTTTGTTGTTCACACATTACTACTGAGTAGTTTCTTGGCAATGCATTCCCAATAACCAAGCTAGTTCATGCAATACTTACAACAATGAGCTCATAAAGAAATAGTCTTTTTTTTCTGTTCGCGTGGCAATCTTCCTTCATCCTCTTCACAATGTGCGCTACTCTCTCTGATTCTTTATCAGCAAGTGTCTCATTAAAGTCATCCAAAGACAAGTGTGAATATCCTAGCACCTCAGCCAAAGCTCTCCAATCATAAACACTCTCTGATACTGTAGACAGAACTACAGAGTAGATGTAAGTCAGTTTTTTGAATGGCAATGCAATTTGTTCAACAAGATTCCTGGTTGTTAGCTCACTATCAGCAGTGTCCATAGCTTGTTCTTTGGAAATCACTTTAATGTTTTTGCAATGTACAAGACCAATCTTTTTTCTGAGAACTCCTACATACCACTCTTTTATTTTAGTTTGTCCAATGGCTTTTACTTTATCTTCACCTAGAAGTGCTATTGTGTCCCCTTTAAAATATTCTAGCAAATAGTCAATCTTATTTTGACGTAACACAGTTTTCAAAGCCACTCCATATGTATTAACACTCAAAGTTTTATCTTGAAACTTTGGATATTTAACTGTTGGTATTAAAAGCAAAGGCGCAGACTTGATTTCTTTGCGGTTGTGTAAGCGCTTTGGCTTATTGATAATTCCACTTAATTTTGGAGCTGGATCAGGAGTCGTAACATGGAACTGCATTACTTGGCTACTTTTTAAGACTTTAATCTGAACGAGGAAAACAAAGAAGTGCATCTCCCTACATCCAAGCATGGAAAACAGGAATTGTTGGCGGACCATTTCACCAGTTTTCAGCTCTTCCTCTTTAATATTTTTGCTTTGGTCTTCCAGCTTCACTTCAAAATCTGGATCACAGGATACCAAAGAAATGTTTAGATCTTGTGGCTTTTCAAGCAGAAATGTATGTTTTCCCCACAGTTGAAACACAACAGGAGGCATACTTTTCCCCCCCTTTTTTATATCATAAATTGTAAGTTTTCCTGGAATGTAGTTGTGACCAAAGACTGTAAAAACTGCTGTAAAAGATGGATGAATATATTTGGGACCATAAATTCCAACTGAGACTGTTCTATGAACGTAGTCCCAGACATTAGTTGCTGGAGGCTGAATTTTGTTTGCTTGTACAGCGATCACCGCATACATCACGTGACTTAGGTCCGTTAGCTTCACTTGTATGGTATCTTGATAAGTGTAGCAATTCTCCAGTTTCTTAAAAGGCCCTTCTTTATTGAGACTAAAAAAACACACAATATCACTCATAACTTGGCTGAGTGGATCATTCTTCACTTTAGCTGCAACTTTCACCTCTAGGAAAATAGCTTCCTTCGTGTTGAGGTTGCTCAGTGTAAGTTCTATCAGAGGACTTACGGTGCTAGACATTTCATTATTAAATGATGATGGAGGGTTAAGGATAGCCTTTAAACCAACTTCTTGGAATTCCCCAGGTAACACATGGCCCACAGGCACGTGAATGTTGATATCTGAGTCAGGTAGCTGTACTGAACCCCCTTCATGATTCAGTTTACAAACCACGTGAATGTCTGTAGCTTGCGTTTGTGCCCATCCAGGACTATGGCTCATGGCTTCTAAATCTAGGCAAGACCGGGTGAGTTGTCGGTGACTCAACCAAGCCATCTTGTAGGCTTCACGGTCATTTTGAAGCCACGTCATGTCTGAAGCTATAGTTTTTTGAGGTGGTGTCTTGCGAGGATTAAATTTTCGGTTATCAACAATATCCAGGAAGTCAGAGACACTCTTGGATCGTCCAGATCTTCTTGATGAAGTCTTTCTTAGAAGACAATCAATATCTAGCTCATCACCTGAGGAAGCCAAAGAATCCCTGTTGCTAGAAACTTTGGAGAACAAATAGGGTTTTTCTTTTAAGATCGAAAGGTATTTGTTATTTTCATTTCTATTTGAAACAGCTATGTCATGTACGAAAGGATTGGAGGCTGATAGTTCATTCCAGAAAGGATTAGTCTTGGAAACAGCACGGGCATGTTTGAATACATCAGACCAGTGAATATCCAAATCCAATTTACTTTCATTGACATCTGTTTAAAAGAAAAAAACAGAAGCATTTCCTAAAGCACAGCGTCTTGAGACATTCCATTAATTTCCAACTGATAGTCTGTTAAGCTAACGGGTAACTAAATTTATCCTACTAAAATACATATAGATCATTTGTATATTTCTTCTTCAGTTTTTTAAAGAGTATCAATATTGATTGCTAAGTAGCATTAAGAATCTTTGTTAATAGAAAGAGTGCTAACAAATTAGTGCTGAAGGATGTAAAGCATCTTCTGTGAAGCGCTGATCATTATCAATTACTACAACTATTAACTGGCACCAAGTATGCTATGGACCCTTAAGGTTTAAATCCTTCCATTTCAGTAATTTTTGGCTTCTAACAAAATGCAATGGATTTCTTGCCTTTCTGTCTAATTCTTTGCAAAGCTTAAACAACTACTGTTTCATTTGTCAAACACTGTAGACAGTACAGATAAATGCATTATTCAGGATTCCTTTTCATGCTAGTGCACATGCATTTAATTGATAACAGCACTCTTACAGTTTGTGTCAGTGTGTGTGGAATTTGCTATACTAGCTTTCCATTAAAAAAATTCATTGCTAAAATTTATGAGGTCTTGTACAATTTGAAACTTGGAGAGAAATGTTTTTGTGGCTACTAATTTTTCTGAGATCACCCTTAAATAGACAAATAAGGGTGTAAAATTGATATTTTAATATGCTTTCTAATAGAAATACTCATTATTAACAGTAATGTCTATTTGTTCTGAAGACAAGATGTTCTTATTTTTTGTATTAATATGTGTTCACAGAGCTGGTTTATAAGTTGATCGAGACTCACATTTCCAGCAATGAATAGACTATCTGCAAGTTTTTGTGCTAAGGGCTTCTATTACTTCAGTTTGCTGTTATTTTTCTATATACAGAGGTTATACTATCCCTTCTTTCTATATCCTTGTAAAGAATTTTAATTTAAGTGGGAAAATTCAGCATTTCTATTCTTTCGGCAAATCTATATCCTTCATTATTGCACTTCCCATAATACCTTCCATATCCATGGTTACTAATTATTGATCAACTGCAAGAATGACAGTGCTTTCAGACACACACAAAATATTTAAATTTTATTACTTTTCTTTTTGTTTCATTTGTCAAGAATTGTGACAAAAAGCCAAAACCATGAAGTTTTCCCACAGTTCCAAAAAAGTCACAATTTGGAAGAACCAAAGTGGAATTTACCTGCTTCCCAGGTGCCCATCTGGAAGGCTCTATCATTGTCTTGACAAGAGCCTTCCAGGTGAGCTGTCACGGGGAGCAAGCCCAGGGGCAGCATCTGCCCCTCTGGCACCCAGCCTCGGCCAGGGCCACCAGATGAGATTGGGCTGCTCAAGCACCAGCTGAAAAGTCCTTTTGTTTCTGCCCACAGGCCAAAAGCTTTCCTTGTGCTGTGATGCTATTACAGTCACATCATTTTTGTCTATTAAAAAATAAATTAATTAATCCCAAAGGAAACATTAGGGGTTTTTTCCCTACCCTAAAGGGCATGTTTCTATATGAAAAGTCTGAGCAGAAAACTCTGGTAGAAACTGAGTCATTAGGTTGGACACTTTCTCATGTCAAGGTAATACACCACATTATTGGGGTGCAGTAGGTTAGCGAGGAAATAATTCCGGCTCCTGAACTCACATAGCAAGTGCCAGGCCCGCCATTACTCACATCTGCTACTGGACAAAAAGCTAAGAGAGTGCCTACCTTGTGGAGGGGAATGTTTTCTTAACTTTTGGGCTAAAACAGCAATGAGGTTAAATCAACTTTCTTAAGACTCCAGTTTTTAAACTGGGCTAACTCCAAAATTACCTTGCCTTCCTGGTTCTTAAAAACCTAAATAATGTAATTTGGCTAAGAACTCCCTCTTTTCCTCATCTCAACCCCCAGTGAACATACTCTAAATAGCATTTATTTACGAAATGTTAATGATTCCAGCTCTCCCTCTCAACCTGCCCAACCCACGTTTGTTATGGCAGTGGACAGAGGACTTCTCAGCAAGTTTCTCCTAGGGGACCTTCTGACAACACCTTGTGTTTTCGCTCCAAGGACATATGTGACGGCCTGAACAGTGCAAACCACACCCCAACTGAAAAAATGAAAGGAAAAAAAAAAACCAACCAAAAAAATGGTCTACAGCGGTTTTCAGAGTAGCTATGGCTCTTGGCACTACTGAGAGTTTTGCAAAAATACAGGCTTTAGGTGGAGAGCCTTAGTATGGAAAATAGCAGAGAGACATACTGTAGCTGGCTGAAGGTGTTCGGTCATCCACGTCAATCAAAGTCCCCTCTGACCTGCTCCGTGGAATCTCTCCACTGGTTAGGGAAGCTGTTCCACTACTGGAAGTGTTTTCCTCCTAGGAAACAGTTAAACATATAAAATGGCAGCAAGTATGCAGTTTGAAAAAGGGGAAACTCTTGAAGAATAATTATGCTTTGTTCCTGTGATGTGACACAAACAACAAAAAAAGTGAAGTTATGTTTTATGAGTAAATTTACAGAGTCTGCCCAAGAGCATCACAATCCTGAGTCTTACCATATAATTTGCAGCAAAAACACCAGATGCTACAGCTGTAGTACAATACAGTACCTCAGTCCATAGTGAAGCCCAATAACTCACATAATTAAGTATCTTGCAATTGGAACTGATCCAATTGTGCGATAACTTCTGTTCAGAAGGTCTTGAATATTTTTTTTTTTAAATAAACATCCTAATTCCTGTTTTCAGATAAGTTTGACCACAAACATTAAAGGGGAAGAGCTAGATCTGTACCTTCCTTTGCCAATTAATTTAAAGTATTTCCACCCTTTCTGCTTTATTATTCTTCCTATTCTCTTCCCCGAGAGAATACCGGGTCAGATGTTCTTTCTGTTCTGTACAAGAATAACTTGAAGTGCCCTTCTGCAGTGCCCGTGCCAGCACAGCAACAGCCCAAGAGAGAACATTCAGGTCTCTCCTCTTCCTTGTTCTGGCTACAAGAAGTTCTGTTTGGTTTTGATGCAGTTTGCACATGGAGTGCACGTGCACGAGCCTGACACGAGAGCTGTAAACCAGATGCTGTGGTTGAAAGAGAGAGGGTCAACAGCAAAGCTATCGCCAGGGCAGGGCAGGAGGGGCATCCCTCTGAGGCAGGCAACAGGAGAACGAACCTCTCAAGGTACCACTGCCCAATGCTGGTTTTGGCTGCCCAGAAAGGGGAGTTGCAGGTCTTCAAAGGAGCATTGGGTATCCTACACCCTGAAGTTACTGTGTCCCAGAAACAGAAGCTGAAGGAAATAAAACATTTTAGACGTTTTTGTGCAGGACAGCTCATTAAATCAGTGCCATAAACCAAGGGATCATTTAGTGATTTTACCAGAATCCTCTCTCTGACCCTATACATAGTGAAACAGAAATGCTGATGGGCAGTAGAGACTTTAAGACATATGGTTAAAAAGAAAAGAAAAACCAAAACATCAAAAAAAAAAAAAAGGAGAAGGGGTAAAAAACCCAGAAGTTTTTCTGGGTCCATCCACAGGATACAATAGTCAGCTTTGTTCAGGAGTCTGAAATATTGTAGCCTGCTGCTTCTGCAGCAGCAAATGCAGCCTAAGCAGATCTCATTTTACCATCTTTAAAATAAATTAAAAAAAAAAATTAAAAAAAGATGCATTGGGCATAGTTTTACTGTGGCTGTAAGAAAAAGGAATCTTCAGTTACAGTTCTATTAGGTGAGTTATGGGAATAGGGAAGCATACCTTATATCAAAGAGTTACTGAACAGAAACTGGAAGTCGGCTCTCTGTTTCCATTGCACAATGCAATGGTTTAAGACATCTTTTCTTTCCCCACTACAAATGTGGGAAGAACAAAAAGTACCGATTTACAAGAGCTACCTTCAGCTAATGGCAATCTGCTCAGCTGCTGATTTGCTCTCAGGCAGGACACCATGCTGAGGTCAGGCTGAGCCTGACAGTCACGCAGCCGCGCCGCTGTCACGGGACTGTACCAACTTTCAGGTTCCTCTGTTACCAGAAATCTCAGGTGTTGGCCCCAAAAGCTCTGATTTCAGGTGGAAGTGAAAACTAGCCTCCAAGACGAATACTTTGTGGCTTCTGCTATTAATGCCCTACCGGAATCAAACTGGAAACTAAAATACATCCTTAATCCCAACACTGTAGTTCCAAGATCAGACATGCCACAACTGTATAAAAATATCACCGTTCCCTCCATCTCTAACCAGGGACAGTATCTTTGACAATGTGTACTGATTCATTCAAAAGAAACCATTTTTGCTTTCCTGCTGCATCTCAAAATGGTGAAAAACTGAACACACTGTAAGAACATGCAAAATTTTTATCTTGGGCTTCTGCTTCAGGGATTGGGGAGGCTTAATCACCAGTGTAAGGTATCCATAGTCTAGAACTCCAATAAGTGTACAAAAGGAAAGTCTACTTTTTACAACACCCGTGTATTTGTTGCCAGTACTAATCTCTGATGACTTATTGATCAATTGACATACCAATCCAAGAACAGTTCTTTAAATAGTTAAAAAAAAAATGCAATTATTTCAGCAGCTGTCTGAAATGTGAGGCAGTAAGTAAGGATGAGGAAAGGGCACAAGAGCGCAAGGAGATGCACAGGGGCTAAAATAGGAAACCCTGGGGGACAGGAGAGGGAGAGAGAGAAAGAAAAACAAATTTCTTTACACAGTGGGAGTATATTGACAGAGACATGACAACAAGATTGCATATAGAAGTTTTATAAATGCTAAGAATTTCTGCAAACAGAACAAGCCATTTCCTAAAAGTTCCCTCTGGGAACTCCTTAAAACCTTCACCTCTAGCCTGGCACAAAGACAGAAAAGGCGGATACTGAAAAGGAAAACCACTTTCAAAAATAAGTCATGCCTCCCCCCGTCCCCACTCTGAAAGAATTCTTTGGTATGAGAGCATGGTGAGGGAGCCCTCGTGATTTAGGCATGTCTTCAGGCAAGCCAAGAAGAGGATGAGAGAAGGGGGAGATATAAACATTCCTGGGCAAAAGATGACCACATTTGGTCAGTATGTCAAGGGATGTGGGAAATGCTGGGGACAAGCTGTACACACGCTATTGGGTACCAGGCAACGTGCCTCCTGAACATGATCTGACACCAAGGCTGTGTCCCATCTCTCTCATGTTCCAGCCTTAGTGCTGGGAATGCATAAATCCCCAGTGCCTTTCTATGAGCCTAGGAAAATAAGAAAACCCAATGCTCATCCTTTTCCATGGGTACATTCTGTGATAAAATAGCATCCCAAATGAAACTTTTGATAGAACAACCCTATTAATTAGGAACTTACCTGGACAAATCCAGAAGAACGATCATCCACAAGAGAAGAGAGACGAGTGCATGTGGGATATAAAGCCATGCTGATCAGTGGCAAAAGGGAAAGGTATGAAACCCTTTTGCTGCAAAAAGAGGGAATTATGTATAGGAAGAATCAGAAGCTAAGCTTTTCATTCGCTGTAGCTACTGAGTAAGAAAGATGAAAACTGACAAACGCGTAATGGTGCAAAGAATTATCTGACTTGATGGTGTGTCAGCTCACAGTGTGAAGTGAGCAGGGAATGAAGTGAAGAGATCAGAAAGAGACCAGCTACGGAGGTGACCAGTGACTGAACCTGAGTGACTGCTGAGAGATGTGGCGTTTTTCTGTAGGAGAGCAAGAAACACTTTGCCAGGTGCACTCTGCTGTTCAAGCCTGGCGGGCATTGCTGGACCCATAAAAGCAAGGGACTCAGGACCCAGAGTGCTGCTGGCAGGCACGTTGCGGCACTGTTACAGAGGAAGAAAAACACATTAGAGGAAGAAGAAAGTCTCAGGTAGAAAGTTCAGCTTCACAGAAGTCAGGAGACAGGCTTGCTGCAAATTATATTCTTGCTGCATGGTGAAGCCTCCAGAAATCTCTTCCAGGTCTTTTAAAATTCAAGTGCACTTTTTTCTTTTTTTTTGTTTTTTTTTTTTTTTTCTCTTTCCAGTCTCTCTACCAAAGAAAACATGTCCTGCTGTGCTTAAAATAGTGGTAAGGAAGAAAATCAAAAAAGCCCACATGCAAACACATGCCCACTGTCTTTGCCCTCAAAAATGAGAGGGAACACATTCCCTTGTGTTTTTAAAGCACCAGCGTCCCAGAGCAAAACACTAACAATTTGCCTTTCATTCAACCTTAACCCTTCTTCAAAAGCAGGGTGTGTTAAAAGCAGAGCTCTCCTGTGGCAGCGTCTCCCTACAAACATCTACGTGCACCTTAGACAGACAATACTACTCAGCCATACCATTATTCACAGTGATTCATGGTCTTTGTATCCAGGGGATGAAGTTTATGCATTTGCAGAGAGAGGACAAGCAACACAAGCAGGAGATGCACCTCATTCCTCTGGCTCACTTTTAGCTGTCATGGGGAAAAATGACTTGCTAGTTATATAGGCTGGGTTGTTAGACTTACTTTACAAATTTATTTCTGAAAAAGGAGCAAGGCATATTCACCGGAATGTTAAACACAGTGTTCCTGATCTGACCAAATACTGAGTATACTGAATTATTTAAATTCTATTAAATAGAGAGAAGAAAAAGAATTCTAAAAAGAAAGCAATACACAGAAGAGAGATGGTTTCAGAAGGCCCTAAACATCACCATCAAATCTAAAACACTGCCTGTTCTCAGGAGATTAACATGTTTCTAGCTAAACATTAGTTACAGTGATAGTTAATATTTTAACAGTTCCTCAGTACTTGTGGCCTGGAACAGCTTTACGCAGCTCAGAGTTTGGTGAGAGGCAGTTGGACACGAGTTTACTGATCTTTGATTATGGGGCTGAACTGTAGCTAATGGCAGTACAGGAGGGCAAACGAAACCATCAGTTGAAGTGATAAACTCTCTGACTTGTTCTCTCAGCCTGGTGCATGTGAGGCGGTCAAGAAAGTGCAGCTGTATCTCATTTTGAACAGAGACAGAAATAGCTCTTAATGTTCAACCTTGAGAGATCTCAACCCTTACCTTCCTAACGCTTGGCAGCAACCCTAATGCTTTAGTATGACCCTATTACTTGTCACTTTGCCTATAATGGTAGAAAGGCATGTTCAATTGATATATCTACTAGTTTACTCTCTTGTTTAATAGTTGCCAAGTTTGGTACCTACTTTTTCAATGTTCTGAAAATTTATCACCCTGTGGGAACTGTAGAGCCATTCACCCTCCTTCCTGAGCCCCGGGTTTAAGCTTTCTGCAGGCCCCAGATATGCCTGCGCTACTGCTTGTAATGGACGTAATCGTTCCTCGTAATACTTCACCTGAGCTGGCATTAAAGGGTAGAGCTAGTAGTCTCAGCACAACAAAAACAGGACTTGAAGTGGGTCATCCTCTCAGTAGATTTCCACAAGTTCACAAGGTGGGTTTTTACAGCCTCTGCTCAGCTCTGCACGACCCAGAACTGACTGCTTCCCAGCCCCATCGGGGAACACTGTGCAAGCAAAACGACTATACTATAGACGCTCCCTCTACAAGGCAAGAATCCTTCCTTCCATTCCACACACCTACGCTTCTAAAACTGCTTGTTGTGAGTACAAGGGCTAGAGCATTTATTTTCAATTATAAACTTTACATTTGGGAATATTGCTTTCCGGAAGCCTCAAGAATCTGTAGTCAAGTTTTGATGTTGTCTTTTGGGTTTCAGCTACCACTTTGAAATAATCCATGGTTTCTCTTTGGCCTCAGCAAAAAATAAATATGTTGCCTTCTACTTACATTACTAAGTATCTTTTTTTAAGAACAGGAAATGGAAAGTAAAGTTGTCACTAACAAATTAATGAAAAGATCCAACTTTGTACTATTAAATTGTAGTATTTCTTCTTTTTTGCTGAACAGAGAAAACTTAGAAAACTAAAACGCAAGTTTATTAGCTTAATTATTCTATGAACTCATTTCCTTACCACCTCTCAAAAGCCTCTAAAACAATAATAGTTAAAAATCACACTGAATTCTCACTTAACCATACCTACCTTGGAAGCACAGCTAGTTTCTTGACTTTTGGAGGTCCTATGAAAACACTTCTGGCTCCTTCACAGAGATTACAATACTACAGGCTATTACTGACTGTGATGCCAACAGACTTATTCCTTCAAAATGGGTGTTGAAAATACTCTGTAAGGAACACGGTTTATTTAGCAGTTTCATTAAGTGGTAAAAGTTTCCATTTCTAGGTGCCGCAGGTGTCTCAGTGCTGCCATAATACATGCAACATTGCAGAGCAAAGGCAAAGCCTCTATGTACCATGTTCTGCATGTAAACCAGGGCCCTGCTGCCCCTCCTTGGGTGCTTTTAATGCTTGCTAGGATGAAACAAAAGCCTCAACTGTCAACATTTTTGAACAACCTAGAGGAGTGGGAGAGACTGGGAATCTCAAAATCTCTGCTAGCTGTTTATATCCTTGTGAGCTACAGCTGTGATACCGGGTTTGTAAGTACAGGAAGCCTCCAAAATGCTCAATATATTATTTTGTTACTCTGATTTCTTCTTCTCTTTCTATTAAGTTAGACTTTTACTCAAATCCAAGCTGCATGCAGAAGTTACACTGGGGCTTTAACTGAGCAGCTTACCTGTCAGGGCGAGTGGACATAAAGCCTTAGACACCTGCACACTAGCTTGGCTTAGAGATCACTCCCAACTCTGCGCAGCATTTATTATGTTCTTCCCCAGGAAAGGCCCATGTCTCTGCCTGTTAATGCCAAAAGTCAGCTTTGCAGAGAGACAGATATGAGCTGTGGTCTGTGAGGGCAGGAAGCAGTGGTGGGGGACAGAAGCGCTAACTGTAGTGAATGATTTACAATCTCAGAGCTGACTTCAAGGATAATAAAGGAAATTTGTTTTCTTTAAAAAGCAGAAAAGCCTTTGTATGCCTCAGTCACAGGGCCATGACAGGGGAAAGAAAAAAAAAAAAAGGCTTCCACTGTCCAAAAACTTGATTTTGGCAACATCTTACGTTTAACACTCTTCCAGTTAGATATAGAAAATAGCACATCTACTGTCCACCCAGAAAGCGAGTAAAGGGTAAACTGACTGTTTCCAGACAGTCAAACCCAGGTCAAGTAGCAAAGTAGTTCCTCATTAGGAACTGACAATCAGGCACTTAGGAGTTACATGTTTCACTGAAATAATTACTTTTAAATTTAAGGGCTGAGAACAAGCAGGGGAAAAGTTCCTCTTGGCTTTCAACACTTAAATGTCTCACCCGGTCCAGTGAAGTGACAACAGAAATCCTGCAAGAGCTGTGCTCTCTTCACAGCGTCAGGGCAAAGCAGAACGCACCAAGGAACACACCTGCAGGGAAGGGCCAGTGTTTTACTTGCTCACGACTCTTAAAGTTCTTAAAATTATAATTGTAACTAACATTAATAACAGATTTTAAGGACCTGTATCATCTGGGTATGTTGCAAAGACATAGGATGGGGGGTTTTGCTGTTCCATGCTAAAAACAATATAACAAAGCGATGTGGCTGACACTCCAAGACATCAGGACCTAGTCTTGAGCATCCAACTGTAGAACTGAATTGCCTGTCAGTATGCGGCCTGGATACTGATGCTTTATTTTGGACAGATGTAGACTGAAGATGTATGAGCAAAACATGCAATGTAAACCTTGAAGTGAATTGAACCTGATATCCAGACACATACAAGGTGCCTTTACTCTTCTGATGTTCTGTTTTCAGCAAACTGAGGTGAGCGCCTGAAGAAAATTCCCAGGGACACTGCAGTGTGTTGTGCTTTTGATGAGACAGAGGACTAGAAAGGTCTCTTTCCATAAGCATGACAGACTTTTGCTCTAGGGAAAAGGAAAAACACATCAGAAAGCCTGCCCTGTCAGGTGGGCCTCTTTATGTGGAACCACTTTGGTTTGGTGTTGGTTAACTTGGAGGAGGGACAAAAACAAAAAAAACCCAAACCACAAGACACCCCCACCCTCACCAAAAATTAGTTAACATGAAGACATACTTGAAGAGTTTGTTTACAATGTTTAAACTATGTCAGGCAAGCTTTCAAAATGTATAAACTAGCCAAGAAGCAATCTCAGTTGTGTAGGGCATGAATGGGGGCAGGAGAGGGGCACAGGACAGGACTCAACTCAGTCACTTGTTCCATCTCTCCTGGGGAATATAAAGGGAGATCAATGCTGAGAGGGCAGAAATGACGGAAGGTGTGTGACACGTGACCAGCTCAACGTGGGGAAAAAAAATGAATAAAACAGGCAGCCACCTGTGTTGGGAAAGTAATTCCATTAAATATGGTAGAAGAAAGTAAATCCATTTGGCAAGGACTCCTCTGGTTGTCATTAGAGGTTAGTTTACAAAGTTAATAACTGTAAGTGAAATCATTTTTCACTGCATCCACAAATTACATTTTGCTCTACTTGACTGACCACACAACAGACACAGAGAGTATGTAACAGCACAAATAGTGTGTTTGATAGATTGTGATAATATTTACAAGGAAAGACTGATACCCATTTTTTGTGTATTGATCTGTTTTGACTGAAGAACTTGTTTAATAGTCCTTGGCACTTTAGGAACATAGTGAAGAGAGCATCAGAGAGAGAGTCTTAATCATGGGGACACTTTCCAAGGTATACCGCAGAAAGTGCACTTTTTCTTTGTTGCTTTTTATGGCAATTATAGTCCCCACAGTTTGGTCAGAACTCTTCTCCAAGAGTGTGACATCGTCACATTTAAAACATTTTTTCTGTGTTGCTAATAATAGGCTGAGCTGTCCATTAAGTTACACCTGCCAATATTTTAAAGTTATTTTTGACACTGTAATTTTGAAGGGAAGAAGGGAGGGGAATTCATAAAAATGTATTTTTTCCTCTAAAAGCCAAACCCAGTACCTCTCATTATATTGCAGACTCTCCCTTTACATAGCAATTATAACATGCTTTTCACAAGCAAAAAACTCTCTTATTTCTACCAAATGGGATTCATGTTTAAATTGATAGTTTCTCTACTAATGAAGGACATTTGAATCTCTGAATTGTGCTTTTAACTACTTATTAACAGCATTGTTAACAGAATACTTTTACTGAAATAATATGACTGCCAGATCGATTCTAAAATGGTAATGATCCAGCCACAAAAATGAAGTCAAAGGAAGATAAACTGCCATGCAACATCAGATCCCATTTAATAATCCACCTCTGATGACAGAAGACTACATATTTCAGAGAAAGAAGTAAGAAGACCTACGTATGAAAATGAGGAAGAGCTGCTTCCAGTATTGCTGGTAGTTTTAAAACTGAAATAGGAGTGATTCCATTTTTTTAAAAAAAAATATAAAATACATTAGTCTACAGTATCACTGTGATCTTCTTGTAAAGGAACAATCAAGTTCAAGAATATTTGAGTGAACAAGTTCCCAACAAATTACATGCCCTTATGTGCCTAAATTTAGGTCTTAAATCTAGCTGCCTTACAGGCTCATTGTTTGAACCGTCTATTCCTACCTGCTGAGAAGACGGCACCTATATTTTTGTTTGTTACTTTTTGGTATGGTAAGAAGAATAATATGTCCATTCTCACCTATTTTTATGCATCAGTTAAAAGTCACTCTTCAAAGATTTTCTCTTCTCATCTTTTTCAGAAGTGAAATTTAAGAATTGTGTGAGAGAGTTGTTCCAGGTCTCCTCTTCCTCCAGTCCCGATGATCTTTATCCACCTTCATTCTCACCGTTGCATCACAATGTCCAACTGTCTTTCCAGCAGCAGTTCTCCCTCTGGTGATGCATACCGTTAGCCTGGATGCAATACCTCCATGGAAAGCTCATTTTCCCATCCAGGAAAACCACTCTATTATATTGTAATGCATAGTATTACCCACTGGAAGCATTTTAAGGATGTGTATTCCCTCATCCTGCCTCCCTGGAGGGCTCAGGGGCAGAAATCATTTCTGAGGTTCTCACCAGCCAGTTGGCTGATGTCCAAAATTGATCAATGAACTGCTCATACAACAAATCAGAGAATTGCCCCATGTCAGCCAAGGCTATGCTGACTTTAATCTCCCATTGTCTCTATTCACCCCCAAAAGCAACAGCGCAGCTCCAGCTTGCTCTTTCTAACAGCTCTACCCCTTGGGCTGCTACAGGCACCCTACTTCCCCACTGGTTCCAGCTCCTCCTTCTTAGCCAACATCATTGACTTTTGAGGGAAAAAATTGATAAAGCAGCTGAGAATGCTGCAATTGCTCAGGATTACCACGAGCAGGCACTATACACAGATGGGTGCCTACCCATTCAAGAAGTTTCCCTGCTCAGCTCTATAACATCTTTCCATGCCATTTGCCATGAAAAAAGCACTTAATGTTATTTCTTCTTTGCATTTAATATGACAATGGTGAGAAGAGAAAGGAGGCATAAAGCTGTTGCTTCCTTCTTTCTTATTTCCTTCCCTAACACCACACAGGTGCCGTGGCTAGGACACTGTGTTAGAGATGTGGACGGAATTAGCAAAGGACAGAGAATGAGGGGGTCAGTGGCTCAAGCTCTATAATAAGGAAGACTCTCCACTCAATTCACACATCAAAGGGGGGGGGAAATGAAAACTAATCCCTAAATTATCATAAATTTCGTCCCTTTATACACAAAAAATGGACAGTTTAGTTGAAGAAAAATTTTCATCTGCCCCAACAAATCTGGCTGATACTCTTAAATAAAAATAATGGCTGGAGCGATGCAGTTACAAATTGCTCAGAAAGTTGGACAAAAATTGAACTTATCAAATTCCCAGACAGTGCCTCTCAGATAACCCTGCAGAAAATCTTCAGGAAAGTGATTCAGAAATGCTGTGGATTATACTTATTTATTCTGCCTCAGCAAGCTTTACTATTTTTCACCACAGCTGAAGTTATTGCCTTTCTAGCAGAAGCGGAGGGCTGCAGATCAGTAACTCCTAGATACGATCACAGCATTTCAATATGTTATCTCCAGCTTCCCCTCTAGTCTATCCCCCACAACTCCAATCGGTCCTGCACTCCTTTAAGAATTTTTACATGCAGTAAATTAATTTCACTCATATGGCAGTCTCTGTAAGAGCTGGACACTGTCCAGCCTTGTGAAGATCCTGGTGTCAATCCTTTGGCTTGCCTCACCCATCACGGATACTGCACATGCTCATCTTCCAATGTCACATAGACTAAGCATGCTTGGTGTTTTATACTATTAAGTCTCCACAAAGGTCGCAGTTCTTTGACTTCACTGGCTTCCTACACAGAAAAACCCTGGGCATCATTTTACTGCAGCATATGATGCTCCATTCACTAGAAAGAATAATCACCTGGTACATGAAGTGAAACTGCTATTGTCAGGCTACAGAAGTAAGTTACAGAAAATTGATTTGAGACTGCTACGATATTTAAACATCATGCGAAACCACATTAATTTCACAACTATTACTTCGAAAGAAAGTTTTCATGCACTGCAGAGTAACCTTTGCTTCAGACAGAAAGAAATGGGGTACAAGGTTACAAGAAAAATAAGCTGAAATCCAGACCGCATTTATAACAGCTTTTTAGTACTTTGACTTTCCTAGTTAGGAACCTGAAGGAACCTGCCATGTGTTGGCTCCCAGAGTTCAGCTTATTCAGCAACAACTTCAAAATGTCAGCCCTAAAGAAACACTTTTTCTGGTTTCATTTTCATAA
The DNA here is from genome assembly GCF_963924245.1 of Chroicocephalus ridibundus. Taxonomy (NCBI): domain Eukaryota; kingdom Metazoa; phylum Chordata; class Aves; order Charadriiformes; family Laridae; genus Chroicocephalus; species Chroicocephalus ridibundus. The sequence continues at coordinate 34,486,621 of NC_086285.1, forward strand.
GTTTACTGTCCTTGCTCCATTTGTACCGAAACGTGGGAGGAAGCATTCACAGCTTTTCCAAAAGGTCACTGACTTTGACGATCAAAGCATTTCCCTACCCATCTCACCTCCTTGGCAGCAAGTCTCGAGTTTTCCACCTTTAACTAGCTCCAACCTCTCAAGATAATAAGGCTTCAAAACGTGTGTCATGTTATGTGAAATACTGCAAAATCATATATGCAAAATTCTACTGTTTGTATTTTTTTCTAACCAAATTTGTTATTTTATGAATTTTCTATAGAGACCAACATACACACTACATTTACAGTGCAGTTGAAAGACTGTTTAGATCAAGCAGCTCACTCCTACCATTACACGTGTATCCTCACCATCACTGCCAAGGGTTCCTTGATTAACGTATATAACTGTCATAACGTGTAGATATCATTTTAACATTTAACTTATAAACGTCAATTCAAACACACACCTTGATGTGAGAGGCAAGTTACTTTGCTTAAGATGTTTTTCTTTGGCTGTAGTGAGTCAGGAGACTACTGTTATACGCTTTGCTACAGACACCTGTAATCTTGGCTGTGTGATTTATTGGATGAAATTTTCAGTCTCCCTTTAATGGCAATTATTCTTCTATGTTTCAGGTCATTAATGATGACAAGCAGATATTTGCAGAACATAACATTCTCCAACAAAGAGCTGTCTAGTACAAAAAGGGAAAGAAAAGCATGATGTACGAAAATCAAAACTCAAATTAAATATATTCTTCTTCCAAAACTTTACCTAAACTTTAATTTGGCAAGTATCCTTGGAGGTGCATGGTGCAAATGTTGTGCAGCATGAAGACAGTTTAGGTCAGCTTCTGACAGATTATAACCCAGGGTTATGTTTGTATAGGTTGCTTTGTCTGTAATGAACAGAAATGTGTACAACTTTGTTCAAAACTTGAATCATCATGTAGCTATGTCACACCCACCAGAAGTGAGAAGTATCAGTCAGCAGATCATCAGGAAGAAAATGTAAAGATATTTGTCTAATTTGGTGCAATTTCTAACCTTCAGAACTTCAGGAGATTCTTCTCAACTTCACACCAATCAGAAATGACTGTATGCCCAGATGTCTCAATAAACTTAGCTAAACAGTTTGTTCTGTTGTGAAAGTTAGTTTAGTTCTTTTTTTTTTTTTTACAGTGCAAATGCATCTCACATTGATGATTTTAGCAAGATTTTACAATTGTAAGTCAATGTCTGTCGTCATCGTCCAGTATGCTGAATCACTAGTGTCCATACAAGTAATTTCGTTTTAAAGTTCTTTAGAGATTAACATTAAAATAACCTAAGGCTTAACCCATAACCCATACATGAACGTTTTGCCTGGAGGGAAGGAGTGAGCTTTCGCTTTGCTATCTCCATATTAGGAGAGAGGTTATTTGCCACCTGAGAAACATGAAGGTTTTTCCAGTCTTCCAGATCTACGTGTCCCAAGAGGAAAGGGGATCAAGACACACCAATTTCGGCACCACAGGCATAGAAGATCAAAACCTGGCAGCACCAATAGTTGCCAGACTGTTTCAGAATCACTTAATTTGATTTATTCATAGATTTCAAAGCCAAAAGAAATAAAGCAATTATCTTTACTCTTCCTATGCCTTTACTCTTCCTATGCCTATACTCTTCCTATCAAGGCACCAGACTTTTATCTAGCTGTTACTGTTTAAAAAAAAAATATCCAATTTTGAGCCCCAGAGCTGATGTTTACATTCTGTTGGGATCCAAAGCAGTGTTTTCTTCTTCATTTATATCACGGTAGAACTAGCTGGAATAGCATTCCTTTGCTAAGCTTTGTACAAACACATAGCAAGCATAGCCTGGTGACAAGGAACCGATTGTTTAAGACAAGGAAGGGCAGGGATGGGGGAAAAAACGAAGATAGGCAAATTTACAGATGCAAAGACTAAAATACAAAAAGACTGATAGCCACATTCCAGTGTCTTCCACCCCTACCGTAAGAATTGCCTAAACATGTGCTAACCACATAAAAATCCTGCTCCAAACTTGTCCCAGACCACTCAGGAAAACAGTGACAAGAGCACAGGACGTGTGAGCGCCACAGGAAGAAAACTGCCGCCAAGACCAGGGCTTTGAAAAAAACTGCATAGATATCACAAGAGCCCTTCTCTGTCCCAAAGTGTTCACACCCTGAAAAGGTAATTAACTTGAGAGCAAGGCAGGTATTCGTAACACCTCCTGACAGCCTTTGGCATTGCTAAGTTTGGCCTCCCTTTCCAGCTATAAGCAGAAATCGCATATCAAAATCAGATACAAGTAATCTGTCACTACGTATAACAGAAAATTACTGACATATACACACACCCTCCACACTGTTTTCTCTCTCCCATTTTTTCATTTATCCAGTAAAACAACTGAGCAGTAACCAAACTTAGAAGTCTATCTTCTGTTATTTAAAAAAAAAAATTAAAAAAAAAAATCACAGTGATAATGAATGCAACTTCCATTAAGTTGAGAATTCAAGCAAATTGTCCTTCTGTTTCTGCTACCATACACTACATGACATGAGGAAAAGTCTAGGGAAAGTCTTACTTGTCTGGGGAGCATATCAGTAGTGCATACAGTGCCTTCTGCTAGTGTGTTTTGTGACTGGAGTACAACCATTACTGGTAAAAATGCACCACGGAATTCCAAGTTGCAAAGGGCTCTCTTACATATTTTCCAGATTAGTAGCATTTTTCTGCCTGGCCATATAAGCATCCACCTGACGGCGCAAGCCAAGCAAGTAACTGTGGGTGGGATCCAGCTGACAGAGCATAAGTACCTGTGCTGTGGCAGACAGAAAAGTAACTCTGAGAGCCATTAAATGAACCTCTTGCTCTCCACTGATGAAGTAAAGACATTAAGTTATTTATGTTAGGATGATGCATGCATTAAGAACTTACAACTAGATTCATACACATACCTCAGAGTCACAATGCTTCCGAATGCTCCAAAAAAAAAAGTAGTTATGTCACTGGGGAAGCCACGCTAGCTTCCCACACTCTCCTCAAAACTATATGGAGTTTAGCTTGGAGGCTTTCAAGCTTGGTTCAATTAGGGTAACCCATGTTCTATGTCCTACCCGTCTAGCTGTAGAACTAAACAACTTTGGTCCTTCTCAGTTTGTCCTATATATGGAAAGTGAGGGGACAGTTTTGAGTTTAGCTTTCCTCTTCTCACCCCTTAAGAGAGATATTATGAGCACTTCAATCAGAAGCTGCTTCTGCTGAGGACTGTTAGATGTTTCCTTGGAAAACTAATGAGATTTTACAAATGCATTTGTGATGTTATTCATTTCATTTGATAGTTGTATACAACTTCTTGGAAGCAAGTTAACAGTCTCAGTCCAGAGCTGAAGAGCTGGTGTCCACAGTAAAGAACAGACTAAATTTCAAATAGGAAGAAGAAAGAAAGAAAAAAAAATTTAAAAAATCACTGAGAAGAAGAACAGAGTGACATTACTCATGTTCATAGTACTATAATTTCACACGGAGCAACAGGTGACAATTTGTGCTGCAGAAATTAGGGCAGTACTATGAATAAATAGAGAATCCTTGTCTCCCTGGTGCGTCACACCCTCCCACCTTTACAGAGATCCTGTTAAATTAAGGCTAGTGGATCAGAGGGAGTGAACTCATGAAAAGGTTATCATCACATCATAGGCTTTTCTTCAGGGCTCAGAGTTGGTATTGCATGAGATCATGTATGAATAAAAACAACCTACCTAAAAGTCTTGCCAGCTGCCTCTCCCCTCCCCCCAGTTATTTCAGACAAAGTCATTTCCTTTTAATTACGCAGCTAAGTACATGTAGAAATACAGCTTATTCTCCATGTAAATACATATCCAAAATTCAGTCCCAACTAGACCATAGGTCAAAAATTAGGCTGTAGGATTTGCCACTGATGGGTCACAAACTTCGAGCCTGTTGGCGAAACTTCTGGTTTTTTTACAGACATAGGCTCAGGTGGGAACTCAAACAACTCCTTGTCAAGTTGTTGCATGAATGTTTTGTGATACCGCCTATTGCAGCCAGTGGGAAAGGAGCTGTTTGCTTTGGCATGACTGCAAGATGACTGGCACAACGGACAAGCAAGGCTGTTGGCAGTTGATATTAGTAAGTAAAGACGCAACCTGAATTAATAACATTATATCTAACTAGAGGTCAGTGCAGATTAAAGTGTGAGCCAATACATTTTAGAATCAATTTAAATACATGTTAACTCCCATGTAATACAGGGAAGTACTATATGCCTCCATGGAGAGAGACACAGAGATTAAAGAATTAATTCAGAGCAAGTTTGGGATAGAACTAGGGTCAAATCTCCCAAGTTTTTAAGGTATTAAACAAGAGACAAGATCATCTGGCATTCTGCTTGAGGCTAAGTCTGCTCTTGGGGATGCCATCTGACTAGGTGGCTGGCTGTCTGGCTGCTCCAGAAAGCAGCAGTCCTACATCTCCTTTGCATCAATACTGGTGCTTATCTGGTCTCACTGGGAGCTGGCCCAGGCACAATGAGTCAGTGTTCACCTGCGCTGGGCTGTGGGAAGTAATGGCAAGGTACGAGAAATGGGACTGCCCCGTTCAGCAGCAGGTAGCCATTACAGCAGCTTAAATGCAGTGCAAGAACTTATCCAATGTAAAATGGCAGCTCCCTGTCTCACAGGTGTGTTGTAAAGAGGAACATAAAGATGAAGTACTGCAAGTCTGCAGTGAAGGCAGACTTCCCCTAATAATTCAAAAAGACTCTTTCCCCATTGAGAAAGCTGAAGAAAATGGCAAAGAGATTCAACTATTTACATTTTGGATTCAAATAATTGCCATCCAGAGTCTTTTGTAAATACATACACCAAGCAGAAGACCTAGAAGAATCTCTTCTGGGCTGCCAGAATACTCATTGGTTTTCCAGAGAATTTCAGCCTGCAGAGTCACCCAGACAGCAAGGGAGAGGCAGCATTTTGGGGAGTGTAACACAGCTGTCAACAAAATAATCAGCCAGCTTCTTCCTGAGCAGGCTGGCTTACGACGTGAAGCTCAGCGACACAAGGAAAGGACTCCTACTGTTACAGAAATTTAGCAGTATATGCCTCCTATAAAATTCCTTGGAAAGGACGTCTGGATACGTCCAAACTGAAAAGCTTTTCCTCTCCACCAGGAAGACACCAAAATAGAGCCCAAAACAACACTTGCTGCAAGCTATAAAACTTTGTTTCAGTTTTCTGAAGTTTTCAGCAGTTCAAAGCCCTGATTCAACTTCATCACTGGTCCTTGGTAGGGAAGTGCTGCAGTGCCTCTGCTTATTGCCCTATACAATAGGCACTTTGAGTAAATTCTGGAAGGTGGGACAGGAGGGTCAGCAGAAAGTGTTATGACACTGTTTGCTCATAAACTGAAATTACTGAGATTACTAACACTAAAGCAGACTACAAAGAACTGCTCGAAAGCTTAATGAATTGAACAGTGTAAGATTAAGTTTGCTGTAGATAAGAACATGAAGAGTCGCTTTCAGAGGAGCAATTTAAAATTACTCATACACATTGATTTCTAAACTAGTTGTAATTTCTTAGAAAAAGTTTAAGTATGATCCTCAGCACTTTAACGTTTGCTCAATGTGCAGAAATGCAAATAAGATACAGGTCTGTACCGAGAAGCAGATGAAAATAAGGTAAAATATTACAAAACCAATACATAGATACGTTTTTCCATGAGTATATTACCTCACCTTTACTCCAGAATTCACTTTCCAAAAAAAACCCTGTCTCCTCCTGAAAATACAGAGTTGAAGGAAATGAACTGAAAAGAACTCAAGAAAGAGGGTAAGAGTTGAGAGGAGAAGGCTTCCACAGAAGTAGTTGTTAAACAGATAGAAGATCAAATTAGACTAAACTCTTTGTGGTAGCAGCAAAGTATGGGAACGTCAGGAAAGGGATGCTGGTGAAATAGCTCCTTTTCTCCTCTCCAGTCATGTTTCATTTCCCATTGTGGGATCTGTGAGGTAACTTAGGATCCTATGCAGTATTTCATAAGAGAAGGGATGGAAGAAACTATAGTTCCAGACAGAGCTATGCCTATTCTTTCACAATTTTTTTTTTGCAAGTACACTCCATAGTCTGGGGTGCATAAATTTACCTCCAGCTGCCACTGCTGTAGAGCTCAGCTCTTCAGACAGGACATCTTTTAGAGACCATCAGATTAGGTTGACTGACTGGCTGCTCTGTCCAAAAAGCCAGTCTTTTGTCTTTTATAGCAACATGATTTATTTTTCTGCATTGTATGCGGTTTTGGTTTTTCTTCTACCTATTTCGTATTCATATTTCAAGGGTGGACTTCCCTGCAGGGAGTTACTAAGTTTACAGTAGCATAAACTTGTAGTTTCTCAAGGAGCTCGAGTTCATCTGTTGTGGAAAATAGAGAGGAAAGGCATCCAACTCCAGTGGTAGAGAATTTGAAAGCTTTTTCTTCCCTGGGATACCCTTCATAGAAATCTCTCAGAGACAGTCCACGAAACACAAATATTCCTGGGCCACGGGCCGAAGATCACTGTGATAAAGAGTTAAAAGGAAGTTGAATAACAAAGAAAATTGCAATTGAACCCAATTAGCCATTCTCGTAGTAAGGGGAGAAAGGGGGAGAAGAGAGACAGCACAACATTTTAAACCCAACATTTAAATGCTCAATAAGCCTTCTATTGCAACATATAATTAGCCTGTTGAGCACGTTCCCACAGGATATTGTTGTACTATGTAGTTTAGTGAATACGACTGTAGGTATTCCTCATTTTTAATGTACCCAAGGTAAACACTATTTTATGGCTTCTAGCATGACAATAACCAGCTTGTGCTTGTGTTGTAAATGCCATTGTATATCTCCCACCCAACACAGACACTGTGCAACTGGTTTCAGTGTGCGAGTTCTGCATTGGAGCATTTCACGTTAACCGCTGTCAAATACATGGTTTTGGGCTAGGGAAAGTGTTGCCAGTGTGGCAACTTGCACCTCCCCAAGATCTATTGGGTACGAATGATCCCCTCCCTCCTTCCCTCCCTCTTTCACTTACTCAGGAGGCTGGCTACTGCCATTTCATAGTAAAGCCAGTCAAAAATTATTCCCAAGCTCTTCAGTTTTTAAACCCGTCTCCTTAAAAACAGAAATCTATATCAACGAAGAGGTGTTATTAGCTGAGTGGTAATAACAGGTGGGAAGAGAACAAGAACTGTTTCTTTCTTGTCTTTCATTTAAATGTTTCTATTTTTAAAGAGACTGACCAGCTCTGCTTGTCATTTTTTAGCCATAAAGGGAGTTGGTTCAAGGTCTGTCAACATGATAGGTCTTGCCTCCGTTTAGCCTGGAGGTATTACCTTTCAAGTATTCTTTTAATAGAGAATGAATATTTTAAAGTTCAGAAGTATATGTGCTCTTTAAACTCCTTTTTTTCTTATTTCTAATAGCTGCCTTGTTAGCAGGGAGGATCATTACGCAGTGTTCAGCACCCTGTTGCATGCTCCTGATCCCCACCGCACAAAGCCAGGGGACAGCCCGACTGCTGCATGCAGGAAGAGGAGTATTTCAATTCATATAGTGCTTCAATAAACCCAAACCTACCAACCAACCAACCAACCAACCAAACAACAACAACAAAAAAAAAACCCAGACCCCACACATACACACACACGCCCCCCTACAGCACCTTATTTCACAACAGGAAAAAGACAGAGAAGGCCAGCTTAATATTGGTTGATTAAAAATTGTAAGAGGTTCACCATTATTGGCACTCTCAGGAAAGGCAATCACCAGCACTTAGCAAGTGCCGTGCCTTTCTCCACACATCCCAAACCACCCTAGGGTACAACATCGTGCAATTCAAAATGTACATGGGTCCTGCACCTTCTCCAGAGGTGCCTGGCACTAGCTATGGCCTAAAAGAGGGTATTAGACTGCGGCATTGATACCAGGTAAAAAACTACAACATTTCAGCCCTTCCAAAGTATTTTAAACAAAAACAGGAAAAGATACTTTAAAGAAAAAAAGCAAACTCACCATTCTGGGAACTAAGAGTTTTCTCCTAGATCCGAATTATATTGTTGCTCAAGACATCAGCAGTGTTGAAGGAGCACTTATTCTTTCTCCAGCTGTGAAAAGCTCCGGCGTGTTCGGGGTTCGGGTAGGTGCTGGGAGCACACCTGGCGAGCCTCCCTCTTAGGGGCGCTGAGCAATGCCTGCTGGAATGTGCAGTCTAGCAGGTACCTCACACCACTTGTTCAAACAGACAGGAGGGAGCAGTGGAACTACGTTACCCATAATTGCCTTCAGCTGGTGTATGATTACACCTGAAACCAGGAGAGGTGGTGTGGGAGTTTCACCTTAGGGAGGAGAGATAGGCACGCGCGTGAAAGGAGAAGGAAGCGTGTGCTCCTTGTCTGCTGCTGGAAGAGAGATTGGGTTTTCTACTTTCACACGCCATGTTGCAAATACATTGAACTCGCTGGGAGGGGGACAAGGGATGACCTTCTGATAAAGGTCAAGGTTAGAAATCATTAGATTTACAGGCAATGAACACAGAGACCAAAATCGTGTGAACCTGTATGACCGGTTTGGGCATCTCTGTGCATGTGAGAGAATCAGACAACTGGGTATGAGGAAGCAAGTGAAAGAGGGGTGGCAATGGCCTGAGAAGACATCTACAGAGGAGGGAAAGCAGAGACATTCTGGAGGGATGGGGGGAAAGAGTTCCTTTCTGGCTTCATGAGCTTGAGGTAATAGTAAGGTTTCCCAGACATCATATTGCAGGTGCTTTCCTCAGTGATTTCAACATTTTGTAGGATAAAGTTGATAAAGAGGGACAAAGATTATAGCCACAGAGAGATAAGATAAGTGGTCTTTACACCAGGAATGTCACAGGGAGTTGGAGAAGAGGTGTTTTGCCTGTCCTGTTGTTATTCGCTACCTGTGTTTTTGTGGCACTTACTTAGGACTTACAGCTGAAACTCCCCTTTGATGAAAAGAGGCTTCACAGGCTTTTTAAACCTCTCTCTAAAAAGCTGAAGTATAAATCAAACAGGATAAAAAAACGAAGAAAGGCAGAATCTGGCTTGTTTTGGGGGAAGATACTGTCAATATTGTTGGGCAATTTCCACCAAATAAGCTACTCACCAAAATGAGTGGTTTTGTTTGACCAGGGCTGGCAGCAAAGTGGGGTAAAACTCAGCAAACAGTTTCATCTGGAAAAAAATGAAGTTGAAATGGTGCCAACACCATTTCAACATTTCAATGGTCAATCAATTGCAGCACAATTCAGTTCCTTCAGAGAACTCAACACTTTCCCTCTCTGCCCCCATAATCCAGAAAACAGCCTTTCCCACCTGACCATATGGGATTTTGGGCTGGGAATCTCTTCTACTTTGTATAATAAAGTAAGGCATTGATGATGACAAAGATGAAAAAAGAGATGCCCCACCTCCAAATGCTTTAACCAAGTATGTATATTGTTGAGAGAGCTCTGTTCTGCTGTTGGAAGCAGAAGTTTAGAGTAACGCAGCAGGGTTATTCACTTTATACTAAAACTACCTATTACAGAAAAATTAAGTAATTTTTACTCCCAATGCCTCTCTAAGGGTGTAGTTTAGAAATTCAAGATCTGGAAATAGAATATGTAGGGCAGATAAAGCCCTGTCAGACACCAGGAGGAGAAGGGAAACATTTCCAGAGACAGTGGCTTACTCAGAGCTATTAAGAAAACAAGTATTTAATTTTCGTTATATACTTCATTTTCTGGGTTTTTTTGAGGTAAGTACTGTCTGTCATGTGTTTCTAATACTAATGACAATGACACCCTAAACCAGTTGCAACTCACTGTTACACTAACGTAATTTAACAATAAATAAAGATCTTGGTATCTTAAACTCTAAATTTCAAGCCCTTTCCTGTCATCTCAACCTACTCCTTAAAATTTCCATTTAGATAAGACACTTATCCCCAGACTTCATTTCTCTGAATGGACCATTAGCTCATAACACAGATGTTGGTTCCCAGTAGAAGCATTTTCAGAGACAGATGTTTTTGACAATCCATTATTTTGATTCAAAGAATAATTTTAAAAATATTAGTAGCATTTTACCTTAAACAGAAAGACTCTGGAGCACCTCTCCTATGAGGACAGGCTGAGCGAGTCGGGGTTGTTCAGCCTGCAGAAGAGAAGGCTCCGAGGAGACCTTATAGTAGCAGCCTTTCAGTACTTAAAGGGGGCCTACAGGAAAGATGGGGACAAACATTTTAGCAGGGCCTGTAATGATAGGACAAGGGGTAATGGCTTTAAACTAAAAGAGGGAAGACTTAGACTAGATAGAAGGAAGACATTTTTTACAATGAGGGTGGCGAAACACTGGCACAGGTTGCCCAGAGAGGTGGGAGATGTACCATCCCTGGAAACATTCAAGGTCAGGTTGGACGGGGCTCTGAGCAACCTGATCTAGTTGAAGATGTCTCTGCTCGTTGCAGGGGAGGTTGGACTAGATGACCATTAAAGGTCCCTTCCAGTACAAAATATTTAATGATTATATATCAGGCTGATGATGTTTAACATCCCTTTTTATAGGGATGAATCAAAACTCAATCAATCTAATATGCTTCTTAACTGTTTCTCTACAGAGAAAATCACTACAAGAGGGTATTTGTACCCTTAGCTTTGTGGAACCCTGCAGGTGGGACCCTGCTGACCCACATAAAGCATAAAGATTTCAGTTCACCTCTGGGCTTCAGAAAAGGGCTTGAGTATTAACAAAGTATATCTGGATTTTCTGTTCAAGGGTGACCAATTATTCATTCCCACATTTTTATTTAACTCTGCAACTTCTGTCTTGTTGCATAATGGAATTTACCTTGAAGGTGTCTCAAGTAGGTGCTTCAAAGACAGCACTGCATACCCTGCTACCTCTCCAAAAAGAGATCTGACCAGTCAGCTTCTCTTTCCAGACTCCGCTGAAACCCAGACTCTGCAGCAACATTTCTTTGAACATCATTTGATGAGACGCTGTGGTTTTCTGCAGTTGGACTCATTTTCAAGGCAAAGTCTTCCGGAAAGCAGATTTAGACTGTTAGGTCTCAGGAATGCTAAGTATTATGTGGACAGATAATAAGCAATTTCATGTGTTTAATTAACTGCACTGTTTGCGTACAGGGGAAATCCACATGCTGTACACGCAGACAAAAGCAATAGCAGATGCTCACAGGCCTATTTGGCAATATATTTTTCACATTTTTTGTTTGCTAAGCTCAATCTATTTCTCGGATATGTTTCTGTCACTGAAATCAATGGAATTTGGGAAGGAATATTTTGGGACAGAAGCGGGACCGATGAGGTTAATTTTGAGTTGGGAAGTTTGGAAGCTGAGAACACACCTCTGTAGGAAGCCCTGGATGAAAGCTGGACATGATGGGTCAGTCCGTGTGAGCGCAGCGACTGGTGCAGCGAGAGCAGGCGAGGTGGGCTGCAGCAAACGGGGCACAAGAAACGCCACGGGATACTTACCTCACTTTGGGAGTGGGTGAATGCCGCCAAGCCACATCCTTTGGCTTTTGCAACCTTACTGGTAGTGGTGGCAGGATCCTGGAAAGCTTGGGAGCGTAAACAGTCACGGTCTGGCTTGACATAACATAACATATATGGGAAGTGGCGGCCAAGTCCTCACTTTTCATTTGATTACAGTATGTGCTTTCCACTTCACTGATTTTTTCCTTCTTGTTTGTTTATTTAAATAACTACATATTTTGATGGCTAAACCTAGCAATGACTGCAGAGTCAAAGGGCTCAATTCAGTTCTATCTGTAAACATATTTTATTTGCCTGCAACAGATCGAGTAGCTGGGGCAGAAAGTAGCATATCTTTTTGGACCTGATCTCAGTTTTGCTGCAGTTCTCGTGAGAGGAACATGAAACACCAAGGCTTCCGTGTACATTACATATTGTTCTCATCCCGTTTGTTGCGGTCATTACTAAAGCTCATGAGAAAACAAATATGAACCCATCGACCATCAAACCATTAGAAGAGAGGCACCACAAACCCTAGGCTACGTGACGGTTACCTGTACAATGATTTCCAATGAAAATTAGCTGTGGCCACTACCCCGTGATTTATGCAGGCATGTGTGGGATGAAACAAAGGTACAATGTCAGGTCATTCTGTATATAAAGAAGCCACTCAGACATGGTCAATTTTTATTTTTTTTTCCTCTCATCCCTCCCCACCAGTGGAAGAAAAATTTCCATGGCAGACAATATTCTGGCCAAAGATGTTTACAGATGAGGTAGCAGCTTGAGTATATCTCCCAATGAAATAACATTTAATAGCGGAGAGGTGTGGCAGTGAAAATTGGGTTTCTGCCAGGTCTATGCTAGAAAATGTTTAATAGTATAGTTATGCTGGCAAAAGTGGTTTTGGATCCTTTTACTGATTCCAGAACCCTGAGTATAATCTATACCAGCAAAAGCACTACTTCTGCCAGTTCTGTGTCCACATCAGGACTGTTGCCAGTGTCAAACACCGCCAAAAATCACATTCCTAAGGGACATTACTTATACTAACAAAAGTTCCTAATACAAAGCAGGCTTTACAAACACTAATGAATACTCCACCCAGGCAGGCAAAACCACCTTTCCTGATAAATAGTGAACAAGAGCAATCGGAAAGTTTTACCTGGTTTCTGAAGGGCAGGATATAGTTCTGGGCAATGTTAAACATCAGAAAAACAGCTCTCAAAGCATGTTGTATCCTCAGTGGGCTGCCTTTTAGACTTTAGTCAAGGTGAAGACTTGGTTTAAAAAAAAATCTGTGGCATCTCATTTTAATGAACACATAGAACTTGTGGCAGCAGTACCACAGTATGGGAAACTACAGCCAAAGCCTGCAGCAAAAATATGTACTGAAACTGCTGAAGGCAATAGACCAAACTGAAATAACACTGTGGAGCATGGATAGTCAGTAAAGAAAACGTTATATTGAGCAGCAGAGGCTATATCTGTATTTACTATATCTGCTTGTGCTCTGAAAGAATATAAATAAATGGAATCAGTTCTCTATGGTGAGCTGGACTAAGAACTGAATTTGTTTTAATTTTTTTTTTTAAGGGAAAAAATAACACACAGAAAGTCCTAGTGTAAGCATAGTTGTTCTGGTTTGCACATATCAACAACTACAGGAAAATCGTTGGTTTCCTCTAGTATTTATCTAGTGAAGGAATACGTATACCCTGCCCTTATGATGATTGAACATTAAATTTTTTTTAAAGAGATTTTTCTTTTCTAATGAAGAGAAAAATTTAAGGAGGATCATTCAAATGAAACATTAATATAAATAAGTAGCTGGCAAATTGGACTGAAGAATATCAGGGCAAGAACTTTCCTGAGTGATCAGCATATGATTGACAAAAGGGACTTGGAGGAAGAGCTCTGAAAACAGGAGAAAAAAATCTCTTTCTTGAAATAGCAAGCGGGTTGGAACTTATGCCCAAGGGAAGGACCCACAAGATGTTTTTTGAACCATGAAAACATTTGCATTTCCTCTCTGTAACTAAAGCTGCTTAGCTTGGTTAGTTGCTAGATTACTTGATGCAAAGTGTGTTCATTAAACAAACAATTTCTTTCTGCGTTTACACCATTTTCACTCTGTTGGTAGTAAACCTCTCTCTCCCACAGCGGAATCTGCTGCGCTCTGCAGGGAAGGTTCACTTTACTCCATTCCCACAGAGAAAAGGCATCAGGTGACCTTGGAAGAAGGAAAACAGATTTGACTTTAGCATGCAAGCCTGCCACCTCAGTCAATAAGAGACAGCCAAAGACCCCCTGGCCCAAGCTTTTGCCGAGCCCCGTCCTGGAGAAGTGCTCGCAGTGATGCCTCCAGATCCGAGGCAGAAACAGCAGCAGATGACAGGGCCACAGAGCACTTACTTACTCCTGTAGCATCAGACTGGGCACAGCAATAACATCTTTCCGATTAGGAAAACCCTATTTTTGCCCTAGTTCTTCATTAAATCCTGCAGACTCATTAAGACGGATAGCTTCACTTACGTTGCATGGCACCAAGGAAAATGTTCCATGTGACAGTAAAAACAAAAATCTGCAGGTGGGAGTGACAAGGCCAAAAAATGGGATCCAGGCCAAAAAGTTCATGTCTTAAAGAGTAATGAGCAGCAGGGCAAGAAAAATACTGTTCCATCTCAGATTTTCTTATATTGTGTTTTTAGAAATTATTAGCACACTGTACTCTGCCACACTTGGGTAGAAAATGACTGATTACTAGAGAAGATGCGAATATGATTTTTTTATTGTTGTTTTTAGCTGGGTTTCCTGATGAAACAAAGTGTATACGATCATGCTGTGTTTGTCTATGAGTCCGACTGATCCTACTCACCGCTACTTTGTGAATCTTTGTGAGCCAGTTTAGCTCAGTGCAGAGACAGAAATCTCCAATTTGGTAGAATGCTGCAGTTTTCATGGCAAGGCTCATCCAAGTAAAAGAGAAAGCTGAAAATCTCTGTGGAGGAAAAGTTGCTATATTATTAGACCTCAGAGAATCACACACAAAACGACAAATGAAAGAGGGACTGCTATGAAAGCACAAAATCCAGAGGTTTCCTTTTTTAACAGTTCAAAATCCAGTTCTAAACACAAATTCATGAGAAATTCAGCTCCAGAAGCTCCTCTTGATCATAAGAATACATTTTTCTTCTTTTTTTTTCTTTTGGTTAGTCAATGTCCATACAGGAAAAAAAGAAGGTATTTATGTGCATTTATACATCATAGACATAAAGAATCATCATCTGATCTCCTTGCAGATCCCAAGCAGCTCTGGTGAATTACGTAGGAGGTGGCTAGCTTTGACCATATAGGTTGTCAACATGGACCAGTTTTTCAGCAACGACTATGTTAAGAACTTGAAAATCTGGCCATGGGTGCCTCACTGGGAGTCAGGAGATACCAGATGCTTTTGAAAGTCAAGCCTTTGTTTAGGTGCCTGTATGGAAAGCAGGTACTTCTGAAAATCAGATGTGAGCTAGCAGGGTAAGACCTGAAAAACATATTCTAGCACCATTACAAACTTAAAACTGATTGTTTCCATGTTAGGTAGGTGTTGAACACAGTCATAAACAATAGGAGTTTCATGTTCTCTATGCCAGTTAAAGATGAAACTAAGTATATACTAACTGTGGTTTCTTCCTTGTACTTCAGATTGATAAAAATGCAACTTCGGAAAGGTTCAAACACATTAAATTTCTTGTGTCACACTTTCTTAGCAATTTGAGTAATTATTTGCTAAGTATTTATCAATTACAGTATAATTATAACTTTTTACCTATAAACCAACTATTCATCCCTGTAACACAGATTATAGCTCCACTAATATAGGAGCTAATAAGCCCTGAAAACCTAGGGCCACAAATTCAGTGTTTTCTTCATTGTAAAGTGAGGGGTTGTTTTGGTTTTTTTCCTCCAGTTGAGAACATTTCCTCAGTTTAGTAGAAAACATTTCTCCTATTTTAAGTTTAATAATGCTTTAGCCTGTTTTTAATGATAAACCCAAATGTAACTTATTTGCAGAACTGTGATCTAAAAAGTAGCTAAATAGCAAGTCAGCAGTGAAGCTGTGGATGGAGCTAAAGGCTGACTTCTAGTCCCTTCTCGCAGTCACCTGGCATCCTTAATAACAGTATATTTTTGCTCCCTGTGACATTTCCTTGAAATGTGGTCTATTACAATAAGCCATATGACTGCATATTTCTGCAATAACTGAAGCAATAGACTAGGTCTACTACATTTTTGACCTATCATACCCGGAACTTCGTGTCTAATACCTTAAGTATTCATTAGTCACATATTGCGTAGCATATCAGATAAAGAAGTGTAAAGATTTCCTTTCAAATGTTGCGTACAGCTAGAAATTGGAGTCAGGGTTTGGATAATGTCTGTAGCTTGAAGAAAGTGTTATCTGTAAAACTATCGTAGAATTGTATGAGACCTGGATTGATCAAGTTTTATACATCGGTTACACATAATCTTTGTAGACTAAAAACGTACGGGTTTTTGTTGCATTTTTCATCTATTTTCCTTAGATAATTTGATCATCTTTATTTTTCTAGTGACTCTAATCAGCTAAGTTCTTCTATGCCTTCATCACAGATTTGACATACAGAACTGTGGACCTGAGCGCTCACTTTCTGTGTACTCGGTTACCTGGAAAAAGGGACTCTGTTTCTCACCATCAGGTACATCAAGCAAGGGAAAAATCTTATAAGAATGAGAAGAAAAAAACCCCATACCACTGATAAAGAAACCATTCAGCTAGATAATCACTCAAGTGTTCAATCAGGTTTCTGAGTCAGCAAAGCATCAGTTAATCTTGTTGTTGTTGTTGATGTAATTCAGATGCATATTTAACTGTGTATTTTGTTGTTTTGCTCTTTAGGAATAGTATTATCATACTTACATTGCATATGTATATGTTTTTTTCTGAGCTGGAATCTAAGCTCTGGAGCACATATCTTAGCTCCACAAGCAACTGATACCAACCAGACACTGTCACCATCCTGATAATACTGTCTCACTTTTCAATAACTGAAATGTAATTTTCTAAAAGCTCTACAAACACCCACCCGATCTGCAAAACACTATTTCTGGAACAGAAGTCTTTTCCCTATAACCAGAAATTTCTGGTGCACTATGAGCATATCACAATTCCTCCTAATGCAGAGTGACCCCACTCCTACCAGAAAAGGCCTGGCATTATCATCCTTTCAAGGGAAAAACAGGACCTGGCTTCAATTCCCAAGTGACCTCACATGGCTAAGCTG
Organism: Chroicocephalus ridibundus; assembly: GCF_963924245.1. Taxonomy (NCBI): domain Eukaryota; kingdom Metazoa; phylum Chordata; class Aves; order Charadriiformes; family Laridae; genus Chroicocephalus; species Chroicocephalus ridibundus. The sequence continues at coordinate 34,503,500 of NC_086285.1, forward strand.
CAGCACACGTAATGGCCCTGAGACCTTCCTAGACGGTCTTTAACATCGCCTACCGAAAGGCAAGATCATTTCTGGCTGCCTTAGGAGCAATAGGGCTGGAACCCAAGAGCATTTCAGCCAAAAACCACTCCCAGACCTGGCCAGCTCCGGGAAGAGCTGCTGTCACCTCTGGGCCCTTGGTACTTAAAAGAGATCCTCTAATTCGGTAATACCACCAATTGCCTCTGATTACCATAATGACTGTAATTCATGCCTACGCTACCAGAGCAGTGTGTGCTTGTAGAGCAGCCCTCCACCCACTGCTGGCACCCCCAGCCATTCCCCACAGCATACGAGGCAGCAGCTGAGCATTCCCTGAAAATCCTGACATTTTTTGCATTGAGGCTGCTAATATGGGAATAATAGTAATGCAAGAAGACAATATTCTGACCTCTCAACCTTCTGTTAATACCACGTTTCTCTTTGTTTTAAGTTTTCTCTTTTAAGGCTTTCAAAGGTTCTGACTAAAAATGATTTGCCAGCTTAGAGAAAACTGGCAAGGTGTAATAAATAGTATGATTTAAGTACAGCTTATGCTGAGAATGCAGTTATAAAAAAAGAAATAATGCCAGATCTTCAGCTAACATTAATCAGAACAACTCTGCTGAAGTGAAGGGTGTAATTCCAGTTTACATCTGAGGATCTCATTCCTACATTTACCACCAAAGCTGTTAAACATGGAACATTGCTTCAGCACACCAGGTCCCTGTTAACTGAAAGCTGTGGAAATCAAAGCATATTTGGTTTCAAGGCCTTTATGAGACTTGTTCTGCAAGGCAGGTTGCTGCGATGCACTGAATCTTTTCAGAGCTGACTGGCTCAAGGGAGTGCTCGCTCAGAAATCTTGCAAGGTTTGTTCCTGTTGCTTTATTTTGAATGTAATGATTTATCTTTGTTGACACCTACAGGAGCAGGATAAGATCAAATAATGAACTGCTTTAAACTTCTCTAAATGACATGGGTGGTTTCAGGAAATATTTTCCAGAAAAATAATACAACCTGTGCTTAACCTGGCATCTTGCAGTGTGGTACATGATTCTCTTTGGCATTTAAAACAAATGCAGTGAGGAAGCTGTGATTATTGAGGGGTGATGAAATTGCAGTTCTGCACCAAAGCTGATTGTGGTGTTAACAGCTGCGACTTCGCTGACTTCGGACAACTTTGAGTTTAGACCAGCAGTGACACTGCCCTGTGGGTGGAAGTTCAAGTAGGAACTGCAAATAAAAAGGGCTGTAAAGCCATCTCGAAATGTAAGGAAAAAAAAACCATCTGCATCTCAGTAAACACACACCAAAAAGTTAATCGGTTTACGAAGTCAGATGGTTTTGAATAACAGTTTGTGTCTCAGAGGATACACGCCGATTCCCGTTGTATGCATTTCTTGCTGAAGGCCAAGTTCAAAAACATACAAAAACTGGACAGTGTTGCTGGCACACTTCAGTAAAACTTCTAGCCTATAGTGATGCAAATGCAAAAACACATAAGAACTGCTCATAAATACTGCCCATATGAAAACCTACTTTTTTGCTTTCATATTATTACCTACTCTTTTCACTGGCTTAGTTTACTGGCATTTTGGACTTCATTACTATGTAAAGAAATACTTTTTGGAATAGGGCTCATTATCTCACATTATTAATAGTGGACAAATTTAGTCATAGTAAAATATTATTCATTAAAATATTAATATTTTAAATATGAGAGAAAAGGACAACTTACAAATCTGAAAAATGTCCAGACAGTGATCTTCCCGACGAGCATCTTGAAATGAATTCTTCAGCAACATCTGCAAGCAGTAAGTCATCATTTTTTTTCCCCTCATAAATATGTAAAATCATATACAAGTTCAGTCATGATTGTTAAATTGTGGATCAAAGCCATAGTTCGTTATAATGAAGGGAGTACTTAAATACGCCCACAAACAGCATTCATTATCAGTGCCACCAGGCCTGTTGTTGCTGCCTTCGCTGCTTTTGAAAACAGACAGTATTGGCGCTTGCTTGAACAAATATATTATTTCTGATCTGACTTTAAGAGTCTTGTGAGCTGGCACTGTCTCCCAACAGATACGACCTGTCAGGTCTCACACACTGAGAGTCAGGGTCATGCGTGTGGCTGCTGCCTCCTGCTCCTCTGTAGCTTGGGCCACGTCTCCTGTACTGGCCAAGCAGCGCCTTCGCTTTGGTTCCTTTACTGCTGTTTATTTGCTGACCAAAGTGTTTGAATGCACCTGGAGCATTAATTACAGAGTAGGGGAGTGTGCTGGGTTAGTGCTAAAGATGATGATAAGACAAGTGGTAGCTAATAGTTGCCCCATGTAGAAGGACTTCTTCCAGGACTCGTTTCTCTGGTTAAAACAGTGCTACTTCCATGCCAGCCCCTTCGACTCAGGTCTCAACCTCACAGCCCCCTTTCCATCATCCCAAATCTTCCTTATGCATTGAAGCAGATGAATCTTGAAAGGAAACGTACTAATAAAGTTGGAAAATCAGTCAATCACAGTTGCCATTAGGGCCATTCATCCAAAGCATGTCTGTGTGCCTGTTTCTATTCAGGTTGACATCATTATGAATTTCCAGATCTTATATAATTGGTGCCTCTTCTGTTCACAGTTTGATTGAGTGCTGGACATTGGGAAATCTATTTATGAGCCAATGAAAAAGTCATAGAATACTTTGATGAATTTGAGTGTCTGGTTTTATTTGTCAGCCATGCTTTCTTTGGAACTTTCCTCTTCCTTGGAATCTGAGGCACCTCCAAGAATTTCTAACTTCACATCTTTTTGGTGGATTTGTCCTAGAAAATAACCCTTGGCAAATCATTCCTGCCAAAATGTCTGTGGCAGTTCAGAAATTACACCCTTCACAGATTCTTATCCTTGCTTCTCTGCCAAGGATTCTGTAGCTACAGCTCTTCTAGCGTAACATATCAGGTGAGCGCTCCTCATTGCATACATAATCTGAAACTACCATGAAAAACCTCCTACTGTGGCCCCATTCTGCCACTTGAGCTACAAGGTGCTAATCTTTCTTGATATCTTATTTCTAGATTTCAGCAATGTCAGTGGACAGGAATAAGGTTTGCCTTCTTTTGCTGCAACTTGCATTGGAAAGAAGGTCTACCCTCTTTGGAATTTTTCCATATAACTAGTATGAAAGAGGGTGATTTTTAAAACTCGCAATACTTTGCCATCAGTTCAAACAGTCATTTTAAATTCTTTCTTTGCATGTCTCCTGGTTTTTCTATTGCAACATGTTCTAGCCAGTTCAGAAATTAAAACCAGTGGTCCTCCACATGTATGCTTTCCTTACAATGTCATCACGACTCATCTTTGTTTGGCCTGAAAAACAACATTTCATTTGTGTCATTTAAATTAAATTTGATAGTTTGGTAAACAACTACAGGGTTATCACATACAATAGTGGTATTTTTACAGCCTGAAGCCATGCCAAATTCCAAGCATGGGCATTGCAATGAGCAAACGGAGCCCTTGCCAACTCCATTTTGCTACATATGGTACCAAGTTTTCCATAGTATTGGAATCCTTGCAGAAGTTTCCATGACAGTTGTTGCGCCTCAGGACTGAATAAAACATTGTAACTTCACCATTACAACTACTTCTCCACACTGAGTAATCTTGTGGACTCCATATGAACCTTCTGTCGTTATCCACAAATGCTTGAATAAAGTCAGTTGCTTTTTCTTGCAAGTTTGCTGTTTTGTCAACCATAATTGGATACTGTTTACAAGAAACCATTGCGAAAATAGCCCTCACAGACTTAACATCCATGATTTCTGTCATCTCATTTTGAGTAACTGGAATTATGCATTTGTTTTGACCCTTTTCCAGTTGTTGTAAAGCACGGGGATCACATCTGCTTGCAAAAAGCAGTTGAATCAAGTTGCACTTGGCTTCTGAGAAGCAGGCATGTCTTTGGTTTATTCAGTACAGTGATCTTGTGGTGTGAAATCTTTGTCTTGTAAGATGATGAATACAATTTAGGATTTTGTTTTCACTTGCCTTTTTCCTTCTTTGTCCTGTAAATACTGAAAACTTACCAAGTCACCGGCATTCTTTGTCGTTACTTGAAGAATAAGAGCTTGGATGCCTCAAACTTCTTTTCTGATTAGGGGACCCAGGCTAAGTAAATGCTTCTTATGAGTAGTTTATCAGAAGTTATTCACAATTAAAAGCTGCATAACCACAGAAATGGAGTGCATTGTCACAGATTTCAAAATAGAAACCCCAAAAACCTTCAAATTACAGTGAGCAGAGGAAGGTTTTGTTTCCCAGTGTTGCCCAGACGAAAGGCTTCAGTGGCCTCTGATGAAATCTTTCAGCTGTTTTCCCGGGATCAAGCACTGTTTGTTCTTGTTTCAGGTGCTAATAAGTATAGGCCGTTACTACAGTAAGAAAAAAAGGTTCACTTTTTGTCAGAAATAAAATTCCATTTTTTAATTAAAGTTTTAAAAACATATTTCATTTTCAATATGCTTCATTTTATCTTCAGAAAAACATTACTCTTATTATTTTGTTCAATCAGTAATTATTACATTTCTTAAAATATATAGGAATCCTGACAAACTGTTTAGTTGAATGTGGGTTTATTTGTTAACTGTTCTTCATAAAGTAATCTGAAATACAGCAGAATGATGAAGAGAAAGTTATAAAGTTAGGTTCGTACTTGTCCACAGAAGAACTACCTTCTCCTGGTTCTTAGATAACTAGTTGTAACAAGTTTGTTAAAATAGAATTTTAGAGCGGGGGGAAAAAAAAAAAAAAGAAAAAAAAGTTAAAAACATTTCCTGCAAATATATTTTTTTTTTCTAAAAAGGTCTGGGAACTTCATAAAAATACTTTTATTTTAAAATATTTCCAATAGCAAAAAATAATTAAGCTGAGGTTTTGACTAAAAACTTTTGATCTCTTCTTCTATTTAAGAATCATCCCAAAGTCACACATAGATTTTGCAAAACAGAGATGCAGATTTTTTAATCATAGTCTAACCTCACAACAAGATCTACCTTTACCTCGGTGCCTCACACGAAGCTCCCGAATGACATAGGCCAAACTTTCACGAAGTATCAGCCTTGCTGTAATTGCCACTTGCCCTGACTTTTTATTGTTCTTTTGAAAAGCAGGAAACCAGGAAAAGAACTATGTCTGGTAAAAGAAAAAACCTTACTATTTATTTACTTTTGGAGATGTCCTGCCAAATGCTCCAGGTTCATTTTCATGAGAAAGAGCAATATTACCAGAAGTGAAATATGTCTTTGTGGCTCTAAACATCAGCAAAATACTGATGAATCAGAGAGATAGAAGTACACTGCCAAAACACAATTTCAAAAGAATATTTTTTTGTTTCTTTAACTGAATACTTTGTTAGAGATAAAGCACTATTTTACCAAATCTCCATTAAACAAAAGAAGTTAACTGTCCTTTCTTCATTCCATCAGCAGCAACACAGTGGCTCTGAAAAGTAAAAAGCCAGGAGCCACATCTCAGGGTTTTTCAGTCTAAACAGAAAATCTGGTTACATCCATGAAGTCTGAAAGGTATATTTTTCTCCTTTTCCCCTTCCTTCGCCTTCTGATTTCTTTATAAATTATCCTTTACTCAGTCAATGTTCACCATGAAGACCAGCAGAAGCCCACTTATAAAAGATCAGGAAAGTTTATATTGTTCTATAAGTTCAGGAGTTGATGGAGGTTTAGGCTTTTATTTTAAGTATCTGGATGTTGCCGACATGTTTCTTAATAAAATAAATGGTCATTTCAGCATGCATAATGACCTTATGTATACCTTAACAACTTTCTTAATATTACAATCTTTTTTTGTTCTCATTACTTTTTCTATAAAGACCTCATCCCAATTAGTCATTGAATTCTGAGTGGTACTGATAATTTTTATTATTAATTTAACTTCTGGGGCATAAAAGGTTTTAGTTATATATTTAACTTGAAATCTTTGTATTTAATTTAAGTGTACATTTACATGCTTTTCTGATGTCAGATATTTAAACAAAAAAAATTGTTTACAATTCAATTTCTATAGTAACAGGCATTATTTTAAAAAATCGACTCTATTCTCTAACCTGTTGTATGGAAAGTTGAACAAAAAATGTGATTAAGTGACTTTTATCCACACCAACTTACTTTCAGATTATTTGAATCAAGAGATTATTGAATGTGATCTGTATCTAAACATTTAAAATCAGGGTTAACAGACATCTTGAAAACAAAAAATACTCTAACATCTTTTAAAAACGTTTCCACTGACGAAACACCCATGAGTCATATTTTAAAAGCTTTGCAATAAAAAAGCTGCTATAACAGGGCTCTATTCCACACGCACACACAAAAACGGTTGGAAACTCACATTAGTTTGATAGTGGAATAATTCTATTCCAGAACATGTTCTTTTGCCAGCTTTTTTTTTTTTCCTATGGAAACAGCAGATCTTTCCCCATGAAATACAAGGCTGGAAACACAGTGTACTCAATCACCAGAAAAGCATGTGCATTTTTATAGAGCCTCCTCGTAACAGGATAATACAATTAGAAATGAAAGCATATTTTCCTTTTATTTATATTTCAGTCAATGAACTCACATTTTAAATGAAGAATTTAGGCTTATCGTGACATGTAGAATTAAATATTGTTGGTCAGGAAAACAGAAGTGAAAAAGAAGTTTATAAAGCATTGTCTATAAACTTAGAATTTTCAAAATCTAATGAAGCTTTGTTTCAGTTTACATAAAATTATTTAAAAGCTTAAATTCTGCATTGCTAATTAATATACTATAAAATGCAGTCAATCTACCCCTGGCTTACATATTCCAACAAAATGAAGCGAGCAGATGTAAAGCAGGCGTGTTTGTGCCTTGCAGCCTTTGTTCCAGGAACAGAGCTTTTTGCGAGAGCAGCAGAGAGATGCTGCACGCTACAATTGCTTGCAGGTGATGACCTTCGGAGTACTCAACGGGCCTGGCACCTCGCCACCTTTGATAAACCCTACAATTTGTTATGCAGATCTTTACTACTGAGGTACTATCAGAAATGGTGCCAACAGACAAGAGTCCAGAAAGTGAGGAAAGTATTATATTGAAATATTTGCCTGGCATTCCTGGATGGGAAGCCTACCAAGAGCTATCAGAGAAGCCCGGGGCAGATCCTCCTGCACAAGCAAAGTTTTATGGTTCAAGTGCAATCTTTTTTGGAGAAATTACGTGGACTGTTTTATCTGGGAGGGCAAAACAGATGATCACAGCAGTCCCTTTTACCTTTATGATCTATGAAAAATGAAGGATCCCATAAATGCCAGAAGAGTATTTGAGACAAAGATACGGCCAAGCCTGTGAAGGAGAGAATTTATAGAGCCAAGACAGGCCTAATATACTACAGCAACAAAGAGCAGGCCAGGGATGGTTTGTACAGAGAACACACTGCTAACACAGCTGAAGGGTTTGGGAGAGAGGGCTGAAATAAATCAACTCTGGAATTTTTAATGGGATGAAAGATGTAGAAAGGCTTGAAAGGGCCGTATGATAACTTTAGCTGAGTGAGATGCGCAAAGAAAATGCTTGTTATGGAGACTTCTCTTGACAACACACTTTTCATGCAATGGTTAACAGTAAGGCAGTTTTTTAAAATTATTTTTCCTTTCTAAAAAGACCTGAGGACCCGCTTTAAATCCCATCGGGCTGAAGAGACCAATACACAGCTCGCACAAATACTTGAAGGCTGCTTTTTTTGCATCCGTGCCGTGTTGAGTGTAATTTATCACTAGCTTCCCTGCAGTGTCATTCTTTACCAAAGAGGGTGAAAGCAGAAGGCACACAAGCAGGTTTTTGCACTAGTCATGACATCGCTGTGGGCAAATCAGCATGCTCCGGGGGCTTGCAGCAGCCCTGGATGGCTGAAGTAACCTCACCAACTTCAGGAGCCAAGGATGACAAGAGCAGAGTCTCTGTTGCCATGGTACCCCTTTCCCATTAAACAGAAATCATCCCTGGGTTTCGTAAATGACGTCGCCCAATTATCCAACTGAAGCGTTGCTAAACACCTTTAAGTTACCAGAGTTTATGCATCCTTTTGCATTTTTTTCAATTGTTGTCTTTGATGTTTAGGCTGCACGTGTTGTCTTAAGGGAGAAAGAAAAACTTTCTTCTTGTTCCAGAGCAGCTTTTCTGTGTTTTCTTTTTTGCAATACTGACTGAAGATAAAACTCAAGGAATCGAGTACGACTGTTGCCAGATACATTGCAAAAAGATGCTAGTGTTGTTCCAGAAACTCTACAAATATTTGGGGGATACCTGTTTCAGACCCACATCTGCTCTATTGTCTAATAATAATTATACTCCAGAAGAAACCCACAGAAAAGAGGGGGAGAATGAGGACACCTTTGGGCCTGGCTGAAATGCCCCTCACTGGAGGAGTTGTAACAGGATCTTAAAGGAATTTGAGACCTGTTAATCCCATGGATCTGGAAAGAAATTGCCTTCTGGAACAGAGGGAAAAAGACTTTGTAATTATGTAACTGTGCACAAAAGGCGTCTTAGCTGCAACATTTCCTAACTTCTGAGCCCTTGATTTTGCAACATACATTTTCAACACAGCCAGGAATGATAGAGAGGAGAGGGCACACAGGCCACCTCTCTATGGTCATAATTAGGTGAAGAGAACACAATTTTCTTATGTTTGATGGGATATTTGCCAGGCCTCTGTGGGATTTTAATCGTAGCACTTTTTCCTTGCGCTAATGAGTGCTGGGAAGAAATTATCCATTTCAGGCTAGAAGTAAATGCTCAGGAAAACTGTAGGGTGGCCTCAATGCATGTTTGGTTCCTGGTTACCCAGTAACTCCAGGTGACTAAGGCTTTTTCGTGTTGTTCAGAACAAGTGACTGCTATCAATCTTCCAAGTTTCTCATGGAAAACCTCTTAGCACCAAAATTTTGACTTGTGTATCTTTTTCGGTCTTCAGTATGACCTGGTATTGGCCACCAGTGATCTGCAGACCACAGTTCAGGAATCTGTGGTTTAAAACACTGGCTAAATTATGCAGAACTGGAAAGATTTGAAAGGTCTCTCATCATTATTTGCAGTAAAAAAAATGTGGGGTTTGTGTTGGTTTTTTTAAAAAAAAAAAAAAAGTCTTACTGTGTGCTTTGTAGGAACAGTTTGTCACTTTGAAATAGAAAGTATTGGTAACAAGGGAGGTGTTCCATTAAAATGTCCCTTTTTCAGCGTGATTAGCACTCGGAAACTTCTCCGTTTACAGGGAAATGATTCCACACCTAGCCTTCTTTTGGCCTTTCATTGCAGGTCTCAGTGCCAGAACAAGTCACCGTTGACAGTTAGAGTTGCTGCAGGTTTTGGTGGCAGATCTCTCACCGCAGTATGGTAATACTATTTTGTATGAGGGGGACTCTGTGTTGTAGTCCTTAGTGTTTAAGGATCAGACCATGGATAAGGTAAACTTGCTATAAACCCACTTTGAATAAGATTCTTACTTTCCTTTTCGAGACCGCTCAAAGGAGGCAATATTCAAAAAGAGGTTTTCAAAAATAAATTAAATTCCAGCTTACTTTTGGCATTGGGGTGCACAATACTGCAGAGCCGCTTTGCCTTGGAGAGAATCTTTTGCTGCTCAAGCTCCCTTGGCATGGAGAGGAGGAGCAGCCCTTGCCAGCCACCTGGCTGGCTCCTCTGCCTGCAACACGGGGCATGGAGAAAAGTGCATTATAACCATGAGAATACATATGAGTAACAGTTTACAGTCATGCCTACCTAACGTGTGTCTGTCAATGCAATGTGGAATTCACAGGCTGCCCTTCCAAAGCGCAGCCTAGGTATAAAATGAAAGAGAAAGATGCCACAACCATTTGTAGATGGGAGAGCACATTGTACAACCACTGCTAGTCCTCCAGCTCAGCAGGTTCAAGAGTGATAATAATCTCTCACAGCATTTAAAGGACCATGTTTTATAACAAAATCACTACTATGCAGTTGTACACCTAGAAAGATAATCTTGTATACTGGGAATTTTATCAGGTTAGAGCAGAATAGAAAGTGAATGCGCTCTTCACTTGGTGAATTAATGTTTGCCATACAGGTAATGTGCAGAATATCGAAGACTCTGTTGTGTAATTTTTAGCCCTTTGAAATAGTAACAACCAAGAGAATACAGCCTCTCTGCACATTAAGTTTTGTACTTTGGCCCATCATGAGAATATCAGCATCTCATACAAGAGATAGACTCCTTTTAATTTTTTTCCATTTTGGGTTATGGAAAGTTTTAATTTCTCTAACAGGTAGAGAAAAAGAGAGGTAGCTAATAATGGTGTAATTCTGGTCCTGAGAAGGAAACTTTGTCCAACAAAAGGCTGGTGGTAGTTCTGTGTATTTCTCATTTAGCCAGTCTCCTAGCAAGAATGCCCAAGATTTACGCACTTAATTTTTGTTTTGATGATCTGTATTCCCTGGAATAATACAACCTTCTGAATAGTTCATAAGATTATTGTAAAAGTTCTTCTAGTGTACTTTTATGTCTAAGCTTTTGCATTTGCAAAACCTTGAATTCAGCATTTGTGTTTGTTGTTTCCCATGTTTAATTTGAACTTAAGAAAGAAAAAATGCAAAGTCTGTTTTCTCTTTGTTGGGAAGAGACTCAAACCCGTACATATGAAAAACAGTGGGTCTAAGACCTGAGGAAGCTTTGGGATGGGGATGCTTTGAAAAATCGATCTTTAATCAAGTGACTTGTCAAATTCTCAGGAAGGGGTTAGGAAAAATCTGGGTAGAGAACTCCGTTTATTCAGAGAAAGCAGTGCAATTCAAATACGTGAGTGACAACCTGCAATAAAGAATGCTTGGAAGAGTGATTGCACCCTGTGGCATGCATTTATTTGTCAGAAGAAAAAGCACTCATATGTTTCTGACCAGCTTAAGGAGTGAAACACTTTAGTACACTTACAGGTGAACAGTACTGCAAAATACTGTGTACTTTCTATTCTCAAAAAAATTAGTGGGAACTGAATGAAGGTTCGAACCTTTGTACAACTGACACCTTTTTTTCTAAAGGATATGATTCCTTTTTCTTTTTTTTTACCTTTTCCCTAAGGGGATTTCGGTAATCTCTTCTAGCAGTATATTACCTTGCATATTATACAGTGTGTGGAGGGCACTAGCCTGGAATCTGAGACCTTACTTTTCTCCAGATTTCCCATATGACCTTCAAGAAGTCAGATTTTTTAATTATTTCTTTTTAAAGAAACTAAACCCTTTCGAACGTCAGACCTTAATCTCTCTTCTCTATCTTCTCTACTATTTTTTTGGTGTGTAAAGTGGAGATAACAAGACTTTTCTATCTTACAGATCATAACAAAAAATAAATTTAAAAATTTAATGCAGTCAGATACTGAAGAGTTTTTTTAATAAGACTGTTAATGAAGCATCATCCATGTAGTCTGTATATTTGTTCTTGCTGGGAAAAAAAAGATGAAATCATACAAACTATAATTACTGACTTGTCAGTCTCTGTTCTTTGAAAGCCAGACAATGCCCATAAATTAAGAGACTAACTTGAAATTTAATATATGATAACCACTAAAAATTAGGCTACTTTTAATTGTCACGACAAACCTGTTTAATCAGATCATTTTGAAAGATCTAAAATACAATATAGGTCAGTGTAACTGGCAGATTGAGAATATACATGCAGACATGAAAGAGTTCATATAGCTCCCTGTTATCATGGTCCCAACAGAACAAAGTATTTTCTGCCAGACAGGCTATGGAAAACAGACATTTTGGGTGTGTGCAACTGGGAGTAATTTTCCTCTGGAATTAATATATATATGGAAAAGTAAGAACTATGCACAGACTTTCACATACTTAGATGTGAATATACAAAAGTACACATAGGTATGTGTATCCAGTTTATATAGATTGAGAAAAGCTTAAAAAAAAGTTAATTATTAAAAAATGACAGGCGAATTAAGGAGATATAATTTCACAATTCTGGGAAAATGAGTTATGGCTTATTATTTTGAGGGCTTGAGTTTGACAGTAATGACTCTGTAATAGAAACATCAGTAGTTCTCTGTTTCTTGGCATATTACCTAGGACAAAATAATTCTGGAATTCGCAGTTTGTGGCAACATTTTCTCATTTTTATTTAGCATAAATTTAGAATTCATTTAGAGTTTACATACTGAAAGAAAAGGGCCATATACACATACACATGACATACGTATGTATGTAATACTTAACTCAGCAAGTGGAAAATGTGCTGCAATTGATCCCTCACTTCATAGCTATGAGCCATACCACAGATGACTGTTTATTCATTTTGCTTGGTGACTGTGGTAAAGGACACAAATGCTCTTGCCCTAAAAGCCCATCCCTGAATGGTAAAAAAGTAATTACTGCCCATCAGAAATAAGGATTTCTGATTCTAGTAACACAAAACACATATTCTTAGATATACACACACCAGCACTTCACCAACAACATACAAGAACATAAAGCCCTGTTGTACCTCTCAAATTGTCAGTCCTTTAAATCTAGACAGTGGCTTTAAGTCTCTAACATGGCAATCTCTGATACTTCTTTATCATATACAGGGTTTCTGTATTTCATAAGCCTAGCTTTCCGTGCATGAAATACACTGCAAAATATAATGGCAGGCACCGATTTATTGAACAGGCACAGCTGAGAAAGAACAATCTGGAACAATCAACAGAATAAAAGTATTAGTAGAATGACCTACCATGATATGAACATTCGGCTGCATGATTATTCATTAGAGTTTAAAATACATACTCGGGAATGAAGAATCATGTTCTTTTATTCTGAATTATATCTTCAATTAGGAAAACAAAATGGTAGCTCTATTTAGGCTGTAAGGAATATTCACTCCAGTGTATCAAAGAGAATTTCCTCTAATGTGTTCTGATGTAGAAGATAAATATCTAAAAGTCTAGCTTAAATTTAAAACTCCTGTATGATTTTATTTGCAAATGACTATGGCAGGGTACGTAGTAGAAGGAAGTAGGGCGGTAAAATTAAACAAGGAAAGAGCAGAGGAGGCCTCTCACAACATGTGCATGGGAGCTGAAGACAAGCTTATTGTCATGGGTTTTGCTGTGAAGAAATGAGAGCTTGTACTGAAGTATCACTTGTTTTTTCAAACATGCCTTAACAAAGAAATTATATTATATATTATTATTAATTGTACAGTGCATGCTAATGTCATTCAGTCTTTCTCCCAAAACCTAGAATTTTCTTGCACGGCAGACAACTTTTGGTCACATTGGTCACACATCATATTCTTCCATCATGACGATTTCTTTGGGGACCTGGGAACGGGAAAGCTGTTGGAGATGCAGAGAGAACAGAACTTGTAGGGAGAGGAAGAACGTAAAAGACACTTAGGTATTTCCCAATGGGTAAAATGAGAAGTGGAAGGATGAAAGTCACCAAAATACAGAGAAACTCTGGGGCTAAGCAGAAGCAACCTCACAGTCACTTTTCTATGAACTTGACATTTTTGTTTCATTTTGTTTCAGATGCTTTTTTCTGTTTCATATTTTCCATTAATTATAATTTTAATTTATGTCACACTGTGCCTTTTTAATCAGTTGACTCAATAGAGAGATCCGTTTATCTCTGATTTCAACCTTTCTAACCTTTCAGCCTCTCTAACCAGAAGAAATATGTTAATTATGCAAAACGTGAAATATTGAAAAGGTCACAAAAACCTCCTGAAGAGTGAGATGTAAATTATACTTCTTGGGACAGATGTGTATGCTTGTCAATCTACCTGTATTCACTCAAATGCCAAGCTTATCCTAGCCTTCTTCAGGCATGCACTTTACAGAGGTCCACGTCACCCTTCAGATAAGTTCTCCAGTGCTTTTCTGGTCATTGCTACTTGCATTTTCCTTTGCTTCAGTCTGACTCTTCAGTCTTTTTCTAGACTAAGCAGTAGGCCATGTGGTAGGGAAGAAAGCACAGCACAAAGCCACTAGAGAGGGATGTGAAATCCGGCAAGGTTCCTCCGCAAGTGGGGCAACAGAAAAGGCACAAAAGATGCCGTGGTGCTGTGCTGTGTGGGAAGGTAGGGATGGAGATGAAGGCACGGGTCTACCAGCCAGGATGGGAGGCTTGGCAGGTCTGCCCTGCTCTGTGCCTGCCATGGGTTCTCCCGTCTTGGCTTCTGGTTCAGTTTTACGTCAGATGGTGAGTGCCACCTACTGGGTGACCTTCTGAAAGTAAGCCATTAGCTTATGATTTAAGATAATTGTAACAGGAATTTATACAGAGCAAAAACACAGCAAGGGCCTAAAATTAATGAATTGGCTAAGCAGACTTGGTGAGGACAAATTGCACTTAAAGTAGCTCCCCTACAGTTTCATGACCAGCTTGCTGCCACTTTTAGTAATCCTTTTGTGGCACGCTGGTCAAAAATCTGTAGAGCTGATCATAACTTGCCCTCTTTATGTGTAATGGAGCTTTTCAACAGCCAGCATGCAGAATCTACCTGCCTGCTAAATCTCTCACAAATCGTAGGGTTTGAGTCTAAAGTGCAATACCGTTGTCTTTGTACACAAAGGAAAAGAAAGAACTGTCCATCAGCTCTTGACAAGGTCTTATACCTACACATAGCAAAGTCAATAAAAAAATATTCTGAGTCCTCCTGGAGATCCTGTAGGAATTTTCTATGGTTCACTCAGTATAGCGGTGAAAAGCCAATGGATGAGATGGATCAAACTTTTCCAAGCAGTGTATTTTAAATCTGCACACATATCACTCTGCTAATCCTGACTCCAGGATTCCTGAAGCAGGGAGACTCACGGCACACGTCAAGAAAGGCAGACTGTTGTCTTAGCTGGGGACATCAGAGAAGATTAATTTTATAAGTTGTTTTAGGTTTTCTTAGATATTCAGTCCCTTAGATATGCTTCCGAAAGCTAGTCTAAGGAAGTTTAAGGAAGAATTTTACCTATAGAAAATGTTGTAAACTACATATAGAAACTGCATTTCTATTACTTTCCCTGTTATGGGAGGTGTTCTAAACTAAGGTGAAGGTATAAAAATGTGTCTCTCTACAACCAGATTTGAGCATCTGTGACACATCAGGTATAGCACATCATCTGCCTAAGGGAAGAATAACTATGATTTCCAAATAAAAATATTATGCTTGGTTAGTTGATGAAGTTCGCATTACACATGAAATCTCAATCTTTGTCTGCAGTTATTTGGGGGGAAAAAAAATCAAAACAAAATGCCAAAAATACATAATATCGAAAAGAAAGAGGAAGAATTGAAGACATAGCTGAACTAAAAGAGAAATAAAATCCCAGAGGTTCATCACCTGATGATAGATTTCCATGGGTTCCCTAGGAAAACACAGCTAAGTCTGTAGTGAATGTCTTGGCTTCAGAACCAGAAAGGAGGCTACTTAGAGAAAGTCAATCAGGGTCCAGCGCCTGACTGTTACCAAAATGCACATTGGAAAGGTGGAGGTGAGCACTTAATTAAATGCAACAGCAGTGCCATCATTTCCCAGTCTGACCACTTCCTGATAAAAGAAAATGGTCTAAAACATAGCAAAGTGATCCTGTGAGAGCTGACTGGAGTAAATTAATCAACTTCGGTGTGAAAAGGCCAGCAAAGGATACAATGTGACTGCAGCAAAGGGTAAAGCAGTAGAAAAATCACACATACTGGCATTAGTTTAAGTTTTTAAGATGATCGTCAACAACCAAACAACACAAAGGTTTCAGTTCAGTGGCCATCTGTGGCAAAATAAAAGAAGGAGAATATCCTGCTGAGGGAATTTTGAAAGGACTGCCTACAAGAAGATGAGGAAGGAACTGAGAAGGTGAACCCAGGATGTTCATAGCAATGCGGGGCGCCGGGGAAGGGGAGGGGGGGAAGATGAGAGACAATGGGCATAAATTGAAACAAGAAAATTTCAGACTAGATACGAGGAAAAACTTTCACCATGAGGGCAGACAGGCAGTTGGAAAAGGTTGCCTGGTTATGAAAAGCGTGTGTTGACTCCATCCTTTGTTTTCAAGACCATGATAAAGCCCCGAGCAACCTGGTCTGCCCTTGTAGCTGCTGTGAGCAGGAGGTTGGACTAGATGCCTCCTGAGGTTTCTTTCCAGCAGAATTTTTTGTGAGTCTATGATTATATTATACTGTCAAAGTAAATAACTGAAAAATGATTTAGACTGATACAAATCTACATGGGAAGAAAATAGTTTAAAAATTGGTTGGCAGAGAAGAATTGTATGTTATGATGAGAAAAACAGAAAGAGCCCAGTAAAATTCAATTATATAAAGATCACACAAGAATTGAAATAGCTCAGCTGATGTATAAAGATCGCACAAGAATTGAAATAGCTCAGCTCTTGGGTAATGACTGTGAATAACACTGTTGGTTTAAATGTTAGTGGTCAGGAAGAATAGAAAGAGAAGTTGGAAAATCCCTGCAACAGGAATACGCTAAATAGACGGCAATGTCAAGTGAACTAGATGATGATTAAGCAAGTCACAAAGTACATGTCAAATTGGTGGCCAGCAAGGAAGGCAGAAGAATGACTACTGAATAGAATGAAAATGGGATTTCTCAGCAGAGTTCTGCATAAAGGGGCAGATATGGAGAGAAATTATAATCACAGTCTAGGGAACCCCTCTCACAGAAAAGCTGGGTGAAATGAAAAATTGCCCAAAAAACCCAATTTATAAAAGTTTAAAGAAATCAGAGGAAAGAACAGAAAGACCTGAAAGAAACTGTGGTCAACTTGAAGATAATGAATGAGTTTTGCTGACTCCAAAACCAGAATAATAAGACTACTTAATTTCACAGATCTGCATAACACTTGAAGAAAGAGTAGAATGCAATAATAAGCTCATTAAAAATAATAGTCACTGATATAAATCAAGCGAGCATTTCACCCTTGAGTTTTGTTCCAAAAAGATGATAATCTTGAGATGTACCCTAGGAGGACTATCTTTTTGTGAGTAGTTCTGCCCTTGCTGTTATACTAATAAATGCTATGTGAACATGCAGCTCTAGGCTGAATACAACAGATGATGATGCAAAGGGAACAGACGAAAAGAAAATACAGATATGAAATTGCTCCATTTTACCTGCTATTATTAATATTTTCAAAGGGTTGCATTGCTGTGCTAGTCCTAATACAATTTCTTGCATTTTATACCCAGCTGATCAATTTTAATAATAATAATTTCCAGCTTGCCCACGTCCACTTAGCTGTCCCATCTTTTGTCTTAGATATTGTTTCATATATTTGGGCACTTTTTTTTCATTTTATCTTCCCATCATTCACCTGTGGTGATTTTTACGGCAACATTTCTCTTTGAAGATGGTCAGGAAACATGGTTCTGCTTCCACAAAAAAAGAAAAATAAAAAATTACTTTTTAAGAATTACAAATCAAGATGAAATTCTGAAAGCTGATAATTTTTTCTTTTAAATGGGAGTCTAAAGCTATAATTTTTAAACTAGCAAAACATTACAAGAGCTGCATCCATGTTTCTGAAGCCAGCTATGTTGCCTCGGCTCCTTTGTGGGTGGATGTTTGGGCAATGAGTTCCAAGGGGCTCTGAGCTTCCCAGCCCTTTCACACGCTGCGTTGCAGTGGCCTGGAAGGACTGAGCTCTCGGGACTCAGGAACCAGCAAGTTTCTGAATTGATGAAAACTCTGGGATCCTGGTGCCTAGGTCAGCTGCTAAGGTATAAAACCCACTTTGTAAAAAAGACAAACAAGTGCCTACAGAGATCAACATTCCCCGGAATATTTTCCGTTTCAGCAGATTAGTTTTCTCCAGCAGAAAAACTTGACATCAGAAAATGTCCAGTTGTTATTCTCAACTCATTTGCATTTCTGCACAATGGGCCTGTATTGTACGAAATAGAGTATTTCATCATGGCTCCAGCTTCCAGCTTCACTGATCATTCATTGACCTCTTCCCAAATCTGAATTTACCTTTCTAGACAGTTTGGAAGCCTATGCCATTGTAGCATCCATAAACCCTTCTGATTTCTGCAATAGTCCTTGATCTAGATGTTTTGGGGTTTGTGCTAATATAAGGAAATATGAGCTTTTTCCTGTCAAAACATTGTGGAGCAGGCGTTCACTAATCATGTTGACAGCTTGCTCTTCCCAAGAAATTCTTTGGGCAGGACATCATTTGTTCACATTATATATCACAGCAAAGGGTGTCATGCCCAGTAGTGCTTGGTGACAGCTTTCCATTAGATAAAATGAAAGACAGCAAAAACAACACCTACCCCTCCACCCCGCCAAAAAAAGAAAAAGTGCAGTTTAAGAACTAGAAAAGAGATGTTCAGTTTTCTTGTGTAGTTACTATGTGTTTGTTCCTCAGCAGTAAAGTAATGAGTCTCCTCTTGGAATAGAGAAGTTATGGCCTCGTATTAAAGAATTGTGTTTTTCCCCTTGGTTTAGCAAAACATGAAAGATTTTTTATTGATCTCAAAGTTTCAAGATGGTACTGAACCTGGTTGATAAAAAACCCGCAACATATCAAACCATTAAAACCTAAAAGAGACAAGAAGTAAAGGTTATAACTGGGGTAGATAGGGAACAAAAAAGCCTAATACAAAAATAAGGGAGAGATGTGAAAGTTCTGGGGAGACTGGCTGGTTATTTCTGAGTGCTCTTCTGCTGTCAGAAATGTGCTTAACATGAAAAGAGTCTACTTTATTGCTCCCAGTTCTCACCTTTTTACACTCAAATCTGGCATTTGCATATAGGATGTCTGATTATGAAATGCATATATGTACATCTGATGATGTACCTGTTGATACATTTATTGTCTTCTGTTTGATTAGCAGTGATGTGCTGGAACATTCTCAGTGGCTTCAGTCTCATGCCCCTTATATGACACAGGAAGTTATACTGCTTGATTTGAGTCAAATCTGTTCTGACACTGGAGCTCTGCCTTGAAATACTTCATTATATGGCTTCAGATATTTTACATTGGGTTTTTTTGACTAATGCTCCTGTGCAAGAGAAAGTGCAGTTGTAGGAAAAGCATACAAGAGAACATGCAGTTGTAGGAAAACAATGTCTTCTAATTATTCTAATTATTTAGAAATAGTTTAAATTATGATTTTTTAAAATTTGATTGAATGATCTTGTATTGTTTTCATCACTCTAACAAAAGCTCAGTCTTAAAGAAAAGTGATACCACTTAATTTCTTCAGAGTTTTCATTATAGCCTCTAGTCCTTGGGGCTCTGGAGACAGAATAAAAATACTTACATGCATTTCATGACTCTGTCACTAACATAAAAATGTGTCATAGTCAGTTCAGGGCTTCAGTATTTACATCTAGAAAATAGAGAGCATGTGTACTTGCCTTTATAAAATATTTGAACTTCTAAAGTAATCAAGTTTCAGCAAGCTTAAGAGTAGAAGGTTCCCCTTGGGATTTATTTCATGGTAAAATTGTACTCAAGTTACATTTTTCATTTTATATATGCCTACATCTTGCTTTGCTCAGTTTTACTCACTTCAGTTATTCCAAGCTGAACCAAAATTTGCTTGTAGTTCACTTTTAAATTTACGTAAATTTTAAACTGCCAAACCCTAAAATTATATATATCATTTGGATTTTCCCACTAGTAATCTGAATACCTGCACAAACCAGACTTTCCTTTAAAATATAATATGGATTCCCCCAAACTGATATTTGATGACATTTTTGATGGAAAAATCTAGACAAGCACAAATATCATTAGATGTCACTAAACCATCATTTCCTTTTCAAAGATTCTACTTGTTTTCCATTTGGTAAGACATTTATATTTAATTAGTTTAGGTTTCATGTCCAGATATGACTTCATCTTCTATGACTGCTTTGCTTATCACCTACATTGTGTGCAAACCATCGTGCTGTACGCTTCAGTGCGGGGTTGCTTTTTTGGTCATTGGGTATAACTTGGGGGGGGGGCAGGTAAAGCCTCCTTGTGGGTTTGTTTTTATAAAGTATTCTGGTTTCACATACTCCAAGTAACATAAGAACTTCCATTTCTGGTAGCTTAATGTGCTTTTTTGAACTGAAATACTAAAAACTCTCTCCTCATTGAGAATACGTAAAGAGACTATTCATACCTGGCTTTCTGTGGAACTCGCTTTAGGTTTCATATGCACCAAACTACGTATTTTGCCGAAACTTTGTAGAGGCAGCAGAAAATGAATACGCAAGAGCAGAAAGGCAGCCATCCCTGTGCTTCTCAGGTTCTAGTTTTCAACAAAAGCCAGACTGGCCCCTAAAGTCTGCTTTGAAGGGGATACGCCAGCTTACAGTTGTCTCTACACATCTGCCTAAGAGGGACAGAGGGCTATATATTCCAAAAAGCCTCTACCTTGAGACAACCCAAGAAAGGTAAGGAACTATCCTGGCCCTGCTGAAATAGCCCAAGAATTCCAGCTGTGCCACTGTGCAAACACCTGGCAGGCTCGTCATGCAACCTGGCAGCAGCCAAGACCAGCCCTGGAGACCTCACCTCTGACCAGGAGACCAGCGCCACCAGTGACAGCAGAATATCCAAGCGGAGCTCACACTCTGCAATGCAAGAGAGGTTCCAGCATCGCCTCTTGCCTCCCTGCTCCTGGCTCTTGGGCTGCCAGTTATCTTGTTCTGTGCTTTCAATACCCAAATATCTCACTTTTGTGCCATGTTCTACTGTCACCAATAATTTGACATGATCCAGAATACGTGATGGTGCCACAGCTTATTTAGAAATGAGCGTCTAGTTTGAACATCTCTCTTGCTAACACAGAAAATACGTTTGTTCTGAATATAATAGCTCAGCTTGCCTGACAGTGTCATCATTTTAATGCATTTTTCTGCCTGAAGAACCTTGCCACTGTCCACTGATTTGTTATCTAAGTACCTTGGAGCATGCATGCTTTCCTTGGTGGGATTTTAATATAGCTGTGACACTTCCTAGTTCACAGAGGCTAGATTTGCCATGTTTCTTCTTGTTCCCTCTTTTTCCTGTCTGTCTGTGGTATACATAAACATTTTTCATGAAAAGCAAAACTTTGAAACTAATTATCTTTTACATAGCACTGATGTTTTCCCTTCCTGTTTAAGCTCTTAGTTATACCCCACTTACAGAAACTTGGTTACCCTTTAAACTTCACCAAAACTTCTGTCAATTCCTTCTCTGTTTTCCAGGACCAAACCATTCCTGTCACACACATAAAGCAGCCTGTTTCAGACTGCATTGGGAACATTTGTAGTTCTTGGAAATTAAGTTTTCCCTATTACTAACCTTCACAAGCATACGTCTACTTCTTTTAAACCCGATCTTACTAGTGAGAGAGTTAATAAGAGTGAGCCCCTAATAACCAGGATAGCATTTAGGCAAAGAATAGGCTCAAATAATATTTTCTGAACTTCTGAAGGCATTATTTTAACAAACCATCTCCAGAACTGAATCAGCAGGTGACAGTCCCTCTTAATCAAACATTGAAAATGGTGTCAGTGAGTTCCGAAAACATATTTATAGAAATGAAAATGCAAGAGATCTAGAAAACTGATATTGTACCATCAAGTTCCCACTGAACTAGAACTCATTAAAAAAAAAAAGTATTTGTACATATACAGAAGCACTCTAGAGGAAGGAATTTGGTGTCCACTCCCCACTTGATCCAGCAATTATTTGGAAGGGCTTCCAAATATTTCAGTTCTCTAATGAGG
The DNA here is from genome assembly GCF_963924245.1 of Chroicocephalus ridibundus. Classification (NCBI taxonomy): domain Eukaryota; kingdom Metazoa; phylum Chordata; class Aves; order Charadriiformes; family Laridae; genus Chroicocephalus; species Chroicocephalus ridibundus. The sequence goes on from NC_086285.1 coordinate 34,525,312, forward strand.
TTAATTCTGAGCGTATGTGTACATCTATATTAGGTAACACATATGATGTAGAGGAATTATAATAAAACACAGTCAAGTTCACTCAAAAACCTGGCTGGTCTCACAGCTGCAGAGAAATATTTTAAAATCTGTGCCTTATTGTCTCTAAGACATCCCTGAAGAGAAGTCCACTTGCTTTAATAGCTTCCAGATGTAATGTTAAGAATGGAGTCTCCATGAAGGAGGTCTATCTAATTTATAGCTTGGATAATTTCTTCTTCATGTCATGATGCAATGCTGTAAAAGGCCATATATATTGAATTCCACAAGCTACTTGCAGAAAATGAGAGAACTATGAAAATAATGCTCACAAAAAAATACAGGGGTGGTTTTAACCTATCCTTTCTGATACGATGTGCTAGGATTCTTACTATTTTCACAGTGAGCTAGAAAGCTAGAAGAAAGTGATAATACAATGAGATTTTTAATCTGAAATAGAAGCTATGATTTTAGACAGCATATGCAGTAAAACAAACGTAGCGCTGACCTTGGCATGAGTTTTCCCTTTGGTGAATTACTGTTCAGAGGTCCTTTTATCCAAAAGCTCAATGAAGATTTTTTGCTTATGCCGCGTGGCAGATGCATGGGTTTCAGAGCAGAAGCACTCATCCTTTCTCTCTCAGAAGTTCCACATGGGCTCAGCGTATTTTATAGCAATGAAGAAAAAGGAATACATTTTAACATGTTTGTTATGAATACTAAACTCCCAGCAAGCAAGATCCCTCTACATCAGCAAAGTCTTCACCACTGCATTTTCTGCAAAGTTTTATCCATTTTATTGCTGATTTCTCCTTTTCTTTGAATAACACTTAGGCAATAAGAAAAAATTTTCTGTATTGTCCTTTAAGGAAAAAAAAAAAAGTAAAATAAATATTAGATGAATGACTAATCTTTTAACAGCTATTTCTAAAAGAACAACAGATCATTTAGGATTGGGGATATTTTGTTGTACTTTTGATGCAGAAAACAAGGCATACCAGGACAGTGTTTATACTGTTTAAGCAGTGTACTTATGCCTCAAATTACATTCCTCTGGGGAATCTATCTGTATCTATATTTTGTCTTTGCTCTGGCCCATCTCCATAGCAACATGTTTGTTCCTATGGAGAATCTGGGTGAATAATTTCAAATTGAGCCTGAAATTTTTAAAACAAGGTTTCTGTTCCCTATAAAATAATTATGGACAAAAGCAATTTTAAAAAACCTCAAAAAATAAACATATTTTTGCCCTTGTCTCTTTTACCCTACTCTAGACATAGTTAGCTCTGAACAATCCTTTGATCTTTCTTCCCCATGATGTTCAGACTGGGAGCAGGCTTATCCACATGACTTCAGCAGCTGTTATAAAATCTGGTGGGGAATTTTTCATTCCAATTTGAATGGCTCACTTACTGTATTCACTAATTATGTTGTTATATACACACATTCCAAGTTTTTTCTCAGAAACTGGGAACTTCACTTAAAAAAAAAAAAAAACAAACACAAAAATTTCATGAGGAGAAGGGGGGAAGAGAACAGGGCAAGATTACTTTAAAATTATTTTCAAAGTAATATAGGTCATTTTAGACTTGGTCATTAAATTATAGCCAGTATCACTTCCTGCTCGTATTTGTAGCTGGTCTCTCTTGCATCTCAGGGAAAGATTCTATGGCTGAGAACCTTTTATTGTTACAAGATAATAGTGTTAAAAAATAGGTCTTAAAAAATATTATTGCTCTTTAGCATTAATGGTAATGAAACAATCGTTTCTTCATTTCTTCAAATGTATTCACTCAGAGAAATCTAAAAAAAAAAAAGGAGGATATTTTCATTAGAATGTACTGAAAAATAAAATAAATTTTTAAAAAGCAGAGAAAGAAACACTAAGAAAAATATTATCCCTAATTATATAGTATGTCTTTTAGTCATGAATTTTCATAGACCAGTAGGTCTTTTAAGTCTAGTAGTAAAATGATCCAGATAGATTTTCACTCAAGTAATTTCAGGAATTCTCATGGAATTGCCAAATTTGTCTGACCAAAGTGAATTTTGCTGCATTGCACAATATAGCAAGACTGAAAATCCTGTGTTTAAACTGGCAAAAAATGAAGGATGCTTGTTTTGTTTAATTGCTCAGGTGGTGTCAGTCTATTGAATCCAGCTCAGATAATGCCATCCATCCTACTTACCAGAATTACTGCTGTGAAGTTTGAACAATTTGCAATATTTTAAGGCAGACCCGGCATCTGCATCATCTGGAGGTAATGAGGCTTTCATTCTCTATGCCAGCTATTCAAGTCTTATATCTGATACTCAAAAAGTTTTCACAGATGGTCCATCCCAACCTGTTCTTTTTCTGCTTCCCCTGGGCTTGTATTTTTTTAGGCATTTCCCATCTGCCTGCTTTAAGATCTTTAAATAGGTGGAATATTCTGGTGAAAGGAATGAATACTTTTATTCTGCCTCCAAATTCTTTCCCAATGATACCACATGCACATTAGAGCTGGCACGCCCATACTTTGAAAAGAAGCATAAAGTTAAGAAGCAAAATATGGACCTGTTTTATATAAGAGTGAGTCACTGCTGCATTTCAATCACAGACTACGGACAATAAAAGAGAAATGAAGTGTCAATGATTTAATTGGCAGTAATAGACAAAGGCTGTATAGAGATAACATTCTCTCTTTTAAACTACAAAAACATGTTCATTTACAGGACAGGTGTCCTGCCATCAGCCAATGAAGACAGCTTTAAAAATCTGCATAGAGTAAGTAAACAGGACATACAATTATGGCAGTAATTTCTGAGTATCACTCAGAACAATATACTTGAATGATACAAAAATAACTGAGAAATAGCTTCTGAGTAAAGAAAGATGGTATCAATCATTTTGAATAAAAGAAAAGAATAAAAGATCAAAAGAAATACATTCCTATTCCGCAAAGTTTAAAAAAATAAAAAAATAAAAAAAGAGAGAGATTAGGCAGCATGCATGATGTTTTGTTGTTAATCACTTAAGCCAACCTTTCCCAATTCAGCTAGGAAAAAAAAAAAAGTAACATAGACAAGGGTGGCAGCTTCATTTGGAACCGACACTGGATTTCTGTAAGAAAAAATCCCACATGGCGTGTGTGGCTTTTATTATTGCAATGTGTGCACTGAACTAGTCAACCATCTTCAGATTTCAGATTGCAATCCACTTGATTTCAGTGGGAACTAGAGGGCAAATCAGCTCCTGCCTGAATCAGATATCCAAAATTGTGTTGCTCAGGTCCGAGGTACTGAGCCAGGCCATTTTTGAAAATTTTGGCTCAGTGTATAGTAGACTATATTCACTTGCAGAGTCCACTTATATTTGAAATTCAGTACTTCTGCTTGAAAAATCTGTGAACACCTGCAGAAAGGAAGAGGAGCATGTTCATCAGAATTAAAGGTACTGAAGACAATTAAATTATTACTCAGGTTCATGCAGTTTTAGTGTTTTCTGTTCTAAAATTCAGGCTGATAAATATATCCTGCAGTGTAACATCTGTGTACCATCCCACAGTGAAAATCATGGGCATTCATCAGCTCTTTGGAATATAAATTAAAAAAACAAGACAGTGAAGCACCGAAAGATGTTTTTTATGTGACATGAAGAAATAGGAGAATTAACAAGCAAGTCAGGAATAAAACACTGAAATGCAAGAAGAAAAAACAAAATCAGACTCATGTCAATAAATTACAGTGATCAGCAAGTCTCACATGCAGTTTTTTAAAAGCTGGTGGAAAGATACTTCAATTAGATGTTATTAAAAGGCTAAAAGCCTTTTCCTGACAAAGGAATATTTGGAGACTCATCATCTAATAGCAAACAGTCATGGATAAGTAAGTTCTTCTCTTCAAATCCAAGGACTGTCTCTAAATGTGTGAAGACACCATAGGAAGTCCCTGGGAATGCTGTATGTGTTTTGGATCACACGACAACTAAATGACTTTTAACCGTGTCTATACTGGAATCTATGTCATACTAGTGGTTGTATGAGGATACATAGGATGGAAGTTAAACAGCTAGTGAAGTGAACAAAATGAACCATATAACTATTTATCAGTCTTTGGAACTGTGTATATTTTGCGTAACCTCATCTCCTTCTAAATAAACACTATACTGTCCTCATGAAGGACACAGTGGCACGTCATGCTAGAGCAGGTTCTTTTCACAAACATCTTTCCTATATGTCTATGTTAAAGAAAGCTAGGCCAGAGAAACATGCTTTGCATGTGGAAGAAAATAAGGAAACACCTAAGGTGTTTTAAAACCTGTAGAAGGCAGTTCCACTGTTCTTTTGCATACATAAATTTTACTTTAAAAAAGTAACACGAGTTCTACAGAGCTGGAATAAGGGCACAAAATACCATACCATTCATGTAAGAGACAGACTGACATTCCCACTCACCAAAATAGTAAACCACAAGTTAGGGCAGTTGCCCAGAATTTGAAGCTTGTTAATCCAGGGAGTGCCTTAACTAATACATTAGCTTTTCCATCTTGGGTTGGAGAACTTTTCCCCGGGACAATGTATCCAAGCCTATGTATTGCCAGAAAATATTCTGCTTTCAAAAGAGGAAAAAAAATACAGTTAAGAACTTTTTGCTGGCTTTACGGATAACGAATTAAGAGCATATTACTGACTGCTAGGATAAGACCTAGCTAGCTCGGGATAATACTAACAATCAGAAATAGTGTTTTCTTTGGAACATTCATAAAGAATTGAAAACAACTCAGACACTACGGGATGAATCAGCCAAATGTAAATTTGCATCAACTAGCCAAAAAGATGAACCCTTCAGACTCCCTCTCTTTAATGCTCCTTCATCTCTTCTTGGTCGGCTTTAGCACAGTATTCTTCCATGAAATCTTCTTATCCATTATCCAAAATCATCTTTTGGCAGCGTGGTCTTAAGTGATGAACGTTTACATTTCGCATAGATACACTCATTCACATAAAATAAAATCCTTTACATGCACCTTTAGATACACACCCATAGATTTTACATGACAGATATATAAAGAGACATAACAAAATGTATTAACAAAATAAAAAAGTTACCAAAATACAAATTTTGCCCCTGCCAACATTCCGTAAAGTCGACCCTTTGCATTGAGTAAGCTATGGATAGTAGTGTCTTTCTCCATCACAGTTCTTAGCAGTTCTTCCTGAAAAGGCTTACCTAGAAATGAAGACGTAATTTCTGCTTTTTCTATTTAATCACTTCTTCTGTAGCTCTGGCCCTCTGTTGTGATTCTGTTTAGAGAGTAGAAACACTTCTGCTTTAGTGTTGCTCTCCATTTAATGCTGTTGTATAGCAGGCTATGGGAGTTGCCTAATTTGAAAGCCTTGGCCACTTAAAACATGGCTGTCCGCAGCAGTTGCTAAGAAACTACAACTTAACTGCTTTCAAATACAGTTTTACTAAAGTGCAATTACCCACACCTGCTATTATTATTTATATGAGCTCATGTGTAATTGCTTCTTCACCATACTGGACACGTCCTCTCTTACCTCCCATTGCACTAAGCCCTTTCCTTCCAGCAACTTGTGAGATCATTTCTCATCTCATCCAAACAAATATTTTAAACCACCCCCATATCCCGATTATTCCTCGGGCAGGGAAATGTGTCATGAAACATCTTAGCGTAGCTCAGCACGAGACAGAATACGAATGCCCAGCTGGTCACTGTCACTTAGAAAACCATTATTATGAGACAGAGCCTCCAAAGAAATTTTACCACAAGAGAGATCACATGGCTGAACAGGAGGTAGATGGCATTTTTTAATTGAAGAAAATGTTTATGCAGTAATGAATTATTGAACTAAAAAGTAAGCAGACTGTTTAGGAACTCTGCTTCTAGTAAGTCAGCCACCAAGGTTTTGTTATATAAACAAACAAAATGCCAGTAATAAGGAATATACACGCAAGAGGACTGGGTCCTTTTGGGTGGAAAACTTTTGTCTTCACCCTTTTTTATCATGTAAACATCGATCGGTGCCTCTTGAATAACAAGGGCATCTTTTATAGTATCTTGGCTCTATTCCACATCAGCTCAGACCATTCTGTTTATTACGGAATTTCAACCATGTGAATTAGATGCCTTATTCTTTGCTTCCTGGAGGTGAATGCAATCAAGCAGGGACTTGAATGAAAGGAAGTTTTGGGCAGATAATGGGAGTGAACAATTAAAATGCACAAAATCTGTAAAGCTTGATGCCCGCCCTTTTTATGCAACAGGAGGTGAACTAGCATGCAGCAACACAGGGCAGTAAGGGGATAACAGTGCTAATAAGAACAGCGTAGCACTGCTCCATCCGTGGGAAAAGCTGTGTTCACAAGCCAGTTAACGGGTTCTGCAGGGAGGCAGATATATTAGCCTCAGTCCAGGTGTGTGTTAAAACAGCTGTGAGTCTTCTGGAGAGACCCTTGCTTGTACCCGAAGAGTCAGAAATACTGGAAATGGAGCTTGCATACGTCCCCAGTCATCCACATGGGTACACACAAAATAGAGAAAGTGAAAGAAAAAGAGAAGGAAAAGGAAAGAAAATCCAAATCTTCTTACCTAATAAATACCTACATACTCAGACAGACCTTCTACATTTACAAGCTGTTTAAAAGTTGCATTTTCTAATGCAAATCTTGATGTAAACCAATCTTGTTAATCATTGAATCACTAGTCGTTTAAGTTAAACGACTTGATTTTTAACAGCTGGTTTGCAATCAGTGCACAATTACTTGTCTTACTGCTGAATCTGGATGTTTGTTCTGCAAATATGTAGGTTTCTGGCACCGCAATGTTGAATACTTCAGCCTTTCTGAGGGATGGTGAGACAATGTACGCTGCATTAGGCTGCAGGGGTAAATAAGATGATTTGTAGCTGCATGTAATTGTTAATTATACAAATAAAAACTTTGGGAACAGTACAATAAATAGATGAGGTTGTTTGTAAATCTCTCATTTTCCAGTTTAAACTCTCAAAATAAATAATAGAAATGTGGCCATATTTTCCTCCATGAAGATGACAGTATGTTAAAAAAAAAAGTAAGCTCTGTATCAAAAGATATCATTGTGGAGTCATTTGTAAAAACAAAGATGCATTTTCTCCCCTAAGACAAAGTCTCCAGAGTCTACAGTTTCTTTCAAATAGCTTTATCTTCATTAACAAACATTTTGACATCTCTAGATGACTATATAACATATTGTAAGAATATATTTCAGCAGAATTTCAACAAACTAACCTCAGGATTTTGACAAGTCCATTTTATGAAAAAAAAAAAAAAAACCAACAAACCAAACCATTTTCACAAAGCTCTGTTTTAGAGTACCATGGGGATAATAAGCCTGAAGATATAATTCCTGAAGATTTAATTTGAATGACCACCTTTGGAGACACGGTTTGCCATGGCAAGCCCCAAATTGCCCAGGAGACTTGCAAAAGCACTCATGTGCCAGGGTGCCAAGGGGACCAGCAGCCCCTGCCACCCCGCTGCGATGGGCCACGGGGCAGAGGAGGTGCATGCCAGAGGACCGCAAAGTGTTTCCAACCTCCTCCCAGGTCCATACCCACGTTATAATTCACGTTCTGGATACACCATGAAAACACTATATTGAATGCCATTTTTATAACAATAGGAGAAAGATGTTAAGCTTGAGGGTGTGCTTTTAGGAGTACTTTGAAGGAAACAGAGGGTGGTGGAAGGGCAACAGACGATGGGTGCATTCCTCTATATCCAGACATGTCCAGGTTTTTAACGCTTGTTTCACCTGTGTGAAATTTCTGCTGCTTTACTTTTGGATTAATTTCTAATCCATGCTTCTTCATATCCTCTTTGCCACCTGAAGAAGAGACCATAAACCACACAACTAATAAATCTAGGGATTCAAACTGTAGCCCTTGGCTGCCACCTAAAGGTTTCATATACTTCTTTAGAGGGATACCATCAGATTACATTCCTATGTTTGGAATGGAAAAATACTTGCCTACTATTGTTACAGGCAGCCTCTACAGTCACTATTGCTGAAAGAAATTAAAGGAGAAAAAAATTTGCTCTGGAAGAAAAAAAAAAAAAACATTAGTCCAAATGCACTCCAGAAAAAATTACTTCTTCTCTCCACACATACTTTGGATTTGAAAGCCTATCTAAAAATTAGGAAAAAAATAGTATATATTACCTGGTTTTGGTAAAAGAAGAAAGCCAGAACAAGGAAGCCAGAACAAAGAAAGCATAAACTACTGAACAACGGGTGGCTGAAGAGCAAAAGAGGGTGGCATGCCCAGCCAGCATTTGGGTGACACAAGGCGGGCAGCAGGCAGGTTGGGTAGCTCTTATGCTCTCTCCAGAGAAGAGGTTGCTCTCTCTAGGCACTCTTCAGAAATTCAAGCTACTTCAAAATAGCAGGAGCTGAATTGGAAAAGAAAACCCTGGCCACCGACTCCTTTTTGCACCAACAGGCAGAATTCTGCCTCAACTCTCTATATAGCTACAACTATCTGTAATTTCCAACAATTAACTTAAAATCATTGTTTCTTATTCACCATGTCTGTAGAAGGTGGGCAATACTGACTTCTTGCATCGACATTTTGAATCTACTATGAGAATTTCAATTTCAAGGAAGTATCAATTTTACATAATGAAATCATATGCTGGGGAGCATTTTTCTAATGTATCTAGAATTCATAACACATTCATAACCCTGTATGTTATGATTCGCTCCTTATATAAATAGATCTCATCAGAACTTTTTGGTAGGCAGTAGAATAGAGAGTGAGGCTCTGAATAAGGAGAAAGAGGGCTCTGAAGTGATGCGGACACGTAGTATAAATGTAAAACTATCAGAGAATCAACCTGCAGTTTGAAATGAAGTTGTACTCAACTTTTTAGTGTTAGAGTAATTCTAATGCACATTCTTTTTATCACTCCTGTGATATGTTCAATCTATATGTCTTACATCCTGTAGCACAAAGAGCAAACAAAATAAGAACAAATTAAGTAGGAGATATTTCAAGAGGAAAAAACTATACTATCATAGGCTCAAAGAATTTCTGGACAGCAAAGAATTGAATTTCTGATGATCAGAAAAAATTTTCTTCAAATAGAGTTAGGCTTACTAAATTATTTTGCAACCTCTATTTCCCCTCAACTTCCAGTGTTCACTAGTGTGTCATGTCACACGAGGATTATTTGTTGGTAAAGTATCCCATTAACTAAATTCTAAAGGAACAAATTACTAGTTTGGCTGTAACTTAATTATGTAAAATATTTTCCATTTGAGATAAAATTATAAGTTCTGGCAAATCCTAAGGCAGCTGTGTACTCTTATCAAGTACACGCTAACAGCGTGACTTTAATTTTGGTCCTCAGTTTATACTGACACTCTAAATATTCAAATTCAACTCTCTAAATTCAATTATTCCTAGACGGCCTCAACTCAGGCTAGAAAAATCTGTCCCAAATAAAGTGATGTCTGTTCCTTAGCAATACATGAATCCCATAGTCCCTCTCACACCTTATCCTGATTTCAGTAACAGTCAATACCAGATGCTGCAGCAAAGGTAGAAATCATCTTTAAAGGACCACATCGCTATACGGCTGTAGGGGAAATTTCTCTGCAACCCCAGCCAGTGGTTGGTTCTTTTTCTGAAGCATGAAAGCTTACCTTCCTTATAAACTTTTATCCTGGCTAGTGTAAAGGCACATAAAATTTATATATCTCATCTATTTTTAAATCCTACAAAGTTCTGATCTGGAGCCAATAAATTCCACAAGTTAATTATACATTATTTTAAAAAGAATCTTATGCTTTATTATAGCATGAAGGAAAAACAGTAAAACCAATAACTACAGCTCTACTGGATCCTGGAATTAGACAAGAGAAGATTTATTGATGTGAATAAAAATATTTCAGAAGTAGGGATATCTTTCAGAAGTAGGGATGAACTTGTGTGAGGTGCTGCCCAAACATACACGATCCTATGCCAAGATGATAACAATCTAAGGATAAGCAGGATGTGAAAGGTGAGGAGACATATATACAGACACGTATTTGAAACAATTAGAAAAATCAGTAGTAAGTGATGGTTTTTTTTATTATTTCTAAATGTCCCCATCTGCCTCCATTCTTTCTCAATGTCACCATTAAACATTTCTTGATTTATTTTAGTTCTCATGTTAGTAGTGAGTCTTGAGCAGCAATCTGGTGAGAGAGGGGAGGGGATATTCAGATAAATACCCTACGGAGACCATCCTGGCTACAACGTGCACACCACATTTCAACACTGAAGACAAGAGCGGCTGAAATCCTATGAGAGAGGCTCAAAACCTTTGATAATTCTGGAAAAACACACCCTCCCTGTCTCTGTTCCCCACCCCTCCCACTTCCCCCCTCTGCCACACGCACGCAGAGTTTGCCTGTGGGATTTTTCCACTCATCATCCACCCCTCAATGCACCCGAGTGAGCAGCTTAGCTATGGACAGGAGACGTGATTTGTACTCATCAATCACCCAGTTACAAACTTCTGCGTTGTAACTGTAAGATACTTCTGAGCCCGTTCTACACAGGCTACACTGTGCTAAAAAATAACATTAATTTCTGTTAAACAGTACTAGTGCCATTTCTAAACCACAACTTAACTTTCCCTTTCAACCTCTAACGCTTAATTTCCTCAAGATTTTCTCAGGAGGAAGTTTAATCTTTCAGAAGTCCCAAGAAATATTTCCTAGTGTTCCTCCACTATACCCTACCTTTTTGTTTCTACCAGTTCCTTGTAAAACATTACATAGGAAACCTCTGGGAAATACGAGTGAGCTAATGGTGATAGGGGCTTACCTGGGAATTTTCTCTGCAAACTTTCCAAAATGCTGTCAGGCCTGCTGTATTATTATGGAATATTTTATCTCCTCCTTTGGTAACCCAATACTTTAGATCCTGGGGACAGAGAAGAGGAGAAATCATCATGGAAAGAGGATGAGGGAGAAATTGCAGTGCTGCTTGAGATCGCGGCAGCGGCAGCAATCGTGACCTTGGGACTCCATTAGGGAAGTGAGAGAAGCAGAGGGGGGAAGATGGGGAAAGCAAGAGGCCTGAAAAGTATCTGAGGATCCATCCCCTGGGCGGGAGTGGGTGGGGAGGGAGACACAAAAAACCAAACAAAGCAAAAAAAAAACATGAGAAGAAGGAGTAAAAAATTAATTTTAGTGCAGGTGAGAAGGGAGGTAGAATGGGAGTAACAGTCTTCAATGAAAGCAAAAAGAGGAAAAAATAAATTTTGAGGAAGGAGAAAATGAAAAAACATGGGGTGTAACATGGTCACTTGATTGGCACCTAAGCAGGCTCTCGGCAGTAAGAGGAGATTACATACCTTTCTCAAGTACCAGAGAGAAAGGTAGGAGAGAGGCAACAAGAACAAAAGGAAATGGGTGGAGGTAAAGCAAAGAAAAACACGTGGAGTGCCAGTGTAATGTGGATAGTTTCAGCTCGCAATAATACAAAAAACATCTGATAAAAGTGCATGACAGTTGCTGAACTTCACAGTGGCTGTTGCTCCTCTGTAGAAATGAAAATGCTATTTGTTTATGTCACAAACTATACTTTGAAATGTATATTTTCAGAGGAGTTCAGCAGCCTTAGCGTCAGTGGATCTACACCTGCATCTCTCAAGAGGAAACCTGGCCTTGACCCATCCTCCATGGAGCTGGAACACCATACAGTTAGCATCAAAATTGTAATGACTGTTTTGGGGTGGGCTGCAGTCCTTTGTGAATATAAAGCTAAGCAAAACAATACACTCTCTGTTCTCTGTTAGTCAGTGAAGGAAAACAGTAAAAGGGCCCATAGATTAGTAACACAGGATCTGATCTTCAGGCTAAAGTCCCACTGAAATAAGGTTAATAAAATAACTTGTCTGCCTCACTGCCCTTCTATCCTATCCCTTCCAGAAATCAAGCCACAGTGCTTGTAAATCTATGATGTAATATCTGGAAAATATTAATGACAGCATTTAGAAGAACCCCAGGTAAATTTTATACTTCAAAGACAGGCCACAGGGGAGCTCTTCTGTCTGAAATCAGAAAGGCTGTCACAGCACACCACATGTTTATTTGTCAAAAGGAAGAAAACACTTCTATCTGAAATACCAGTTCCGTCACATAAAAAAGCATAGTGGAAGTACCAAAAGATCTTAGTGTAACAGTGTTCTTTAAAACTTTGCATGTGACAACAATTAAAGTGTTCTTCTTTCAGAACAGATTTGTTCAACTGAATATACTGGTGGGGTTTTTTTTAAGTAAATACTTCCAGAAAGAGATTATTCGAGCATTTCAATAAACAATCCTAAGCTTTGACCACTTGTTGCAACACATGTTTTTATGCTTTTGAGCATCTGAGTTGGACTATATTGACAATTTCTTCTGCTTGCTCGTTTCTAGAAAGATCATCCTACTCTTTCTTAAACAGAAGACAAGCGCACCTTCACCGAGCCCCCCCTCAATGCTAATTTACAGATCAGCTGTCTGTACTACAGATGTCCTAGGAAATGAGCGCCTCTATAGAGCTTAAAGCATTGGTTTTGACCTCGTAAACCCTAAACAGGCTGATACCTCCTCACCCAAGAAGCCACTGCTGTCTCCGTCTCAAACGGTGTAAGATGAGACCACAAGCTCATGCTGATCATTTCAGTTGAGAATCCATCTGAATGGCAATTTTTTTTCTTGCAATGGTGTGAAATATCTCAGGTTTTTTGTCTTACAACACACACTTCTTCAGTGGGCTTCTGGCAAGCACTGAAGCACACAAGATCAAGATCGGGGATTTCTAGAGGACCACGTGCTCTGTTTTTAATATCCAAATTTTAGAAATTTATTGGTTATATAAGAAAGGAAGAGAATTGTACCATTGGGGTTTTGCAAGTTCTGCACAGAAAAGCAGAAGGGAGGGAATATTGCTGGCATGTAGACCAGAAAAATCTTCATCTTCCATTTAAACCAATACAAATAAATGGTGAATAAGAACAACAGTTAGACACAATATACACAAATGTCACTAGGCTGAAATGTATGGAAAATAGAAGATGTTATTCCACCTGTCTCTGCATAACATTGACCAAACTGTTAAGAGTCAAGAAGGTAAATGATAAAAGATAATGCTTCAGACGTTGCCAGATTGTTTCATGCAGGCCTGCTGAAGCCACTGAAGTTGCAAACCCACCCAAGATTTCTAAGCCCAAATGAAACTTCCATGGGAAATCAATGAAAAACTTTATGAAAAGCTCTATTTAGAGTATTGGTCATTTTGGATTATTGTTTTTCCTTAAAATGCATCGTTTTCTCTTTATGCCATGAGCATCAGGAAGTTCAGTAGCGTGGACTGATAACTAAGGTTAATGAAATTAATGAAAAAAATAACGAAAAAAATAATGGAAAATACTATTTTGGGGAGTAAATATTCTATTTTGAAAGCTGACATTACTACTTTTCACAGTGAGTACTGAGCCTAGAAATGAGAAAGAGTGTACATAGTTTTAATATCTTATATGGAAATACATCACAACTTTGTCAAAATTACATTTGCTTAAAAATGTTGTGTATTGCATTGGACAGTTGGAATTTTATATAGAATTTTACTGGATATAAAAACAGCATAGGTAGATTGTTCATAGTCCGCACTGGTGGGGGAGAGGCCTATGACTCCTTGGCAATCTGTTTCTTGGGAACAGCTATTGAATTTGAATTGTTCCATCATTTAAAATTGATGGGTTATGAAAGATTTGCAAAATACACTGACTTCTTTATATGAAACAGATGCAGTTTAGATTCAAATGTTGTGTAAAAAAAAGAAACCAAGCTATAGCAAATGCAATTGTATCTGACAGACAAGCATGTGATCCTTTTATTTAGTTATATAGCAAAGAAACACAATTTGCATGTCAGTGGGATCAAGTGAAACTACCAAATCCCAGACAATTACCGTACTCCAGCAAGATTTTAAATTATTAAAATAGGAAAGTTGGAGGAACGTGTAATCAATTTAAGTATACCAAAATGCTTTTTATGGGGATTTTAATTGTGTCTAAGATGGCAAGGTAATGTAAGAAATCACGTGAAAGACTAATGAACAGATAATGCATTTTTCATTTGAAAAAAGTTTTGATATTAACAGTTGTAAACCACCATCACTCTTCCCTCTGCAATCTTGGTTTGGACTCTCCCCCATGAAATGGCACATCAAAGATGGTTGGAAATATTCGACCAAAAAAGGAACATGTTTTTTTGTAAGAAATGCTTTGGGGTTTTTGACCGGCTCTAGTGAGCATTCACTGCAGATGCAACATTTTCAAAACTGTTTCCTGAAAAGAGAGGCTATTCACCAACACTGTGATAGGCAATTATATTTTATTTTCAATAAAGCAAATGTAAATACTGGAAGGGATCCACAGTTATAACACTTCAAGAAATTTAGTACACATGTAATATAAGAACAGAGAATTACTTTCCACCATAAAAATTCATAGAATAACTTAGGTTGGAAAAAGCCCCCCAAGGCCCAACCAGCCCTCTGCTCAAAACAGGTCCAATTAGATCAGACTGCTCAGGGACTTGTTCAGCTGAGTTTCAAATATCTCCAAGGACCACCAATGGACTGGGACTTAAATCCAGTTCCAGTCGTCTTAAACTCCTCATTACAAGTCTCTTATGTGACCTTAGATGATTCAGTTTCTCCATTTGCAAAACCAGAATTAGTATTCAAATCTCCTGCATAGTGTTCTTTGTCAATTTATTCAAAGATGCTATCACTACAAAGTAAGTATTTTTAAGTCTTTGGATACCACCATGGGAGGAATGAAGCTAAAGAAATAGGGGGAAGCTGCTTTTTACATAAACCAGCAGAATAATTTGAACAGTTAGTGGCCTCTACTGATAGAAGCCACAACTAGTGGCACCTTCAGCTCTTGGCTTCTTTGTTACTGGTGACTATTACTGTTCAGGGTGCGCAGTTCTCACCCAATACTGGCATCCTTCTCATTATGCTCTCGGTATTTAAATTAATGACTAGAGTATGGTCATTTTGGTTACCTTATTCTCAGATTTTATGTGAAATTATTCATTTTTTTTCTGTACTGTAGATATTGTCTTTCTGCCCAGAATGCCAAATCCTTGGACATCATTCTCATCAGCCTGTAAGGACGCTGTTTCCTATTTGTATGGTGAACAGCCTACGCTTAGAAATTCGGAAGATAATTCATGCTGTTGAGGACAGAGCTATTTTCTTTATGATGCTTATGATAATTTAAGTTCTGATCTGATAAAGAGATTCATACAGAATATATGCATATGGAGTATTAGCTGTATTCTTCCTCCCATCAGCACTACTTAGACTATGCAGGTGAAAATCCCAAAGCAGAGAGATCTCAGTTTCAGTGACTTTTACTTCTGCTGGGATTTTATTCAAAGATATTCCCTTTAATTTCTTTATGTCTCATCCTGGACTCTTTTTTCCAGATACATTTGAATCAACATGAATTTGCAAAATCATGACCCAGGAGGTAGACACTATAGTCTCAAATAGGAGTAAATTGAGTTTAGTTTACCTGTCACAAGTGCATCTCATTTCAAAGAACAGCATCCAACTGAGCTCTCATGGGACATGTAGCTCACCACTTACATAGTTTGAAATTGTGACTTCTGAAATCATAGAGCTTTTAGGTCAAGAACGCCAAAATATTTGAAGTCATGTAGATGCTACCCTTTTATGTTACCATCACTGCACAGGACTTTCTCACATCCCGTATCCCTATTTGGGCCGTGGCTGCCTAAGGAATGACACTCAAATGTCCGAAACAGGTGATTTTTCCAAGATGAAGCAAAAAGATAATACAGTGTTTAAAAACTCCCAAGAGTGGGAGTATAGGACTGCTCCATTGCTGTTTCTTCCTCAGCAACCTTGAACAAACCCAGTGTGTGTTCAGTTTCTGACCTTTGACGTGCAGATGATAACCCATCCTTATCTCAGCTCCGCGAGGCAGAGCACAGGGCCTGAAAATGCTTCAGCAGCCTTTCATTCGTAAAGACTGTGAAACAGCACAGTATTTACACTGCTTGAGTTTGCCTTATCTATTAACGTTGTAGCCTGCAGAGGCAGGCTTGGGCGCCGCGTCGAGATGCTATTTTAGGATCCTGTGCCCACTGACTTCTGTTAGGTAGTAACAGAAATGAAGTGATGTCACCGTGATGGCTATGGCTGGCTCTGTGCTCAGCCCAGAGGCCCCAAGGCCTGAGGCCGGCACATCTACCCCCGCGGTGGGGCTTGTAACCCGGTGTGACAGGACCAGGTGCCCCAGGTGTGTTTCACCTACCAGGAAAATGCCACCCACCACCTCCTCTGGGAGTGGAGCCCTCATAGAATCATAGAATTCTCTAGGTTGGAAGGGACCTTTAAGATCATCGAGCCAAATCATAAACCTAACACTGACAAAACCACCACAAAACCATGTCCCTAAGCACCACATCTACCCGTCTTTTAAATACCTCCAGGGATGGTCACTCAACCACTTCCCCTGTGGTAGCCTGTTCCAATGCTTGATAACCCTTTCTGTGAAGAAATTTTTCCTAATACCCATACTAAACCTCCCCTGGTACAACCTGAGGCCGTTTCCTCTTGTCCTATCACCTTTTACTTGGGAGAAGAGATGGACCCCCACCTCTCTACAACCTCCTTTCAGGTAGTTGTAGAGAGCGATAAGGTCTCCCCTCAGCCTCCTTTTTCCCTCAGCCGCTCCTCATAAGACTTGTTCTCCAGACCCCTCAGCAGCTCTGTTGCCCTTCTCCGGACACGTTCCAGCACCTCAATGTCTTTCTTGCAGTGAGGGGCCCAAAACTGAACCCAGTATTCAAGGTGCGGCCTCGCCGGTGCTGAGTACAGGGGGACAACCGCTTCCCTAGTCCTGCTGGCCACACTATTCCTGATATAGGCCAGGATGCTGTTGGCCTTCTTGGCCACCTGGGCACACTGCTGGCTCATACTCAGACGGCTGTCCACCAACACCCACAGGTCCTTTTCTGCCGGGCTGCAAGGGGTTGTTGTGACCCAAGTGCGCTGAAACTAACAGCAGGAGAGGCGGGACGCGGAGCGGAGCGGGGCTGGGCGGGCAGGAGAGCGCACCTAGGCCCGGCGGGGCTTTCCTGGCCCGCACGGCGAGGTACTTTCCGCCCGGGCACGGTTAACCTTTGCGTTACTCCCACTTGGCCCCAAGGGGTGGAAACTCCGCGCAGAAATTACTCGGGGAGGGCGATAGGAGTGATAAAAGGAGGGGAGGTATTTTTAGGTAACGTGAAGTAACCGGCGGCGGCCGGGTGGGGGGGATGAGGGGGTGCGCCGTGGGAGGGCGGTTTGCCGGCCCGCACCGGAGGCCGGTCGCGCTGCCGGCAGCGGGGCGGAGGGGCGCCCCGGGAGGGTACATGGGCGTGTTTCTGAGGTCGGGGGCAGCGACGGGGAGGGTGAGGAGGTGGCGGGCGTGAGAGTGGCAAGAGCGCCCGGTAGCGGCGACCGGCTTTACACGGACCCACAACTGCCGGCAGGGCGCGGGGCTGCTGACAGGGCCGCCCGCAGCGGCGGCCGAGGGGCGGCGGGGCAGGACGGGCGGCGCAGCGCCGTGCCCGCGGCCTTCGCCCGCCTCCCCGCGGCGGCCGCTGGCGCGGCCGGGGGGGGCAGCGGCGGTGCGAACAATGGGCGCCGGCAGCCGCCGAACAAAGGCGCGGGCGGGCGCAGTGACTTCACCGCCGGGCCCGCCCCCGCCCGCCCGCCCGCGGAACCTGCCCCGCTGCCGTCTCCTAGCAACCGAGCGCGGACCCGCCGGCCCCGCGCGCACCGACCGCGGCGGGGCCCGACGGCTCTGCGGGCGGCCTGGGCGGCCTCCCGGCCCCGCGGCGCGGAGAGGCGGCCACGGCGGCGGCGGGTCGGGACGGCGGCGGGCAGTGCCCACCTGGCGGCGCGGCGGCGGCGGCGGACGGGGGGCGGCAGACGGGGTGGGGGGAGGCGGGGACAGCTGCCGGGCGGTTGTTTCCCTGAGGGAGGTGCGGTGCCGCCGCCGCTCCCCGCGCGGTGCCAAGTGCTTCCCCGCGGCCGGGCAGGGCGGGCGGCGGGGCTCCCCTTGTGCGCCGGGCTGGAGGCGGATGGAGGGAGCCGCTCTCCGCTCTCGGCCGGGGCCCCGCCGCTGCCGCCGGGGGGCCGCCCCTCGCGGGGCGCGGGGGCGCGGCGGGCGCTGCCCCTGAGATGCAGCGGCCCGCGCCCGCCCCGCCGCCGCCGAGCGCCCTACCTGTGCCGGGCCCGCCGCCGCCCCTCCCCCGGCCCCGCCGCCGCCGCCGCCCCCGCGGGGGCCGGGACTGAACGCGCCGCGGCGCCGAGACGCGGCCCCGAGAAGAGGGCGAGGGAGCGGGAGCGGGAGCGGTGCCGCCCGCGGCGCATGATGTGGGTGCCGCTGCTGGCGTGCCTCACCGCGGGGATCGTCTCCGTGCCCAAGTGCCAGCGCGGCCCCGGACCCCTCCTGGGGGCGGCCCGGCTGCTGGCGGCCGTGCCGGGACTCTGCCAGCGCCGTAAGTTACCGGGTCCCCTCGGGCTGCTCGCCTGGTTGGGGTTGGGGTTGGGGTTGGGGTTGGTTTTCGCGCGGGGGCCGTGCCGGGGCAGAGGGCATGCCCAGGTTCAGCGGCAGCCCACCGGGGCACGGCCCTGACAGCTGGGGCCGCCCGGTGCCGCGGGCACACACCGCCCCGGCCGGCCGGGCGGAGCTGGCGGGCGGAGGGTACCTGCGGGGAGAGCCCGTCTGGAGCGGCCGGCCCCCGCCCGAACTTCACGCTCCTCGAGTAGCGCTAGTGCCAGCCCGTGGTTTGCCCGTCCCGGGGGCGTCCAGCCTCTACCGAGCCCTGGCAGCTCCCCGGGAGCCCGCGGGGAGTGTCGAGGTCCAGGGTGCGGCGGGGTCCTGAAGTGCCCGGTCACCCTCTGCAATCCTCCGAGAAGCGGCACACAGACACCCCGGTGGGTGACAGGCTACGGATGGACAGTTCTTAGGGATGAAAACACTGTTTTTTACATCGTCTATATGGCATATGGTGACAGGGTTTAAAAAATTGATAGACTTATGGAAAAATAGTTGTCTCTCTACCTTGGACTAACGTGTATCCTGACAGTTCCCTGCTAGCCGTGGTACTGGTGGTGGCAAAGGCTCTGGTAATTGTGGGCAACACCTCAAATCGTGGAAGGGCTTCCCAAAACCCCCTGGCATCAGTTCTGATGCATGCAGGCTGAGGGCAGTCTGTGCAAATGCACCTTAGATCGTACTGCAGTTGATCAGCCAGAGCTATCAGGTTAGTCAAGTATTTCATGAAGGATCTTATTTAACTAGTAGTGGTCAGAAAAGCAGATCAAGTTGTCAATCACCTTTCCCTTTTTTTTTTTTTTGTTTCCTTTGTGGAATAAATGGATATTCCAAGTTTAAGCCTGGAGTTAATTTAAAATGTTAACATGTAACCTCTAAAAATAAGATTTACAATGGGAACAATGTATTAGTCTTAAGTTCCTTATTGCATATGTGACAAATTCATGCCTAATTCACTGGGATTTGCCCAGTGCTATTAAAAACAATGGAATAATTTGTTAACTTTCATAGGATAATTTATTTTGCTTTTTTGGCTTCATATTTTGAATTCAAAACCAAACTAAATGTCAATAGGAAAAAATAAAATATAATATTATTAAATTTCTTATGAAACATGACATCTTGTGTTTAGTATCCCAGATTCTTTTTTGTGCAGTGTAATTGAGTTGAAAGGCTAATTGAAACTTTATGGAGAGGATAGTTCTGTGCCTGAGTGCAGTGCTGTACTTGCTCATGAGTGTAACTCCTGGGTGCACACCAGTGCAAATAATGCGTGAGAACAGAATGCCATCGGGGAAGATTGTGCATGAGACTTTTGGTCCAGAGGATGCTTGCTCTCTTCATTGTGCTCAATAGTGAAAATATACATGGATGATATGTCATGGGTTATGTGTTTATTGTAACAACAGCTCCCAGATTGGGCAGCGTGTTAACTCAGATAGACCTTGTTTTTTCCTCTTCATTTGAAACCTCTGCTAATTCATGAAAGCTGAAAGTCACACTGAATTCTTTCCTTCATACATAATCACTTTACAGGCTAGAGCCACAGTTGAAGCAAGAAGAGTGTTTTGTGTTGTTTTTCCGTGAATGAATGCATGAATTTTTTCATTATTATTATTATTATTAGTGTGTGCTTTTTCCTTTGGTTGTGATAGCTCTATCAGCCAGTGCAGCACCACCTGGATTCTTTGAACTTCTGTGGACTGCTCTGAGAGGGACTCTGGGCAGTAGCTCCATGCACAGCTATTTGGCAGTGCAGCTTTGTTGAAGCAGCCACTCCTTTTTGCTTCTGCCATGACAGTGCTGGGCATGGAGAATAGCATCATGCTGTTCCCGTGCCATCAGCGAGTTCAGTTTATTTATATGCAGAGTTGTCAGAACCTGTGTATCTCTTGCACTGAATCTCCAGTTCTAAAAGAGACTGGAATTAATATGAAATGTACATGGGACTCCAGTTTATTCATTCTTATTGGAGCACTTGTGGCTCTTCTGATTGAAAAATGGACCGTTTGATGCTACCTGAGGTATTTGTTCTGCAAACTGCAGTTTGAGATGTGAGTTATTGCTTGGGGATAAGTGAAGGTAGAATTTGACCCTGGATTTGGAGTTACGAGGAGCGCAAAAGGAAATCTCACAATACTGTAAAGTTGCAAGTCCCAAATTGAAGGTTCTGTAAGCTCAGATAAAAAGGTTAGTGTTGCCGCCTTCTACAAAGGGTGCCTTGTTCAGCAAGTTTCACCAAAGGAAATTTGCAGTTCACTAAGCCA
This sequence comes from Chroicocephalus ridibundus, assembly GCF_963924245.1. Classification (NCBI taxonomy): domain Eukaryota; kingdom Metazoa; phylum Chordata; class Aves; order Charadriiformes; family Laridae; genus Chroicocephalus; species Chroicocephalus ridibundus. The sequence continues at coordinate 34,546,275 of NC_086285.1, forward strand.
ACTAAAACAAATACCTGACATAAGAATGGAGCTAGTTCCATAGTGATTTATGCAGATCCCAAATTTATGTTTGAACGCTAAAACCCGACAAACTCCTAAAGATGTAAACCAGCGAACTGAGTAAATGCTGGGTTCTACAGCAAGAGCACGTGTATGCATTGTGTTAATCAGTTGTGTAAGTGCTCACTTCAGTGAGACACGCTTGCCTTGTTCAGAAACTGAGCTGTTGAAACTCTTTTAGTTTTTATCTGCTGTATAAGCACATGGAATATGTAGGGCTTAAATACTGAGGAATGACTGATTGGTCAAGGATAACAGAAGCCATTGGTACAAAACTCAGCAGTGTCTCAAAACCAGTTTTTACATATATTAAAGTTTGAAAACTAAGGTGTTCGGTGCTTTCAAAACTATCTAGGTAGTCATTCCTGTATGAAGCTCATGTAAGCAGGCTTTGCTTGTAATGTGCACACAGGGACAGAATGGCATGAAAATCTTTATCCCTAATTTAGGAGCTGGAGAACTGTCACACAACAGTTCTGTTACATAGTCGTGGTTGCCAAATCTCTTGACCTTTTAAAATTTGGTATTGTCAGTCTTTTTTAGAGTATCATTTGGAAAGACTGGTTAGGGGTTTTAGGCAAGTAGAGGATATGTGATCATAGCAGGGACAATTGTTAATGGATTTATCCCAATAAGCATGACTTCTGATGCTAAACATAATTCGTTGATGTTCCCTCATCTGAGTCTTTGGTGCTTTTCCAGTCTCGTTACATCAGATTCCTATGTGTGTTCCCTCTAGTTAGAAAGTTTCATAAATCATTACTGTGTCACTTCTTAAAGGAATAGACAAAGTCATTCAAACCACCCATGGAAGAACATTTTTGAAGAGAGGTGGTGCAGGTCTGTCCCTGGACACAAAAAAAAAGTCAAATAAATGGAACATCATGGTAGCTTTAACTGGTGTTTGTCTGTTGATTTCTCTTCTGTGCTTGCCCATTTCCTTTTGGGGCTCAGTGGAAGAAGCTGTATTGTATGGGATACTCAACAATGAGACAGTTCTGCTTTTCCTAAGGCTTAAAACAACCCAAGAAGAGAAAAATCCATTTTTAATTTCCTGAGTCTGCGTGGGTGGTCTGTTCCCTAGAGGTATTGGACCATCGTCGGGAAAGCCAACCTGGGTGTTTGAGAGAGCGCATGGTTGTAGGTTGCAGTTCTGAGGAATAGCAAAGGGGAGGTTTGCTTATCTGCAGATTGCCCAAGGAGCATATTATGCCAATGGTATGCATAAATTTCCTTTGCAGATTTTACGCTTATCATCATCTGTTGCAATTTCATGTCTCTTCAGGGGTTTTATATGGTAGGGTTGTTTTTTTTATTTTATGGTTCTTGCAAGTTGAATGATACTGGTGGTTGCCTGTATAGTATTTACAATATTTCCATGCTACAGGTGTTTAAGATGTGGCGAGACTGGGAAAAGAGAGAAGATGGGCAGTTCACCAACTAGAAGAGCAATAAGCAAATAAGCATATTCTTGGTGCTCTGGGAAGGTTGTCTCTATGTCATTTAGGATGTGCAGTTGCTGAAGGAAGTTGTGAAGGCAGCCTAAAGATTGCATAAAGCAGGAATACTCTGTATAGCAGCTTGAAGAGGCAGTAGCTTCTTTTCTGGTCCTTAAACTTCTGAGGGCTGGAACTGCAACAACTAAGTAAGCAGGAATCATACCCCATTAGTCAAGAGGCCGGAATGAATATATTTGATTTTCCATTAAAGTACAATCTAAGTTTAATTTACCTCCCCAGACTGACAGAACTATGTCAGAGTGTGAGCTTTATGGAAGCTTAAGGAAATCTTCATCAAATAAGCCCTCATCTGGTTGTATGTTCAACAAGAGGACATTAAAATGGCAAATTATAATCTCCTTTATACTTCACAAAGTGCATGAATGCTGGTAATATTTTTCAAGTCCCTAGAAAGAACTCATGATGACATGTCCACTTTAATCGTGTCTTGAATTTGGGACAATTTGTATCAGTTACTAATCTACAGTAGGAGGTATGAGAAGAGAAACAAAAGATTTTATATTTACAAATTGTGTAAGTTGACATGTGCTGCTGGTATTTATCAGGACTGTTTCAGAAAGTCAAATTCATTATTATTTTTGGGAGTAAGTCCTTAGAAGCTAGGGATCTCCCTTCTTTAGAATAGGCCTGACGTAAGAAACATTAGCATTATTGTACAAACAATATGTACACTACATACAGGAATTATTTTTTTTATTGCCAATATACATTTTAAAAACTGCATATAGCATACTCATACTTCTTTGGTTTTGGGACAGGTGTATCTTAGGCAGTGATTGGGATTTAATGAGTTCTGTCAGGGTAAGAAGGACAAGCAGAATGGCTTTGTTTCCTGAGCTTTAATATATTAATCACACTAAGATCGTATGTTAATATTTTCGAGAATCATATATGTGAACTTATGAATTCTTATGGCCTAGGTGTTTCTCTTGCTTCTTGTGTCCTCCTTTCCAGCAAAATCTGTCTTCAAAGCTCTTGTGCATATCCATTACTAATTGCTGACTTCTGCCTAACCAGTGGAAAGATGTAATACTTCTTTCTGATCTGCTTAAATAGGCATAATTTATGATGGACAAAATAGGATATGGTCTGTTATTCTTTCCTAAGCACTTGAACTTTATTAAAAGATAATTTTTTTTTCTTTTGGCAGTTTACATAAATGGACTTGGGCTATTTAGTTTAGCTTTTGGGAAGGAAGTAGGGCTCTAATGAATTAGTTCACTGTCCACTGTAATGGAACCTTTCTTCAAGAAGAAAAGTAAGCTTCTTGCCAGCCATTCAGGATTCCCCCTTGTTCTGGTGGCAGAACAAGAATAACCCCTTGAGCGAAATGTAAGTGTTTCAGGATGATTGGAATTTACAGCATTAGAAAGCTGCCAAAAAAGCAACTTTTAGCTGAGGCTATATTTGTTTGAATTGAAAAGTTTGCAAAGCTCATAATTGACTTTTTTCTTCGTATGTTTTTATGCTTCCCATGACTTCATTGTCATATGCCTGCGGTGACTTCTTCCTGCTATTACCCATGGTGACAGTATTGAGTCTGAAGTATTTATAATTATCAGAAGATACTAAGACAGAGATTTTAACTACAGTTATTGGAGGAGGAAAATTCTGTAGTTTCAGGCAGGTGGAATGATGTTCCTTGATGCTTGATTTTTATTTTTTTTCATGCCCCTTCTCTGCCCACTGACTTGGGAACTAAGTTGTTAGCAACAGTATTTCATTGGGTTCAAATCTCGAAACCTTAGGTATTTTTGGTATTTTGCTGTTGTTGTATCTGTGTTATGAATACAGCTGCATGATGTATGGTGGCATCACAAAAGTAGTCCAAGTGTGATTAAACCAGTAACTGCCCTTTCCAAAATAAATTCTGTTCCTTCTCGGTGTTCAAGGGAATTAGGCTAAGTGAATTCCACTTGTTCTACTGTACTTAAGAGTACAATTTATTTCCATTTCACCTCTTCAGGATGACAGGGGTTAGTATTGTGCTGAGGACAGCTTGCTTCTCTCAGATGGGAGCTTCTTGCTGGAAAGCTGAACCGAGATCCCTTGTGCAAACAGGACTCCCAGGAAATAAGAAGAGTTGAGACAATCTACACTCTGGCACAAATGATGCGAAATTACCTAAATAAAACTAATGACATCAGCAAGCATGATCTTCCAATCTAAGCAAAACCATTGGGTTGCATTTTGCTGTCAAAAATGCTGTGGCATTACTTCAGAGCATTAAACCAACCACTACGTGTTTGAAATCTAGACTTTGCATGTTTGAAGGCTGTCCTTTCCAGAGCCTTGAAGCTGCACCTGCAGACCGTACGCATGTGGGAATACTTATTTGCAGAAGCACAAGCAGAAGCTTGAATTCAAACAGTGTATGTGCACCAGTAGTTATAGTGAGTATGCGAGTCTGCATATTTTAGAGCCTGCGGTCATGTTTTGTGCAATCTTCGCCCCCAAATTAGAAAAAACTAACAGGCTTATATAAACCTAAAATGGAGTTTGGCCAATGTCTGTTCCTAGACAGGTATGTTGAGTTTGGGGGGTGGTTTTTTTGAATGTTTGTGAGCAATGCATGTATCTCATATTTGAGAAACTAATTTCTCAGTATTCTCTTAGAAGACCCTTGTGTTCTTCCATTTTTTATCTATATATTCAGAAAAACACTGTAGTTTAACTCACCTTTGAAGGACTCATAATTCAGCTGTTAATCTTCAAATGGGATCATAAGAGTCTTTTGTGCTGTTATCACACAGTTAATTCAAATATGACATCTGTTGCTGCATTCAAAGAGTATAAAAGTAAGAAAAATAATTTAGAAGAAAATCCCAAAAGTTTTTACCACATTCCATTTGCCTCAGGGCCAATAACTATGTTTAAAGATTGAAAACCCTATTGAAAAGCAAATTACTGAAATAAATGCCAAACACTTTGTATTCCAGAAGGCAATAACATTTTTAAAATAGCCCTGCTGAATAACTGCTCCTCCCAAACTTGTGCATTAAATATTAAAAGTCGTTGAAGAGTGGTTGCTATCCTCTCTGATACCAGTCTTAGCTTTTTCTTAATATTCTTGAGGTTTCTTATTGTGAATGTAAACTATGTATTATGTGTTCAACGTTTTGTTTAATCGTGACATGTCTTCTTAATATACACATGCACACAGTTTTTGGTTTTTGGTTTGTTTCAGGAAAAACTTCTGTAAAAGCACAGTTCGGTTATCATTTTGTGTTTAGAATTGGAGGACTGGTTCCATTAGGTTTTGAGCTTTGATGATTATGATCTGAAATACAGAGTAGGTTTGTTTCAACTCCCAATGTATGCAGAGAAAAGTAAGTGAATTGAGCTGTTTGCATTGCTATGGACTAAGAACCTGTGGATCAGGCGGTCTATGATGACACTGACACTCTATATGGAAGAAATAGCTCTGAGCTGTTGTCCATCCTCTGCGCTGCTTCTGGGTTTGTGAAGGAAAGCACAGCGGCAAGAAGCAAGAACTTGGAGAAGACTAGATATGTGATAGAAAGGTAGATTAGGGAGGCAACTGGGAGGTTGAGGGCCAGGTTTGAGGAGGTGGAGCTATATGAGATGGTGGGAGATACAGCTTGGACTTGTCTTTTCTTCAAAGCTGAACTTCTTAAGGAGGCCAAAAATAGTCATTTGTGTCTGCTTTATATTCATCATGACCTCATATTTAGGTAAAGACTTTATAATATTCAACAACCATTCTAGGTGGTTGATGTGTTACTTGCTTACTAATACACTAGAAAATAAATTAGCAATGAAATATGGCAGTAGGCGTTCCAGGCTTTGCTCAAGCAGCATGACTGTATACAAGCTGGCCAACTCCGAGGGAGATTCTAGCAGCTGGAAATGACTAGAATCTAATGATTCCCATGCCCATGTTCCCTCCTTGGAAACAAGGGAATTAACACAGCTCCGACCATCCTGAAGTTCCCTTTAAATCAAGGGATTTAATAAAAAATGATTTAAGCTCTCCAGTTCCATATGCTTTGCATTTTTCTTGGTGCAAAGCTGTGCAAACAGGACCATCAAACCTGTACCATAAAAGCTAATGGCTGTGGGAAATGAGTCTCTTCTAACGATATAATCAGAGTAAATTGTCCTGTATGTTTTTATTTTTGAGAGACAGAATATGTTGGTTTCAGAAACTAAATAGTCTTTGACTTATTGTTTGCAGGCGTAGATTATATCAACAAAATTTAACCATCTCCCGTAAAAGCAGGAAGTTTCATAGAAAGGAGAGGCTGCAAGTAAAGTTGGCCAAGGAACAAAAATTGCGTGTTGTGAAAAATTTCAAGGTTACATTGCTTGTTTTCATTCTGTATTGCAGCTTGGGAACAAAGTCAGTCTGGAGTAGTCAATAGCTCTGTCTCCCACAGTCAAGGTCATGTTTGAGGCTGTGGTTTGAATGTTGTGTTTGTGAGTCCTAACTGCTATACCAGTAGCTATTTTAGGTAGCACCTTTTCCAAAATGCTGCTACATGCATATTTCTGACGAAATTTAAAAATCCTCTAAATTTATATATATACATGAAAATCTTGAGTTTGTATGCATCTGTGTGAGGCTTCTGTTTTCTAAGCTTTCCTCCTGAATGATGTGCAATATTCATATAAGTGATGGAACTTTTCAGAGAGATGAGGCTAAGGAAGACACGTGTAGGCCCAGAAGGGTGTCAAGAGTATCTCCTTGAGGCCTGGGATCTGTATCATTCCCTAATTATGGAAGTGTCCAAAGTGTCCATACACTGCTTGGGAACTCCATCTCCATGTGCCATTACACACCAGGCATTTGCTGTCCTCCAGCATCAGCTACGACTGTCCTTTTCTGCCAGGGTTTTCCTAGTGCTGTCTTGGTGGAGGTCTCCCCCTTTTCCTCCTTGCCTTTTGCCTTTGCCTTGTTCAGCTGATACCCAGCATCAGTTCTCTTGAGTGTTGTCACTCATAGCTTGCACCATGTGCAAAGAAGGAGGATCTTGGTTATTTTTGCCGCATAGTTTGCAAAGGCACGAAGTCTCACACAATGAGGCAGACTGCTGCATTACTTTGCATTTTGATGGCTTTTTGAATTATTTGTGTAGGTCTCAGTAATGCCCCTCGTTCATAGGGTACTGTGGTCACACGGTAATGCAGATTAATTGGGGAACCCCAAAAATATCAGGGAGGTATTGGCAGAATTAGGAATGGGAGCCCATATCTTCCATCAGGACTCGTTCACTAGTGGTGCTTTTCACTGCTTTTATCCAGATGTGCACATATACTTCTTATTTATGTCTCGTTTATATCTCTTATCTCCTCTGAAACCACATGATAGTTTCTGTCTTCCAGTATATTCCATTTTTCTTTTTAGGAACACTTGGTTTTTTATTTATTTATTTTTTAAATAACTAGTACAAAAAGGTCAGGGGTATTTTTTGGTTTGAGGTTTTTCTTGTTTGTTTGCTTGGTTTTTCTAATGGAAGGGTGCTTTTAGCCACTTGCCGTGTTTACAGAAGTATTTTTCCTTTTACACACTTGCCAGGTTTACAGAAGTATTTTTCCAGGGCTCAGGATTTAACAGCGCCAGTCATGTTTTACACCTTTCTTTTATATGTCTTCTTTTTTTAAGAAAACACACGTGTCTCTGACATGCTGAGTTTTAGTCTACTGCTGCTTCTCTTGCTGGTAAACGATATTTGCAAATCCCTGTGCAGCTTAGCTCCTGTCTGAATAGTGAAACTAAAGTGGGCAACCATTAATAGAGAAGTGAAATCAATTAACAAATCCATGTAATAGAAAAAAGGGAGAGGGAAGAAAAGTTGTCTGGTATTTTTTCTCAAGTAATCTTAGGAATTTATTATAAAGCATAATAGAGGTACGGTATTCGAGTTGAAATCTCCATTTCCGGGCAAGGGTGAGTACCTCTTAAAGCTGATTTTGAGGCAGACCTTGTAACCCTCTTAGGAAAACTGGTGGTGACGGAGTGTTTTTAAAGCATGGCCTTGTGCACAAAGGGTAGAGAGAATTATTGCTTGTTTGGAAAAAAAGGGGGGAAAAAACCCTAATTCCAGGTTTTAGGATTGGCAGTTAAAGCACAGGCATTCATTTTTTCCTTGTAATCTGAGCAAGTAAGTGTCAGACACAATAATCATGGAAAAAAAATCCCCCTCTGTAGCATTTTTACAATGCTTTTCATTGTATCTGCACATTCAGCCAAAGTGAATTGGGAAGCTGTGTGTTAGCTGGGGCAGTTACTGGCTGTCCCCTCTGCAGGAGTCCCCTTGCTTGGCTCCCCAAGACAGAAAGGTGAAGGTAACTGCAGTGTACTGCATAAAAGCTGCAGCTTCCCTCAGTCGTGATGCCACACACGAGTTACTGAAGGTCACATTATCAGTGGAGAGGGACAGCCTGGCTGATTGCTGCCCTAGAACAAGACTGGATGCAGAATTTAAGGAAAATAAGCTCTGCAGAGGCTAGGTAATTTTGGATCTTCTTGCCTTAACTAGTGTTCAACAGTCTGAGGACCATGATCAGGGAGTGTAAGCTGCTAGTTATATTTTGGCTTTCTCTTTTAAGAAAGCAAATGGTACATCCTCCAAAAACAGCACAAACGTGTACCAACAATGAAGTTGATATAAATCCGAATTCTTGGCTGTACTTGAACAAAGTGCTGTCTGTTTGAAAACCTGTTTAACATCTCTTCTCAAACGTCAGTATGTGTTATTGTTATTCCATCTCTGAGATAAATACCCTGATTGTGATAAAGTTATTTTCATAATAGGGAGGCAGGATATGATTATAACATATATGATATTTGTCTTGCCTTGATCCCTCTTGTTCCTGAGAGTTTAGGCTTGCCACACCTGTGATCACTGTAAATAGCTGCAGTTGTTGGAGCACAGTTGTATTTTGTGGAGGAGGCTAGAAAAGTGCGGTTTAACCTGCTGCACTCACTTTTTATTATATGCATATGCCTGCGCAGTTCCCAGCACAAAATTTGGCCCTTGTTGAAAATACCTTTTGGCATACATCAGTTATAACTAAGCCAGTAGAAACTTGCCCTTAGCTTTGGCTGAACTGTAACTCAGTCTTGTCTGGACTCTGTTTTTGGTGAAGTGGCAGGAAAAATCTCAGTTCTTCTTCGAGCCAACTCATAAAAAAAATTTCTTGCTTTAGCATATGATTTTTAAAAGAAACTGAAAAGTTTATGCTAAATCAGTTACAGTTTTAGAGTAGGCTTGTAAGTAAATATTTGGTGAATGAAAGCATGTCCGTAAATGTTACTGTTTTAAGGGACTATGTACTTGGGACCTACAGTAGTGATGGAGCCAGAATGTGTTTTGGGCATTAATAAACCTTTTTCAAGTTTCTCTTTATTCCAAAAAAATCAACTTTTTGAGCCAGTGGTACCAAGCTTGTCAATTGCCAATCCATGACTTCATGTTGCGAAAATGGAGCTCTTGAGACTGGCGAGTTATCAGCAAAGAGATTTGCATCCAGCAATACTGTGTATCTCATTTGTTAAAGCATTTCGTCTGCCATGATCACATTGAAAACCCAAACTGGATTTCAAGATCTTTTCTTCTGCTTTAGCAGTTTATAGAGACAACCTCCTCCCCCTGCCAATGTTTTACCAGACAGGCTGTATTGAGAAACTAAATCAAGCTTCAATAGATTCAATAAGACAACCATACAGAAAAAAAAAAAAGAAAAAAAAAGGGACAATTATGTTTTCAGTCAGTTTTCCAATGCATCATAGACACATACTTTTCTTTTTTTAGCAAGTGCATATTACAATAGATGTTAAAGTTTTGTTACATGGTCAATGCCATTTGATTTGGGAAATGTTTGTTATGCAGATAGGATTATATGTTTTAGGAAAGGAGTTTCAGACATTAATGCAGGAAATTAATTAGGCCAATCTCATTATTTAGTTTACTTTAGTTTACTGATTATAGCGACCAGGAATTAATTTGACTTACTACTTATCTGTATAACAAGAAGCACAGATCTCTCATTTCTTTCTGTCAACTATTTATTCTTATCAGAACAGCTCAGTGTCTTACAGTGGATGTTAACTTGATTGGTAACTTCAAAGTTTATGTCATCTCCTCCCTGTTTTGGCCCATGGTGGTCTTTAGCCACTATTATGCTGCAAATCAGCAATTCATATCTTTCCTTGTCCTTTGACAGTTTTACTAAATCCATCACCTTACTCACTTTTTCTTATAATGCCTTTCATCTCTGCTGTCTTTGGTATCCAGTGGAAGATGGGAGCGATGTTTCCGTGCCAAGAACAATTACATTCCTTTTATTTTTTCTCCTTCAACAACTTTTCATCCTGTGTCTTTGCGCTTTACCAATACTGTCTAGAAAGGGTTCTGTGGCAAGTTCTGTAACCCTGCGCATGTCGGTACCTACCTGGAATCCTCATACTTGGTCTCCTCTCCTGCAGTAACTTTTTCTATGGCCTCCAGGTCTGCTCTTTCAGACTGCAGAACGTAAAGTGCTGTTGCCATCTTCTTATAAATGCAAAGAAGTTATATTGTTTCAATGCCGAATGAGCTTGCTCTCATTTCACATCCAAGTCAAACTTGCTGTGTTTGTTTTTATAACAAACAAACAAAAACCTTTTGGGATTTTGTCTTGTTCTTTTCTCCCTCCTTAGTGACTCCTCCTTTATTTATCCCTGCCCACCTCTCCCACCGTTTCATCAGTTTTCCCTCTGTTCCTGGGCTGCTTTTCAGCTTATTGTTTCTATTGTATCTGTAAGAGTTTCTCTCCCTTTCGTATACATTTCTTTTCTCACATCCCTGCATGGTAAAAATTGAAAACAGCCATTTATATGAAATAGAATATAGGTCTGACCTTTGAAATTAATGAAATTGCCAATAACCTATATATTACCAGTATAATTCTGCAGTTGTGTTGTATTAGGCTTTTCTATCTTGTTAATACTGATAATGGTATATCTGTTGTTGATACTAATAACTTGCAAGCTGTGATTAGTTCCTTGGATCATCAGTTATTCAAAGTGACCGGTTGAGGACTAGCTATTCACGTGATACGGGATCTCATCTTTGAATTCACAGCTGAAAGCAGTTAAAGACAAAATAGATACTTTAGTACATGTTTTCCTAAGATAGCTTTTCACTGTGAGAAGTTGTTCTCATTACTCTAAAAAGAGAGATGGTTTCGCTATTGCAGATTGGAAAGAAATAATCTGAGAGGCAGTACATGTAGCCAAAACTTTGGATGAAAACCAAACCTTCGAAGTGTTTTGGTATGATGATAGGCGCATTATCACTATGGACAAACTAACAGATGTAGCCTTTCCGGTATACAGTAACTAATTTTATTTTGTTTCTAGTATATTTTATAGTATGCCATGCTGAATATGCCACAAAGCGGTGTTGTTAAACAGCACTACTACTGTGCACTGAAGAGTCATATTGTGCACCTTCCGCGTAAGTCTCGGCAGGTGGCTTCTGTCTGGTGTAGAGGCACGCTGGTCCTCAAGAGACTTGGGCTGAACGTGCTGAAAAGATACGCTAATGCTGACATTCAGGTTGAGCTGACTGAGTCCCTTGAAAAGGCCATCTCTTCTTCTCAATTCCAACTGCCAGAGTTCCATAGCAAAGAGTAGCTATGACCTATAAAACGAAGGTGTGAAAAGGGTATAAAGGACTTTGCTGATAGACCTGTTAGGCACCATTTTTGCAGTTGTTAGAACAGAATGATGTGTCTTCAATCTGTGACACACTAATGTTGGATACATTTGTATTTGCTTCTGGAAAAACAAAAAGAAGTCTGCCTCTTCTGGGAAACTATTCATTCCAGAAAATGCAGAGGGGGAATATTTATAGAAGGTGAGAAAATATCTTGGGTTCCATGCAGAGTGAATAATGAATAACTCAGTCAAGTGTAAATGACTTAAAAGGAAAATGTCTATGAAAAGATAAGCTACCTGGTAAATTTTTTCTGTTAGGCAGTAAATCAGCAAGGTACATGCCAAAGATAAACTTTCACTTCAAAATTATTCTAAATCAGGATCTTAAAAATTTGGCCTTGAGAATGGAGTTTATTCAATCTGTACATATAGTTCTAAACTGTAGATAAAAAAAATGCTGCGAGTATTCCCTCACCGGGCTGCCTTTGTTCTGTTTTACTTCTGTTTGGATACGTTGTCATCACTTTTAATCTGGTGAAGTAATTTTTGAAATCTTGGTTTAAAATTAGGTATTTTACAATTCCCACATATCATCATAAATCACAAATGTTTGGTTTTATATTTCATTGCAGCGGAAAACAGATGTGCCACTTCAAATGCAGGAACATGCACAAAGTGTCTTGCTTTGGGTCCAGAGTGTGGATGGTGTGCTCAAGAGGTATGGCATTTTGCTTATTTACTTGTGACTGTATATTTTAGCTGCTTCTGATCTTTATAAAGATAAAAGACTTCTAAACTGTGAAAATTATGGTGAGAAATGGCAAGAAAGTCTTTAAATGGCCTCTGGAGACAGAACCTGAGAAATCATGTGAAATATATTTTGTTTCCAAAGGAGAAAATACAACCTTTTATTTGGAAAATTGCAGTAATTTTAAATAAAGTGAGAACTTTTTAATGCGTTCCATCTGCTTTGTAGACAGCTTTGGCAGACTTATAGTAACTTTGAGAGTTCAACAGTTTTTGGCTTCAAAAGCAAAATTACTTATCAGTAATTTATAATAAGTCCTCATTATATATCAGAGCATGTCTATACGTATATGCCTATTGCATTTAGCAATTTTACTAACAGTGGAGTTAACTTTGACTTCACCATATATTATGACCCTGTCACAAATGGAAAAAATGATACTTTTCTTATTTTGACACTTGAAACTATTAGTTCTGAGACTTACACAGAAGATAGACCTTAGGTAGCAAGAATTATTCTGAAATTGTTATTGCTTTGCGAACTGTAGGAGTACAGGAATTTCTGGGGTTGTTTGACAGAAAAAAACCAGTTGATTACATGATTCGAGTAAGGCTGGACCATTTTGAGTGCTTCAGAGGAGCAAGGTTTTTAAGAATATCACTGGCAATTACAAACTCATACGCTCTTGAAGGTCACATGCAAATTACCTGTAGTAGCTCTCATTAGCAGAGAAGGTAGATAAATTCCTAGGGTGTGCCTGGAAGAGATAAGGAGTGTAAGGCACCTGAGTAACTTTATCCAAGATACTGTGTCTTGGAATGATTAACTTAGTCTGAAACAAATATAAGGAAAAGTAATGCAGTAGAGACATGGAGGGCTTGTTTTCCAAGAGGAGCCTTAGAGCACGTGTAGATGGCACAATGGATTGCAATGTGGAGTGGTCCATTATTGTGGCCTGATGTCCTATCTTACAAAGAGAACAATTTTTTCCTGCTACGTCTGTATTTATCATGGAACAGCCCTTCTTAGCTTTCCAGTGCCATGGAGCTGCAGTAGGTCTCCTTCTAACTAGGCGCTCAGATTTGACCAGGTTTCACTTCTGCCCTTCTTCGCATGCTTCACTTCTGATGTCTATCCTGAGAGTTGTTCATGGAAGCCAGGGGTTTGTCAAACCCTCCTAGACCATGCTTTGATAGCCGGTTCACCTATGCACCCGTCCATGGTTGTAGAATGCAAACCTGTATTAATGCAGGTAGAAATTTTCCAGAGTAAAGTTACAGGAGCGGTTTTCAGCTTGGCATGCCTGCTTTGCTAAACAATGTTTTTAATGAGAAAATCATCCCAACACTTGAGATGCTTTGACGTCGTACCCACAGACAGCAAATGCAGAAAATGCTACGTATCTATCAGTCATTAGTGTTAGCAATGAGAGTAGCGAAGTTCTTTATACATTTAAAAATCTACCTTTTCGAAATGTATATGCATCAAAAAGGCTATATAAATTGCAGTAACCTAAAAAAGTTGTCTCTGCTGTCTACATTAAAGAAGGTTATGGAAAAAATATATCAGAGATAGACTACAAAAATGAGTTGGAACTTGGAAAGCAAGGTACATGACTGTTGAATCTCATTCTTCAGGGGCTTTCTCTGGTCTTTTCAGGGTCTTGAGGACTATTCTCTAATACACAGTTGGCTGTATGCACTTTATGATTGTTTATTTTCCCCATCTGCCTCTGAAATATCAAAGACTGTCCATTGTTTGGTCTCCAGCTGTGGCTGGGATGGACCAATGCTTTGAAAGAGTACAAAGGATCTTGTCTTTTTTTTTTCCTTGCATGATCGGGATCATGTTAATCATCAGATTTGTGGTCAGGAAGGAATTTTGCATTGGATCATGTTGGCACAATTTTGGCAGCTTTGCCCTTTCACTGCAACAAAGGATGTGCCGCTTCTGAGATCATCCGGCTACTAATCACTTTTCTGTTGTTAAAGGGGCTTTTTTATGTTGGTGGCATCTTAAACTGTCCAGTCTTGTACTACATAGTTTCCTCTTTCTGGGGATTGAAATTATATTGGATCTGGTCTAGGGTATGGAGTAAAACTTAAATATCTGTGATAGACAAATTCAGGTTAGATAAATCTAAAGCTGACTTCTGCTGCTTTAAATACTAGCTTTAAATTCTTTAAATTCTGTACTTTTTTTTTTTATTAAAGCAGCTTTAAATTCTGCTTTAAATACTAGCCTGAGTAACGTTAGTAGTGGATTTCTCTGAAAACTAACTTTCGTGGTATAACTAACTCATAGCATAGCACAGAACTTTTTTTAGTGACATAGTGACAGTACATGGTTTCCTTTTTCTCCAAAGTCAGCTTGTTCAGATTGTGCAAGATCCTCTTTCTCATACAAAAGTTTTGTCCTTTGTAGAAAAAAGTCATTGTGGCTCTTAGGTTTACGTTCTAATGTAAATATTTGTCATTGCACTTATTAAAAACATATGGCTTCCATGAACTCATTCTACAATTTATGCAATTATAGTAGCATAGTTTATTGTTTCAAAGTCTATTATTTTGTTTTTCTCTTTCCTTTGAAGATATTACAGTTGTTTTTTTCAGCTCAGATTGTTTTGTACTTTTTGTCTCTTATAAAACAGGATTTCATGGCCGATGCAACACAGAAAGGACGCTGTGACACTGTTTTCAACTTAATGAAAAGAGGCTGTCAATCAGATTTTGTGGAAAATCCCACAGTTCATGTTAAAATACCCAGTGACCATGAAACAAATACACAAGTGACACCAGGAAAAGTTTCAGTCCAGCTGCGTCCAGGTTGGGTTGTCTCTAACACATTGATATTATAGTCAATTTAAACTAAATAAAGTACTACTCAGTACAGATATTTTGTGAAGAAGCCACTGGAATAATTATTTTAAAGAATGGTGCTATAACTTTATATCATAGGACTACGATGATTCAAGTACGGTCTTCAGCAAGAAGTGTTTCTGTCAAACACAGCTGAAGGTCAGAATAATGCAAGTAGTAAATGGAAAAGAAAAAATGCAAGTAGTTAGTCTTTTCTGTTTTCTGTTGTGGTTTCTTTGTTCTTTTTCTTTAGCCACTTACACAAATAGTTTTCCCTTACATGCATATAAACTGTATTCCTTACTGAACGTAAATCGGGCTAGAATTCCTAAATTCATGATTTGATAAGCTTCTTAATTATTTGGTTACTTTTAAGTGCATTGACTAGACAAGTATGAAGACATCAAAGCCAATATATAAGAAAGGACTGGATTCCTAAAGGACACTTAGGTATATTCACTGCCTAACATTTCATTTATAAAATGTGAGACACTTGGCCCTGATAAAATCTGCAAGTCCTTTTATGGATCTGAGATTTTCTAGTACATCTCTATTTGCCCTCAACTGAACTTGAGTTAAATCAATGTATGTTCTCTGTCTCTAAAATAGCTGTAGCTAACAGCAGAAGTGGAAGGTGATACAAAGGGGTGTGGGGTATGTTTCCTATCATAAAATTTAACTTATTTCTTTCTTTTGCAAACTATAGTTGGAGAAAGAAATATGTCATTTAAGAGGGATCAGTCTTTGGTAGAAAAACTTAAAGTGAATAGGAAAAGTATCTTGCTGATCTTCACTGTATAAAAGAGAATTTTCTGTCAATTATAGGGGAAAAAGGAAGGGTCTGCATGGGTGTAAAACACAAAGGAACTCTGGTTTTCAGTCTTTATAATAATAAAACTGAGAAAGCAACATCAGCACTTCTCCTTTCCTCACTCTCTTTCCAAATAAATGACAGATACTCTGCTTTGCACTGAGAAATGGTCTCAGGAGCTGAGGTAGCTCTAGAAGTGGTTGTAATCACATTTACTTCCAAAGGCATACTGGATTCACAGAAAAGACTTAATTTTCTAAATTTTGGTTTAATGAACCTTTTTGCCAGCAAATAGTGAAATTAAATTTGGGGTTCTGTATGCTTTGTGGAAGTTCTTGCATCAGGGAGGCAGAAGAATGAAATTCTGAGGGCTCCAGAATAATAACTTTTGATATATAGGCATCCTGCCCTTATTTTATTCCCCAGGGAAATAAACAGATATACAGCTATAGTTGTGCCTCAAAACAGAAATTTGATACAGTATAATCATGCAGACAAAGATGTTTTTTGTTTTGATACTGTTTTTTTTTGTCATTGTTTACATATACCCAACTGTCAGGATTTACATGGGAAAAAATAAGAGCTGCACTCAGCAGCTTGCCATATGCAAACTGGAAACCTGCAAGGGTCATTTACAAAAAGTCATTCAATTTACACTGGCAAAGAGGAAACACATAAATTACAGCACACTGAAATTCTGGTTTTTTTGTGCAAGACCTGATACAGACAAATCCTGACATTTTCAGGTGGATTACGTTCAAAGGCCACTGGAAGAAAGTACTTCGCATGTTTAACTTTTCTGGGTCAGATCTTTGTTATGTGTACCTTAATTATGCTATCTAGCAATGTCATATGCATCAGTAAATGTCATTAACAGATAAGTCACATTTCAGGTGGGGTTTCTTTAGGGAATCTCTTTTTGTATGTGTTTGGATAGCTTTTATTGAAAACCTGCATAATTCTTCTATAATGTCTCCCTTCCTCCTGTCCTTTGCTGTATTGCATAATACTGAATTACATTCTGCCCTCATCATGGAAAGATCTTCCTCCCTCATTTCTTTGTGAGCTCACACTTTGAGTGACGTAGAATAAAGAACAATTTGAAGTCATGCATTACTGTACCTATGCTGCCCATACTCCAGTCACTTCACTCTTTTTGCTGGCTTTGCAGAGTATTTGGCAAGCAAAAATGTAGGGACTATTTTTAGTGGCTGCCAAAGCATTAACATTTTTATTACATATGAGAACGTGATGGGGTTCTGTAGGAGAGACAGACATTCATCATCCTGAAATAAAAGATGATTGTATACACCAAAAGATGGATTTTTTTAATATTAAAACCTGGGGTTTTTTTTAATATTTTGATCCTACTGAGTTTTTTCATCGAATCTTTGGAAATAGATTGGTATAAACTTGAAGCATAATTTACATGAGTTTTTCAGGCTGTGCTGTCTGTATGGTACACATGAAGTTTTCGACTCACATGACAAACTGTTTGCAGGATACACTATGCCGTTAATTTCAGAGTGTGCAGGTAGTTAGAAGAGACCTTAAAATTAAAAAATTGCTGAACAGAAAATTGATTCTGTTTTACCTTAAACCAGGACACACTTACATACTTAGAAGTGTCAACCTTGAAGTGACTGACCACAATTTGTATGCAGATCTGTGTCCTTAGTGAGTCATAACTGCTTTTGGTGTAGTGCCAAAGGGATTGCATAACCAGGAATTTAAAAGAAAATAGGGAGAAGGAAGAATTTTACAATAAATTGCACAGTGCTCTTGCAAGAAAAAAAAAACACAACAAGATGTTTTATAAAGAGACCCTTTATAGCTTATTTTTGAACGATGCTTCAAGGTTTCATTTGCTCTTGGGAGGTTTTCTTGTTTGTTTTTCTGTTTGCTGACACAAACAACTTTGTGCTGAGGTTGCTACAAAGATAAACATATTTTTAAGAGTGTCCATTCAAAAATAGTAAATAAACTGATTTGTTTCCTTTGAATCAGGAAGTGAAGCAAACTTTATGTTAAAAGTTCGTCCTCTAGAGAAATACCCTGTGGATCTTTATTATTTAGTTGATGTCTCAGCCTCTATGCACAACAATATAGAAAAACTAAACTCCGTTGGATTTGCTTTATCTAAAAAGATGGAGAATATTTCTCTTGATTTTCGACTTGGATTTGGATCCTATGTGGATAAAACTGTGTCACCCTATATCAGCATTCATCCAGGTAGAATCCATAACCAATGCAGGTACGTAGTCTTTGCATATCTACTCTACCACTGAAAAATTATTTAATTACACAAATATGCATTATGAATGTTTATTTTTAAACCTCTTCAGAACCTGTCTTTGTTTCATTATAACTTGATTCGCCAACAAAGTTCCTAAGAAAATGCTGACAATTATTATACAATGATTACTTATGAAATGTCTGGGGAGTGACTTCAGAAAAAATGTGCTGTATTTTCTTTAGCAAAACAAGCCAAACAACATGCTGCTTTTGCATATTTGACTATGTTCTGCACTCAATTTTATAGCGCACTGTTGTGTTCTTAGTTATTTTGGATATATGTTGCCTAGATTCATCACAAATCTTTGTACTTTCTGACCTAGGCCTTCTCTTCTGGTGTCTGGTTGTGTATGCATTAACTCTTTTCTTAAAACTATTTTTGTTGATGTGATGCAGTTTCTTTCAGCTCATTTAATGTACAAAAGCGATCCTCTGATCTAATTCCACAGTTGTAATACGAAGGAACTCCCATTTTAAATAAGAAAGGTGTTCTGGCTTGCATTTCCTTTTTCATACCATGTCTTTTATACCTTGCGTTCAACACTTACTTAAAGTGAGGGATCACTTCCAAAACCCTCCGGAGAACGATTATTCACAATAAATTCCGATCTGTATAAACCATAATACTTGGAAAAGTGAAGATTATCTGTTCATACCTTCTTGCTTGTTGTTATCTTTCCTGGGAATACATGATCCAAAGTTCTATGAAGTCCATAAGCATCTTTTTTTGATTTCAGCGGTTTTTGAATTGGGCACTAGTAGGGGAATTTATTAGATAGATATAAATGTTTATGTATACAGCAATCATCTAAACTGTCTATATAGCGAGTGGAGATTAATTAGCACTTCTAGGACACTATTCTTTTTGCCTAAAAGTAGACATCTGGAGAGGTATTAATCCTTACAGTGCCGGTTTCTCTTCATTGACTGCCAGCTGAGTTGGGGGCGGGCAGGTTGTAGTCTGGATGCCTACACTGTATGCAACAGAAGTGAGCTGAAACCTGCTCGGCATCTCTGAATCAGGGGAGCACTTCAGCTTCTGCCATAAATGGGTCGCAGAGCAACGACTTGTATAAGTGCTGTGGCATTAGCTTACTTATATCAAACTTCATGCTTTCTCCCTTATGCATGATTTCAAAAAGTATCATTTAGAACTAAGATGTTACTGAAAATGGAGTTTCCCGTCCTTTTAATCACCTGTCACTAATCTCAACATTAATTTCATGTACATTTACTTACTGCTAGTAGGTGTACGAAGTTAGATTTTATTTTAGTTTTGATCCAGTAGCCTGTGTATCGAGCTGTTAAAGAATCTTAATGTTGCAGTGCGATAACCCCTTCTCAGGATAATGAAAAGCAAAGCTGTACCGCTCCGTAGACATTCCAAAAGGGATCATATACTCTCAGAATTTTATGGGTTAATAGGGATGTGGTATTTACATCTCCTTCAAATGGAAAATATGGAATGTCTTAGATTTCTGTTTTGTTTTGTTTTTGTACAGTGATTATAATTTAGATTGTATGCCTCCTCACGGTTATATTCACGTGCTATCCCTGACTGACAATATAGCAGAATTCAAAAATGCAGTGAATAAACAAAAAATTTCTGGGAATATTGATACACCTGAAGGGGGTTTTGATGCAATGCTCCAAGCAGCTGTGTGCCAGGTAAGGAGCTTATTAACAAAACACTAAATAGAAGTTCAGACATGGATATATATGTATAGGTACAACGGCACTCAGTGTTACTGAATTCAAAATGTCAGTTCTAGGACTGATAATAGTAAGATTTCTTCCTCCTTTTGCATTATTTCCCCCTTAGCTATACATATCTGTTTCCTGTTGAAACTGAAAAAGATCATAAGGATATATTTTTCAGTATTGGTTAATGATGTCCTTCAAATTCTGGCTGTGACCAGCCTAACCAACATAGCATGGACGATGAAAGCAACTGCTTCTTGCTTGAAACAACACATGTATTAATTTCGGTCGATTTCAAAAAAAGTTTCAAAATATTAAAGCCCTCTTTGTGTTCCTAAGTGAAGACGCCATTTGACATTTCTTCTACTTAAGAATGTATTTGACAATTGAAGGTTGAGTTACATTTCTGCTTGTGTAGATAAAGAAAACAAACGCACTCCAATGTTATCTCGGCTTTTAAAGAATCTATATCAAAAACAATACAAATCAATTAAAAAATAACTTTTTTATATCAATAAAATTTCATCAGCATCTCTCCCATGCAGAAGAGGATGGAAAAGATCTCCATCAGTGGTTCCCAAGCTATAGGCATATTTAATAATAAGAATTTTTTTCTTCTGAAGGGCTATTTTGCATGTTTTTCTTCTATGCATAGTACTGCAATAGAAAATTTGAAAGTTGGCTGATTCATGGGTTTGCTAACGCTCTACAAGATACTCTTTCTGGTCCTCTTAAAGAAAGTATTGTAACTCCTGTCCAAATCACATCTGTGTTCCACATCACATGTGTTTCTCATCTCTTGGGATGATGTCAGGGCAATTCTTTTATCTTGTCCATCTTCATATTCTTTTGTTTTTGAGCAGTAGAATGAGTCAAGGACAAAAAGTAATCCAAACTATGCTAAAAATTAATAGTTTGGACCAATTTTATTTTCAAATTTTGATGAGCTGTAAAACAGGTGAATAAAAGCCACTCTTCATAGACACCGTGATCACAGCTGTTATAAAAAAATTATTCTGGAGCTTTGGAAAAATTCTTTAAAATTCGGTGTTTCTCATTGGACACATTCCACACTTAAGACATGTGAACTGTAGAATAATATATGCTTCCGAAAACAATAGAATGGAAACATTCATGAGAACGAGGAGGCTTTCCTGCTAATTGAATTGTGAACCAAAATGGATGAGAACAATGTGCAATTCATAACAACCATCATGAACTCTGATTTACATTAATGTTCACTCATTTTGCCTACAACAGAACTTTATAACGTGCTGCATCTTGCTTTAACCAATACATCCCTGTTGCAAGCAGTAGCAGGTTAGGGCATGAAGCACTTTAAAATTTTGGTTGCTGTGACGTATGTAGGTAGGAGTCTTGAGGCGACAAAGTGAAATGATGGAGTCTTAGGAGCAAGAAGTTTCTGCGGTGCTGGAGGAGAATTTGGAACTATTAAGATAAAAACTGTTTATAAATAAAACTTAAAATACCCCTTCTTTAGGGGAATGCTGTCTAGGATTGTCTGAGAGAGGCTGATGCCTAACGTGTAAGCTGGAAAAGAGACCACACCTCTCTGTATTTATTATCCCTACTGTTATGGGATACTTAATCCCCATTCAGAGCTAGCAGGGAATGAACCTGAGAAGGGAGGTAAATCGCTCTCTGCAAGGCGAAGAAAGGAAGATAGACAGTAAGCCACAAAGCCTGGTTGAGTACATGGACTGTATTGCAGGTACACATTTCACATGAGATGAAAGATACCTGGTAGTGTTAAGGGCAATTAGGTAGAGATGAGACAGCGTTGTAGAAAGGGAAGCAAGGAAAGGGAAAAAAGGCATAAAAAATGAATTAACGAAGAAGAAGATGTAATAATTGGGAGGGGAAATAAGGAAAAAGATTACGAGGCAATTCATGCGTGCCTCTAAAGTTTGATTTAAAGCAGCCGTTTATTCCTTGCAGGGAAATAAATGTTATGGAAATATAAATTGGCACCTAACCCAATTTAGATATAAGTTTGCCCTGCTACCTCCTTGGCATCACTGAATTCCTAAAACACATTTAATTCACCCTTGCGGATGCCACTTTGCTATTAATCCCTTAAAATGGTGGATAGATGTAGTATTTTGCTGCATAATAAGGAATTTCTCAACTTGCAAGTGCATGAAGACACTCAAATTTTAGTGTATTGATTTGTTGATCATATGCCAATGTCCTTTCTGGAAAGCTGTGTAGGAAAAAGAAATTATGGAATTATGAGAATATAACGTGAATAAATAAAAAGTAAAAATAGAAGAGGGCACCAAATACCAATACAAATGAATGCATATTTATCAGTTGTAGTGCTTTTTGGATCCCAAAGAATTTTACAAATGCTATGCATTTGCATACACACACAACATGGCAGCTGTTACCCAAGCCCGCTATATAATGCATAACTTGTGTATATTTTGAGAGATCTTCCTCTAAAAAACAAAGTGGTAACTGGATCTCTAACTCGCAGTGGTAGTTTTCAGACGTAGTACATGATATATTATTTCCACACAAAATGCTTTAAATAGGCTGCTTTAAACTCAGTGCTGCTAAGCAGTGTAATATCTGAAAGTAGACTTCCACATTAATTTTTCATTTTGTTATTTATTATTTTAGAAAATAGGTAGTTCCTGCTTTCTTATGCTTAATTTTGGTTGGTTTTTTTTTAGAGCCATATTGGATGGCGTAAAGAAGCGAAGCGACTGCTTCTCGTGATGACAGATCAAACTTCCCACCTGGCCCTTGATAGTAAATTAGCGGGGATCGTAATTCCCCATGATGGAAACTGTCATTTGAAAGATAATGTGTACGTCAAAGCTACGAGTATGGTAAGGTATATGTCATAGATTCTGTGTTCAGAGAAGCAGTGTAAAACTGTGTAAAGGAGGTTTTTAGGTTGCTGCCAAAGCGTTGCTTTTATTTCAGTTATTAGAATAGTATTTTTCCAGGTAGGCAAGTCGTGAAATGACGAATTAATCACCTGGAAATGCTGACATTCTTTTTGTCTGGGATAAAGTATTTTGGAGTCTGGGACAACAATGCACAGCAGAGGAGGATGTGTTGCTGAGTTTGATGTGTTTTTTTATTACCACCTCATACAAATCACACACATTCTGTATAAAATATAAGTAGGAAGTGTCTAGCATGGTATTTTGCACACGAAGAAGCTGGTAATACGTAAGAATTGCACAATCCTGTTTATAAGGCAAAGGTAGTGGTCATGGTTTATGGTCAGAAGATGGAGAGATGCATTGATTGATTGAGAAGGCTTGGTAAAACAGAAGACGTACAACAGCAATGAGCTGATTCAACCATGATGGACTAGAAAATATTCTTGTGCCACAAAGCTTTGCTGTGGTAATGGAGCATGAAATACATTTGAATCTCACAGTATAAAGCCAGTGTGTGGTAATACATACCTGTGCAAAAAGTTGCATCAAATCTGCTGTAGCAAAATAATACCCCTTCAGCTGACATTCTTAGCTTTCCAAGTAATTTCTTCAAGAATATATAAAGTAGTCATGAGTGACTGAAGAAAGGAATTTTTTTGCTAAGATTTGTAATTTTTAATTGCTTTGGCTATTTCCTTAAATAAATATGAATCATTTCTTTAAGAAACATGAATCACTGCTTAATTGCCCTGTATTCACCAGAAAACAGAAATATGAACTGTGGTATCATTAGAGCATATTACAGTTTTAGCGCTAGCTGCAATTAGTTAAAGTATATAGCCTGTGTTCGAGCCAGCAATGTGCTGGTGAAGTCAGTGAGGGCTACGTGTAAGTCAGGCTGGACCTGAATTCAATCCCAGCAACTGGTATTTACGAGGATGGTGGGCCAGCAGAAAGTGGCTGCCGTATGATGTGTGATCATGGAATACAGGAGGTTTCTGGGAATCAGTGGGTGTTCGGGACCTTGTAGAGCAGAGGAGGGAGCTGAGCATGTGCTAACAGGAAGGTTGTTTGGATTTCCGATTATCTGATGTTCTTGCATTCATATACTCCCTCTGTCACCTCTTGGATATTCCCTCACAGATGTCAGGATTATTTATTTCTCTGTAGCCAGTCTGTTCAGTTTCAGTATTTCTACAGTGTCCCTGGGATAAAAACAACCCCTTCCTTTATTCTGCTTAAAGCAAACAATCCTGAAACTTTCCTTTCCCAAAGCAGAGCGTACTTACAGACTATGGTGTCCCTATCTCTCTTTTTCTTTCTTTCTCCTCCCCCGCCAGTTTCAGTGCTATAAATGAGAGGAATTTTGCTCTGCTTATTAACAATTGATGAAGGTAAAAATCTTATTCTGGTGTGCAGGATTCCTTTGGTAATAAAGATATTGTCTTTTTCAGAAAAAAAAAAAATTAATCTCTAAGGAACTATGACAGATTGATGGCTGACTGAAGAAAGTGTTTTCTGGATTCTGGGCTGAAAGATGATGATTTTACTGTCCCATATAGAATAAGAAATCTCCCAGATTATTGCAATTGATGCCTTTTGTGAAATAAGGTGGTCTTTTTAGCTACCCAAATGAAATGACCTTGAAAGATGCTTAGATCTGTGGTGGCACATTTTGGTTGGCCCCTGTGTTTTCTAGCCCATATCTTTTTCAACCACGGGCTAATTCTTGCATGCCCACGTGTAATAGTGGGCATGCACTTAGTCATAGAAAAGGGGTAGAACGGAAATCTTTCCCAGCATTGGATATTTTCTGGAGTAGATTTGACATGATAACACAATAGTGTCTGTAAGGGTAGGTGTACTGGTTTCCTGCTTTTTTTTCTTCTCAGTAGTATATAGCCTGTGATTATTTTTGTCATAGAGATCCATAAGGAAACTTCAAATGAACAAGTAAAATGGGGGCGGGGGGGAAGGCTATTTGATATTTAAATGAAATGTCAAGAAAGGCTGTCAGCTTTTTAAAAATTATATCGTCTGAAACATATTTTTGCTTTTTTTTTTCCTTATCAATGCAATTTTGTTGTGCTGTGCTAAATTGAAGAGCTGTCTGTAATCACATTGTTTTCCTACTTTGATTCTTAGCTTCTGGTACTCTTGGGAAGATTGCATTTTGGCATATATTTATTTCCTCCTTGTGCCAGTTAAGAGGACTTTGCTTTATTTATTGGCAGAAGCTTAACCTTTAGATCAGGAGTCTTTCCAGTTAGTCACTTTTCTGTCTGTTTCTTTCTAACTTTTGCTAAGCAGTCACACAGAGGCCAGCAAAAAAGCATAAGGCAGGAAAGAAATCTAGTCCATTTTAATTAGATCTGTGCTTGGTTAACTGCCTTTCTGAAATACTTACCATCTGTATTAGTTATCTTCTCAGCTTAACACAGTAGGTTAAAATAATAAAATGAGTGATGTGATTGGAACCAGAAAGATGATCTAAAATGAAAGTACATTCGCCTGAGCAGTAGTGGGAAGAGATAAGATAAAAAAACATAAAGTACAGCAAGGTTTTTACAGCAAGCAAAATGAGGCTCCATGAGTGACCAACCGTTCTTTATGTCACCTCTTTACATGCTTAAAATGAAAAAGATAGTGTGAGTCTATGGACGCTTTTTTTAAAAAAAAGTCTCTTCTAATAAAAACAATTTATTTCTAATCTGAAGTGAGACTTTAATGTACTACTAACTCAGCTGGACACTAGTGAGTTTGAGCTGGCAAGTATACTTGTAAGCAGACTTGGTAGTTGGGGATCTAGTCCCTGCAGCCCTTGCACATCATCTTGCATGTCATCTCTTGATTTCAGTAAGCTCCATCTGAATAAGTTTTTGTTTCACGAGGGCTTGGAAACCCATTTCTGATACCACTGATCCCAGAGTTTTGCCCTTAGTTGCAGAGATGCTGAAGGGCCACTTTGCTGGAATTCAGACAAGTCATGTGTTAAGCAGAAGACTTCACCACCACCTCGTGATGTCTCAACACTACCCCCATCTTTCACACATTTATAGTGCAGGAGGTATTTACAGAATGTCTGGCTTCACTCGCCTGTGTCCTGGGACCACTTAGTGTGTCTGTGTTCTGCCAGCCAGTTGCCTGTGGCTTGTAGGGCTGTGCAGCACAATGGAGGCCCCACCATTGTGGTCTGTGGTCATAGAGAAGGCAGGAGGCTGTAGTACTGTGTTGCAGGCTACTGAGAATGGCAACAAAGCCACTGCTGCTGCACTTCACCCACAACTGCTGTGTAGTGGGATGCATGCTTACTGGACCCTTGCATGTGGCACACTCCCCAGCTGCAGCTGTAAGAAGGTCCGTTTATTGCTGCCTTTCATCACTTATCTTA
Source organism: Chroicocephalus ridibundus (assembly GCF_963924245.1). Lineage (NCBI taxonomy): Eukaryota > Metazoa > Chordata > Aves > Charadriiformes > Laridae > Chroicocephalus > Chroicocephalus ridibundus. Next base: position 34,572,247 of record NC_086285.1, read on the forward strand.
AGGAATATAATCTCTTATCAAAGGGTAGAAAAGATGAGAGAGGCCTGGACCCTGGCTAAGATCAAACCACAGCAAGAAACTCCTTTGTTCTTTCTATATGAGGCGCTTTATAATGGTGCGATATGATGGAAAATGGATTTTGCCCCCTTGCATAACTTTGTCTCAGCTGTCTTGGCATTCAGATTGCTGTTAGGAGAGCAGTTGACTTGCGGGTTGCCTTGAGTAACAAGTGGCACTCTGCGGAGAAATGAATTGTGCCAGGAAACAGAGTGTGTTAGTGCAAAAGAGAGACAATATGGGGCAGATGGTAAAAAAGATCAGGAAGAGAAAGACAGCAGAAGTATAAGGGGGAAAGACGTTGAAGGACCTGACGTAAATGGAGGTGTCCAGATGAAATCTCTGTAAGGGGAAACACAGGTCAAAGCCCTAGTCACTTCTCTATGTTTATTCATCAAATTAAAGTGTTGAATTTGCTTCTTGAGAAGTATTCACAGATGTATGGTAAATAAGCAGTGCCTTTCAGATACAGTTGGTTTTAGAGTATTGGAGCTGGAGGGATTTCACATAGCCCAGGTGTACAAAGCCCTCTGGGACAACACAGACACCCTTGTGCTTCCCCAGATCTTCGATGAAGGGATAGCGACACACCTCTTGTTCTCAAATCCATGTCAGATCTCTCAATGAGAAGTGTAGAAGGGCAGGTCACTGGCAGAGGACATGCTGTCATAGGTACTTCACCAAATAGAGCAATGTCATTACTGGGGAGAGAAGTGAAACTTCTTCAAGCACAAGCATGGTTAAAAAAATGTAGCAGGTCATCGCGGTGCAGGCTGGAAGCATCACTTCTAAGGCAGGTCTTGGACATACAAAGGAGAAAGCTGTCAGCCGTAAGTAAGATTTGTAGAGAATACTGACATTGCTAGAATCTGACCTAGTGGCGGCATTTAGCTGATGTGTCTGATCCCTGGTGCCAAAATACACATTTCTGAGAAAGAAAACCTTTAATTACTCACCTTGCTGTTCCCAAAAGCACACCTTATCTTGGTGTCCTCATGTTGTACTTTCTGACTTTTGCACAAGAACCCACTTGTCATTTTCAGGAATCTTGTTATTCTTCTAGATGGACCATGGACAACATCATATCCATATTTCTTAAGCATTTCTTAAGCAGACTCAAACAAACTAAATCGTACTGTATGAGTTAGGCCTCCCACCGTGTAGCACCCCTGCATAGTTGGCAACAGATAAGCCTGTCACAGTCTGGCTGATGCCCTGATGACTTTTTTTTCATAATCTGTTTATTTGGTTGGTCCCACTTCCCTTTGGATGTAGGCCTAGCATTGCTCTGTGCATTTAGAAATAAGGATTGGGGTGGTTTTGAAATCCTGTATTGCATCATGTGTGAAATACAAGGTTTTTCCCTGCTAATTTGCAGTCTTCTCTTTTGTGTTGTATTTTGCAGGAGCATCCGTCTCTTGGGCAGCTCTCTGAAAAACTGATTGACAATAACATCAATGTTATTTTTGCAGTTCAAGGAAGCCAGTTCCATTGGTATAAAGTAGGTTAGAAACCTGATTTCTTTTTCCAATTTTGAAAGCACAATATTTATATTAAAAATTAAAACTGCATAAATGATTGTATTTTTTGTAGGATCTGTTACCTCTATTGCCTGGTACTGTTGCAAGACAGATAGAATCACAAGCAGCAAATCTCAATGATTTGGTGGTAGAAGCCTATCAGGTATGATGACAGTGACAATGTTGTATGCCATATTTGTAGGGGTATTTTTCACCTTTCATAATCTCAATTTAGAATTTCCAGGATCTTGGCTTCTATCTGAAGTCCATGAGGATAAGTTCCCTACTTTTCTGAATGTCCAGGTTGCTGGGTGACACTATCCCACAATAGTTCTCAAATTCCCAGGCTGTTGGTGTCTCAAAGGCAAGAGCTAGCACTTATTCCTTTCTGAGGACGCTTCTAAATATGCTGTTTGATTCTCTGCACCTGTTGCTATGTAACTTCAAAAGAAATGTCTGACTTATTTGAATTTTGGCATCTCAGATCTTTAGTTACAGACCAGACACCATTGTCTAGGCACCATATAAATTCCGAGCAAAAAGATAGTGCAGTATCTAGAGGGTTTTACAGCGTAATTCTTAGAAAATGGACAACAAGTGGGAATTTAGAAGGAGGTAGTTTTACAACATTGGGTATAGTGGGAAGCGGGATTTACACTGCACAAAGCAGTGTAATGACTCAGGGTTTTGAGGCATGGCAGTGAGGAAGAGTTTTGATAGAGATTTGTGAGAGAACAATGGAAATGGCTTTGTGAACTCTTTCCTGGAGTTCTCAACTGAAAGTAATAGTATGGGAAAGAGAAAGTAATAGTATGGTAAAGAGCATAAAGTTGTTTTCCACACGATTGACAGAGAATGGCAGCTTGAAAGTGGAAATGGGCATCTTGATAGCGAATGAAAGATAGCCTGGTAAGAGGGGGCATAAACAGCTTTGAAAATGAAGCCAAGTAGTGTACATTTGATGTACTAGAGCATCGGGAGCAGCATCAAAATTAACGTCATGGGTTAGATGGCTGAATGCTGTTAAGGTGTGCAAGTTACACAAACACGCAAGTTCCCAAAGTTGAAAATTCAGTTATAAACTATATGCAAGGTTTCAGGATATATCACATTATTTTTCATCAGTTGTACATGGGAGGCTGAATTTATCCATTGTACTAGGTTAATCATCCAAATAGGGCTATTTGCTTTCAGAAAATTGGCTATAATGAAGAGGGAAGTCCCATGTCTGTTCCTAGTCAATAGCATGGGTTTGTGCACGTTTTCCTCACTGTCATGTTGGAAATGTGCAGAAGGCAAAGACATTCAAAAGCAGAGGAGATTAGGTGGAATCAAATTGCAGAGAAATTCTCACTATATTGTACTTTCTGTTATAAAATTGAGAAATCTAATTTTGAATATGGAGGTTTGCAGAAAATTGCTGGCAAAAAATTTTGTAGATCATAGTCCTTTTGTGTGCCACTTTTACACTGTCCATCCTAGATTGTGTCCGGTTTTTTAGAGCACAGTGCAGGGCAAACATTCAAGGAGAGGAAACGAAAATTTACAAAATAATGATTTAGTTCAATGAAAGATTCTGTGGGACTTTCCTGCTCCAGCCACCCCCAGTTTGCTCTTGCTTTATTTTCATTTTTTACACAGTATCTTCCTTCCCATCCTAAACTTCATTGGATTTGATACTTTGAGATTTTTATCATACTTTTAGGGGCTTGTAATATACAAACACACAGTGAACAGGGCTTGAATGTTTTGCTTTCTTGAAAGCAAAAGTACTTAGATAAGAAAATAAATTTAGTGTTGATGTTTGATGACAGTGGGCCTCTTGCACTCTTGTTCTAAGCAGGGAAACCTTAGGCTTATTTGTGGAAAACCCTGGCTGAAAATCCCTGGCTAAAAAGCCAAAGATGAGTCACTAATTTTCAAAAAGTTACTAAGATAAACATGTGTTTAGATTCATGTAATTAAATTTCCATTTGTAGCAGTAAAAATACCCACTGAACTAATTTTTTATATACTAATATGCCAGGAATTTTAATAATCTCTTTGTGCAATTTTCAGCTTGTCGGTTTGTACAGCTTTAATACATTTTTACAAATTTTTAAAAATTTAAATTTTAAAAGCAATATTCCTTCTTGGAAGGAAGTAGGATTTTAGAGCATGCAGTAAATACAACTTACAAAGTAGCTGGCTTTTTCGTTATTTTATATCGTAAAAAAGCCCTAATGGGAATCAACCAGTTGTTGATTTATATAGTCCTATCTGACCCAAATAAATCAGTAAGAGTAATCCCAATAGCCTTTATATCACCCTAAGAAAACGTCTAGTTTTCAGAGAAAAGTTTTCAGAGAGGATTTTTCCAAGACAGGTGCAAAATAGCAGAAGTTTATAAAGTGTCAAGTCAATTAGGAACCTTTTCTGCTGGATAGCAATAGTTGTATGTATGTTTACTGTTTTATTTTAAATGTGTGTCTAAAAGGCAGTGTAGTCTCCCAAACAATAAGCAGTTTTTGTTGTGTGCGGTTGTTAGAATAGATTTTCAAATTGCGAAAAGTACAGTCTCAAAACCATTTTAGAAAAGCTGAAAATGTTTTTATCTGGAAAACGTAATCCTCTTTATCAGAATTACCAGTTCACTGGTTGTGTATATTTGGAACGTAATCGGGTCTTTATATGGGAAACAATGCTTTAATTCATTCCTTTATTCACACAGACAAGCTTTCTTCATTTTCAGTCAGATACAGTAGCCGTACTTGGTGTTAGTCACTAATGCACATGCTATGTTGAGAGGCAAAGCGACTAAAACTTTTTTTCTGGTTACAGAAACTAATCTCGGAAGTGAAAATTCAAGTCGATAACCAGATGCAAGGTCTTCATTTCAATATCACTGCAATCTGTCCTGATGGAAGTAAAAAAACTGGCATGGAAGGATGTAAAAATGTGCGATATAATGAAGAAGTATGTTGATAGTTCTCGTTCTTCAAGGAAGTGGAATACTTGTTTTTCTGTTCGGTTGGGTTTCAATGGTGTGAAATCTTCTAGGGATTTACTTAAACTGAAAATGGATTTATGCGATTAATGACTACAGACTCTCTATTATTCTCCGGTTTTATTTTTCCTGAATCTTATTTTAATTCTCACTAATCTCATGGAACTAAGGCTCAAAGCTTTTCCTGAAAGCTAACGTCCATTAAAACTCTCCTCCTTTGTCCTCCACTGGGCACAATAGCCATGTTCATTGTGATGAAATCTGTACCTAAAGAGGCTGAAAGGTAATCACCCAGTTGAAAAGAATCACTGGAATTTGTGTTCCTTGGGTCTGTACTAAGACACCACCTTTCCCGGTCCTTTCTCTAGTAGTCTTCATGCACAATCAGGGTTGTGGTTAATTAGTTTATTTTATAAATCAAATTAATAAAATGATTTATCCCCTTTTGGATTGGTGCCATCTACTGAATGAAACGGATTGTAAAACTGGAGCATCATGCACCGTGAAAATGCGGGGGAAGATGTCTGGCTAATATAAGGAACATGATTTTCTTCCCAGAACAACTTCTCTGTGCCTTGATATATTTATTTAATTGCTTGGACTAGTAGAGTAATTAATTTAGCTTGCCAGGAAGAGGTCTGTGTTTCTGGAGTGCAGGGTCAAGGAGTTCTTTCCTTCTTGACATGTACACACATCTCAGCTGGTGTGATTTTACTTGTGCCTGTGTGTAGAAATAGCAAAACAAATCAGTAGATTAAATGTGTGAATTTTAAATATATTCATTTAGATGCGTTTTATGTTCTTCTGAATTTTGTCTGCATGCCCTGCTGATGATTAGCTTGTACAGTTTAAGGGAGGTTTTCTATGTTTTTCTTAACTCATCTCTTCTCCAGTGTTATTCCCTGTGCATGTCAGAAGAAATAGGACTGGAATTTGTTCTGTTTAATGAAAAGAAAAATATTTATATCTGTTTCTTTTTAATAAAAAGCCAAGCCAGCTGATTATAACAGATTGCATGTGGTCCTAACCCTCTACTGCTGTTGAAAATGAGCCATCCTCAAGAGATTAATTTATTTTAACCATAAATCCTTCTTTCAGTATTTGTTTACAGGCAAAATGCTTTTCCTTAATTCTCACATTCCTCGTATTGTCTAATCCTTCTTCCTTCCTTTTCTTACCAAAACACAAAGTGTGTTATATTCTGGAAGAATCCTATGGTTTCTTCAGAGTGCAAAACTAACTTTGGCTATCAATCAGCAAGTGTCAGTGTTCATGGTGTATTGTTTAGTTGCAATACATTTAATCTTTCTGCTGCTGTGTTCAGACCCATCAAATTTCATGACATGATTTGGCCTTCCCTCCCATTTCCCTGCCATTCCTCCAGTGGTGTATTGTACATGAAGATGGTGTTTTCTAGAAGGGCTCTGTCTTGAATAAAAAGCACATTCTGTAGCTGCAGCCTGTCCTCCCCATGTGATACGCACCTGCCGTATGAATTAATTAGAGCATAGCCACACTTCTGCCCCGTAACCAGAGGGAAGAAGTCTCATGCGCAGAGACCGTAGGCAACTGAGGGGTTATGTGTGTAGTGGCGCATTTGAGAAACAAGAAGAAGAAAAGCAAAGGGCGAGATAAAGCCTGTGTGCCCCCTCAATACAACATTAAGAAGCGCATGCTTCTGCACAGCATTCTTCTCCTGTTGTCCGTGTAGGCAGCCGCAGCCCCACTCGCCACAAAGCCACCATTGTCCCCAAGGGCTCGGCTGTTCTCGTGTGGGGGCGCAGCGGGAGGGGGAGACAGCGATGAGAAATGAATGGTCTTAGTCTTTGCGGGTAGTTTCCACCTCGTATGCAATCAGTTTCTTTGGGTTTCTGGGTTTCTTTTTTTTTTTTTTTTAATTTAGAAATCTTTGGTGGTAAAGAGTAAAGGTTGGGCTCCTTTCTCACCTTTTCCTCTTCATTATATTTTCTCTGTGAGGAGACAAGGAAGAGTCGTTTTCTGTCAGCATGCTAAATAGCCTTAGTGAGAATACCCTGTCAGAAACCTACTGGTCAAAATAAAAACCCAAAAAACAATTGTGAAATACAAGACTGCTATCCAGTGAAAGTATCACAGATGTCAGAGCTGTCAAAGAGTTTTGGTAGAGACTGACGCAAACTCTATGGCAGACATCTAATCACCAAAATGATCCAGGGTCCTGGGCCCGGACTCTGGAAAGCCACGGCGGCTGCTGCTGCTGCAGGGGGTACTGCTGGGGTGAGCACCTGGGGCATGGTGGTGATGGCCATGACATGGCCAGGAGCTAGGCACTTGGGTCCACTCTGAAGCAGTGCTTCATCTGGCCAGGACCACAGCAAGAGCAGCAAGACTCTCTTGCTTCATACGCATTGTAGGAATTGAGAAAAAAAAGCTGATACTAAGGTGTGAGCCATTTTAGTAGGAGTAGAGCCATCCAAAAAAACCTTTATGGTTTCTATTTGCACAGACCATTTCTGCACCAAGAACATTCATTATAGGTTCTTTTTATGAAGAGCATCTCTGTTTCTGTTTGTGTATTGTCTTGCTCAATCTAGTCCCAGTTCTCATCAGAGTATTTCTGTAATATAACAGAATGTGCGCATTAAATAAGATCAGGAGGATGATGAAAGTAATTGTGTTACTATTTAATTTGTATTAAACTTGTCTTCTGCAACTATGCTTTCTTAACATGAAAAGTAGATTGCTGTCAATCTTCTATTGTTAGGATTTAAACAAAAGGATTTGTGATGCTTGTCATTGCAAATATATCCTGTTTGACAAATGGCCACTGTGCATTTTGTTATTATTAGTGAGTGCACACTCGTATACAATGTAAGATTCTGCTTTATTTATGTGTTAAAATGTTAAGCAATTTATAGGAAATAATAATGATGTAAAATCTGTCTTTATTTCTTCTTAGGTACTTTTCAATGTATCCGTTACAATGAAAGGATGCGATACAACTGGAGGAAGAAAATATGCAATACTAAAGCCTATTGGTTTCAATGAAACCGCCATCGTTAACGTGGAGAAAAGCTGTGCCTGTCAGTATGGAGACAGTGCAAAGCACAAAAGAATATGGGCTGATGAAACTTTTTCTGATGGCCAACAGTCCCATTGCAGGGAAAACAATTGTAATTCTAATAAAGATACACTTCCTTCTGAGAGGTGCAGACGACACCAGGACCAGCCCATCTGCAGTGGCCAAGGAAATTGCATAGATGGGAAATGTTTCTGCTACAAAAGCAAGCTAGGCACGGTGTATGGCAAATACTGTGAAATGGATGATTTTTCTTGCCCGTATCACCAGGGAAACTTATGTTCTGGTAAGCTGCGGAGTTTATGTCTGTATTTTGTTTTCATTTTGGTTTGGTTTGGTTTGGTTTGGTTTTCTGAAGCTTATATACATGATGCAGCTGAAAACAATGACATAAGGCTGTCAAATACAAGAATTGTGTGTGCAGAATTAGTGTGTGAAATGTCCAGAACAGCCTGGTAGGAATTCACGCTCCTGGGCTTTCTTCACCACAGAGGTATGCACTGTCTTCGAAACTTTAGCACTGCTTTTCAGGAGATTTATTGAGCTTTTTCTAAATTTAGCTGTTGTAAGATTTAAATCTAAAACTTCTTCAGAGGTAATGATACTGATATCTTTGATAAAACAGTAACGTTATTTGAGAAAGTAAGTTGATACATTTCAGTCTAATGGAAATATGAGATACTCAGAGGTTAGCAGGAATCATAACTTCCAGATGCGGTTCCAGTTTTGTAACACCCTAAATCAGTCTTGTCAGAGATATGTGAGTGAAATGTGATTTCAAATACTGATATATATGCTAGCACTGTTCAGAACACCTGCTCCAAAAAGGAGAGTGGAAGTGAAACATAAACAGGGAGAGTTGTCAGAAATTCTTATTCTTTTTGTGGCCTACTTTATGTTTTTTAAAGAAAGCATATGAACAAAATACAAAACATGTACTTTTAAATTAGAGTTACTAAGGAAAAATGGGATTGAATCGGTTTCATTACTGTATCTCTACCCGAATTATTTTTTTCCCCTCAGAAGTAATGAAATATTTTAAAATCCACACTGCTGTCCTGTATCAAGTATACTGAACAATGAGTGAATTGAGGCACCAATTTTTTCAACCGCAGATGGATAAATTTTGAGTAATAATATGGACTTTAGCAGAGCTATTTTGGTTTTGCTCTGCTGATGGCTGTGAACTTTATGTAAAATGAAGAGAAATAATGTCACCTAATCCTTTAAATACTTTATTCCAACACAAAGAATTACCGTTCGTCTTCTCACTCCTCTCCCCTCCCCTCAGCCAACTTTTCAAATTTACTATTTCTTAACTTAAGGAGACCTTTGAAACTTAGAAGCTCCTAAAGCCTGTGGTGTGGTGCCCTGGTCAGCAGAGGAGACAGGGAGGTCTTTATCTCCCTGTTGTGTTGGAGATTGTCACATGCGATGGAGTCCTGCCCTAGGGTACCACAAGGGGAACCTGCCACCTGGGGCCGTGGCTGAGCAGTGTGCCTCTTCGTGGGATATTTTCCAGTGCAGAGCCTTGCTCTGAGATGTTCTATGATCCACTGCCCTATGATCCCCCCTCTATCTTGCCCAGCCCAGACAAAAAAAGGGGCAGCCTATACCTTGGCCTCACTCCCATTTAGGGGATCCCATCTGTTCCATGGGACTGTCTCCCTGCAGCTGCTCTGTGGATCTCTGGAGCACAAGAGGGCCGTCGCACTTTGTGTGAAACTTAGGTACTGCTGAGGCATAGCTGAGGAGACCTCATGAGATTTGCCTGTGCTTTATGCGCTTTCTATTTCTATATTTCCTAAAGATGCTTTCCCATGCTGTAATAATGTGGCTAGACATTACCAGCATGTCAGTTGTACAGCTGCCTAAACGTGCTACAACATGGAAAACAGATGGATTTTGCCCTACAGTTCCCACTGCTTTGCCTGGAAAATTGTAAAGGCCACCAGAGGTTCCTCATAGCCTTTGAATCTTTGAGGCTTTGCATTTTAAGTTCTTGTTAAACAACCTACGTTTCATAAGCACAGCATACCCACCTGTGCAGCTCAGTCATCTGCCCTTTAGAAAGGCAGAAAAGCAGCACTATCATGCGTGCTTCCGAAAAGAAAAGAAAAAAAAACAAACCACCTGGCATGTGGACATGAACTTGATACTTCTTCCTCCACTAAATTGCGCTGTTTATTTGAACTGAATGCTTTCTTGGCAAAGAGAAGTTTGTTTAGTTTGCCTGAAGACTGTTTTCCTGGTCGTTGTATAATTTTTAATCCCCACTACTTTGATAACGTTTGAGGATGACATCAAGGTAGCAGCTTTTGCTGAACTTAACAACAAACAGCAGCCATAAATATGTAACATGGTTTTAATTTCAGCCCAAATTGTTAACCTAAAAACTTAAAGCAAGCCAAGGTCTACATTAGCTCTGCTTAATGTAAAGCACCAGCAATACAAATGTATGCATATAAAAATGGGTTTTCTATGTTTTCATAAAAGCACAATGACTCAAGCCTGTCTGATGTTGTAGGTAACGGTGAATGTGAAGCTGGTAGATGCAAATGCTTTCCTGGCTGGGAAGGTGACCGTTGCCAGTGCGCATTACAATCAGCAAAGCACTGCCTGAATTCAAAGGGCCAGATTTGCAGTGGAAGAGGAAAATGTGTATGTGGAAAGTGTGAGTGCACAGATCCAAGAAGCTTTGGCCGTTTGTGTGAATATTGCCCAACTTGCAACAAAGCCTGTGAAGAAAACTGGTACGTTTCTTGTGATAGACTTGACTTTTTAACTCTGTAGTGTTGAAACAAGGAGAAGTATTTCTGCTTGGCTAGTTATGTGCTATATTTTTTAGATATTTAGATTGTAGGAAATTGGAACAATTCGTACTTGAGACTTTTCTCTATGTAGCTGAGGGGTTCACACTGGCAATTAAGAGAATTGTATGTCCATCTGTGTGTTCAGCAGTCTGTGTCCAACTTTCAGCTTTCTGAAGTCAAAGGAGGTGTGTCCTATGAGTATCTTTTTTTTCATGTATTTATTAAAAGATGGTTCTTCATGTGAAATCTTCTAGGTAGGAAATAAAGCCCATAAATTAGGAGTTCTAAAAATGGACAGTAGATCCTACTCTTGAATGCCACCAACTCCAGTTCTCCAAGTTTGTTTCTGCGCACTCCTTGTGCTTCTCAGCTGAAAGAAGGAGATGTGGAACAGGAGTGGTGCCTGCACATTATCGCTGCTGTCGGTCAGCAGAGCAGAGCTGGTCTTACCCAGAGAACAACGTTTTCTGTTACTCAGTTTTAAACCACTTAGTCTTTGCTGTGCTAGTTTTAAAGCATGCCGTTTTTCCTTACCCGTGTAAAGGAAGGGACAGCGTGGAGGTTTAAATGAGCAGCCCAAGGAGGAGAGAAGCTAGACCAAGCTGTCAGTGGCACGCTGGCTGGTGCTGGCTTAAAGAGTCAATGAAACCCTGTCTTTGGGCACGGCTCTTCTGCACCCTTCTGTCAGCACGTGTAACCTTCTGCATCCCACTGCGTCAGAGAGGGTGAGAGAGCAGCCTTTAGTTGAAAAGGGAATTGTCATCAAACCAGAATTGTTTTTTATTCAGTTTCATTTGAATTATAGCTCGTTTGGTGAATATACTGGAGAGACAAGCTGGGCCATGTCTGAAAAGATGACTGCTAAGACTTCACTAGATAAAATACAGTTAGCCTTGCTGGCTTACACTTGCTGAAAGTTGCTGTGAAATGCGCACCATTAATAAATTCAGAAGATAGCATAGCTTAGTTTAAAAACTCAGTCACGGCATTTTCAGGATCACTTGTGACGTCCATCTTCTGCAAAGCTGAAAAGTGAAGACCGCAAGACTGACAGCACTGCCTCCCACTGTGCTGATGACCCTCTGAACTGCCCAGCAGCGGCACCTTACGTAGCTTTGTCTTAAGAGTTTTTTGGATGCTGTGTTAACAAAGCTGTGTTTCCTACACCTATCCCTTCCCTTCAGTCCCAGCGTGTATGCCAATGACATTGATTAAGAAAGAAAGACTAGGGCCAAACTAGAGGCTGACAGCTGGAGAAAGGGTGCTGGACCCTTAGCTACACCCCCTGAAGAGTACACATCACAAAAGACAGAGCAGGGGCTGGAGGAAGGTGGTTCGAAGCCAAAAAGACATCTTTTACTTTACGACTTCTGCCTGGTTGGTTCTGAGAAGCATCAAGGGGATAAAATGCTGAGAGGCATCACATTTCAGAAAAAAATAAATAAATGTCGCAATGTTTTTACTAGCAACAGGAAAGCATTATGTGCAAGCGATACGTCAGCAAATCTCTTTAAGGAGCGCGCGGAGAAAGACATGGGATTTTAGTTAAATTTTTATTTTACAGGAACTGTGTTCAGTGCCATCATTCTAACAATGCATCTCAGGCTAAACTTGACCAGTGCACGACCTCATGCGCTTACCTGCTGCATTATATTGACCAGACTTCAGGTATGTGACATATTATAGGTAATTTCAATAAAAGATGAAAATCTGTTCAGATTAATAATTGAATTCACCGCTGTTACAGTGTCTTTCAAAAGGGTGTCATGTTATTAAAATAACAAAGAAAGCAGGAAAAAGAGAAAAATCACTCATAGCTTCAGGGAAAGTAAAAGATAAATAATAACAGGAAATGTGATTGGCGAGCATTGCTAAATCAGATTTCCGAGCTCCTTGAGAAGTCACATCTAATAATAATGAATCCTGCCTGAGCAACGCTTAAAGAAATATTTATAATATGGCATCTGCATGTTTTATTACTTTGGATATGCTTACATTATTTGACATTACCAGAAATGAGGAAGAATGAAGGAGAATGCTTACCTCACATTCAGTAATGTTTAAATATTCCTTTCAAGTATAAAAAACTGCACAGTTATGAGGGTACGGAAGAATAACATCTTTTTAAATAGAATCTCATAAAGCTTAATCAGTCCACGCTGCAACAAAAATGGAGGTAAATGGTTACCTTTTGTCACTTCACATTTTTATACGTCTTTTTATCTTACAGTTGTTCATAAATGAGAAAAATAACTGTGAATACTTTTCTCATAACTTCAGTATTAATTAAAGCGAAGCTTGCTGTGTGAGAGAGGTTTACCAGTGAGGAGAGCACTGGACAAAGATTCAAGAAACCACATTTTCTTTCACATTTTGCCAATGACCTGTACTGTAATCTTGTGAGGATTAAACTGTATTGGACCCATACATCTCTAACTACTCATCCTCTCTATTTCAGCTATAAAGTCACCAGTTTACAGAGAATTTATGGCGGCCAACACAGTGAAGCTTTAGTCTTAGTTCTGTAGATTAAAGGAATAATAGTTTCACCATTTTTCTACAGTGGATCTTGATCAGAATTGCCTTTCCTGACATGCCCTACTTTAAAAGCTTGCATATGGCAACTGTTACCCTTTAACTTCCCTTAAGTTATTTTCCCTTAAGTTTTATCAGGCTCCTGTTATATTTATGTGACATTACTATGCAGTGGTAGTTATAACTGTGTTTCAGGGGTGTGCCTATTCCATACGTTAGGCTTTACACTTGTGTTTTCCTTTCGTTGCAGAATGTTTCTCTGGCCGAAGCTACTTTAGAGTCTTTTCCATAATCTTTATAGTTACCTTTCTGATCGGGTTGCTTGTTGTCCTTATCATCAGGCAGATAATTCTGCAGGGGAGCAGCAATAAAGTTAAATCTTCAGCTGATTACAGAATATCTGCAACAAAGAAGGTAATTGATTTCAGAGCCATCGTATTCAGTAATCTTTTTCTTTCACATAAAAGTTAGCTAATCATTGATAAAAATTGTGTCTTCTCCTTCAAGGATAAGATGTTTTTGCCTACTGTTTGTACAAGAACAGTAACATACAGACGAGACAAACCAGAGGAAATAAATATCGACATCAGCAAGTTACGATTAAATGAAACTTTCAAGTGTGAGTTCTGAAGACGGTGTGTTTTCTGCAAATGTCTATTTCCATCATGCTCGACTTTTAAAAAGTTACCTTTCGTACTCTGTCGGACTCTTGACTGTTGCCGTTCGGTTTTGTGTCGTGCATTTTGGTGAATACTGTTAACAAAGTGACATGTAAGCATATTCACATAATGTGACTATGTTTGAAACTATAGCTGCTGTATTATTTTTTTTTTTTTTGAAAGAGAAATGTGCGTTACTACTGTTCAGGAACGTTAGTGTTGATGTAGCACTTTAGTGTATTCTAATTTATTTAGTTACGGCCTAGAATGTAGATATGAACCGGTCTGACAAAGCACTGATCTCACTCTACATGTAGCTAGTACTGATGTGCTCTGTGGGAATGGACAAAAACTGTGACTGAAATATTAACATTGCTGTATATTATAGCAATAGATAAAACTATTCAAATGCTCTTAAATAGAGTAAACGGTACTTTTACAGTTCTCTCAGTTGACTAAATTCCACTGATTTGTCTGCTTTAGCCTCTTAGCTTCTCCTCATTACTTAATAGAAATGACTGGATTAAATGAGTGCTTAGATACTGGTGTGAGTGTATAGTTGTGCGTGCATATGCACACACATGCGTGCACACACACACAGGTAAATTATATATATAGTTTTTTATACATTGTGATGTCACTTAAAGATAATTTATATCTGATAAAGAGTAATTTTTAGCTTTTTTACTTGTTTCAACATATAAATCTATATACGAATTTTATGGTATTTGGAAACTGATTGGCTACACAAAACAGGAGAGTTCCTCTGTCCAACAGCGTAGTCTACACGATGATCGCTGCTGGCTGACCTCACCTTTGGAGTCAGCAGCATCAACTCCATTGCAAGCAGATAAATTACACCAGAGCTGTGTTTGGTTTGCTAGCTACATGTCAGTGTTTTGCCAAATAAGGGCTTTGTTCTTTTTGTATGATGTGAGACGTAAGTCTGATTTTACATGCATGCTCTTTTTTCCTATGTAAATGAGTTGACAGGATTAGATTTCCTGAGTCCTTACGTAACCACTTCAATTTTTGTGACTGTATGACTGTACATTGAGAAATGTGTCCAGTGTGATGTGGAAAAGAACCTGCAATTTGGAAGAAGGTGAGGAAAACAGGAGTCTTTTTCTCAAGAGAACACGTTCATTGACAGCATAAATGTGGGATCAAATTCTGCCTTTAGAAATGGGCAAAACTCTTCTAAACTCAGCGGGACCAATATGAGCTTATCTGAGAGCAGAATTTGAGCTACAAGGTCAAGCAGAAGCATTTTCTTATCCCCGAACCTGGCTATAGTGGTAGAAGATGTGTTATTGTTATATACTAGTTGGAAGAGTCAGCCAACAGTCTGATTTACTAACTTTATGCTGCCAAAACCCTACGAAAATATGATCAGCCTCTAATGCACTAAGATCTTGCTGGCAAAAAGAAAAAATCATCTCAGAAAGTATGCAGTGTATCATTTTAGCAACGTTAATTACTGATACTAAATATTGAATCATAGAATCAGAGAATCGTAGATTACCAGGTTGAAAGGGACCTCAAGGATCATGTGGTCCAACCTTTCATGGCAAAAGCATGGTCTGGACAAGATGGCCCAGCACCCTGTCCCGCTGAATCTTGAAAGTGTCCATTGGTCTGTACTTGTCATAGGTAAGAGTTATAGAAACAAAGCAGGGCCTCTTTATATGCAGTTTTTAGAAATTAGTATATATACATATTTCCTATTCTGTATTTCTTCTGTAAATTCCCACTGGAATCTGAGGAGTACACATGTGAAAGGAAGGCAGGACAAATGATAAGTGTTATGTGAGTTTGGGTCATGGATCAAGTGGGACTGAGAAAAAATAATTTAAAGACAGCCGGCCTTCCATTAAACTGCCATAAAAGCTTTAGATTTTAGAGATTGGGGGTTTTTTTAATATAAAAAATGGACTATTAAGTGTTTCTAAAGCAGTCTTCAAAGTAGTCCCTGAGCTTTCTACAATATAGGTAAAAGTGCCTCATTTAAAGAAAGGGGGGTTTCCTTACACTCACCCTGATTTTAGTGATAGCTTCATTGTAGTATCTTAATTATAGACTAATTCTGTAATCTGGCAAGTGTACCTTGAACTTTCATTTTCTTTTAAAACACATAGAACCATTTTCCTCCTATGTAAATTAACACATTCTAAACCATTGATTTCAGTGGTATCAAGATGAAAAGTCGATAAAAGTTTACCTCCTACTGCCCTTGTCACAATTTGTTGGTATTAGTAAGTGAGTAGGAAACAAAGTCTCTGATTATCTGTTTCACTTAAAACAAACAAAGAAAATCAAAAGCTCAGCGGAGATTATCTGAGTATATAACAAAAGATGTGATTATGTTCTTTAAACAGTGCGCGAAATTTTTTTAACAAAAAAGGTTCCTCAGATGTATTCCCATAATGGCCTTTAAAGCATTTACTGAAGTGATAGCTAATGTTTTTTTTTTTCCCTTAGAAATTACTTTTCATTGTTAGAGGGAGTTAAATTATGTGGGTAGGGGATAATGGAGCTGGGTTCTTTGTGGAAGAACAATTTGAGCTGTAACACCCATCTTCCAGACACATCACACTGCTGCTACTTTTCTTCTGCAGTGCTGCCTGTGAAGGGGCACGGCCAGTATTTCCTTAGCAGACACCTGCCTGAATGTTTAAAACGCCCTGATCAAATAGAGCAGGCTCACAGGACAAATGGCACTGGAAGATGCTTGCTGTCCTGAGGTTAAAAAAAAGTGTATTTAAAAAAAAAAAAGTTTTGTCAGGAAAAAAAAAAAAAAAGAAAAAAAAAAGCTTTTCTTGCATCTCCCTCATGGCTTTGCTGTATTGTGGAGGAGGCTAGTGAAAAAGAATAAGCTGCTGCTAATGTGACAGGTCAAGGCTTTTAGAAAGCCCATGGGGAGCTTATACAGAGCAGGATCCTCGGGAGGAGGCTTTGTTTCTAGGGATGGAATCTATCCATGAGAAACTCTGGCTTTGCTTGGTACTTGTTTCCCTCTGCCTTTGACCATGTTTTTCAGAAGAGCTGCTGCAGGAGATGAATAGCCCAACAAAAGCCTCACTATTTAGGGAGCTGTGTTCCCTTAGCACATGACCTTAAATGAGAAAGCAGCCTGTAATTCACAAGGAATTTCCTCAGCCATTGCAGAAGGACTCTGCTTCCTATAGTGCTTAATGTGGGAGATATTAAAGACGAATTAGTTCATATTAGTTTTCAATGCATTGTGCGTCAAAGATGCTCGTAAAAATAGATGAAAAAATATCTAGCCTCAGAATAGAATGTTCCAAACTTATTAAATAAAACTTCTTATACTGGGCTTCTTCAAAAAATGAAAAAAAAAAAAGTCAATAATTCGACTGCATTCCTATACCCCAAAATACAACAGCAGATATTGTTGCATCTCATCATTGGGTTTGGGAGTTGTTTTTAGATTTGCTTCCCCAAACAGCACGTGCATGACTTTTCACAGCAGATTTCTTACTGTTAAAATCCATTTGTATAATTTTCAAATTCTGATCCTACTTTTTTTACCTGTAATTGTTTATTTGTCTAACATTTCAGAAATTACGTGTTTATGCAATTAAAAAGCATGCATTTTACTTCAGATTCTTCCAAAGTGAAGAAATACTATGAACTGATTATTTCCAACCATCATGAGTACGTTAATAACATTGCTACAGAAGCGTGTGGGAAAATAACTGTTTCATCCAGAAAACGTGTGCATGGTATGCGAGGAATTTTCATTGTGCCCAACTGAAATTCCCTTACGTTCACAAGGAATGTTGAAAGTGAACCTTAAAAAGGAAGGACGTTTGTACAGGCATAGTTTACATTTTATCCATTATTTATCAACTGGATTTATTTTTTCCTCTCCACGGTGTCATGAAAACCTGCTATGTCAAGTATTCTTCAGACCGCAATGGAAAAAATTATTTTCCCAGTCTGATCATATGTATTTGTTTCCTGCTTAGCGTGCATACCTAAATGTACACGTGTTGCGAACAGCGGGAGTGAACGTGTGAAGCAGCTTCAGGCAACCCTTAGTCCTGGAAGTAGCCATAAGGCCTAGTGATGGCCAAGGCAGAGAGATGGAAGGGCACTGCTGCTTGTGCAGGGATTTGAAGAGGGATGGCATCCTGAGCAGGCACAACGCGTCCTACAGTTCCCAGAGTTGGGAATGATCCTGCAGAGACGGTGCTCTGAGACCACACTTCTCCATTTCTCGGGGCAGGAAGCATCTTCAGAGTGGGTTGGCTTGGCAGAGATGGGGCAGTTTCTGTCTTTGGTGCTTGGCCACACACTGTCCTCAGCACTGCGGGCTTTTCGCATCTTTACTCATCAAAAAATGCTTGCGTGTAACATAGCAAGGCACCACCGGTGCCAGTACGTACTGTAAACCTGGATGCTGCAGGCTTCCACTAAAGCTTCTGGGAAGTCTTTGGGCATCTGCCCACTGACTTCCCACCAGCCCCAGGATTTCCACCAGCCAGCCTTAAGGAATGTAAGCTGTAGCTGGGAAAGGGCACTTCTCATAGAGTCATTCGTGCTGAGTCAGTGCTGGGTGACACTTACTCTGCTCTGGCTGTGAGCGAAGCGTAGTGCCAGTGTTCTGGCTGTCCGTTTGCAAGAGAGGGGGAAGATTTATTTGCTAAGCAGAAATGGAGCAATAGTTAAGAAGAACACTACTTTTTAATGATGATCTTGACACTGCTGCGACACAGAGGCATCTCATGGATCTTACAGAGAACTGAAATTTGTGGAAAGGGAAAAGAGGTTAAAATTAGCCAGCGTGAATGCATTTCTATAGCGAGCCAAATCAGTGGGGTTTCACTGAGTGCGAGCCAGCTCAGAATAGTTGGCCTTTCGGGGGGGAGGGGCAGGAAGGGGGAGAAGAAAAAAGAAAAAAAACTAAAATTAGTAGATTCAAGCCTTAGAAATGCTGCTTTGGATTGCATGTTCTCTTTGTTTCCTTTTCTGCGCACTCTCTTAAAAAAAAAAGGTACCTACTTATTAAAAAAAATAAAATTAAAATGTCTGGCATTCGTTAAAATAATGGCTTCTACCCAAATCCTAACGTTTCATCCTGATACCTGTATCGTGTTCGGGCTCTTTCAGTTGTATTTTGAAGGGAGATGTTGGAAAGATGAAAGATTCTTTTGAGAAGACATTAATGTTGGATGAATTCACTGTGCTAACGTCTTCTTCACTTTTGCCTACTACTGCTTCAAAAAGTAAAAGCTACTTTAAAGTGTCTTATTTAGCAATGGTGTGACAGCTATTAATACTACAGTTTTTAACTTCCTATTTAACATATACTACCTTTTGTAAAAAAAGTATATACAGATAAATAATGTTTCTCTAGATTTTTTTGCATAGAGAATGTTAGTAAGGGAAGAGGTTTTAAATAAATTTATAACTTCTTACTGTTCATTTTACATTTTAAATGATACTTTTAAATCACTACTTTTGTTTGTCTGGAAATATACTGAATATTTTATTATTTAAAATAGTATACTTTTATAGCTGTTTATTAATTTCAGTTGACTACTAACTTCTATTTTGATATTTATTAATGAGTTGACACTGTAGTATATTGAGATGTTTATTTTTCTATCAGAGCTGTAACAACTATGACATAGCATTATTTTAATGCAACATCATTGTACTTGCTCTCTAAAAAATAAAATCAATATTTAATCCATATGAATTCTTCATATTTTTAATGTTTAATATGTCTGTGATAAGGAAGAGATGATCACCTCCTTTTAAAAATATGAAGCACTTTCATTAAGGTGCACAAATGTCTGCAAAGGGAAGCATATGATTACAGTCATATTTAAATGGAAAGATGGAGAGGTAAAATACGAGGAATACTGTGAATACCGTGTTTATCAGATGTAAGGCAAACAGATGAATGCACATTCAGGATGAACTTTGAGAGGGTAGGAAGGAACACGATAGAAGTTTGGAGGTGCAGCTGGTTTACCTTGCCCAACCCAACTGAAACATGAATGCACCAGGAGGTGTTAGCACTTTGCAGGGGACAAGAAGATACATGTTGCAGCAACATAATCTATAGATTGATGGGTGGTTACAATGGCCTTTCTTCTGCTTTGCTGTGTTGGGTGGTAGAGGAGCTGGTTTTCTGGGAATGGCTCAATCTCTGCAGATGCCTCATCTATGCCACTCACTGCAGGCTTAGGTTGCTTGGTGAGAACGCATCACTAGGTTGGGAAGGTGACACACATTCCGTCCTTGAGCGGAATCAATAGTAGCATTTGCTTTGCATAATGCCACAAAATTTCTCATGAAAAGGACTTTGGACATGCTATGTGTAAGGACAGTCAAAATTTGTGTGTGAGACTACGATGCCACAGTGAGAGACAGATGTGGCATTAAGACACCTGGGTGACTTCACTGGTAAAACTAGCTGTTCGTGCTTCCAACATGAGCCAGTTTTCGCTCTGGGGCTGAGAGAACACGCTAGAATCAAGTGACGACTGATATATGCTCAATCACCACAACTCTTAATGTCCAGGACTTAACAATACAATAGAAAACACCTGGGAAAAGGTGTTGTCGTGGTTTGGGCCGGACTGGCCAATGACAGGTGACAGATGCTCTCCCCCCACCTCTCACTGCAAGGAGAGAAGGAGGAGAGATAAAAGAGATTTATGAGTTTCCTCAAACCAGGATAGGTGTACAGCAAAACTAGAAAGAAAAATAAGTAAATATTACAGGGACGATCTGTTCGTCTTTGTTGCTTCTTCTATCAAAGCAAGGAACATAATCTCAATATGTGCCCGATGAGATTGAGGCTGAGAAATTTCCTTTCACAGAGGCAGGAGTCACCATCCTTCGGTGACACACAGAGCAAGCACATATCACCGGTCCTACAAACTGAGAAATACACATTTTCCTTGAAAGATCTTTATTGAGGGAACATCAACGTTGTCACCAACTCAGAGTAAACATAAAGCTAGATCTGAATTTCAGACATATGATTTAAGCATATAACTTGAGCTACCAACGTAGGCATTCATTTTGCCCTTTGATAGTAAACTTGAAACTAAGGTTAGTGTTAATGCTTAAGTCTCCTACAGACAGCAATCCTGGCATCAAGCTGTGTTGGCTACGCTGTATGTTGTGGAATGATGCTAAGTGACCTGAAGTCTTTCTTTCTTTCTTTCTTTCTTTGTCCTTAAATCCAGCAATTAAATCATGCCTATATAGCTTAAAATGTCCATATAGTGACAGACAGTTTTTGACACTAGGGGCATTGTATTTAGCCAATTTTTATTCGCATCCAGGAAGGTGCCAGTGGGTGCCCTAATTTGGCTTTAATGTAACAAAACTGCTATTTTGTTGCGGATACCATTGACAAGAAAAAGGCTTGACACTTTGTCCCTCCAAAGAGGAAAGAAACCTAAGTTGCAGCCTCTAAAGCTGGAGGAGGAAAGAGATCCTGATTTCAGCCACTTTTTTGGCACCACTCATGTAGGTGCACGCTATTACAGAATTTCCCTCCCTCCATGGTTCCCTTTGTAGTAGGTGCAGGTTCGATCCAATATACAGAGAGGATGGGAGGAGAATAGTTCAGCATTAGGGATAGTTGGTTTGATTGAAGATCTCAATTTGTATGATGATAACCAAAAGGCAATAATTAGCATTACGAATAAAAACTTTGTCAACAGGCTGATTGTAACTAGTAAGGAGTTAATCTGAAATGTGTGTGGTTTCTTCTGCTTTCGGGTCTACAACAAAGACAGGAAACATGGAAATACATTCTTGCTACCCTGGTTTTAAAATAAAATAGTTTAAATGTATTGTATGAATTACATAAAAAAGTCTAGTTTTACAGAAACCCAAATGGTCTGAAGCTGTGTTTAGAGCACGGGTACTCTCAGTGTGGTGCAGGTGCTTCTGGCTGTTCATCTTCTGCTAGGGAGCCTTGGGGTGGTCCAAGTTGGGTTGGACTGCGCAGAATTCATGTCACCCAGACATAAGGTGCCGGTCTGATTTATTTGCACAAAAGAGGCCCCGACATTATCATCTCCTGACCCCTCATCCCAGGGAAAGAGTGGTGGGTGGCAGAAAGCAACGTCCCCCTTTTTCAAACCATTCTATCATCTACCCAGCCCAGAGCATAATATGGCCTCTGATTATTTTCTTGGCCTTGAACTGCATGACTCATGAAGGACAGTTACTGTTTAATAAAGTTGATGTGTATGCAAGCTGATAAAACTAAATGATTAACCACAAAAGCATAATATTGCCAAGTTATGTCACATATGCTTATTGAAATCGGTGCGTGTGATGTATTTCTTTCAGCTTTGCAGCTTGCCAAGTCCCCCTTTTGGGGCCCTAAGCCTCTTGTTTATGCCTTGGCAATCTGGAGAGCTCAGGACCTGTTCCTCAGTGGGGTTTCTCTGCTCTCAGAGCTGCTCACAGGAGCAGCCTCTCCCACAAGCCCCCTTCTGACTCGTTAGCCTTTGACCATAGCCTTAATGGTAGCCATTCTGAAAGCTTCACTGAGGCTCCAAGATTTGTGGCTGAACTGCTGAGGAGGCAGGGGACATGTCAGTGACCGGGTTTTCCACAGAGTTTTTGGACATACCTTCTCTTTACTCCGCTTTGGACAAAGTAGGAATTTTGAAGACTTCTACAACTTAGACATGGTGCGCTCTACCTAGATTGTCTTTGTCCTCAGCAGCATTTAAGGTGTACAGCTTGTGGTTTGGCTTCTGCCCTTGAATTGTTTTCTCATCTTTCTCAGCTTCTTGTGCATGTCTCCATATCTAAACGGGGCTGTCAGAGAAAGTTTTCCTCACTGTGCCTTCTTTGAAAATTGCAATGAATCAGAGGGCTTCATCAGTGAACAGCTGATGAGGAGAGCTTTTTTTATTTTTTGGGCAGACAGCAACAAGTTAGCGTCTGTAGCGCAAAGATAAACAGAGCATTTCTGAGCCTGGTCAGATGCAGTCACATTCCTCTGCCCCTTTCCAGTGTCGAGTAGTCAGGGCTATTTCTTGGTGAACTTGCCAGTCCTCAGATACTCCCAGGAACTGTCCTGCTGTAAGCTTTAAATCCGGTACCCTTGCAGCTTCTGCAAGGTATATGCAAAACACAAACCCCAGAGACGCATTTCCCTTCCGGAACCACCATTCTGATGGCAATTGTTATCAGTTGTAAATATTTCTTCATGTGTGTGTAAGTGTGTGTCTGCACATTCCATCCAAATTAACTTCTCCTCAGCATCAAGAAGTTCATCTCTGACTGCTAAATAGCCTGTCGGACCAAATTATATAAATAGATGCAAGATATATACACATGTAGTCTCACATACCTTTTTTGTATATATTTAAAATGGCATTCCTCTCCTAATTTCTCATGCATTGCAGGATCTTCCTTTAAAATTTCTATACGTATCCCAATTTCTGTTAATAGTTAGGCTGCTATCATGTTGAAACCGCGACTTGAAGCGTTCGCCAGTGTTCGATCTCCTTGAGTCTTTGTGCTTTTGTCTTTTTTGGCTGCTGCCTTGCACATTAAACCTAAAGCATGGAAAACGGACACAGCAACTTACACAGGGACTCTTCCCCCTGTACTCGGCACTGGTGAGGCCCCACCTCGAGTACTGTGTTCAGTTTTGGGCCCCTCGCTACAAGAGGGACATTGAGGTGTTGGAGCGTGTCCAGAGAAGGGCTACAAAGCTGGTGAGGGGTCTGGAGGACAAACCTTATGAAGAACGACTGAGGGAGCTGGGGTGGTTTAGCCTGGAGAAGAGGAGGCTGAGGGGAGACCTTATCACCCTCTACAACTACCTGAAAGGAGGTTGTAGAGAGATGGGGGCTGACCTCTTCTCCCTGGTGACAAGTGATAGGACGAGAGGGAACGGGTTCAAGTTACATCAGGGGAGGTTTAGATTGGATATTAGGAGACATTTTTTCACTGAAAGGGTTATTAAACATTGGAATAGGCTGCCCAGGGAGGTGGTGGATTCACCATCCCTGGAGGTGTTTAAAAAAAGGGTAGATGGGGCACTTAGGGACATGGTTTAGAAGTGGCTTTTGTCAGGGTAGGTTAATGGTTGGACTTAATGATCTTAAAGGTCCCTTCCAACCTCAGCAATTCTATGATTCTATGATTCTATGATTCTTGGTTCACAAATAGGTTCTAATCGTGATGTTAAAAATAATAAACGAATATTTCTTTAGCCAATTTATTCCTCGTGCCTTTGAAAGTGAGGCCTTGCTTTTTAAAAAGGAAAGAAGCATTAGTTCAAAAGAAAGAAAAGATAATGTATCAGACTGATTGTTTTGCAAAGAAAAAAAAAGTGGCATTCTCAGAAGGAAGATTTATTGTCATATGACAGACTGAGAGCGTTTCATGCTGCCTAAAAAGAAAACCAAGTAGATTAATTTCCAGACCAAAAAAAAAAAAAAAAAAGAAAGAAAGAAACTTCAGTTTCAACAATTTTGTCCAAGGTTCAATTCTTTGAAATTGCTGGGCCCTTGTGGTTCAGCTGCAGATTATATTAGGAGTGAACATGCTGCGCATCTTTGAATATCAAGTCCATAAGGTCCCCTTTGAGATCAGATATATAACAGATTAGGAATGTTAATGTAATATGTGTTATATTCCTTCTTCGAAAAAAAAAAAGTTATCTTACAGAACCTGTTTGGCAAGCCAAAACATAAGAATCTTTATTTATTGTCTTAGCTGATGTTCCCTCTTAGATCACAAAGAATTTATGCTAGCAACTATTGTGGATTATTCTTACATTTTCTATTTATCCCCTTTTCACTCACCAAAGTAATAGTTTGGATTTGAACTACCTGAAAATAATGCAATGTAGAATTCACTGTAAATTCCTGTACTACCCAAGAATTTTGCTTCTCTAGTTAGCTGGCTTTCTGCCAAGTGTATTAACATACTCAGTTATTTTTGAGGGGAAAAAAAAGAAAAGGAAAATCTAATAAATGGCTGTCAACATCACTTGAAATGTCTTGAAGGAAATTGTGTTACTGAGTTTAATTGCTGTCATTTAAACTATTTGATACACTTGGTGACCTAGTTCCTATGGAATTCAAGTGCTTTTACCTTGCCAAATTTCACCGCCTACTTGGTCAGTGCCCAGTTACTGCTGCTTTCCTCGGCCAATGCAGGTGCTTGCCAACACGGTGAAGTCTGCAGTGTCCTTTGAACCAGCGAGATAAGGGAATTGTTTTTCCTGGGCACACTTTGGCAAAGAAGAGAGTATTATAATTGTGCTATGATTACAACACCTAGGTTATTGAAGTTTTATTGGATATAAAATTTATAGTCAATTTATACACAGCTACTCCTGAAGTCACCGGTATCGCATACCTGAAGTCTTGCTAATTCTAAGGATTATTGCATGAGGGAATTGCTTGAAGAATCCTTTTTTTTTTTGAAACTGGAATCTTTTTGAGATGTTCCTTGGAATGATATTTTTCGCCTCCCCAGGGTGCCTCCCTAAAAGACATTAAAATATGATTTAATTTACAGTATTCACAAAGAATGTGAGCGGCACTGTGCCTTCCTTACCTTAGGGATACAGAAGTGATGAGTGCTCTCACAGCACCAGAACCGTGTTCTGACAAGAGTACTTACTTTTTATACCAGTCTTCCATGAGAAGAGACAGATTTTTTCAGACCTAGAGTCCATCTAGCCCTGTGTAGCTGTCTCCAACGGTGGAGTGTATGTAACTCCCCTGAGTTTCCCCCCAGTCATTTTTCAGCTTAGGGAATTTTCTACATCTTATTAGTCTGTTTAATCAGTAACCCTCACTTTCAGGTATGTGCCATTGAACTTAAAAAAAAAATAAAAATCCACCAAGTTTGGAACTGCTGCATGAAAACCTGCTTCCTTTTGTTTTGAACCCAGCACTTTGCTTGGTGGCACACAGCCACCTGCATTCAGCGTGGACACTAAGCCCCAGACTCTCTTCTGTAGATCTTGTCACATCTCCCCACGTCACCTTTCCCAGACTGCAGAATCCAAGGTCATTCTTTATACCAAAGCCTTTTCTTATCTTTGATCATCTTTGCTGCCCTTTTCTGACTCTCACCGTCATCCTTCTTCCCTTCCTTAAGGATGAGGGAGTAGAAATAGTTTGAATATTCAAAACGTAGATGAACCACCCATTTACATAGGGACTTGATGATGTGAGTCTTTTCCTATTGCTTTTATAATACTATTATAATTTATTTATTTCCTAAACTTTGTATGGCTTAATTTGATGCAGAATTTTTAATTCCTTAACAGAGGTCTTATACCGAATTACCATCCTATCATGTTTAGCTCTGAAACCGCTGCATGAAGGAAAGCTGATCACTCACAGCTATCTTGAATGCAAATACCAGCGGTTTGGTTCACCTTTGGGTCTCTCCCTTCTTCATAGCTTCTGCTTAGTCTGCAAGTATCACCATTCCTACAGAAGCAGAAATCTCCTCCAGATAGTACCCTCCTAGCACTACAGCTCTGCCTTTCTACTTCTCTATCCAGTCCTGCACAGGGTATGGCGAATGTTTCAGAGAACGTTCCCACCAAAGTCCTGGTCTCCAGGTTTTTTTTCAGAGAAAAAAGTTTTGCCTCTAGAATTTCCTACCTTCCCTCTTCTCTATGTGGTTGATACTCACCTTAATACTGCTTCTGCCTCTGAGGTTTACCAGCTTTGCATTAAGTAGGCAAATTGTATGTTTGTATGTCTGAACCCCTGTACATTTCTTTGCTGGATGAGAACATCTTCCCCCTCTTCCCTTCCTGCTGGACATCCTGATTCCAGAAGGGCACTCACATTAAGAGAGGGCACATATGTATAATCCGGCTAAGAGAAACCTGTTGCAGTAGTCATGTTTCCTTTCACTTGCCCGTATGACATTCCTGGATATCTCCTCTGTCAGCCTAGGTCTCAGCAGAAGAAAATTTTTTTTTTTTAAGACTAAACTGTTCAGCAACCTCAATGCGTCCTCAGTGAACATCTCCATTAATCTACTTCCCTCTGGGTCAGCTATCCTACCCCTATATCCATACACAAATCTGCTGGCTTCCCCACAGGGCGAGCACTTTTATAAGTCTCTCCCTGCAGGAAAAGTATTGCCAGTGTTCTTCCTTCCTTTCACCTTTGTGAGTAGGTGCAAGAGCAATTCCTAAAGGACTGTCTTTTGCCAGATGCTCCTTATTCCATTAACCTCCCACAGCACAAAAACCAGAAAGACACCAACCTCTTCTGCTCCCGTCTCTCTGCAGGAGTGAAAAATATTGTCCACTTCTTACTTACTTCTTAGACTGCTACTCACTCTGTGCTAGAGCTGGCCTTCACAGAGGAAGGCATCCTCGCCTTGCCTCTGCCTTCATACCTGTGGCTGGCCGGCCTCCTCCTACCCATCCCTCTCCAAACTTCCCCAGACTGGGTTGCTATTCTTGAATGTCCTTGGTTGGCTACTTGATTGGCTAATTAGCACCTTGGCTATATACAGAGGGTTCTTGAAAAGGGAATTTTTCTTAAACGTGATATTGAATTAGTCCTACAACCCGCAGAGTTGTGAGAGGGATGCGGAAACGAATTTTATTTAAGGAGATCATAAGATTCACAACTGAAAGGATTGCAATACTTTTAATTTTCCTGTAACATAACTAAGTTCTTTAACTCCTAGATCAGCCTGTTACTTCTTTTTAGCTTGTCTACCTACTAGCCAGTCTACAACTTCCCACAATGGGAAAAGTACCTATAAGATCACAACAATTGCTCAGCAAATGTGCTGCCTCCTGGATAAATTTCTCTGTCCATTCCCCATGCTTCATAGCACAGGTCCTTGGGTGCCTAAGCCTGATTTCCTGCGGATTGATTCAGCACCCTTTTGGGGTCTATCCCTTCCTATCTTCAGAACTTCTGCAAAAGTATTTTTCTGGGAGGGGGGAAACAAAAAAACCCCAACTTTGATCTGTGGTTGGGTAACTTAGATCCAAACTCAGTAGATCTTAGAGAAAGAGTCTAGAAAGGCTTCAAGGTTTGGGGGCCAGAGTTAAGGGATTATGTCTGAGCCGCATAGAAGATGAAGTTTTTATATATGGGCCCTAAACTCTCCTGCTGTAAAATATATCATCTGTTAACCAGGTCATTTGCTAAGTGAGGCTCCCTGATTTATAAGCTAATTTTTAATTAGGCACAACTATGTCAAAGGGAAGGATTGTTTCTAAGACAAAAAATAAAATGAGACAGAAACAAGGGTGCATCTGAAAACAGTTAAAACAAGGATTATCATGTCCTCTACTATAGTGACTATCACCTTAAAAATGGTCTTTTGAGGGTGGGAAATCCTTATTTCACTCCTAGGCTTTGTTCAAAGTCTAAAGTTCTGAACTTAAAAATTTTGGCAGAGATTCCTCCAACTTTTGGCACAGTACAGGCCCAAATGCACTCCTACATTTGTTGAATCCCAAGAAGTGGAAAATTAAAAAACAAGAAAAGACTACTGGGATAACTCCGAGAGTAAGAGTCAGCACGGCAGAAATATATTAAGATATTTTCCACGGTATGAATCTCTAAGGCTTTTCCCCATGGGGTGAGCATTTGCATTAAGGTAGACATCTTGACAGGCTGGAGGAATAGGCCAACAGGAGCCTCATGAAATTCAGCAAGCATAAATGCCAAGTCCTCCACCTGGGGCAGAGTAACCCCTTGCACCAATCCAGGCCAGGATCTGCCTTGTTGGAGAGCAGCTCCGCTGGAAAAGATCTGTGAGTCCTGGTGGACACAAGCTGAACGTGAGACAGCAGGGGGCCCTGGCACCCAAGCAAGCCAACAGCATCCTGGGCTCTATTAACAGGAGTATAGTGAGTAAAATGATGGAAGTGACTGTCCCCCTTTATTTAGCACTCATTAGACCACATCTAGATATTGCATGCACTTTTGGGGCCTCGGTACAAGGAAGACATTGAGAACCTTGAGCAAATTCAGTGGGGAGCCACAGAGATGATTGGGGTTGCAGCATTTGCCCAGTGAAAAGAGGTCAAGGGAGCTAGGCTTGCTTAGCCTGGAAGGAAAGACAGCTTCAGGGCACCAAAGAGCAGCCTGCAAGGGAAGTTATCAAGAAGATGGAGCCAGCTTCTTCACTGAGGTCCATGGTGAGATAATGGACATAAGTTGAAACAGGAGATTGAGACTGCGTATAAGGAAGAATGTTCATTCTTAGGGTAATTCAGCATTGGAAGAGGTTGCTCAGAGAAGCTGCGGGGTCTCTCTCTTTCAGTGTTTTCAAAACCCAGCTGGACAAAGCCCTGAGCAAACCAGTTTGATGCAGTGTTGACTCTCCTTTGAGCAGGAGGTTGGACTAGAGACCTCACAAGGACCTTTCCAAATTGAATAGGTCTGTGAGTCTGTGATAAATGTGGAGTCTGGTTAACTCTCAAGAAGACATTGTTTTTTCCTTCCTTATTACCTGCATTTACTTCAAGAAGCTTGCTGTGTGCAACTGGCAAGCTGTACTACTAGCAACATTTTACTAAGAATCTGCTGGGAAGGAAAAGCTGCAATTTTCAAACTCCTTTACAAAGCAGACAGATCTTCTTTTGTGAAGAAGGAAACTCAATACAGTGAAATTTATAGCATACGTTGATTTTCGAATGTGTATTTCTCATCTGGCCATGGAAGAGTTTTGCCATCTAAAGCAAGGGACTGTATTCTGCTCTGAGGCATATACAAATCCCCTTAGCTTCAATGGGAATAACACACACATAGCTGAGGGCATGGTTTGGCCCAGGGTCAATAGCCTCCTAAAAGCTTTTTTCCTACATTTTTTTTGTTTCTTGCAGTATTCATCTTTTTTCCTTTCCAAAGGTTCTGATGTCATTCCTGTTGCTGCACTTATAGAGTTCAATTTAGTGGGAACATCTTTGAAGTCTAATTAGATTTCTTGAGAAAGACTCACAAGATTGCTTCAGGCCAAAACTGTCACGCAGCAGTATTAGACCAAATATTATGCAATTGTTCTGTAATTCATGCTCTCTTCCCACTCATGAGTTGGGTTTGAAAAGCTTGTGGGATATATATGACATATCAGAGAAGTGCCAAATATTCTTCATATAGTCCATTCTCATATTTCCTATGGAAAATGCCCCTTCTCGCAGTCTTCCCCTTCCCACAGTAAGCTGAAGTTTATCCATTACACCAGGGTAACATCATCCATGTCCACGAAGTTGCAAAGCATAGCTTGGTTCACTGCAATTTAGGAATACTGTGAAGGGTATTGTTAATTTGTAGAGAACTTACAGGCGATATATTGCATGTGTATGAGAAACTTCACAACAGAGCGATGTCCACCGTATGTCAGCGATGCATGGAGTACCAGTGTAGAAAATTTTCTGTACAGTGTCAACATTGGCCAGAAGTGGAGACTGCCACAAGGCATAAGAAAATAACAACACAGGACAAAATGCACTTAGACTTTATCTCACCAGGGCTGGTTCCATGGTGATAGTACCTGTGACCTTCCCAAGGAAAGCCTCGCGTGTACATGAGATCTGTTATGACTGCAGCATCCAAGGCCAGGTATAGACTGCATCCATAGAGCTAGCAAGATAAAATATTATACAAAAACAGAGTTCTGGCATCGATGCCCTTTTTCTAGATATGTGTAAGTGATTATGCAGAATTATTCACATACAACTATAAAAACTTGAAAATTGAACCTGACAGCCATTCTGAACCAGTCCTGGCCTTGTCCATCTGCCAGTGTGTTGGCAGTGGGTGTGAAATGGGGTCTGATTTGCCTTTGGAGGCAGGGGCAGGGGGCAGGGAGAGGAGGGGATGAGTTTGCACATGCACATGCCCATGGTTTGCTCGGGTGGCCCCTCACAAGGCTCACTGGGAAGTGCTGGGGCGTGGGGAGAGATGCTGTATCCCACCTTCTAGCATCTCAGCACTTCCCTCATGCCCAACAAGCAATTGCCTCTGCTGTGCAGCGCAGAAGGGAACGCAGCATGGACTGCTTTTACTCTACAGCAACATCTTGTTTACAACTGCAACATTTTCAGCCCGGAAGATCCTGAAGCGTATTTACAAACTAAGCTAAGATTTACTCTTAGTAACTTACTGTTAAGCCGTATTCTGTCTTCAGTGGACTAACAATAGCAAAGCGTGTGTCAGGCTTGTCCCGAGCCGTGACTGTCTCTACGGGCTGAGCTCAGCCATGTTCATCTTGAAACACCATGGCCACCTAACACAGCCTAATGCTGCTGCGCTTCAGGAGGGGGTGCTATGAAAAAAGGCTCTCCTGGCTGAATTGTGGCAAGAATATAACTAGAGAAATTGTAATGCCACAAGATGAAATATCGGTGATGCTCTGGCTTCAACCGTCCAGCAGCTGAGCAGAGAGCAAGGGACCTCGGTGCTGGTGGCAAGTGCTTGGTTTATGTCTCCTCAGCACTTGCCCCCACTGCTCTGCCAGGGACCCCAGGGCCACCTCCTCCCAAACCCTCACTTTCCTTGGAGGTTTCTCACTGAGGGACCAAGCAGGCATGACCCTATTAAGATATGAGGAGCCTGTAGCCCATGGTTGTGTGACCACAAGTGATTATTAACACGGACTGAACAGACTAGGGAAAAACAGTTGAGTTTTCCATGTAAAAAACCTTGAAGTGATGCAACAGAAACCATAAAATGCGTATGCGTGTTGCTCAAGGTCATACAGATATGTTTGTTCTTGTCTGTTTGTTTGTTTGGTTTTCCCCCTCTGGGCATCTATAATATTGGGATGCAGCAGTAACATTTTTCTTGTTAAACTGAGATCCTAAGGGGAAAACTCTTTTCATAAATTTTTGAGGTGAAAACAACTGCAGGGATGCCTATAACTGGGGGAGAGACTTAAGCCCTTAACTGCTGACTGATAGTTTATAAAAAAACAGAGTTTGGCAGGCAAAAGTATGATTATGAGAAAGCTTAATCCACTGTCAAATATTTTATTGCGTTTCAGAATCAAATTGCAGGCTCCAAGCTATTTTAAATATTAAACAGAGGGATATAACAGAGAGATTCTATAAACAAGGCAGAATGTAATGCCACTCACAATAACTTTAGGAAGGCACTCTGATGCTTCAGCAGTGAAGGTAGATTGATTTCATAGGGGAAAAAAAAGGAAAAGACACTAGATATATGTATATTTTTATTAATGGTTTTCTTTTCCTGTCAAAAAATTGATTGACAGTCTAAAGTGAAACTGCAGTAATGTTTATATTTCAAAGAAAGAAGATTCCTCAATCTGGTGTTAATTTCCCATTTTATGAAATAAAAATGTCAACAATGAGGCTAAAGAAAAGTAGTGTTGAGTTTAACTTAACTTTTGCATCTGTGCCTTGTCTGATGTTTTGAGATTGCTTTTTAACTTGTTTAACACAAGAAGAGAGGTAGAAGTCCTAGATTAAACCAGAAACTGAATATATTTCCAAAAATATGCATAATTACCTTGATTTCTAAAGGATGTACAAAACATTCTTTAAAATAAATTCTAAACCAACCCAGAGTCATTTAATCTTCCTTGAAATTCAAGATATAGTAGAGTATATACCTGTAGGAGTTGGAACTAACAAAAAATAGTTACAATTAAATTTGCATTGTTTAAAGTTAAAATAAACCAGACCAGCTTTTGGTTACTTTATGGGCTATATATTTGTAGAAATACATGTCATCAACTTACTGTCTTATATTTTCCCAGATTTTCAAGCATGAGTGCACCAGCTACATCTGACAATACTTCATCTCTGCAAGTACTCCTGGCTAATGGGTCAACACATATTTCCTTGGGCAGGGTCTGCAGGGTGAGACTTAGAGAGGTGACCGATGACCCACATCTTTATCAGCAGGTCGTGATGATGGCAAACCACATGGTTACAGTCCATGATATTTCCTTTCTTTAGTGAATATGAGGAAGTTTAAAATCCCAGAAGATACCTGGAGGTGGGGTGGTATTTTAAAAAAAAAAACCAAAACCAAAAAACAAACACACAACTTTTTTTTCTTACAACTTCATCCTGCAATAGGTTATGTGCTAACCTGGGAACAACGGACACAAACTACTCCTGAGACCCATGTTCTCCATATTGGCAAGGTGCAGGTTCTGATGTCTGTGGTGCTCGCTTTGCACCAGGATAGTAAAAGGGAAGGGCGAAATCTGGCAGGACTTGAGTCAATAGCAGATCTCTTATGTCAATAACATTGTGTTTTCATCAGGTTTACAAGAAACTCAGTGTTCCAACCTGGGAAGGTAGCCATCTTCGGGACAGGTCATACTGGTTTCCTTTGCGTTCTTTTGTCAGCGGTGTCAGAAGACCCCTTTGTGCCTCCAGCCAGGATGTATGGCTTGTTCACGTGTAAGCTGTGCAGCACTCACCTGACATTTTGGCATTGCAGGAAAGGCAATAGTAGTGTGCCATGAGTAAGGCTCTCTCCCCTCCTGGGAAGCAGCTTGCTTGTTTCAGGTGGACATGTGCCATCTGGGTGACCAGGAGAACATGGCTTCAGAGCAAAACATGAGAGACATTGGCTTGCCAATACGGATGCCTCATAAGCTTCCTATGGGTGCCGTATTTACATCCCACAAAGCTATCACACAATTAAGTCTTCATGTGACAGATTAGCACATCACAAAAAATATTAACTATCCCAAATACGTTGCCCAACACTTTTATTTTATAACATATTCCAATTCTTAGTCCATAGTCACAGTCCTTCTCTTAGGCAGCAGTAGGAGACCTGCAGTGCATTTCTTCTAGTGGACTCATGCCCGTGAATGTTACATTCAGCTGTTATTTTTTTGACAGGTAACAACTATGATAGTTAAGGAAAAACAAACAGTTAAAACATTAAAAAGTGAGATTCATCTAAGCATCGCTCTAATGTTAGTCTAAATGCCATTTATAAAACTGGAGTTATGCCATAATGAATCAGGCCTCAAAGCTATGCGCTGTAAACAGATTGTTGTAACCAAATACAAGTTTTAATTCACACGAAGGGATCTGTTGCTGTTTGTGGGTTGCAGGATCAGTAAAGATTTGAGAATAAATTAGGGGCCTACACTGTATTTATTCTATGGGGTCTATTCTCTTGACAATTACTTTAAATTCTTTATGAGAAATAAACACTGCATGTGCAGAATGGAAGGCTTTTATCCACAAAGCTTTAATTTCAGAGACAGCAAAAAACTGCTGATTTTGCCTGTGGATTCAGTAAGTCCAAATAACTCCGTGTGTACCTTTACCTCCATTCAAAGTGAGGTTATTGGTTATACTGCAGGAGCAGCCAAGATCCTGGTTACTCACCCATTGTGCCATGGGCAACGTAAGCCCCCCCAAAAAAGACTGTCCTCAGCCTGGGCATCCACTGAAGCCAGGATGGTCTGTTTGGGATGCTGTAGACAGGAGGAGCATTGGTTTGGGGGCATCTGGTGGTCACCCCAGAGTGACAGAGTGGGAACCCGCTCTCCATCTTTGCGTAGGGCCAAGCAGTTGGGCACGGATGACTGCGGAGCAGCAGGGGGGGCAGGAGGGTAGAGGGCTAGGTAGGACCCACCCAGTCAAAAAGCCCCTGGTTGGACCTCTCTGACCTATCGTGCTTTCCTCCCTGCCCTCTGCAGCAGATTTATAAATCAGGAGGGGGATGAGAGCAGCAGTGCCAGGGGGCCGGGCCCAGTGAGGGCCTGCCCTCTCTATTAGTGTATCATACTCCTCTTCTTCTCTTTTTTCTGTATTTTAGATGCTCTGAGGAGAAAAAATTAAGATCCCTAACTCATATGCCTTCTATGGGTGAGCCAGCTTGTGCGCTGGAGACTGGTGGTATGACAGGACTTCCCTTCTCCTTACAGAAAAGTGAGCTCTTCTTTTATGCTCGTGCCTTGGGTTTGTGTAGGAGTCTTTGGTAATATTAAGTACAGGCTTTTTTTCAGTTTCATCCAGCGGTTTTAGGTCTCAGGGGTACTACTCATTTCCCCGTCAAGGGGATCCCTCCTCCACACATGAACTGGTCAGCTATTCATACAAATAGTGTTTATTCTTCTGTTTTTGAATTATGCCTATTAAAGAATTTGCTTTGCTGCGAGAGCGGCGTCCCTGGGATTTGGAACTGGCCACATGCCACTGTTTCCACATGCAAACCCTTGGAGCTAGTATCAGCCTTTCCATCACAGCTTTGGCCTTCTACAGCCTTCACAGGTCTTGTTACTTATTTATTTCTTTGTTTTTTGATGCGCGTCTGAAACCAGGCATCTTTAAAACAAGTAAAAAAAGCATGAGTGGTGGATCCGATGAAGTCTGGTTGCTCTCCATCCTCCAGAAGCCTCCCCATTGTTCCCTGATAACCCCAGCACCCTCTTCCCATGTCCCCGTTTGGCTGGTTGGCAGAGCAGATGTTGAAGTAATGCATACACTGATCGGTAGGCTGCTGTGCTGACAGGCCAGCAACAGCCAGCTTTCAGAAATGGTAAGGGGGCACTGCTGTTTCCATGTCTTTTGTCCCCAGGTACCATTTTGTTTCACCCCGAACTGGGAGAAATTTCTACATTTTAGAACTGTAGGCTGCTGTCATCTTTCAGAAGTTATTAAAGGCAAGTGGCCAACTCAAAAACAATGTGATCGTGCAAAACTCTTTCCTCTGTTTTTTTTTTTTTATTGTTATTTTTTTAGAAAACCACAATAAAAGTTAAATCAGCAGTTCTTAAGCTTTTTTCTGTGGTTGATTTGGGCAAACAATGGTGCCCACCCACGTTGCGGTTGTCACTGGATTTATATCCGCCCATGAAAAAACAGTCAAAATCACAGCTGAAAATGGAGCCGGGGAGGAGAGGTCCCATATGAGCAACAGGCTACCAGTAAAGCCTATCAAAAGGACAGTGCTGCTGTTGCTGCGTGTTATTATTGTACTACCAAGGTTAAATATCAGCTTTATATGACTGCTTTATTCTCGAAAAACTACTTGGTTAACTAGTAACATGTCTCACTGGAGGAAAACAACATATGTCATAGCCTTCCATGTTATGACTTATAGAAGTCTTCCCTACTTTTCCTCAAGGGAGGAAAAAAGGTGTGGATCCAAAGAATGTCTGCAAGAAAAAAATCAGGCAATTACAGTACACCCAACACCATGAAACAGAGGCCTTGAAACAAAATAGGCAATGAGGTTCCAAAAAACTCAACTGGGAAGTTACAGACACTTCCATAATTTTAATGTTTAGACCTATTAACTATAATTTATTTTTAAAACAACAAGTATTTGATGAGGAAGTTTAATTTCATTTTGTTAGACGTTTATACTTCTACATTTTTAGCAATTTTTTTTTTCTTTTTTTTTAACAAATTTGAAGACTGGAGCTGCTTAAACAGGAGAGAAAGCAAAGTTCAGTGTAGTGACAATTGCTCTATCAGTTGTTTTGGTGGATTGATTTATTAAAATAGTAGTGTTTGTGAGACATCATTAATTGCGCAATGACAAACTGTACTTCCTACTTGGTGCATGACTTTGGTTTTCTAGTTTGGTTTATTACACTGTAAATAACTACCTTACATCTGGATTGATTTGTTTATTCACTTGCATCTGAAGAAAAAAACAACCCAGTTTTGCAATAGTTAAATAGAGCAATTGTGCCATCCAGTGGCTAGCTAGGTTAACTCCCTTCTTCTCCTTCCACGTTATCATTTGGTATTTCTTGTTTCTTATTCAAAAAATATGTAATTATTGTAATGTACAATGTTCATTCCACCGCTGCATCCCATTAATATATGTAATAAAAACATTAATTCTCTTCACCCTTTTTTTCTAATACCCTTCTCAAAGTGAAGGCCCGAAAGAAAAGAAAGATGTGCCATACATCCTTCTGGATCAATTAGAGATGTTACAGGTTACTACACACCTTATCATCAAATGTCATGGACCACTAACAACGGTGAGCCAAGAAAAACATAGCTCTTGACTCAACTTGCCTACTGTGCCCATGGACCATGGCAGAACCTTTGATGAAGTGTTCCCAATGTAACTTTTTGTAATAACAACCATAACTGAGCTTATAAATTGGTTCATGAAACATGCCTGTGACTGTTTGAAAGAGTCAGAGGGGACAGACAATATGACAAAATAATCCTACGGTATGATTACATTCTTATATGATCAGCCTCACTCATTTCACCACCATAATTTCTAAAGCAATTATCTGGAGTGCAAGGTGAGATCTGGTCCTTTTTGCCTGAGTCTGTACTGAGTAGATGGGAAATGCAGCCATGAGTCATGACTTGAAAAGGTCTCCTTATTTCCAAACCAAACTCTACTGGGATCACTTCTGAGGAAGAAGGACCTTCCCAATTGCAACGTTTTGTTGGTGAACCACAAGCCTGTTTGGGGAGAAAGCCTCATTATGCAAATTAACTTTCTGGCATCCATGTGAAGCCTCTCTTTTGGACAAAAGCAACACGTGGGAAAGAAAAAAAAAACAAGAAGAAGGTGCTCATTGGAAGGGAAATGCAGGGGAAGAGGCTCAGACATGTATAATGCTGCACAGTTTGTACAGCTTTGAAGAAGGGAAATGGATTCTGAGACACTATTCTGGCTCCTTTTGCTACTCCTGTGTTTTGAGGCCTTCCGTCGCCCTGAAACAATAACCTTGTGCAGACAAAGTTGCGTATCCCAGGGCCCATCACCTTGAGAAAAAGTGGATTGTTAAAATAGAGTGGGGGCCTCATGCTGTGGGTACAGCTCATGAAGGAAGATCTCCCAGTCCCAGCATACAGTTACACCTTGGTTCTTGTACAAGAGACTTACACTCCCGTGACCCTGGCAGCGAAGGGGAGGGGAATGCCCAGCCACCCCTCTCTTAACTAATAGACTGCCCATTTATTTTCACTTGGGTCTAATTGCAGCTTTTCAGCTTCCTGGGGTCTGCACGCAGTCCAGCTGTGGAGTCCTTCCAGAAGCAGCATGTTGTGACCCCATGCAAAGCACCCGACTCCAGGTACAGAAGCCAATCCAGACCTCATTCTGGCATGTCCTCCCCGTCTCCCTTCTCCACTACGTTCATAGAATCATAGAATCATAGAATCATTTAGGTTGGAAAAGACCCTTGGGATCATCGAGTCCAACCATCAACGCCACTCTACAAAGTTCTCCCCTACACCATATCCCCTAACACCACATCTAAACGACTCTTAAACACATTCAGGGATGGTGACTCCACCACCCCCCTGGGCAGCCTATTCCAGTGTCTGACCACTCTTTCTGTGAAGAATTTTTTCCTAATGTCTGGTCTAAACCTACCCTGCTGCAGCTTGAACCCATTCCTTCTTGTTCTATTGCTGATTACCTGTGAGAAGAGACGAGCACCAACCTCTCTACAATGTCATTTCAAGTAATTATAGAGAGTGATGAGGTCTCCTCTCAGTCTCCTCTTCCTCAAACTAAACAGTCCCATCTCCTTCAATAGCTCCTTGTAAGATTTATTCTCGAGGCCCTTCACCAGCTTGTTGCCTTTCTCTGCACTTGCTCCAGCACCTCGATATCTCTCTCGTATTGAGGTGCCCAAAACTGGACACAATACTCAAGGTGTGGCCTTGAGTATTGAGACCCAGGCAGCATTCCAGCCACACTTCCCCAAGCCTGTAGCGATGCATGGGGTTGTTGTGGCCCAAGAGCAGCACCTGGCACTTGACCTTGTTGAAGCTCATACCGTTAACGTTGGCCTATCGATCCAATCTATCCAAGTCTCTCTGTAGAGCCTCTCTATCCTCATGCAGATCAACACTCCTGCTTAACTTGGTGTCATCTGCAAACTTACTGATGATACACTCTATGTCCTTATCAAGATCATCAATAAAGATGTTAAACAGAAGTGGTCCCAACACTGAGCCCTGAGGAACACCACTTGTAATTCCCAACGTTGCTGTGACTCACTATATCTCAATGTGGTTCCTCAAGGATTAAGTATTTCCCAACATATTTTCTTGAAGACACGCAGCAACTTGCCCTCTGCCAAGAAGGACTTCCAGGGAAATCTCCGTGTAATGTGGTCCTGCCTTTTGGGGACATGAATCACTGCACATCAGTGCCTTATGTACTGCGCCACACTGTGCTATGAGAGACTAGTTAACACGCTGGTACAAAGACACAGGAAAGTTCTCCCCCAAGGAAACTCTTTGATCTAAACAAAATTGTATCTTGGCCTGAAGTTTAGAAGGTGTCTACCGATTTAGAGAGTCTTAGTTTCTAGAGGGCAAATCTAAGAGGTGCTTAAGACAACTTTTCTCCGGGGAAAAATCCAGCTTTTTGAAGGCTTCTTAAAAATTAGGCAGCAAAATCACTGGTCACTTTTGAAAGTGTTGTTTGAGATACTTTGTCCCTGATGCACACAGCTCATGTTTACAAAACACCATACCTCCACACCTGGAAAGAACATTCATGCTATTGTTTTGATTTTAGGTATCACCAGTTCTTCAAAAATGACGGGGGGGGGGGGGAGGGTGTGATAAGGATAATTTATGTATAATATATACCATATTATTTATATTATGTTATGGTATGTAATGTTATGTTGTATCATATATTGTATTATGTTATCTTATGCTATGTTTATTATAGCATATTATTTATAATATAGACAAATCTATTCTGATAATAGAGATGAATAACAGCTAAATGCAGAAGTTCCCTCTAGTTGACTACTTTATTTTCTAAATTGTTATTATAAACTAATGCATTTCATAAAAAAACCCAAAACAGAAAACAAAGGCTAGCATCGAGGGGTCAGGAGGGATGGAGAAGCAAGAACTTCCCAGGCAAACGTTTCTCACCTTCTCAATGGTGAAACTCTAAGGAGACCAAATGACAATTTTGAATATTTCAAAAGAAAAAAAAAATCCTCCCCAAGAGCAAGACCCAGCATCCTGAAGCAGATCAAGAATTCACTGCTCCGGGGCCCCTTTCAAGAAGGAAAGTGCTGACAGTCATCACTATTTCACTCCCACCGAGCGTGTGTCTGCCGGGCAGACCTCTGCCGCCCCTCCTGCATGGATTCCATTGATCAAATCCAGCTGAAGTTGGGGCCAGGTGTGGCTACAGATTTGTGGCTGAGATCAGCATTGCTGCAATGACCAAGGTTCAGATCAAAGGAGAAAAATATTCAGTTTGAGCCCTCTTGAAGAAACATTATTGGATTTTTACTGAAGATTTTTCCCTGAATAGATGACCTAATGTGTTCTGGGAAAGCTTAACAGTTTCTTGCAGCCTAAATGAACATTTTATGGGTTTGTAGTAAACTGCAGTCCTCACATTTAGCACCAAGAGAAGAAAGCTTTATTAGTGCTTTAACATGGCTAATATTCTTGCCATGCAGTTAATGAGCCAAATGAAGAGAAGTGCTGGTAGGGTTATTTTTCCATTCTCATCATATTGCTAGGAGTGTTAGCGCAGCTTTTTGAGTCAAATCTGAACAGGAAGGAGATAAGGCCATGGTCATTAGCTAGAGCAAGTCTTCCTCTCAGAGGCTGTTACAGTAGATTTTCAAATTGCATGAACTCCTGAGCATTAGACTTGGTGGGGGAGATTTTTTTCAAAGGCATATCATGGGTTTTGGGGTTTTCAAAATTTCCCCATGGTATCTATTAACCAGAAGAAATTCAAAGCTGGTCCCTCAGCGACATTTGGTGGTTTTCAAAACCTTACTGCTCTGTCCTGGAGCAGCTCATTCATCTAGGTTCCTTAACTGTGATGAAGCCCCAGTGATTTCAAAGCAGCTGTGGTGAGACTTTTGCTACCTTTCAACAAGAACGTGCCACTAACACCCCAGAAACCCAGTGCTTTTCACCACAAGACCCCCATACACCCTGTCACACTGCAACCTTTGAGAAGGTTTGAACTGACCGCAACCACAGTAGCTGTCAAGTCAGATGAAAAACATGTATCTATCTCCTCTGCTCCTGGCAACTCCTCAGCTTCCAATGCCGAGAGAGCCCTACAGTGCAGGCTGGCACCAGCGTGTGCATTAAGGGGTCGCCGGCATTGGGAACATGAGCTCTGAGCTGGGACTGGGGCCCAGAGCTGGCGTGGTCACTCGTGGCTGTGCATTATTAGCAGATGAATCGCGTGCTGGGTGACGAGGAGGTGGAAGGGGAAGAAGACACGATAAACACCCTCCGCCTGGTAAACCCGCCCTGTCAATGCAAAGGCTGGACCAGAAAACAAGACAGCGGTCACTGGGCTGAGCTTTCAGCCCACTGGGGTGTGTGTGGCTTCAGTTATCCCACTGTGTTCAGCTTCCCATGTGCTGGGTTTTTGTCGTTCCCTAATTAAGTCCCTCCACTGCTTTCCTGTTCATTTTTGCCTTCCTAAGCCTGGCTGCCCGTGTCCCTTCTCCTCAGGGAGCTAGCTGTGCAGGCACGAAGTCCTGTTGAAGTTAAAACTAGTCTCTGATAGTTTTGATACGCCCTGGACATCTTCCAGGGTCTGCTCCGTAAAAGCAGAAATGCAATGATAAGTCAGGCTCATGGGTTTTAGGACTGTATGTTTGTCCCATCCATGGCTTACCTATAACTGGAGATAACAGCAAAGCCTGACCTCTTCTTAGGACACGTTTATTAGCATGGGATTAAATGGTCATTTTCTTTTATCATAAAAAGCCATTTCCATGATATCCAGTTTGTAAGGAAAACTTTGTCAAAAGCAATTGTCAGACATGAATCTCTGTCCTCTTCCAGCTATGAATTCTTCTGCAGCAGTAGTATTTGTGAACTACCCTACACAAATTGCTCTCAATAATTAATTTCTCTCAGAGCCTGAGTGGTCACCACCCAGGGGAGGATGCCAAACCTCTTTTTGTGCCGTCTCATTAGTCACAAGTGATGAGCACATGTACAAATTGCAACTCTTAGTAAAACTTCAGACAGGGAGGCAGTGTCAGGAATAAACTACCAGAACTCAGCAACAAGGTTGCTTTTGGCTGCACTATTTCATGTCCACATCCAGTTCTATAGCTACTTGATAACCGGTGTTCACTCATCGTTTCTCACCATCTAAGGTTATGGTAAACAGACTTTATCCTCCTTTTTAGTACTGTCATCCTACATATCCTCTTCCTGCTGTGTTTTCAAGTGGAATTTTCATGTGTAAGACTTTCTTGT
The DNA here is from genome assembly GCF_963924245.1 of Chroicocephalus ridibundus. Lineage (NCBI taxonomy): Eukaryota > Metazoa > Chordata > Aves > Charadriiformes > Laridae > Chroicocephalus > Chroicocephalus ridibundus. The sequence continues at coordinate 34,614,067 of NC_086285.1, forward strand.
CTGAGGAATTCATGTTCACTTTTAGAGAAATTATGGTTTTACTTTTTAAAAGTCTTCAGTAATATGTTGCATCAAAAGCTCAGGACCCAGTCAGAAGCTACGGTCTCATAGACGTGACAGTTCTCCAAATTCTTTCAAACATTTCTGTTCTCGTAGGAGTATTTCTGTTGCTGTGACTGCTGATTTATATAATATAACTGTGAAGAGAAGCAGACTACCTGCAGGATAGTCCTAATTTGTAAGAGGCTGCCAGACCTTAATTTTTCATTAAGCTGCTTCCAGAACTTCACATTCATCTGTTGTCTTCTTCCACATCTGCAGCATCACTAACCTTGTGGGAAGAAAACAGAACAATTAAGTAGACCGGCTCTGGACCATTAAAACATTGTTAGTGTTGAAAGGTACAGGCTTTTGCCCACCACATCTGGCCTTGGCCTTCCTATAACACAGGAAGGAGATTTTAAAGTGGTTTGCTCAAAAATATTCCTCTGCCTCAACCACCTCTGGTGGGTATGTGTTGGCTCAAGGTCTTTTTTTTGTACATAATGAACCGTGGTGGGTCATAAACACACATTGTGTGGTTAGAGGTGGAGTTACTAATAAGGTAACTGATTATAAATGGTTACAAGAGACATGAGCTCTAATTGAAAGAGGTGATCCTCAGTTGATATTAACAGCTGCACATGGTGTAACTCATGGCTTCTAAAAAAAAATTCTCCTGTTGAAAGCTCCCAGGATTCATTTCTGTCTGATTTTTGTTGATTTGATTGATTGATTTTGATGGGTTTGACTTTCATTTTTTTTTGTTGGTTCTTAGGATGTTCACTACCATTTCATAGAGCTTTTATGGGAGAGTTTTATGGAAATATCTTTGTCCCATTTGGGGACAACTCGCAACGAGGTCCCCATGCTCAGATGAGCAAAATGCAAGCAGGGCTTCTGTGGTCATCCAGGAAGAGCCCAGCAGTGGGACAGACGTGTGCTGGCACGCACCGCCACGTGTGAAGCCAGGCGGCAGCTGTGCAAGCTGGATCCCCGATGGGGAAGAGAGGGCCCACACCCCACAGAGAGCGTCACAACGTGTACAGAAACGTCACAGGGCAAAGGCGGTGTCAGGGCAGGGGCAGAGCGATGTGGAAACCAGGTCTTTTTCTGTAGGTACACGTTGAGTCACCAAAGCACTTTAATTTGGGTTAGTGCAAAACACTGAGAGTACCAGCATTTAGAAATTTCGTCACCATGAATGATACAACATGAAGACGAAGGTCAAAAAGATGAAGTTTTTCTGACATGAGGTCAACAGAATAAAACAAGAAACAGGGCACAAGGGAGCAAGGTTAATACAAAGCTTAGCTCACCTTACTGTAGGAATTCCTAGGTGAATTCATTTTACCGTCATTCAAAAGCGAATGAACATAAAAGCAATTAAGTATTGAATGAGAGGCAGACAGCTCCTGCAATTACACAGGCATGCAGTCCTCCCTCTTGCAATTCCCTTCCAAATCATTGGGAGCTTCTCTGTCCAGAGAGACATTTCACCCTGATCCTGTAAATTTAAATTGGTCACAGGCAATTTGCTACACCTGACCATCAGGCCAGCATTGGGATGGGAGAGCAAAGCTTAAGGGCAGAGAAGCACGATGGCCTCCATTTGCCTGAGCTCTCTTGGCGTGGCTGTCGTCTCACTAGCACAAAATGCATGTGCAGAAACAGGTTGAACAAAATTCGGATGAAAGTTTGCTCCCTGCAAAAATTGACTGTGCACGTTCTAAGGTAGTTTTCAATTCCTAATTCCTTTTGTAAAATAAAATGGGCACAGAACCATTGCCAGCTTTTTCTGAGATAAAATCGCAGGCTTAGGAACTTGTGGTGACTTAATTGGTTATTCATTTACTTTTTTATTATTTTTTAACAGGCTGCCTTAATTTCTTTCTAAAAACTAGAACAAAGGCTTTTGCTGAGTGTTTGCTGGCAGGATGCAGGAACTGGCAGCACCAGACCAAGTGCTGCTGCTTAGCAATCCAGTTGTCTTTTGCTGAGGACAATGGAATTGCTTCGCTTTATTTTCTTTACTTCTGTTAAAGTGGCACAAAGGCGCCCGCCCTAGCCAACATGCATCCTTTTCACGTCAGATGCAATGCGCAAAGCTGTATGACTTAAATCTGTTAAGACAGGGCAGGAAAAGAAGTGCTTAATTTTAGGGAGAGAAAATAAGGAAATTGGGGCAAAGCACCGATGAAGTTGTGACAGGGGATAGCCAAGAGCAAACACTTGTCTCAGGTGAGCCGCAGGGACTGGAAGTGAGTAGGTATGTTCCTGCCTGCCTCGGGGTGGGTTAAAAGCTGAGTGCAAGCAGATGTGGAGCTTATTCCCACATCATTGCTGCTTCTTATTGTAGATATCCAGAGTGGAAGGTAGTTTATTTTGTAGGACGGAAGACCTTCCTTTCCTCCCCCACTGACACTGAATTTATGAGCTCCACAGAAAAATGCAGCCATTCATAGCAGGTAATACAGTCTGTCGCGCCTGTACAAAACACACTTGCAGGTACCAGTGACAATGTTGGCAAATGTGTCTGCTCCCAACTATAAGGTCAGGTTCTCAAATGCTTACCACTCGGAAGATGTTAGTAGATGGGAACTCGAAAAAAAATTTGTTTTCTTCAAGAGCTCTTCTTCCTCTCTGAGTGCCTTATTCAACAACGAATTGACTCCCAACCTCCCTCTCCACAATTAGTGAATAAGTTGTGGAGAACTTATTTTGGAAGAAACCTAGATGATGGAATTTTTTTACTTTTTTCCATTTGAATAAAGTACAATAACAGGTTTGGGGAAATAATTGGCTTTTGGGGGCAACAAAAAATTGATGTTCTTTCATCAAAACAATACAGAAGATGAAAAATAATTTTCCAGGGGAGAAGAAAATTTTGGTTTTTTTCTTTTCTGCAGAATAAAGTGTTAGAGTACTCTATTTAAGGAGAAAAAGGAATGGAGAAATCTATTTCTAAAAAGTCAGAGGAAAAAATGTAAGAAGTCATAAAGAGTTGAAGAAAAATCAAAATATTCTACTTTTGAAATCCCAGTTTAAAATGCTTAGGGGGTTTTTTGTTGTTTTTTTTTTTTAATTTTCTTGGTTTTGTTTATTTTTGTGGGATTTTTTCCAGAAGTACATGTAGGATTTGCTGGAAGTTTACAAACTGTTTTGGCCAGCAGAGAAGTTGACAAGGGAAGGGTTGTTTTCAATTTGGATCCACTCTCATTTGCAGGAGCTGCCCCAGCCCAACCTTGCCAGTAAGAGGAACATGTGAACTACACCACACTGCTCCTCTCCAGAACTGGTATCTCCAGATGTACCCCCAGGCTACCAGTATAGGAAGGCCAGGAAGGCAGAGTCCTAGAGACTATCCTTTGCTTCCAGCATCCTTATTTGTATTTTAAGTTCAATCAGCAGATAAAGAGTTCGGAGCAGTGATGGGTCTCAAGGACCTCAGTGCCACCCAGCAAAAGGGTTCAAACCTCAGAGACACAGGGCAAGGCTTGGTCTTCTCACTGCTCTGCTGTGCAATTTGCTTTCTAACCAGATTCCTCAAAAAGAACGAGTCCTTTTGTGGTTTGGAGGCACTGGAAGGCTTTAGGAAAACTCCAGGCTTCAAATGCCATGGACATTTCACAACACATGTTCAACACAAAAGGTATAAATGACCAAAATGGGTGAAAACTTTCACTTGGTTTTGTGTTGTTCCTTTTCAAATGTAGTCCCATTCATATTTTCAAGTCACCGTTTCTAGTTATTGCAGTGGGCTCACTCATACAGCACTAGAAATTCTGACTGAAGTTGTGCTTGTTTTCTAAACTTTCCCCAATATGTGGGATGGACAATATTCCCCTCTTAGAGTTTCTACTTTTTTCTCCATTTCACTCATCCAACAAAAGCTATGCAGCCTAGCTATTTCTGCATATACTCCATACGCTTTTTCAGTTAATTACTTGATCAATTTTTACAGCCTAAACTCCAGTCAAGGTGAAAAACTGGCTAATTCTGGTTTTTACATAGTACTTGATATTCACATCTGGGGTTCTTAACTCAACATGAAAAGATAAGCCTTCTATTATGGCAAGGCTTCTTTTTCCCCCTTTACTTCTGGGGATCCCTCAGAGGCCTTCCAGTTGGTATTAGACAAACTGATTTGGCCAAACGATAGCTTCTTTCTTTAAGTTTTTCCACACTTCAACGACTAATTCAAAGCAGCCTGTACTCTTGTTTCCTCATTAAGCACTGTATCAGATCAGATAGCATGGAGTAAATATTATCTCAAGCTGAGCAAGGTATGGAAGCCATTAGATTGTAGTATTTTCTAATATTTTTTGGTCAATTTAATGACCTTTCAAAAATGTAATGAAAAACCTATGAAATGCGCATTTGGAAAGGCCCAAGCGACGCAAACAGCGGTAAAGCATCCCAAGCATCCTCTGCCCGCAATTGGAAATGCATAACCTGACAAGACTATTTGCATCAGAAGGCAGCCCCAACACAGCTGCCACATTGACCAGCTGCCACCACCCTTGAAGCTACACGGATCTCCTCTGCACACCAGCGTTGCTCCTCGCCTCTTCCCTTCAGCTGTAATGCCCACCTCTTCCTGGTATCCGCTCCGTGCGTGCTTGTAAGATTATGTGGTTTCCCTTTAAAAAAAAAAACTCAAAAAAATCATTTACACAAGCATCAGTTCAGATACGAGAAAGTACTTGAGAAATTTTCATATATGCTCATTACCTAACAGAATATTTTCCACAGTATTAATATCCTTTAATACCCTTATTCTTGTCAGGTGGACTGCTCTGCAGGCGCAAGCAGGTTCAACAATATTTTTCTCCAGTAATGTAGGAGAAAATGGTATTTGGCTGAAAGGTACAATGCCATGGAATTTATTACTTTAAAGCAATTTTAAAATTGTTTCTGTAGTGATTTGGCTACAGTTGTCTCTTCAGATGCAACTTCAGTGGCAGGATTGCTAGACTGAGCTACCCCGGTGCTTTTAGTGAGGTGCTTCCCGGACCAGCCTTTGTGGGGTTGGCTTTCTCTTCCTCTCACAAATCAATAAGTAGAAGGCCAACTGTGACTATATAGGCTTGGGCCATTTAAATTATGAAGGAAGACTTTTTTTTTTTAAGAATATTTTATATTTTTCTGTTCCACTTCAATTGATGTCAGCGTAAAGAAAAATCCTTCCTAAATAGTATACTTAGAGCATTGTACCATGAACTGCGGTGCAAGGTGGAAAGCAGTTATAACTGGACATCTTTAGGTTGCAAATGGAGGCTACCCTTTTCCAAAGTAATCTTCCCTTAGAGATTTAACTGCACACTGCGATTTAGAAAGCATTATTTTTTCTGACAGCACTTTGGCTTTCCTACTTGCAGTCCCAGCTGGGTCCTTCAATTTTGAGATAAGCAGATAAGAAAAATACACTTTGCTAAGAGGAGAGCCAACTTGAGCAAATGTCCAAAAAAGCTGGATACTGAGTTTGGAATAAACCCAAATGCATTCTTTTATGTCATCCAGTTCCATTACCTGACATCTGAATGGTGCATCAAAAGAAATCAGCATTTCAGTAAAGGCAACAGGAGTAAATAGTTAACTTTCAGGAAAAACACTGTCTCCTTTAACATTTCTGGGACATTGTTTTTTATTTGTTTGGGGTTGGGTGTTTTTTCCTCCCTTGGCTATGAAGGTTTTTTATTAGTTTCCTGAAAGCATGCAGTGTGTCTGCAAGCTCTCTGAATCGGTCATCTCCCCTTCACGTGACTTACACAGTGGAGTCTGTTTTCCATGGGTTTTATCTTCTTTCAGGTACTGAACATATAATAAATAGAAAGTTAGAAAGCTCTATGATTTTTGCAGTGCCGGTGAGGTCTCATGTGATTAACCTGCCGAGTAGGGCATGAAAGGCTAAGAAACAAATGTTCCACGAGACAGGAACTGCACACAGTAAATGGAGCAGACCATGTTTTAATGCTTTATATGAATGGTTCTGCTTTGTTTTCCCAAGGGTAAATGAGTATTTTATTATTTTTGGTTGATATACTGAAACTGATAAATACACTAATGCCAATTACTGATAACAGCTTATGGACAAAAATTAAGCAAACTACATAAGTGGGAGAGAAAAAGGCATACAGTCCCGCTCTACTTAAAGTCAAATACACGAGTTTCAAGCTTAGCTAAAAAGCCTGACCATTCTGTTTCATTTACGTATCAAGGCCACCTCCATTACTTCAGTAAACTGGATCAGAAGGTGATGGAATTTCTAAGTAGCACTTATTTCTAAGTAGCAGTTGTGTTTAGATCTGTCGCAGTGCCTCCAATAGCCACAGCTAAAAGTTATAGCTAAAGCCACCGTCATCCATAAGGATTTTGCTTTGGAGCCTAAAGATCCAGCTGGAAAAGGATCTCAAACCACGAGAGTTTCTGACCTACAGGGAAACGTTCACCCAAACTTCGCATGATGTAAAGTCAACTTGCAATCCAGCCGCACTTAGGGTAGGATAATAGTTTTGGGGAACAAAGAAAAGTCACTAATTTTAGAAAGACCTCATTGTATTTTATTCTGCTTTCCCTTTGACAAAGAATTTGCCATATTCAAAACTCACGTAACCCCAGAGTAAAAACTGGTTCTAACAAATGTTTGGCTGTGAGACCTACGCAAACCCTGTCACAGCCTTCAGCTGTCTTCCTCTCCTTTAGGCCTTTCATCGTTACACATTCTATAAATATCAAAGAACTGGCTCTTGCATGCCTCTGAAGAGATAAGTGAAATACATAATGGAATAATTGCAATATGTGTAAAAAGGAATAAATGTGATCTCAGTGGCTCATAGAAGTTTTTTGAAAACATCTAAAGTCTACCAAGTAAAAATAATAAATTTACCTCTGTTGATATTTGATTTTTCAGGAAATGGGATGCATGTCAGAAATCCTCTGTCTAGAAACGCTGTCAATTTAAAGTTGTTTTGACACTAATATCAACCCTATTCTCTTACAGGTGAGGTCCTGCCAACCCAGACATTGGAAATAACATGGAAATTAGCCACAGGGATAATTTGAGTAAGGAATGAAAGAAATGTTAATGTCTTTTGGAAAACTCTAGCTGAAATGCCACACTGATAGGAAAAATGTTTCAGGTGTTATACGGTGGACGTCAAATTTGGCTGGAATCTGGTTCAGTGAAGATAGGTCAGAAGGACAACTGGGAACTGATACTTTTTTTGAGGAGGGGAAGCCACAGCTTTGTGGATCCCTTCTAAGTGAACGTGAAACAACTCCAACTTTTCTGGGCATGGTTTTCCCAGGTGATGGAGGAAATGACAGAAAATTCATCTTTACTGCGTATTTCAGACTCCTATTTCTTAAGCACAAACGTGTCGAAATATGTAGAAGATTTGATCATGAAGAATTAAATAACAATCCGTATCCTTATAGATATTAAATTATATGACAAAGACGTAACTTTTCTGGTATGTCTTTTTATCAGAAAATAATTTATAGTTTTCATTACATTTGTACCCAACGAACGTTCACACACCGTCACTAAGGCTGGAAATGCTCTCTATTGTATGGAAAATTATTTTTCTGCTATGAAACGGGTGGCAACTAACCAATACCATGAATGACCTCCCTAAAAAGAGTATGATTTTTGTAAGAAGAAAAACACCATTTTCCACCAGTAGCTCTGAAGCTTTTGTGTTATTTTTGAAAAATTAGATCGCTTTCCAAAATTTAAAACCGAAGTGTTGATCTCCCTACCTCCCAAAGCACATCCCTGTGCTTGTTCCTGGACAAGAGCGTGCCTGTTTCAGCAAAAACTGTGGCCTATGACAGACACAAAGTGAGAAAAGTGTCTAAAATTTCTTTTTAGAAAGGACATAACTGAGACAATGGACAAACTTATACCTCTAATTTTTTTGCATCCTTTTGTCACCTTCTGCATCCTTGCATCACCTTGTTGTGATGTTATAGACTCTGTTCTGCTCACAGGGATGTAACTGTACTTCCCTGGGGCTGACTTACAATCCAGCAAAGTCCAATGCAACGTGAAGATTGTTGGTATACATCAACCTGGTCAAACAAGATCGGCTGAGCTGTACCCAGTAGTGATCGGCTTCTTAATACTGGTCTTGCACATCTCTCTTATCTTCTGCACAGCTAAGCAGCTGTGCAGTTTGCCCAGCCCCTCCGCCAGTGATGTTTGTTTGGATTATTTAGTTACATTAAAAAGGGATGTGTGCTACTCATCACAAGGTCTTGCCGTGACTGTTCATCATGGTATGATGCGTATGGCAAAAGGCAGGTTTTCTGTGCTGAAAGGTAAACTGAAATTAACCCCACTCCCTGTTGCTGTCACCTTGT